>NW_013566985.1:0-600000 GCF_000721755.1 Aureobasidium subglaciale EXF-2481 | reverse complement strand
TCTCTGCCCTCGGGCAGTTTTTTCTCTTCTCACAGTGCTCTTGCACATGCTGGCTGTCGGAATATATAATCAAGGATTCAAAAAATATCGTTTTATGATTACAAGTAGAAGTCGACTTCACCTGCAGACAAATCTACCTCCGCGGTCGCACCACCTGTCATTGACTACACTACTACTCATCGCAGTACTGTAGCGATTTGCGAGAGTCTTGACTCCAAGCTAGAAGCAGACTTGTTCAGGTTGTTTTTTGAGTGCTATAATTTTCTAGCAAAAACACAAGGTGCTCAATTTTTTTCAACGGTCTCCGAGTGACCGGACCTACTTTGACAGTTGCTATCTTCCTTAGCTATGTTTGCAGTCTTCTTGCAAACTAGAACAACAAGCTGTAGAGAGGCATAATCACTTCCCAGATTGGAAGTACTTGCTCGGAGTGTCGATGTGACGCTGGCTCTCCGTAAAGAATGCTCTTCCTCTTGATAGCACTGTGCCTTGATACGGCGACACACGTGACGGCTTCTAGTGCATGAGAGACTTACATAACTCATGTGTGAATATGTGTGGACCTACTGCGATACTATGCGACAAGATGCTGAAGATCGCGTTGTCATTGTCTTGAGCGTGTTCGGACGATGTTGAGTCTCGACACCTCCGAAGTCGCCGCAAATCTGGTGGGGATGACGCTCTGGCCAGAATCAAGAAGTCAGAGGGGTCAGCAAGTGAACGGCTCTTACGACTTACTGAATGTTTCCTACAATTGCGTGACTCACTCACTACTTTACGATCGCATACCACAATCATCCAGAAAAGCAAGGAACGAAGGACACGAATAATTGAACGACACAGACGCGAAGAAGGAGCATCAAAATGTCATCGCATACCGCATCCCAGCGCTACTTGAGCACAAGAGGAGGCTCTTACGACGTATGAATACATTACACTCCCTGCGACAAGTCTCCAACTGAGAAGAAGCTGTGTTAGCTGTCATTCGAAGACGTCGTACTCAAAGGTCTCGCCGCAGACGGTGGTCTGTTTATCCCTGAAGAAATTCCCGCTCTGCCTTCAGACTGGCAATCAAAATGGCGCAACCTTTCGTTCCAAGAGCTCGCTTTCGAGATCTTCAGCCTTTACATCTCTGATAGTGAGATCCCCTCCGCCGACCTCAAAGATATCATCCACCGCAGTTACGCGACATTCCGCGCCAAAGATGTCACACCCGTCGTGACTCTTGACAAGAGCAAGAACCTACACTTGATGGAGTTGTTCCATGGACCTACATTTGCTTTCAAGGACGTTGCTTTGCAATTCGTTGGTAACTTGTTCGAGTACTTCCTTGTGCGCATGAACAAGGGCAAGGAGGGCACCGACAGACAACATTTGACCGTGGTCGGTGCTACCAGTGGAGACACTGGATCTGCTGCCATCTACGGTCTGCGCGGCAAGAAGGATGTATCAGTCTTCATCATGCACCCTAAGGGCAAGGTCAGCCCTGTTCAGGAGGCTCAGATGACCACAGTCCTTGATGCTAATGTTCACAACTTGGCTGTTGACGGCACTTTCGACGACTGCCAGGTGCGCATATCAACTCCGAAATTGTTTGATGTTTTACTAACAATCTTCAGGACTTCGTCAAGGCTCTCTTCGGTGACGCCGACATGAACAGCACCCACCGCCTCGCCGCTGTCAACTCGATCAACTGGGCCCGTATCCTCGCTCAAATTACCTACTACTTCCAATCATACTTCACCCTTGCCCGCTCTCTCGATACCGCCAACCCTACCGTCCGCTTTGTCGTCCCTACCGGCAACTTCGGTGATATTCTTGCTGGATACTTCGCTAAGCGCATGGGTCTGCCTGCCGACAAGCTCATCATTGCTACAAATGAGAACGACATCTTGCACCGTTTCTGGCGCAGTGGTCACTACGAGAAGAAGCCTGTTCACGGTCGCGAGGCTGAAGGTGGCTTCGAGCACGACGGAGCAAAGGCGCACTCAGACGGAGTTAAGGAGACACTGGCACCTGCCATGGATATCTTGGTCAGCAGCAACTTCGAGCGCCTGCTGTGGTACCTGTCATATCGCGTCAACAGTAGCGACGACGTCACCGAACGTCGCAAGGCTGCTGGTGCCCAAGTCAATACTTGGCTGCAGGCACTTAAGACCGATGGCGGTTTCGGAGTCGAGAAGGCCATCCTCGATGCCGCACACGAGGACTTCGAGTCCGAGCGTGTCTCTGACAAGCAGACCATCGACCAGATCACCGAGACCTATGCTTCAGGTAACGGCATGACACCCGTCGGTGAGAACAGCGGTGCCTACGCTACGCAAGGTACTGTTCACCAGGGCAAGTACATCCTTGACCCTCACAGTGCCATTGGTATCGCTGCTTCTCTGCGCTCTATCCAGCGCGCACCCAACGCTCACCACATCGCTCTTGCGACTGCTCACCCCGCCAAGTTCTCATCTGCAGTTGAGCAAGCGCTCAACGACCAAGAAGGCTTCAGCTTTGCGGCTGTTCAACCCGAGCAGTTCGTCGGCCTCGAGCAACAGCCTCGTCGTGTTACCATCGTCAAGAACGGTGCTGGCTGGCAAGACGTCAGAGAGATTGTCCGCGAGGAGGTGCAGCTCGAGATGGAGGGTAAGGCCAGCAGCGGTCCCGGCGAGATTATCAAGGGTTAGATTGATCTACGCATGTAAAAGTTGACTACATTTGGCTTGCTGGTGTTTAGAGGTAAAAGTAGATATGAGAAACTGTCCGGTTTTGTGTTCTACGCTGCTTGTATCGTGATACTGTTCTGTGATTTCCTTTGGAGAGCTCCTTACTTCTTCGAGGAGATATAATCAGGAAGCATGGGCTGTACTCATGGTTTCTAATCTTTTCTTTTCTTATTTTTCCACATACCAAGCCATCAATGTCAAAGGTAGCACCATGCCCGTTTCGATCGCACTACAGTATCACGCCGCTCACACTTGAATACCGTACAAGGGTATTCTGTGCTATTGTCTGAAGCCCTCTTCATCGCTCGGCACATGTTTAGTAGCATCAAAAGTTCCCTATCAGGATTTGGTCGAAGTCGCTAGCTTCTCCAACAAACGGAAAGCATACTCAACTTTATCATCTGGATTTCACGAAAGAGACCCGTAATTTACTCAAACCAGAATCAAGCGCGTTGCAGGTAGTAAATCAAACACATGATCACTTTTTATGGTTTGAATAGTAATCCAAATCCCCTGTACGAGAATCTCACGTCACGACTTGATGTCGTCGCCGCCAAATATCACTACCGACTTCCAGAGGGCCTGTTATTGGTATCACCCTGGCTTTCGATCCGCTCTGTTGAGAACGTTGCATGGCGGCTTCGCTGACGATCATGATCTGGCATATCAATCATGACGACCCCAGTGACGATGATTTGGCATCGTTCAGCCACTGCAACGCAGAGCCGCCTCGGAGCTAAATGCGTTTCACAGCATGAACACGCGTCGCAAGGGCAAGCTCTTACATTCCCCTGTGTCGATTGATTGACTCTCGCTCTTCAAGACGGAGACATATGTTCTCTCGTCTGGCGCCGGTTTCGGTGACGGTGTAATCGTCTCCATGATCGCTCACACCAAGTCATACGCTTTTCTTGCGAGTCTAGAGCTCCATGTTGGCAGGCTTCAGTCAGTAAGAAAATGGTATCCTTGCCGTCGCTGCCGTCTAGACCCACGGGCTGATCGTGTTCCTGTCGATTTCTTGGAAAAGAGCTTGGTTAAAGCTTAAATCCGGATTGATGTGGCTTGCGACGGCCGGAGATGCCGCAGTTATGCGGGGCGCTCGATGACTTCATAGTCGAGCTGGAGGATCGAATCAACAAAAGCCTCAAGCTCGCCGTTTGGGCTGCTGGTTCTTCTCCTCTTTGTTCAATTCACGATTGCCAATCTTCACACAGGCAAATCTCCCTTAAAAATGTCGACAAAAGTACAACAACATGGTGAGAACCATGACATCCCCGAGGAACACCAGATCTCAAGGTAAGATGCACTGCTCAACACACGGAGACATAGACAGCTGACAACAAGACAGACCTGGAGCTTGGCTGCCCATGGATCACCGTACACACACCGAATGGCTCGGCGAGCAGGTCAAGAACGCCCACAACAACAAGAAGCCATTGATCCCTGTCCTTCAAGAATTCAAGGAATTCATTGAGGGCAACTCAAGAATTTACATGTACTTCACTGCCATGTTCCAAGAAGTCCCCTACAAGCACGTCTACCGCAGAGATCCCACCGGCCGTAAGCAGATTCGTGATTACGAGCACATGCTTGAAGTCCTCAACCACGTCTTCGGTTCTGCCCCTGTCTGGACCGACTCTGCCCAAGCTGTTGGTATGGTTGGTGTACCCATGTGCGCTATTCTCGACTACCCCATGTCTACTCCTTCTGGTCACGCCGCATTCCTTGACCCTGACGTCAACAAGATGCTGAAGAAGGTGCTCAACGAGTGGGGCAAGTTCCTCATGACTCCTGAGTCCGCCGGTGTCCTCCACGAGGGCAAGACTGGCTGGTTCGGCGAGACTGGTGCATCAGACATGATGGCCGTCGCCAACGCCCCCTACAAGACCAATCACAAGTTCGAGGACTTCTTCGTCTGCGACACCAGCAAGAAGCACTACGGTTACACTTCATGGGACAACTTCTTCACCAGACACTTCAAGGATGAGGTTCGCCCCATTGACAGCCCCGACGATGACAGCGTCATCAACAACGCCTGTGAGAGCAAGGTCTTCCAGGTTCAGGAGAATGCAAAGCTCAGAGACAAGTTCTGGATCAAGGGTCAGCCTTACAGTGTCACAGACATGCTCGCCAACGACAGCCTGGCAGAGCAGTTCGCGGGCTGCACCGTTTACCAAGCCTTCCTCTCCGCTCTCTCCTACCACCGCTGGCACGCTCCCGTTAGCGGTACAATCAAGAAGGCCTTCGTACAGGACGGTACCTACTTCAGCGAGCCTCTCTTCGAGGGTCTCGGTGACCCCAACACAAAGGAGATCGACGCTCATGGTATTTCGACCGGTCAAGGTTACCTGAGTGCCCTTGCCACAAGAGCTATCATCTTCATCGAAGCTGACAACCCCGCCATTGGTCTCATGGCCTTCATCGGTATTGGTATGGATGAAGTCTCTACCTGCGAGATCACCGTCAAGGAAGGTCAACACGTCAAGAAGGGCGAGCAGACTGGTATGTTCCATTTCGGCGGATCGTCTCACTGCTTGCTCTTCCGCAACGGCGTCAAAGTCTCTGGCTTCCCCCAGCCTGGTAGATCAGAGAACGTTCCCGTTCGCAGCAAGCTTGCCACCGTCCAGTCTTAGAGTAGCTTTAAAGCAATCATGACCCCAGGCATGTAATGAGTAATGCAACCTTTTCAATTTCCCCTTTGTCCAAAAGCAGCGGTCTATTGAATACACTGACAAATGCACAATCTTATACTGGTCAGAACCCCTCGACGGGGAAGTCAGACTTTTAACAAAAGAAATAGACAAAAAGACTTTCAAGACGGTCAATCTCGCCATTACAGGGTCTGCTACCAATTATTCGCACAATATGAACATGCCAATAGCATGGATGGTCAGCCGAGGGGTGTGCCCCTAGCTCTCAGCCGCAAACTCTTGCAAGGCAGACTGTCGCGGATGAGCCATGGCGATGAAGTTTGAAGTTTAGGTCCGGGATTAGTTCTAACAGCAAGACGTGTTGACTCGGCTCGCAACTCCCTGTTGATTTTCTGAAAGATCACTTGATGCCTGACACACGCTTACCTTACGGCCATGGCTGGGCCAAGATGTGTTGAGATTGCGAAGGATGGGCTTGGGAGATGTTACCTGGTCACTGCATCGCCAGTGATGCTTACAGGGCAGATATCGCAGAGCATTGTTATGGTCTCCATGACATAACGAATCGCTCAATTGTGAACCATATATTTTTGGATGATGGCGATCCGAGCACATACGGCCACAGTCAGCTGAAAACTGGGCATCCCGTCCGCTCTGCCATACATAAGCAGTTGAACGGCAGATTAGTACTACGGTGGGTGACCACGTGGGAATCCCTGCTGCTGTATGTTTTGTGATCTTGCTCGATGTTTTTTTGTCGGCTCTCTGTTCTCAATCACTGGTCTGTCCCTTCGTTTCCGTCGTCTTGTTGCGTGCGCAGAGTCGCGATAGTCGTGCCGCAGTGCAGAGTCGCTTTTGACCTATCCAGGTTCTCCGCTACAGTACACTTCTAGAACTCTTACCCGATCAAACTTTTAGACATCCTCTTAGAGAAAAGGCAACAAAACCATCGTCAAGTGTCGCTACCGATGTTGCTGGGGTATTGAATATGAGCCCTTGCGATGGCGGATTTAATCTTGACCACCGTACCATGAAGCGAGAACCTCAGCAGGATTTAACAACCAGCTCGTCGTAGGCAGCCTTGTGGAGCATCATGCCAGTAAAGTGGAATTTTGACTTGCTTGACACTCAAAATACCATTTTGCGCCGTGCGGTAGGGTAATCGTCTATCGGCAGAGGAAAGTCTAGCTGCTGCGCGCGAATGAACGTCAAGGAATCAATTCCCATACCCTTTGTGGATTGAAGGGGGCCAAGAAACACTGAGCAGCAAGACTTAATAGTGCATATTGGTGTTCTAACAGATGTTCATGCCTTTTTGCAGCTCTGCCACTCTTATACTTGCCATGCTAGAGGTTTGACTATGACCGGTAGCGGAGTCGTTCCAGAACGTACGCAAGCCCGATATCGCAGCCGCCGGTGCAAAAGTTTTATCAGATCAAGTGGTCTGATGATCTGATAAGACAAAACCTGTCATGTTCCTTCCCAGATCGGCTTATCAGATCCAATCTTTGACCTACCATCTATACACTCCAACATCACTACAACAATCCTATTGGCTCTAAAAGCTACTCTTTTGGTTCCTTCAATCATAATGGATCACCCCACAGTCACTCCATCTCTCCTCGCCCTACCAGCAGAACTCCGCCTTCAAATCTACAACTACGTCCTCGGTCCCTCCCAACCACACCTCCTCTCAGCCTACTGCGGTCACAACACCTGGATTTCCCCACCTCTCTCCCGCACCTGCTCGCTCTTCCGTTACGAATCCTTGCATCTCCATTTCCTCAACAACGAATTCATCTACGATTTACGTTCTCCCCTCGAAGATGGTGTACAGTGTCTAGCTAAGACATTGCAATATCTCCGAGAACAGAACTGTGTGCTTGGAAAGTTGAGATTCAAACATGTCAGTAGGGGAGTGTTGTCGATGCAGGAATTGGTCAAATGGGTGGAGGTTTTTGTGGAATATGGGGACGTTCTGCCAAAGAGGAGTGAAGACATCACTTTTTGTCAGGGACCGTTGAGGTATCGTGAATTTGCTGCTCAAGCTGCTGTGGCGTTAAGATCGTTGATAAGATTTTCTGCTGTTATCAACAAGAGTATTTTGGGGAGTGGAGAGGAAGCTGCGTTGACAGATTGGATTGCAGAGTTCTTGGAAGGAACGGTTGAGGGGAGAGTTGTGTTGAGAGGAGTGAGTATTGCTGAGGAGTTTGTGAAGGGATTTAGAGCTGCTGCTGGAGGGGAGGTGCAAGGGGCCAATGTTCTGAGGTGGGCTATGATGAGTGGAGGGATGATCGAAGGACTGAAACATGCTGGATATACTTAGAGATTCGTTGTACATGAATACACAGTAGATGATATTAAAAGTCTAGGAATTAAGAAACACTGCAGTCAGTGCCAGGTTCCAGTTGACTGTATGTGTATGAATGAAATTGTCATGCCTGCATTGTCGTATATCGTTATATCTTCACAAGGTATATACAAACTCAGGGTTCTCACGATCCGTAAGATCCAACCACTCCTGGTTCTCCAGTTTGACGTAAGCAGGAGAAGCTCTAATCTCTGCTCTCTTACGATTCTGCCTCTTGCAGTACCAGTAGATAAACACAATGTCGGCGATACATAGCATCCAGCATACAATGATGACGATCTCGGCAGGAATATATCTCGGTGCGTCCTTGGGTCTGAAGGTCTGAGGTCCAATTATATTACCAGCACAGTAACCAATCAGATACAGGGCAGCCACTGTAGTCTTCTTTGTCCATCCGGCAACATTGGTGGAGATGAGACTGAGAAGAGCCACGAATGGTGTAGGTGATGCTTGTGTGAGGTAGTAGCCGAACAGACGACCTATGTTGTTGTCGAGCGGCAAGCATACAATCAACAGCATGCCGAGTGTTGAGATCCAGAGACCAGAAGTTGAGATCAACAGGCGATTGCCAAATTTATCACCAAGGTATCCACAAAGAAGAAGAGCAATCACTTCGATTGCTCCACCAGGGGTACCATAGAGCAAAGATTCTTCAGCGGTGTATCCGAAAGATGTGATCAACTGCGAGAAGAAGTTGGAGATACCACCTTGTTTATGGGTTAGCCGTCATACTTTTAAGCGACTTCTCGATAGACGTACCATTGGGAATATCTGCTACCAGAGCATAAAAGAAGAATGCCCATGTCAGAGGATCCAGTAGCGCCTCCTTGAGCTGGTACATCTTGAAGTGCTTGTTACCAATACCTTGCTGATTGCATCTGACGCGCTCAATTGCCAGGACACGATCTTCCTTGCTCAAGAAACGTGCATTGAGCTGACTGTCAGGGATGACGTAGAGAAAGATGAAGCCAACACAGATGGTCAGACATCCCGTGACGAGAAAGATGATCTTCCATGGCTCAATTGCAGATCCATGAAGTCTTGTCCCTTTTGCAATACCATACGCCACCAGACCACCAAAGATCTGGGCGAAGCCGTTGAATGAGAACCAGATGCTTGTGCGGGAACCTTGTTCTTTCTTGGTGTACCACTAGAGCGTTGTCAGCATATCGATTGTGATCATTGCAGAACGATATACATACCTGTGATGTCAAGAGCGCAAAGCCTGGCGTTACTGCGGCTTCCGTCACACCCAAGAAGAAGCGTACGGCGACGCCGCCCCCAAAGTCCTTGACAGCGGCAAACGTGCACAAGGTTGTACCCCAGAGGATAATATTGGCTGCAGAGTACTTTCCCAATGGTAGCCTTTGTAAAAGTCTGTTTGTTGGATACTCCCAGAAAATGTAACCAAAGTAGAACCTATTGCGTCTTAATGTCTATGTCCACTCGGTACATCGTGTATCTTACATGGAGCTTAGCCATTGGTAATCGAGTCCTTGCAAATTGGTATCTTTCTTCAATCCCATGACGGAAGCGTATGATAATGTTGTCTTGTCCAGATAATTGAGTCCATAGACGATACACATGACCTTCACGAAGACAGGATATCAGCACGCGTGTGAAACATTGACTCATCGAAATTACACACTGGCATTAGATGCAAGTCGATCCTTCGTAGCAGTCGCTTATTTGTTGCTTCATCCAGCTCGATGACTTCTCCCGGATGCGACATGAAAGCCTTCAAGGCTTCATCGGCGTCTCCAGCATGTTGTAAGATAGACTTATCCACGCTTCCATTTCGAATAGCATCTGCCAGAGGTCCAGGGAGTTCCTTCTCGGCGTCGAAAGGCACGGTCGACTTCTCGTTGTCGGGCATGGTGTGGGAGAGAGGGGCGATAAGGAAAAGTACGGCAAAGGGATATAGTGTTGAGGAAGAGGGCATCTAGCAATACTTATACAAGGGTTCCGCGATACAAGGGTACCTACCACCGGCGAGCAGAGCGGAATATCATGCCAATTGCAGTTACACCATGGGTTTATGTTACTTCGCCGTTGAGATAGGCACGGCGCATGGCCAATCGAGGTTGACTGATCAGCAGCATGAACGTGGAGAAGAGAGGGAGGCGGTCATGCCGATCAAGCATCTCTCGGCCAAGCTTAATCCTTCTTGGGAAGGAGCGATGTCGCCGCTGCTTGCCCGCAGCTTGGCATACCACTTTTAAGTTTTGTGATACAGATGGATGTCTGGCGCAGCGGAAATATCAAGGACATTTGAATCGATCATGAGCCTGATAAAAGAGTGAAAGAGACTTTGCGAAAGGGAGACGATATCGAGGTATCTGATTGTGAGCCCAAAAATTGAAGCTTCTGCGACTCCCGGAGACAAACATTATACCATGCATGTGGATCACACTCAAAACCAGGGAGTGTACCAATATTGTAAAGTGAACGACGCAGACACCGCTGCAACAAGAGGGCAAACGCAGTTTCCCTCATTATCTAATTCGAAGCACCAGATGTTCAGAACCAGCGATGCAGAAGGTGACCCTGACATGACAACTACCCCGCCATACCCACGTCACAGATGTCTTGCTTACAAACACCCGAGTAAACTCGATCTTTTGTAATTCAGCATACACAAAAATCTCACTCTCATGTTCAAGCCACTGACTACAAGAACACTACAACTCTCTCGAAGCCTCAAACCCATCAATCTCACATCAATCGTCAGAATGGGCTCCTCAGACGCCTCAGCCCACTTTCCCCCACCAGCCATTCGCAAGATCCTGGAAGAAGTGACAACTCTCCTCAAGGAACGCAACCAAACTATCGCCATTGCCGAGACCGCAGCTGGAGGTCTTCTCTCCTCATCAATCCTCTCCACACCTGGAGCCTCCAAAATTTACAAGGGCGGCTTAACACTGTACACCCTCCCGTCCCGAATTGCATACGCTGGTTGGAATGATGAGAACTTGAAGGACTACAAGGGTCCTACCCCAGACATTGTTGCTGGACTGGCGAAACACGTGAGAGGGGAACTCAAGGCAGACTATGTGATTGCCGAGTCAGGAACTGCTGGTCCTACTGGTGGTGACACGAGAAACAGAACGCCTGGATATGTTGCACTAGCTGTAGACTGCGAGAAGGGCACCTTCACCAGGGAAGTCGAGACAGGGCTTGGAGGCGACAGAGTCGGAAATATGGTTGCCTTTGCCGAAGAAGGCTTGAAATTGGTCAAGGATGTCATTAACGGAGATGCCAAGTTGTGAATATGTGGCAGCGTACACTACTCATCATCCTCATCTTCATGCCTCTTCTGACCAGAAAGCTCGAGATATTGCTCAACCAAATCCTCCACCATATCCTCCACACCCTTGAGTTCAACATCAAACGTCCTCTCCGTCTTCTCCTTGCTGCAAACCACCGACTTTGTAGGAACATTCGATGTGCAAGGTAACAGTCCTTGCGCAACTTGCTCAGGGAACATCTCCTTTGTGATCGTGTTGATATCATTCCATCGCACTTCCTGCCCAAACATGTAGTCTCCAGCAGGAATCCTGTCCTTGTTCAAAGCAGCAATATGAATAGCCGCTACATCCTCAATATGCACAACCGATGCATACTCGGCTGGAGAATCCTTAGGCGCCAGACCGAGCACCATTCTCAAGAGTAGAGCATTGGAAGTATTCATCAGATCTGCAGGCGAAGTGGCGAGCTCATTGCGTCCTTGAACGAAAGTCGGGCATACGTTTACAACATCAAAGCCAGGCTTGTTATCCGCCATCCACTGCTTTGACTGCAAGAAAGCAGAGACTTTAGATGCGACGTAAGCGACCAAGTTATTCGCATATGGGGGTGGAAGCTCAGAGTTGATGGTGTCCTCTGTAACCACGACAGGTACATCTTCAGGTCCACCCAAGAGCTCTGGTCTGATGAACACAGCACAGGAAGAGGTAATAACAACTCTCTTCACAGAACCAGACTTCTTGGCTGACTGTAAAGCGCCAATCGTGTTATTGACCGCAGGATCAATGATCTGTTGTCTTTGCTCTTCATGACTGAGATTGACATTTGAAAACGGCAGAGGCGAGGCTGTGTGGATCATGTATTGCGCTCCTGCAGTCACTTCATCCAAAGCGCCTTCGACACCGAGATCAGGCACGATGTGAAAACTGTATCTTGGCGTTCCTCTGGTCAGAGATTTGAAGCATGGGTTATTGCGTAGAATGTCGGCTTTTGCGGCGCTACGCACGACGATGCGGATGTTGTAGTCGTATTGCAGCGCTTCTTGGAGGATTGCAAAGCCGCAGAATCCAGTGGCTCCGGTGAGGACAATTGTTTCGGTAGACATTGTTGTGAGTGTTGATGTAAAAGTGTAGAGAATTGAAGCAGAGGTGGAAGAAGAGACTGGACTTTATGGTTTTTTTATTCATTGATCATTCTGCTATGGAAATGTGGGTGCTTCTCTTTCTGACGATCTATTCAAAAAGACAAAGATTTTTTTGCCGAGGCTCAGAAATAGCAAGAATGAACTTGTAGAGTTGCTTCTGCCAGATCTGATTCCATCGTCTTTGAACCGAGTTGCATCGCTGTCAAAATACTCGGTGATGTTCGAAGGTTTTCAAGCTCTCTGGCAGATCAAGCGCCAAGGCCGACCAACCCTGTCCTAATCCCCAAGAAGTTGCTGCAGCAGAAGCGAAGGCTGTGACATGCCGTTCTCGTGTATAAGGGTTTCTTTGTCAATGGAGAATTCCAAATTCATCCAGAATCTATGCGTCTTTCTAATCGAACATTCTGGTCATGGCCTTCTGAGCCAACTCGACACCGAGGAAAGTGGCAGCATTGGCGGGAACAGCACGAGCCATGGCGGGACCGATACCAGGGAAGAATGCCTTGTAACCTCCTCTTCTGTAGAGCTCCTTGACGGTGCCTCCGATGGTAGGGTTGCCCTCTGCCGACTGCAGACGACTCTTGATGGTGTCGACAGGGAAAACGGGAATCCACATGGCAATACCAGCGGCACCACCGGCGGCCATGACGGCAAGAAGACTGAGCTCGCCAGGAGTGCCGTCTGCGTTCTTGGGTGTGAGCTTGCGCTTGACAATCTCGTAGGTAGCGAAGTATGCTGCTGATCCAGGGGCATCTCTGGCGAGTGTCATGGCGCTTCCTCTGAAGACGGATCTTACACCGCCCTCCTTGTAGAGTTGACGCACGACATCAACACCTCCTGCGTACTTTGGCTTCTCGCCAGGAGCCAATGTCTTTTGACCCTGGATTTGCAGCAAGACCTTTACACGCTCGAAAGGTGCGGTAATGGCGGTGGTAGGGATGGCAGAGAAGGCACCAGCGGCGCATACTTGGCCGACGGTGAACTGATCGTTGTGTACGGTGCTGAACGACTTGACGAGCTTCTTGCCCAAATCGTAACCCTGTGTTTTGTCAGTCGCTGCAAATGCTCGATTTGGAAGTAGATCGAATCATACCCAGAAGCTGACAGCAACTGCGAGGCAAAGTCAGTAATCGTGTATCTCAGCTTTCAGAAGAGCCAAACTTACACATTGGGGTCACTCCGACCAGAGGAGCCGAGACACCAGCATACAGACCCTACAAGATTGTGAGTTGGCGATGTAACAAAACATGTGATAGCAAGCCACATACCCTGACGAGACCCTCCTTTGCGATTGTCCTCCTCACAACATCCATTGCGCCGCTGTAGACACCGGCCTGAGCGGTCTGTAGGCGCACCTTGACCAGATCAAAGGGGTGTCCAACCACGACCGCGCAAACACCACCGGCACCTCCAGACACTAGCGAGCGCAAACTCGCAAACGTCTGCTTTGTTGCGACGACAGCATCCTTCTTCAACTCGTCTGCCGAGGGCAGGTCGTTCACGCTGGGTATGCTTGATTTGGACATGATGTGGTGTGCAGAATGTGTGGAGAAGCTGCGGGGGTGACAGCTGGAGAGAAGGAGCTTGGTTTGGAAGTTGCGACGGTCGAGGAAATGAAGAAACGAGAGAGGAAGGAGCGTCGCGCGAAAAAAGTGAAGCTATCAATGCCAAATACCCAAGCCGATGATGCTGGGCGTGCCCTTCATGTGATGCAACTTTTTGTATGCTTTCCCGAGGGGACCGATCAACAATCCGGGGAGCCGAGGCTGATCTGCCAATGCCGGCCGAATGGACGCCAGGAGCGAGCACCAAACATGTTCACGCTCCACACGCAGTAATGGAACACATCTAGATCGTTCCACCGCTTCCGACAGGTGAGTTCGTCTGCCGAACTTCTGGAAGCAAGCCAAAATACGAATAGGTACATGTCAGATGTAAGTCTAGTCTTTGCTCGTCAAGTCTATCTTGTGTTTGTTCATCTATCTGATGACCGAGGATCTACTTGATCTCTGCATAGCGAAGATAAGGCTTGAGCTCACGGACGTTGTTGAACTTCTTCTTTGCGTCCTCAGTCGAGACCGAAGGTGGGACAATAACATCCTCGCCAACTTGCCAATTGATTGGCGTGGCAATACCCTTCTTGTCGGCTGTTTGGAGCGAGTCGATGACTCTGAGAACCTCGGCGCTGTTTCTGCCAGTGGAGGCAGGGTACATCATGGTGAGGCGGACCTTCTTCTGGGGATCAATGACAAAGACGGAGCGGATGGTGAAGGCGATGCTCTTCTTGGCTGCGTCGTCCAAGTCCTCCTGGTTGATCATGTCGTATAGGAAGGCAACCTTTCGATCGTGGTCGGCAATGATGGGGAATTGGAGGCTCGTGTTTGCGATCTCGTTGATGTCCTTGATCCAACCCTCGTGCGATCCGAGGTCGTTGGCACTCTGCGAATTCAGTCAGCTCTGTTCTGTTCCCAACCTCAATGATCACGTACCAGGCCGATCATCTTGACACCGCGAGCATCGAACTCGTTCTTCAGCTTGGCAAAAGCGCCGAGCTCAGTGGTGCAGACAGGTGTGTAATCAGCGGGGTGGCTGAACAGGATGGCCCAGCTGTCGCCAATCCACTCGTGGAAGGACTTGATGTCACCCTACGATTGTCAGAACGATATACCAGCTTGCACGTATGGATTGGCATTACATCGGTCGTCTTTGCGCTGAAGTCAGGGGCAACAGAACCAAGACGGATGCGAGGCTGTTCCTGAGTTGTGGCGAGACCACGGTACATGAAAGGTGCAGCTCTGGCACGAGCAGCCAGAGGCTGGCATGCCGATGCGCGAGACAAAGCTCTGGGTGCTGATCTGAAGAATGATGACATTGTGTATATGTCTGGTGAGTCGAGATCGCTACACTTGCTTGAGGCTTCGATGCCAATATTACAGATTCTTGACCACGTTTACGTCATTTATGGCCGCCCGATCTCGGCTGTTACTATCCAGCTTCGAAGCTTGACCACAAACATCTCTCCATCACGACCGCCCTTCTCAAAGATTCCCCATCGCGCAATGGAGAAGATTCAACCTATCTGGCTATCATTGACTGCTTGGAGGGAACAGTGCTTAGTAAGTCGCATGTGCGGAAGTGTGCCTCTGCCGGACTTCTCTACCGCGGAATACCGGCGAGTCGACTGCGGAGCATCTCCGCATATCAAGGTGGGCAAGGTCGTAAACACAAGTAGCTACCCCGCGGCACTTCTAGGGTCCTCGGCCAAGTGTATCATTCTGCCCTATCTCCTTCTAAGCCTAGGAGCTTTGTAGGTAGTCAGCCCATACAGTACATCCTGTCCTAAATCAATCCACCACCTTCACGTCATGGCTGCAGTACAGAAGGTCGCTTTGATCACAGCTGGCACAGCTGGCTTAGGTGCTGCTATTGCCCGTGTACTGGCACCAGACTTTCGAGTCGTATGTCCTCTGAGTCACTTAGCTAGAGAATCTCTGCTCACCCTCGTGACAGGTAATTAACTACGCGAACAACAGCTCCCGTGCCGAAGACGTCCTCAAAGAACTCAACAACATCCCCGGCACAGTTTCCTCTCAAGCATCTCCTCGCTTTCACGCCATTAAGGCCGACATCGGGAACCGCGATGCTATCAACTCTCTGGTGCAAGAAACAATCAGCACAATGGGTCGCCTGGACGTCGTAGTGTCAAATGCCGGTTACACACGTCTGACGAACTTCATGGATTTCGACGAGCAACACTTTGATGAGGACTGGGATAAATGCTTTCTATACAATGTGAAAGCGCACATGTGGCTGGCTTACGCCGTGAGGGAGCATCTAGACAAGAGCGAGGGTGCTTTCATCACAACGGCGAGTATTGCTGGAGTCAAGCCTTCTGGAAGCTCATTGCCATATGCTGTGACAAAAGCTGCAAGCATACACTTGACCAAGTGTTTGGCGAACATCTGTGCTCCAAAGATCAGGTTCAATTCCGTCGCTCCTGGATTAATGTTGACGGAGTGGGGATTGAAGTTCTCGGAGCAAAAGATAGAGGCACACAGAAATGGTACCAAGTTGAAGAGGCTGCCTGAGGTCGATGTAAGTAGACTTCAATCAGATCATGACGGACTGATCGCTGACTATCATCATAGGATGTTGCGGAACAGGTGCGAACACTTGCTTTATCTAAGAGTATGACAGGGCAGAACGTCATCATTGACTGTGGTTTGACTAGTTGAGCAATGCTGTTCAGCTTGGAGACTCAACCTGTGATAGAAGTAAACGTTCCTCAACAGGGCATTTGTTTTTCAAAAGTGTCTCCCATTTTTTTTTATCTATGTCATGTTCAGAAATTTCCGTCTATATAGCCTTGCCCATATCCACAGCATGAGCACTGCCGAACCCTTGCTTTTCAGAATTTGTACGACTTTCGCCTTCAACATCTCTATCCGAACTTGCTTCTCTGCCCTCTACCACCTCCAAAGAGTAAACCGACTTTGGAATCAGCGCCTCCTTGGTCGGAAAGATCTTGCTCAACATAGTGTACACAAAGATACTAGAAACGAAGCCATAAAGCCAGTCGAATGCGTAAAGATGCTTCGCTCCTGCGGAAATGGAAATGCCGTTAATCGAGTTTGCAAGTCCTGGGAGATTGGGACAAACAGCGAGGAGGAACGCGACTAGTCCTTGCCAGTTCACGCCATGCACATATCTGTAGCGACCGTGTGGATCGTAGAGGGCTGGTACGTCGATGTGGCGGCGCTTGATGAGCCAATAGTCGGCTGCTATAATACCTGTAGAGAAGGAAGGTTAGCATTACACCCGAACTCGATAAGTAAGCACCACTCACCAGCCATAGGAGCGAGAAAGACAGAGTATCCAGACATGAAACTCAAGAACGTCTCTGCATTAGACAAAATCTTCCACGGTACCATGACCCAACAAGATACCACGGCAGCAATCATGCAGCCACGACGTATGTCGATGTATCTGGGCGCCATAACGCACAAGTCGTTGGCAGCAGAGATTGAGTTGGCCGTGATGTTCGTACCAACCTGCGCGATGTACCAACTCAATGCAGCGAAGAATGCTGCCGCTCTTCCAGCATGTCCGTTCTTGAGCCATTGCTCTACAATATTCAAAGGATTCCAGTAGAATTCTCCGTACACGACTTTCGACGCTGATGTAGTGATGACACCGAGAACACCACATAGTGTAAAGATGATGGGCAACACTGGCAGCTGGATGTATTGGGCGTAGTTTGGCTTTCCATCAGCACGACCTTTGGCGTAACGAGAGAAGTCGGGGATGTTGCACGCAAGTGTTGCCCATACGCCTGTCACCGAGGACATGCAACTTAGCCAGAGGTAGATCCTGGTATCTCCAGTTGCAGTGCCTGGTTGTGAGAAGATTGCACCGCTTCCACCTGCTTTATGGATCATGTAGCCAAGAGTTGCAAAAGCTGTGACTGGGGCTGCGATGAGTTTGACGATGAAGAGGTAGCGGAGTCGAGTGGGAGGGATCAGGAGTAGGGGCAATTGGATGATCCAGAACAAGAAGTAGGCGATCATGCCGGCGGTACTAATGCCACCACTTAGTGGCAGCTGCAATGGTCAGTAGGTAGTTTTCAAGTCGATAAGAGGGACATTTAGCGTACTGTGTTGTTTGGACCATCCCAGTCGTACGAAGCAAAGGACGGCCAGATTGCCATAATCATGATCTGCATAGCGAGAGCTCCATTCGCACTTTGAATGCCTAGCCAGAACATGGCCAAAATGCATCTGGATGCAATGCAGAAGTATGCAAAATAGTAGCCAAATCCAGAACGAACAATAACGCTGAAAGGTACATGCAGATGGGCACCGATGGCTCCGTTCAGTACCACCGGAATAGCGACACAGAGAGTGCCAACAGCCATAATAGGAATTGCATCACGCCAGGTTAGACCGACCTGGATAATCGAGCTTGCTGTTTCCCAAGTACCCAGATTTATCACGTCGGTTGCCCAGCTGTAGTCCAAGGGTCAACGATGCGGAATAAGATATGTCATGACTGAACCTACTATGCTACCCAGGTCCACATGCTCCAAGTCTGGTCGGCAATTGGTACAGGATCCATGTCCTTGTTCGTCCAGACATAGTCGGGCGCAATGTTCGAGTCTTGCTTGGGCAATGCCCAAGCCTCAAGGGTCGTGCATCTTTTCTTGATTGTGTCCCTAGAGGGCAAGGTAATCTTCGGTAGTAGTGTCATGACCCAAACAGATCGATTAGTTCACAGGTGTATCTACTGCGCACGAGTACAACTGTGGAAGGAGAGGGAAGGTAAAAGGAAGGTGCATGTGGATTATACTTGTTCAGAGAATGTATACGGCAGTCAGGGACCTAGATGTTTGAATACTCACTAACGTAAAGATAAGACGGAGGGGAATTCGCCATGTCGGACCATGCCCGAAGATCTATGCTGCATTCTCTGGGCTCGGGCGAGCCGTGATATCCTTATCTCCAACGAAGATTGTAGAGTTGCCCGTCATGTCCAAGAAGAGGAAGGTGGATAGATGCTTATCAACGAGGCTTGTTTTATGACAACATCTCCGCCGCAACTCATCAAGCTTTCAAGGAGCTGTAAAAAGGCACAATACTTTTCAGATTCCTAGGGTCGTCCGCTGAGATGGCCGTCTTGTCATCTTTCTCCAGCACAACGACAGGATTTCCGGAAGTACTTGTGCATTTTGACAGCCCTGTTTAGTATGGCAGCACGAGCAGGAGAGAATGAATAGAAGACCGTGTTTAGAAACCTGTGGCAGATCGTCGCACATATCGCCTTCTCCGACATGGTGATCAAAGCGGTTGAAATCACGCGAGTCAGCGCGGAAGTCCGGAGTTATCTCCGACGCATGGACCCACGGTTTTGAGCTATCACAACACTGTATCTTGACCTGCTATACTGAGGTGCGCGCGTGTACTGAGGCCGTCATGACTCCAGAGCGTGTTGAGAACCACACCATCCGAAGTCTCCATCACCACCACCAAATCAGCTTGAGCTTCAGCGCTCGCTGATGGAGCTATGGTGGCCGTCCGGGCAGTTTTTATACTGATTCTAGCCCTCCATGTTTTGAACATGACATAGGTAACCTTCACTTCGAAGCACGTGCAGAACTGTGTGGCTTTCGCGTTCTTTTCGTATGGAGGACAAGGAAATTGAGCTCGAACATTCCGCCGACATCGCAGCAACTTGGAGTTCAAGATGTCTCGGAGAGGCCCAGGCTGTATTGTGGGGTGCCAATTGGACCTCGGTCTTCCGCAGTTTGCATGCTTCGAAGGTGTTATTCGTATGATACATAACTCGAATATGATTGATGAACTTGTGGTTGAATCAAACAGCCGATTTAATGTTTCTTCAACTCTCACTCTGACTCCTTCAGCGCCTAAGGAAATGTACAGTTCGTGATAATTCACACGGCTCGTCGGTATGAATTAGCTCCACAATAGCGGAATCCCCGCAGCGGATATTGCGGGGATCTCGCATTCGTAGTGACCCGGTGATGCAAGACAAAACATGTCGCGACTCCTTTGATTCCGATCCTCGTATTCTTTCCAATCCACATCAGCAACAATGGCCGCCATTCGCATAGCACCATCTAGAGCAGTGAGAGCACTCAACCTCTTGCGTGCCGTCGGCACACACGGTCCAGGATGCCCATGCCACAGCAACCCAGGTCATCACCACAATCCTCTGAGCATTTCCCAGGGACGACGTGCACTTGCCACGCCAATCGATTACTCGCAACAGAAAGAATACGCCTTCGAGATGGCAGCCTCAAGTATCCGATTCGGACCTGGTTGCACAAAGGAGGTCGGCATGGACTTCAAGAACATGGGAGCCAAGAAGGTCATGATTGTGACTGATGGCACTGTCTTACATTTGACTGCAATGAAGCAAGTTCAGGAGGGCCTCGACAGGGAGGGCATCAAATATGAGATATACAGCAAGTGTCGAGTCGAGCCAAAGGATCACTCGTAAGTCCCCTACGCATCAGAGCAGGAAACCCAAAGCACAATACTTATTTGCACTCAGGATCAAGGAAGCAATCGCATTTGCCAAACCTTACGCTCCAGACGCTTTCCTCGCAGTTGGTGGTGGCTCAGTCATCGACACAGCAAAGCTCATGAACCTCTACACATCCTTCCCCGAGGCCGACTTCCTGGACTTTGTGAACGCTCCTCTCGGAAAGGGTCTGCCAATCCAGGGCAAGTTGAAGCCTTTGGTTGCAGTTCCCACAACAGCAGGAACAGGATCCGAGACAACAGGCACAGCCATCTTCGATCTTGTTTCCAAGAAGGCAAAGACGGGTATCGCACATCGCAACCTGAAGCCGACACTCGGCATATGCGATCCTCTCAACACACGTACCATGCCTTCTGCTGTACATGCTTCAAGTGGACTCGATGTGCTTTGTCACTCTCTGGAATCTTGGACCGCTATTCCGTACCATGAGCGTGTACCTAGACCTCGCAACCCCATCGAGCGACCAGCATACCAGGGTGCGAACCCGATTTCAGATATCTTCAGTCTACAGGCGTTGAGAGACACTGTCAAGTATTTGCCCAGAGCAGTCAAAGATCCCGATGACCATGAAGCACAGAGCAAGATGTTGTTGGCAGCAACTCTGGCAGGTGTTGGTTTCGGAAACGCAGGTGTCCACTTGTGCCATGGTATGAGTTATCCTGTGAGTGGTCAAAACCCGGGCTACAAGCACAACGGGTACGCTGTCGACCACCCGATCATCCCTCATGGTGTCAGTGTCGCTGTCACCGCACCTGCCGTATTCAAGTTCACTGGAGCGAGCAACCCGGAAAGACATCTTGCAGCAGCAGAGTGTTTCGGTGTGGATATCAGTCAGGTCAAGAAGGAAAGTGCTGGAGAAGTATTGAGCGAGGCACTTTCCAAGTTCTTGGTGGATCTAGGTGACCAGCCGCGAGGACTGAAGGATCTAGGCTTTGGCCTTGGTGATGTGGATCAGCTGGTGGAAGGAACCATGCCGCAAGCAAGAGTACTCATGTTGGCACCTAGCCTTGACATGCAGAACGTGGACGAGGAGAGGGCACAACTCAGACAGCTCTTTGAAGATGCAATGGAGTACTAAGTTGGAAGCAGAGGAAAGCTGAGAGAGCCATGGAAGAGGAGGCTGGGCCGCTTGACATGAAGCTTGGACGATGATGGCGGCGCTGTGATGTTTAAGCCACGATATTGGGCAGATGAACGAGATAGCTGTATGCAGGAGAGCTAAGTAGTTTTGTTGAAGCATCTCAAGGATTATCTATCGTTCAACAATCATTTGATCTCACTGCACTCTCACTCAGACAGAGTTGGTCGAGAAACAAGCGATAAGTGAATCTTGGCTCGGCCTTGGCAAAACCGGGCGCCGAAAGACACGGGCTTTGGCAGCTGCGGTGGCAGGAGGTGCAGGAGTAAACGACGTGGAAGTTGAAGCTCTTCCTTCACATTCATCTCGCCTTCCTTCTCGTTGTCCCATCTGACTCTGGACTTGTGCTCCTCGTCTTAATTCTGCTTTACAGTCTGTTTCTTTAATTTGATACCCCGACCAAGCGCATCACACCATCCCTCCCTCATGGCTGTAAGTCCGCATCTTGCGCTTGTAGCATTTGCTATTTACTGTCAGATCGACGCTGATGCCTTGCTAGCAACCACCTACTCAACCGCGCTCATACAGCCAGGCTTACATTCCCAACGGCACTCCCTCTCAAGCATCCGGACCCGTCCCGGGAGCCACGCCACTCCTCCCTAACCAAGGTCGCGTGGTGCAGGCCGGTGGCGCCAGAGTCCTCTGTATCGCCGACGTCCGAGGTGAGCAGCACGCACAGCACAACATGATGGAACGGACACTGAAGTGATGGAATAGGCAACCTCAGATCTCTGAACGAACTCGCCCGTACCGCAAACGCCGACTACATCATCCATACCGGTGACTTTGGCTTCTACGACAATACCTCGCTCGATCGTATCGCTGAGAAGTGAGCTGCCTCGCCCATTCACTGTTCTGCACCGACTAATCCGAATCAGGACTCTCAAGCATGTTGCGCAATATTCTCCTCTCCTGAATGACGGCGTCAAGAATGACATCGCCCGCGCCTCTGCCCAGACCTCAATCAAGGATCGTTTCCAGCGCGAGAGCCTGCCTCTGTCGGAACTGCCGCAATTCTTGAACGGCACCTACACACTTGAGAAGCCCGTCTACACCGTCTGGGGCGCATGTGAAGATGTCTCGGTCTTGGAGAAGCTGCGCTCAGGGGAATACAAGATCAACAACCTTTTTGTCATTGACGAGTCGCACGCCCGTCTGCTCGACATTGGCGGTGTCAAGTTGCGTCTGTTGGGTCTTGGAGGCGCTGTTGTCATGCACAAGCTGTTCGACAACGGTGAAGGCCGCACAACTATTGCTGGAGGCCAAGGAACCATGTGGACTACCCTTCTGCAGATTGGCGAGCTCATTGATACAGCCAACCGCGTCTACGATCCTACCGAGACCCGTGTCTTCGTCACCCACGCATCGCCCGCCCGCGAAGGTCTCTTGAACCAGCTGGCTGTGGCCCTCAAGGCCGACTTCTCCATCTCAGCTGGTCTGCACTTCCGTTACGGTAGCTCCTACAACGAATTCAGTGTCAACCCCACTCTGGACCACTACCGCGGCAAGCTCGCTGCTTCCAAAGCCTCATTCAACGATGTCTGGGAAACCGTCAAGAGCGAAGTCGAGCCCGCTGTGTCCGAGAACGAGTCACAACAGCGTCTTCTCAACAACGCTCTCGAACTGGTCTCCAAGATGCCTTCGGTCGCCAACGGTGGTAACCCCTTCGGCGGTGGCTACACTGGCCCTCAGGGCGGTGTCGTTGACGAGTCGGCCTTCAAGAACATGTGGAACTTCAACTTGGCCGATGCCGCCTTTGGTTGGCTCTTGCTCGATATTGATCAGGGTAGAATTGGCACTGAGATGAAGGCCCAGGGCTTCAACTTCTCGCACCGTGCTGGAAAGCCCACTCAACGTCCTGCGCAAACACCCCAAGCACCCCAACCATCCGCCGCTCATGCCGCGGCTTCAGCACCTACGCCTAGCAACATTCCCACACCTTCAGGCCCTCCTCCCGCTGTGGCATCCGCTCCCACTCCTGCAAATGCGCCTCGTGCTTCTGGACCTCACCAGAACGCCAGACCCCCGGTTGCAACTCCTCAGCAAGTTCCTTCTCCCGCTCCTACCAAGTCTGCCGCAACTCCTCAGACTGCAGCCCCTACCAACGGTACCCCTGCACCTGCCAAGACAGAAGAGAAGGCTGCTACAACCTCCGCCACTGATGCTCCTCCCAAGGCCCAGGAGGTCCCGAAGAGCCAGTCCATTTTCATTCCCCCTATCAACGGTACTGACGATGAGGCTGAAGTGCGCCAGATCTTCAGCGAGGAGGACCAGAAGAAGCTCACCAAGATGGAGAGAACCAGCAAGGGCTTCTGGATCGCACACTTCAGCTCTCACGAAGAAATGCAGGAGGTCTTGAAGCGCAGTCCCTCATCAGACAGCAAATACTCGTCGCTGAGAATTAGTGAGTTCAAGCAGCGCCCTGCACGTGGAGGATTCCAAGCCGGTACGTGGGGCAGCTCGCGCACAGCATCTGGCCAGCAGAGCGGATACCGTAGTGGGCAATCCGACAGCGAAGGTGCTCGCAGTGGACGCGGTGGCCGTGGTGGACGTGGCGGCCGCGGTGGTCTGGAACGTGGACGTGGAGGCAGAGGTGGTGCTGGTCGCGGAGCTTCATCAAGCGCAGCTCCCAACGGCGGCGAGTCTCAGGCATGAATGAAGATGATGACAAGATGAGGCATGTGCGGCAAAGACCAGCGGCTTCTCACAGTTGGATGCTATTCGACAGGAAGCGCATTCAGGAACAGGGGACGCGCCGCGATACAGAGGTGTGTAGAGGATGAAGTGCAACCAAGAACTTGACGACCGAACATGGAGAAAAAGCATGAGGGCGATTTGGAACGAGAGGCTAGGAGCCCTGCTAGCTACATGAGACGTTATACAGACGAAGAAACATGTAATACTACAAAACAAAGAATATTCGCCAAGTTGAAGTGCCATGTGATAGCCACGGATGAGAATGCTTGACAAATGGAGATGGCTAGTGATCGGAGATGTGGCTGGTGGCAGCAGGTGTGGCTGGCTTGGCAGCGTCATGGTGTGGGAAGGAGACGCGGGGGCGGAGCAACGCGCGAATGCGGGTGCTTGTCGATTGTGAGCAGCACATCGAAAGCTGTGCTCCGTCCCATACGAGACAGACATCGCTTTGGAGTGATCGTTCGTTCTTGTGTCAGCCTCGTCGACGTTCCATCTTCTTTCCGACCAAGTCCACCACCACGCCACCGACCTCTCGTTCAAGCACGTCTCGGAACCCATATACCGCCCGGTGCCTGACTCTCCACGAGCTCGACACACGACCACACCGTTCTCTTTAACATCCTAGTACACGACGCTTTCCCTTTGCATCATTTAGAGAAAGAGCTTGGAAAGATGCTTTTCACGCGGCCATGGCTCGCAGTGGCGGGCCTGAGCCTGCTCTCGTCCTCGGCCTCTGCCGAAACACAGCAAACATCCTTCGCCATCGAAACGACAGCAACCGACGGCTTGACCCACAAGCATGAAGCAGGAAGATGCGCCATTCGCGGTCATTGTGGCAAACAAGGCTTCTTTGGCTCTGATCTGCCCTGCCCCGACAATGGCTTGGCCGAGCAGCCCAATGCCGACACTCGCAGAACACTGATGTCCATCTGTGGTGACAAGTGGGCTGAGGGTCCCATCTGCTGTACAGATGAGCAACTTGGTGCCCTCAGCTCCAACCTCAAGCGTGCTGAATCAATCATCGGCGCGTGCCCTGCTTGCAAAGACAACTTCTTCAACTTATTCTGCACATTTACCTGCTCCCCGGATCAATCTCTCTTCGTCAATGTCACCAACACTGCCCCCAAGGGCGACAAACTGCTCGTTACCGAACTCGATCAACTGATCTCTGAGGACTATGGAAGCGCCTTTTACAACAGCTGCAAGGACGTCAAGTTCGGCGCTACTGGAGGAAAAGCTATGGACCTGATTGGTGGCGGCGCAAAGAACTACACCCAGTTCCTTAAGTTCTTGGGTGATAAGAAGCCTTTCGGCAGTCCCTTCCAGATCAACTTCCCGGTCCCCAGCGAGGCTGACTTCCCTGGAATGGAGCCCGGATCCGACAAGGCCCATCCTTGCAACAGCACCGATGAGAGGTACAAGTGCGCCTGTGTGGACTGTGCTGCTTCTTGCCCCGAACTTCCCTCGGTCAAGGAATCTCACGAGTGCAAGGTCGGCGTTTTACCATGCCTGTCTTTCGCCGTCATTATCGTCTACTCTGTCTTCCTGTCCCTCTTGATCCTGGCCGTCTCTGGCCACGTTGCTTATGCTAAGCACACCAAGAACCGCAACGAGCGCTTGAGACTGTTGCAGGATGCCTCTCCTAGCGATGATGAAGATGAAGGCGATATCGTGCACCACGCTGGTCTTGTCGAGAAGCCTACCAGAAGATATCCTCTGAACACAGTGTGCGACAGAATCTTTTCGCGTCTCGGTCGCACCGCTGCCACCTTCCCTGCCATCACAATCAGTTCTTCGGTCATCGTTGTTGCTCTGCTTAGTCTAGGCTGGATGCGTTTTGCTCTCGAGACTGATCCTGTCAAGCTATGGGTTTCTCCTGACTCTGAGGCAGCCAAGGAAAAGGCCTTCTTTGATGAATCCTTCGGTCCATTCTTCAGAGCCGAGCAAGTCTTCCTAGTCAACGATACCCTGTCTACTGGCCCAGGTCCAGTCCTGTCTTACGACACGCTGAACTGGTGGTTCGATGTCGAGAACCGCATCAGTAGAATGAAGTCCATCGATGGTGGTTACACTCTTGATGACGTTTGCTATAAGCCAACTGGAGACGCTTGTGTTATTCAATCTTTGACAGGTTACTTTGGCGGTGACTTCTACGGGGTCGACCCCGAGCTATGGGCTGAGGATCTTGAGGCTTGCGCCGATACTCCCGTCAACTGTCTCCCTGATTTCCAGCAACCACTGAATCCCCGCTATCTATTCGGCGGTTACAACAAGAGTGTCATCGATTCTACTGCTATGGTCGTCACTTGGGCCGTCACAAATTACGCCGAGGATACTTTCGAGCTCGAGAGAGCTATGGACTGGGAGGACAGTCTCAAGGGACTTCTGCTTACTGTCCAGGAGGAAGCCTCGGAGCGTGGTCTTCGTCTGTCATTCAACACTGAGATCAGTCTTGAGCAAGAGCTCAGCAAGTCGACCAACACTGACGCCAAGATTGTTGCCATCAGCTACTTGATCATGTTCATGTATGCTTCTATTGCACTCGGAGCCACCACTTTGACTGTAAGAGATGTACTCAACAATCCTGCAAACGCCCTTGTTCAATCGAAGTTCATGCTTGGTGTTGTCGGTATTCTTATCGTTCTCATGTCCGTCTCTGCATCCGTTGGTTTGTTCGCTGCCGCTGGTATGAAGGCTACCTTGATCATTGCCGAGGTCATTCCTTTCCTCGTTCTCGCAGTTGGTGTGGACAACATTTTCCTCATTGTTCACGAATTCGAGCGCGTCAACATTAGCCATGCCGATGAGCCAGTCAGCGAGAGGATAGCCAAAGCTCTTGGCCGCATGGGTCCCAGCATTCTTCTATCGGCCACTACCGAAACCGTCGCGTTCGCTCTTGGTGCTGCTGTTGGCATGCCTGCTGTTCGGAACTTCGCTGCATATGCAGCCGGAGCTGTGTTCATCAACGCGATACTGCAGATCACCATGTTCACTTCCGTCCTGGCTCTCAACCAAAAGCGTGTCGAGGCTGGGCGCGCAGATTGCTTCCCATTCATCAAGGTCAAGGGCGCTGACTCCAACTCGATGGGGATGGCTGGCATGCCCGGCTTGGCCGGCATTGAAGAGGAAGGTACGCTCCAACGCTTCATTCGCAAGACTTATGCTCCTGCCTTGCTCGGTAAGAAGACGAAGACTGCCGTCATCACTATCTTCCTCGGCTTCTTCACCATCGGTCTTGCACTTCTGCCCAATGTCGAACTTGGTCTTGACCAGCGCATTGCCATTCCTTCCGACTCGTACCTCGTCAAATACTTCGATGATCTTTACGACTACTTCGAGGCTGGACCACCAGTCTACTTTGTAACCAAGGGCCTTAATGCAACTGCTCGTCAACACCAGCAAGAGATCTGCGGCCGCTTCTCCACTTGTGAGGAGTTCTCACTGGCCAATATTCTCGAACAGGAGCGCAAGCGACCGGAGATTAGTTACATTGCCGACGCTACCGCCAGCTGGATCGATGACTTTTTCTTCTGGCTTAACCCTTCGCTCGATGAGTGTTGCGTTGATGGGTCAGAGACCTGCTTCGAGAACCGTAACCCTCCATGGAACGTCACTCTTCACGGTATGCCCGAAGGCCAAGAGTTCGTCTCTTATCTCCAGCGCTGGCTCGAGGCACCTACAACGAGCGAGTGTCCACTTGCTGGAAAGGCTGCTTACGGCAATGCTCTTGTGGTTGATAACAAGACTTTGAGCATCCCAGCCTCTCACTTCCGTACCTCGCACACACCCATGCACAGCCAGAGTGACTTCATCGCAGCCTACAAGTCGGCTCGCCGCGTTGCCAACGATATTACAGCGCGCACTGGAGTCGAAGTTTTCCCTTACAGCAAGTTCTACATCTTCTTTGATCAATACGTCTCAATCGTACGCCTCTCAGCTGCGCTCATTGGAGGCGCTCTGGCCTTCATTCTCGTGCTGAGCAGTGTATTGCTTGGTTCTCTAGCGACTGGTCTCGTTGTTACTATGACTGTCGCTATGACTGTCATCGATATCATTGGCACCATGTCCTTGGCTGGTGTCTCGCTCAACGCCGTCTCCCTTGTCAATCTCATCATCTGTGTTGGTATCTCGGTTGAGTTCTGCGCTCATATTGCCCGTGCATTCTCGGTCCCATCGCCCTCGCTTCTCGAGCGCTGCCACAGCTTCCGTGGTAAAGACGCACGCGCCTGGGCCGCTCTCGTCAATGTTGGCGCTTCGGTCTTTTCGGGTATCACTGTCACCAAGCTCCTTGGAGTCTTTGTGCTCGCCTTTACCCGCAGCAAGATTTTCGAGGTTTACTACTTTAGAGTCTGGTTGGCACTTGTCATTTGGGCTGCTCTTCACGCATTGGTCTTTTTGCCAGTTGCCTTGAGCTTCTTCGGCGGAGTTGGTAAGTTCTGGAGCATGATCATGTTATATGACGCAAATAACTAATTCATTTTGCAGGCTACGCAGACCCAGATGTCGATGGTGGACTTGAGCAAGACCTTGCTAGCAGACGTTACCGTGCGATGATGCCGGATGAGGAGTACTACTCAGACGAGTACTAAGCTTGAGATGCGATAACGGAGACGATTAGATGTAACATGACATGACGGCGTTTTTTCTTTGTTTCGTGTATCATGAATATGCTTTCTTCCACCACTCGTCTGTGGATCTTGGACCGTCAAGAAGTTTGTCGAAGCAATTCGACTCGTTCAACCCCGTGATATGTTTGCGGCCATTGTCCGACTGCGAAGAGCAACAAAAAATAGATCCGCATCCGGAAACTAACGAGTTGTTCCTGGAGTCGGGCGTCCTGTGACCAGATTCTTGATATTGTCATACCTAAACAAAGACATCAAGGCTTCACTAACTAACCAAGTCTCTTTACATTGTCTCCGTCCGCAATATATAGTATCGCGTCCTCCCCCAACGACTTTCACACCATCAACATCCAACCATACATAAAAAAGTAAGCCATACACCGTGCACTATTTCTCGAATGTTGTGCTGATGATGGACTTTCTAGCCCTTTTTCTCCCCACGAAACCGGAAAACAAATACATTCACAATGGCCGCTTCTGATTATACTACCGAGGACGCTTTTGTCAACCATGTCACTATGGTGCGTGGTTACCGCGATAAGATGTGTGTTGTGCAGTAGAGGATTGTCTACTTGCAAGGAGCTGTGCAGTGGTATAGCGTCTATTGCTTTTACAGCATGTAGTAGAGACGAATCAATGATACACTCTTTGCTATACATCTGCGTTCTGTGAATCCTTGTTGCGGGCTTGGGTTGTGAAGTGTCGGCAATTGCAGTGTCACATAGACAACATTGTGGTGGACTTGGGCTTTGCGTAAACGATCATATGTATATTGCACAATAGCGCTTCAAAAGCCTGCATACTCTACCCATATATGCCACAGTATCATGGCTATCTATACGACTGAACTATATTAATAGCTATCCGTTCTGTTTTGCGACCGTCACAATGATGTTTCCGGCGCACCAGGGTCTTCTGTACTACCACTGACACGCCTCAGCCACACTCTCCACCCGCCACGATTCCCAAAACGCCACGATCCCCAGAACCCATTGCTTTTGAGCGCCTATGACGCGTCGTCACTTCCCGCCGAGGAAGCCAAATCCAAGGTTTCGAGGATATAGAAAGGTCAGGCCCTTCCGCCGTGATCCCTTCCTTTAGCGCCGCCATCTTTCCCCCCTCTGCTCTCCTGCCTCTCCTATCGTCAGACTGAATTATACAAAGCCATCCACGCGGAACTGAGCGACTGTAAACGAGCATACCTAAGAAGACTACGAAGGGACGGACTTTGTATACCGAGTTAAAAGGACTGAGATTTGGAAGTGTAGTATATCAGTGCGTCAAGACATGGCTCTCACACATGATCTGCTCAAACTCTCGAGAAGATGGCAGAACTAACACTTTCACAGCCACCAAAACCTCACCAAAACTCCCAACGTACCACGCCAAAACCGCAAACATGCCCCAACAAGTCCTCACCACCACCTCCAGCACCGCAATCTCCCTCCCCACATCCACACCCGCCACCTCCTCTGGCTCTCCCTCCTCCGCCCTGAAACGCTCAACTCCTGGTGTAAAGCTTCCCTGCTGGTGTGGCGATGACTGCTCTTGCTGCATCATCCCCTGCACGGTGATGTAGAAATCGCCGTCTACGACATCATCGACACTGCGGAATGGGGATATGGTGTCTCATATGCATAACCATGGCAAGACTGGATGTAAAAAACCCGGATTCGGGCGTTTGGAGACAGAGTGGAGGAAACGAGATGATAGGCAGGGGTGGGTCAAGACTATGGCGTTGACTGTTGATAAAGGCAAGAAAGGGGAGCGTGGGAAGAGAGAGGGCAAGAAGGTAGAGGGGAGGAAGGGGAGGGGAAAGGCGAAGCCATGGAGGAGGGTCAAGAAGAATTGGCAGAGAGGCATTTGGGATGTTTTGTTTGAAATGTCTGTGGTGCCGCATTGAATTGCTAATGCTGGGAGTCTTTGGTAGGATCAGGGGTTTCTTTTCGCTTTTCTTTTGTGACTGCCCCCCGAGCAGACAGTCTGGTGTTATTGAGCATGGGCTACCTATACGAATGTGAACGTAATTATTTCTTTACAAGTCTGCTCTTGTGCATTTCTTATTGGGTCAAGCATGCGTGCTCCACCAAAGTAGACTGTTTCACAAACTTGACAATGGAACACGGTTTTGAGATTTGGAAAACAGTGACATTTGCTTTCTTTCGAGGTATATCGACAGCAGCAAAGGCAAGAGAAGAAATAGGTACAGGAAAGCAATGACAACAGTAATAGACAGGCGACAACAATATCGTCGGCGACAGTACGAATCCCACGGGAAAATTCTGATACGACGAGTTGCATGACCGCGAGACGAACATCCCGTCAAAGACTCAGAGGGACATCTCTTCCATCGTTCGGAGGGGTGTCGCAAACGTCTGGAAGGGAACTTTTTCTAGACATTCTTCCAAGTCATGCCTGGTCTTTCTCCATGAGGAGTCTTGACTGCATTTGAATCTCCGAAAGGATTGTCTTCGTCGTCCTCTTCGTAATCATTCTCGCTTTCATCACTTTCCTCTACTTTGGCTTTACCGAAGTCTGGTTTGGCGGGCATGGCAAGGTTACCAGGACGAGGAGGTTTAGGAGGCGCTGCTTCTCCAAGCTTGAGGCCGGCAAGTTGCGATTCGGCACCAGTGGCATGATTATCAGGCATGTGCTCCCAAGCATCACTGTCACTGTCGTCATCGAGCGATCTGTCCATGATCTCGTAGCTGGTAAGTGCTTTGACCAGTTCGTCGTTCGCAGACAAGAGACTTCCAATCCACTCGTCTGATTCGACCAATTGAATGTACCTCAGTATGTTCCTTCTTAGCAGCTTGCAAACTTCGAAACGGTTCAGAACTTCCATGTTCTCAGAGACACGCTCATTCTCGCGGTTGATAAGTTGTAGAGCGTTGAGAAGGTTGGTGGACGCGATTGAGGCTTGGGCAATACTTTGAATCATGTTGGGCTTCTCTTTTTCGAAGCTGAATTTCGTGGCGGTCGCATTCTTATCCTTCTTCTTGGTTGAAGCTTTGACAGCCTCACGGATAGAGTAGTGCGGTGTTGGTGTCAGTGTCACAGGACGGGAGGTCGAGGTTGAGGCGTTGGCGGCAGAGCCTGATCGCGAGTGGCCACGAGAGTGACTGACAGCTGGCGCAAGTGGAGGCGTGGGCGACGGATCCTCATGAGCATCTGCTTCTGTCTCGCGGAGGACCTTTGATTTTGCCTGACTGTGACGAGGACGAGGCTTTTGAGGTAGCTGTTTGTAAAGTGCAGCGATGTTGTGGAGACCAGGAGTATCCTTATAGGCTACGGCCCACTGACGATACAACACATTACACTTGTTGCGTACTTCGAGGTCAACCATGTCGTCTCTGACCATAAGACGAAGACGTTCGAGCAGAGGCTCATCGGCGAAAGTCTTTTGGAAACGATTTCCGGCATTCTGAATCAGACCGTCCAGGATGTTCAAAGCTCTGATTTGACGATGGGCATTGCCGTATTTGCTTCTTCGAGTCAGCTAGGACAGTCCACCAAGCGCAGGACCATAAGGTCCGAATGCGGTGAACTTACAGCTTCTTGCGAATTGCTCTTGCAGCTTCGGTTGGTCCAGAAGATTGAATGCGAATGACCTCGACCAAGTCGATGATACCACTGAGGTCGTCTTCCTCAAACTGTTCGCTGGTCAGGCGGTCAATTTGTACTGACACAGCCGAATATGGCTTTCTCTGTTGAACAATCCATTGTCTTAGTATTGATTTCAGATCACGTAGCCGACAGGCAGGGCAGGAAATGGAGTATCTAGAGAGACGGCATGGAAGAGCAGAGTATCTCGGAGGTGGACGAGTCGGTGGCCAGAGAGTCTTGTATCGAGCAGCTGCCTTCAGTTCTCTCTTTTGTCGACGCTTTTCTTGTATGGCTACACATTCCTTGTTCCACTCGTCCACCTCGGCAGGATTACAGGGACCATACGGACATGGGTAGGCCATGCACCAAGTGAAAAACTCCATGTCAGGTGGGATGTGGTTTTGTGTAGTAGATCAACAAAGAAGAGGCATGAGTCGTGAAGGGGTATGGTGCAATGTAAATAGTAGATCGAACACGAAAGTGTAACGTACCGATGAGCTCCCCAGCATGATGGTGATTCACTAACTTCAACACCTGTAGAGGTTGCAGCACAAAGATTGACGAACGCAGCTAGACCAACAGTATGGCGTCACCAAGAGTCCGCGTTCTGTGGTGTGGATTGTGTGTGCAAAGGAAAATGGGGGACCCGGGATGTGTAGATCGTGAGCCGTATAACCCTAAGGTCTGGTTATGCCTGGCTGTCAACAGGAACAAGAAACCGTCAGCAAGTTCTCATTTGTAACGCACGTCAGAGTGGTATGGTGGCTCGAGGCTTGTAGAGAACCATGGTATCGACCTTGCGGCGCAAAGGTGACCCAATTGCGCTCGTCACTATGCCATGTTGGAAGCGCAACTCACCAGAAGTGATGAAAAGGACTCGAGAAGCTGCTCGCACAGCAGAATGATAACCACAGAGATCTAGAAGATCAGCCCGTATTGTCAGATGGCGTCCCGTCGTGCGTCTTGTTCTGGGATTAGCAGGATGCAGAACCGCAGACTGAGGAGCCGATAAGCAGGAACGGGCCCTTCCTTCTTTGTTCCTGTCCACCGAAGATTGTGCTTACGCAATCTTACAGATTCCACAGAACTTTCGGTCTGCTAGTTGATAGTTTCGACAAGTGTCAGCAGGAACTCTCACACAAGAACTCGACAAGAGATAAAGACGTTTTGTTGTTGGCCAGCTCGTGATTGGGGACGTTGTCGGTGAGCACAGCCGTCATCTCCACGCTGATGCCCCACTTTCTGCCCGATGCGACTCCTCGACTTCGGCCCGCGGCATCCCGATTGCGGAGGTTAATCCCGGATGCTTCTTTGCTCCTTCGACGTGACCTCGCACAACATTCGATTGCTGCTGCTATTAATACTAGCGCCTGGCCTTGATCTGATATCAGGAAGCCGCTATACAAGTAGTTGGACTCTCGGTCCGCTAGGAGATCTCGTCCGCGAATAGTAAGCTTCACCTCAGGACACGATCAACCAACATCATGCGTGTGCATGAATGATCACTGCCCATCAGACAGCCTCATGCTCGCCTGCACGATTTCAGCAAATGCATGTAATCGTCTGTCAAGTCTTGAAGTTCCTGCAAGCAGCGATCCCTCCTTCATACATGGTTTCGTGAAACAATACCAAGCAGCATCCCCGTCCTCCACGTTCTTTGCCCGAGACCTTCCAATGGTTGGCACTACATGGGCTTCAGCTCTGCAGAGGTATGATATGTGTCTGCGACTAATTGAAGATCCTCGTGGCTGACACGCTGGGTCTGGCCTTGCAGTGCATGGCTTGAAGAGCTTGCAGATGTCGACTGTGACTGGGACAGCATATCGCCTCCAAGCACGCCTAACTTTGGTACGGTCGCACTGTCTTCTCCAACCGAAGATGTTGCATTCCTCCCACATGGCACTTTCTGCGCCAGCTTCCGTCCCGTCTCATCATCTTCAACAGACGACGAGCTGTTTGATGACACGACAGATCTTGAGAGCTTCCTCCGCGAAACAGAAGGCGAGAACTTCCCTAGCACTGCATCAACATACACCATGGCATCGACATCTACCTTGGCCTCGACACCAGTCGTCTCAACATCGGCTGTTTCAGCTTCTCGCCCAGGCTCATCATCCTCCGCCTTCTCCGCATACCAAACTCCGAAGCGTATCATCCGCGGAAGATTTCCTCCCGCCCTGAAATCAAATTCTCCGGTTCCTGGCCTTACCTCCTCTCTGTGCGTCCGCACACTCTTTTGCCTAGGAGAAGCCTTGAATGTAGGTTGCCAGGCTGTTCGCGACAATCAAGATGTTCTTCTCGAATTCTACTGTCGTGTCATGTCCTCGTATCGCGAAGATGACATACAACATTTCGTGCTTGCGGATCTCACACATGATAATCCGCCCTTCATCAATGCTACTTTTGCGTCTTAGAAGGGCGTACCATTATTTGATGATGATACTAGAGTCTTTCTTGACGACAAGGACAGGGGAAGGGTATGTAGGTGTCTGGGCAGAATGTCGAGACAGGGGAGTAAGTGGGTGTATGTGTTGACGAGCATTTGGCAAGCCAGTCTTGACGACATTGAGTACGTCGCTAGCATCGTTACTTGACGTGCTGAAGCCTTTAGCTGCTGGGAGTCAGAATCTTGCTGACATTTTGCCGGGATTTGCTGTATTTTGCTGCTGCCGCTGGGAATGTTGCAATGACTATGTTTGATCATATTGCTAAGATATAAAGGTTGCTGCAAATCGCACAAGATATGTTCAATTTGACCAATCTTCACCTCTTTCAGTTGATTTGTAAGGATGAAAAGAGAATCATGACCATGGCTGACAGTCAATTCATTGGGTACCTCCTCCAGCAGCGACTGTTCCCCAAACATCCTCGACCTGGGCGAACACTTTTATAGCATCATCATCGATGGCTCTGCTGGTGGCTACTGCGTCTTGCGTAGGCTCTTTCCTCAAACACCACGTATATAGGCAGCCAAATACGACAACCGCGTCCATGAATGTTCATATTCAAGCTCGCCTCTCCTGTACAAACAGTGACTCGCGTGAGTTGCTGCTGCTTTAATGCATGAGGATTTAGACAAGTTGAGAGATGTGCGTGGAGATAGATGAACAAGGGGGTTGTTGTCGTTAGTGACTGTATTATTGATGAGGCTGTACTACGGCGGCAACTGTGTCAAACTCAAACTCATTGTGCATTCAGACAAGGAGCATGTATCATGTTTCAGACAAGGGAGGACGAGTAGTCCATGCTATTGGCTCCATACCTGGTGGATTCCATTGCGGGCGAGAGTATCAAGACTAGGTGAATCTGTGGCATCTCGTGAATGTATGCATAGCAGAAACATTGGCTGTCTGGATGCACAGACAGTTTCAACCTTGGAGCCACCCTGTCAGGAGCTTGGTACATCAGGAAAGTCATTATCTAGTATCTAGGCCTCAGGTGAATAAGAAAGCCATGGATGATTCACCAATTCACTCGCCCTCTGCCTCTCTCTCGGATCAGACGCCAACATCTTCCTCAAGAAGTCGCAAAACAATTCTAACTCATCGATTGGCAGCATTCCCTGTGCATCGCCTGCAAAGCTCTGCCCCACCATCGTCTCCAGGGAAACAGGGAAGCCGTGTCCGTTTATACATTGCTGCTCAAACTCTCTGCCCAGTGCTGCGTTGTCCAGCACAACATTTGGGATAGGTCCGAAAGTGGAGACTAGTGTGGCTATACGATCTTGGTCTGCCGTTACGCCAGGGCCAGGGCGTCCTACGAATGGCAGGTCTCCGGTGATGAATTGGAAGAGCAAACAGCCGAGACTGAAGATGTCGACACTAGGATCCCAGGGTGCTTCCAGAGTGACTTCCGGCGCGCGGAGGTACTCTGATTGAATGTCGTCCGTCAAGTGCTGGTCCACGAAACAAGCGATACCCAAATCGTTGAGACGGAATTGCATGTCTGGCTCGTTGAACTCAGGGCCGGATGACTCTGTGCGAATAAGTTCGTCGATTTCTTGCGGCGACTGGCCTTGATCGTCCTTGAGGATATTGGAGGGTTGGAGATCGGTGTGGATGATGCCGCATTCGCTGTGTAAGAAGTCTAGCGCTTCAAGCATTTGTCTTGCGATGTTTCTGACTGTCGGAGGAGGAATACGGATGATGTGACCGGTAGTGGCCTTTTCCGCGATGCTGTCGCCGAGCAAGGGCATCACCATGCAGACGTGCTTCCCAGTCGGTCCTTGAATGTCGAAGTGGTTCTTGAGGTATGTGACATGGGCCCTGCCTGGGTGCGAGGATTGGTTCGAGCATGCGGTGACTCTCTGCATGACTTCAAGCTCAAAGATCTGGTGATGGCCGTTGTAGAAATCGCTGTTCAGGATCTTGAGCGCGGCATGCTCGCCATTCCTATAGCTTGTTAGCGCTCATCTTGCGATTGCATACATTCTGACTTACGTCGTGTCTATCACCAACCAGACAGAAGCATATCTGCCAGCTCCCAGATGTGTCTCTACTCTGTATCGGTCTTGGAACACCTGACCGATCTCGACTTTGTAAAACTTGTCGTTGTCGTTCTCGGTCAAGGCCCTCTTCAATAGCTTGCGGAAACCCATGGTGATTGTATGCGAATGTGTTTCGTGAACGCGCAAAAGACGTCAAAGTTGCGACAGCAGACGATCGAGGATATGAGGGAATCTCGAATGGGATGAACTAACAGAAGCCTCCTACCTACCTGCCTACTTCTTCGTGAACGTTAGATCGGTGAAGTCATGCGCGAAAGCTACCATAATCGCGGAGTCTCCGAGAAACCTTACTCGGTATGTGTCTCGCGTCAGCCCCTTGAGGCTGGAGAACGACGACTGAACTTTTAGTCGGCCATGTCAAGACAGCACACTGTGCTCTGGAAGTACTAGGAGACATCTAATTCCAAATCGATCTCTGTTGTAATGAGACATGGAGATCAACAGGAACAGCCGGGATCTCGTCCAAACGTCTTCGCAGATCGCCGAAGCCCAAAAGTGTGGAGGCACATCCGGCCGATGATGTCACGCCGAAACGCGATGATGGGCTTGAAGCCTGGAAACACTTTTGTGAGCAGCTCGAACTGAGCCACAACGTCTATACGAGTCAATCATAAGCATACCCAGCAGACATGCCACCAAGCGGTCAACCAGTCTACGTTTCTCCCAACCCGCAGACGACAAAGCGTGATGCTTTCACCGAGTTCTTCCTCGAGCAACAATGTCCAGAGGGTGCTGTCTCTGCTTACAAGCATCTGTTCAACACTCACCAGAGCTTGATGAGGATGTTGATCAATGATCCTGCTATGGAACCAAACCGCAAGCAGACCTTCTCTACACCTGCCAACAGTAAGAACAAGGTGTACTTTATGTAAAATCAGGTCAATGTTTCTGTCGTTTCAGCACACTGACAGTAACACAGGTGGGACTTTGTCACTCGTACTTTCCAGATGCTTGTTGCGACTGTTGACCCCGAAAGTCCTGATGGCGAGGCATGGATGGTAGCTCACTCTCATACCAGAGTCAAGATAGCACGCTGACCCGAAAATAGGACATCATTACAAGATCCATGCTGGCTCAACAACTCATCCTAGACACGACCGGGAAGCTCGAGTCCATGAACCAGTCTGTTGGCTACAATGACGATGCTGGTATCCAGTTCAGCGATGAAACCAAGGCAGAAGCAAGAAAGCTGGATAATTAGTAGAGCAGGACTCTTGCAATACCAGCATAGCGAGTACATTGATGAGGACATGATGAACGTCGTTGAGTTTTTATGGGTTTGGTCAAGTCATGTATGGAAAGATTGAGGAGAATATTCCTCATGAACAACCACATGATTACCTGGACTCGGTGGCACATATAATGGTGAGATGAAATAGCCAGAGTTCGTTGCATTGCTGAACTGGCGGACCCTTCGCGCACGGATCACCTTGGGTTCCGGGGACGGTGAATGCAGCAAAACATTTTTGTGGCTGACGGGGGACGCTTTTTCTCGACATCCTCCACAAAGGCATATCTTTCTGCCTTTGTTGTGTTTTTCTTTTTCTTTTCCCCTTTGATACTCATATACCGTCGAGATGGATGAGCAACAATTTGTCGGACTCCTCGAGAGTCTGATGACTCGTAAGAAGCCAACAAAATGTAGCCACCTGTATTTGAAGCTGATCTTGTACAACAGCCGACACTGAGCGTGTCAAGAGCGCAACTGCCTCGTTGAACAAGAACTACTACGGCAACCCTGCCTCGCTCGTAGCGCTACTTCACATTCTGGTCTCACACCAGAGCCCCAACCTCCGCCAATTGGCCGCCATCGAATCCCGCAAGCTCGTTAAGAAGCACTGGCTCGACCTCCCCAACGAGCAAAAGCCTCAGATCCGCGAACAACTCCTCCAGTCCACTCTTAGCGAGGAGCAGTCGCTCGCCCGTCACTCAAAGGCCCGCGTCATTGCCTCGATCGCCCAGATCGATCTCGCCGATGGCCAATGGTCTGACCTCCCCGACTTCCTCCAGAGAGCCTCGACCAGCCAGACTGCCAGCCACCGCGAAGTCGGTGTCTACATCATCTACACCCTGCTCGAGACCATGCCCGACATGTTCCAGGAGAACATGGGCGCCATGCTCCAGCTCTTCACAAAGACCATCCAAGATCCCGAGAACGCAGAAGTCAGAATCAACACAATGCTTGCTCTTTCCGAGATTTGCATGGTTCTGGACACCGATGAGGACCCTCAGTCGCTCAAGGCTTTCCAAGACACCATTCCCCACATGGTTCGCGTCCTTCAGCAGGCTGTCAACGACGGTGAGGAGGACCGCGCCATGCAGGCCTTCGAGGTCTTCAACAAGCTTCTCAGCTACGAGTCCGCTTTCTTGAACGCCCACTTTGGCGACCTTATGCAGTTCATGATGCAGCTTTCGGCCAACACCGATGTCGATGACGACTCGCGTTCGCAGGCTTTGTCTTTCCTCATGCAGGCTGTCCGATACCGCAAGCTCAAGGTCCAAGGTCTGCGCATTGGTGAGCAGCTCACCACCACTTCTCTCCAGATCGTCACCGAGCTTGGTGAGCTTTCCGCCGAGGACGAGGACATCACTCCTGCTCGCTCTGCTCTTGGTCTTCTCGACATCCTTTCCGAGAACCTTCCTCCTAGCCAAGTCGCCGTTCCTCTCCTCCGCGCCATTGGTCCCTTTGTCCAGAACCCCAACCCCGACTACCGTCGCGCCGGTATTCTCGCGCTCGGTATGTGTGTTGAGGGCGCTCCCGACTTCATCAGCACTCAGCTTGGCGAGATTCTTCCTATGGTTCTTCACTTGCTCGAGGATCCCGAGGTTCGTGTCCGTTCGGCTGCCCTGAACGGTGTCGCTAGACTTGCCGATGATCTTGCCGAGGAGATGGGCAAGGAGCATGCTCGTTTGATCCCAGCTCTCGTCAAGAACTTCGACCTCGCTATGCAACAGCTCACTGGTCCTGCTGGTGACGAGAACCTGGCCATCATCAAGCAGAGCTGCATGGCCATTGACTCGATGATCGAGGGTCTTGACAAGGAGGATGCCTCCAGATACGTCGGTGAGCTCATCCCCAGACTCAGCCCTCTGTTCCGTCACTCGGACATCAAGGTCCAGATCTCGGCTATCGGTGCCACAGGTTCCATCGCCTCCGCCAGTGAGGAAGCTTTCATGCCTTATTTCGAGAGCACCATGCAGATCCTCGGCCAGTTCGTTGGTCTCAAGGACTCTGAGGACGAGCTTGAGCTCCGTGGTGTCGTATGCGACTCCCTGGGCAAGATTGCCTCTGCTGTCGGCGCCGATGCCTTCCAGCCTTACGTCACTCCTCTTATGCAGGCATCCGAGGAGGCCCTCCACCTCGATCACCCTAGACTCCGCGAGACCAGCTACATCCTCTGGAGCACCATGTCCAAGGTCTACGATGACAAGTTTGCTCCCTACCTGGATGGTGTTGTCAAGGGCCTGATTGAGTGCCTTCAGCAAGACGAGAGCGAGGATGGTGTTACCCTTGGTGAGGAGGCTAGAGAGCTTCTTGGACAGGAAGTCACTATCGCTGGAAAGAAGGTCAAGATTGCCGACATTGGCGCTGGTGACGACGACGACACAACCATTGATGTCGACGACGAGGATGACGAGGACGACTGGGATGACCTTGGTGCTGTCACTGCCGTCGCTATGGAGAAGGAGATCGCTGTCGAGGTTATCGGCGACGTTCTCACACACACTCGTGGCCACTTCCTCCCTTACTTCCAGCAGTGCGTTGAGGCTGTCATGTCTCTCGTCGACCACACCTTCGAGGGTGTACGCAGATCCGCCATTGGCACTCTCTGGAGAGGCTACGCCGCTCTCTGGGCCATGGCCGAGAATGGTGGCATGGCCAAGTGGCAGTCTGGCCTTCCCCTCAAGGTCCAGGCCACTGAGGACCTGATGAAGCTCGGCAGCTTGATCATGACTGCCACTCTTGCCCTTTGGCAGGACGAAGTTGACCGGTACGTATCTAACAATTCTCCTTCACCAGCACAAACCCCATCTACCATGATGACTATTCTTCGTTACACCCAGCTCACTTTGATGCACAAATGTGCACTTGATGCGAACGCGATTCTGTTACTGATCCGATCTTTTGATCCCAACTCTTCTCACAAATCAATTTTTCTCGACTTGACAAACAGTTGCTGACATTGAATTCGCAGTGGTACCGTCACCGACATTCACCGTAACCTCGCCGCTACCCTCAAGCTTTGTGGACCTGCCATTCTGACTGCCAACATTGGCGAGAACGCCTCTCCCCCAGTCCAGCAGATTGTTGAGATGATTCTCCAGATCTTGCAAAAGAAGCACATCTGCCAACAAGACCTCGACGGTGAGGATGAGTTCGACCAGGAGTTGGAGTCATCTGAATACGACTGGCTGGTCATCGAGACCGCCATGGAGGTCATCACCTGCCTTGCTGCCGCTCTTGGCGAATCATTCGGCGAGCTCTGGCAAATCTTCGAGAAGCCCATTGTCAAGTTTGTCAGTGGCCAGGAGAAGTACGAGCGCAGCGCTGCTGTCGGTACCATCGCTGAGGCCATCGGCAACATGGGTGCTTCTGTTACCCCCTATACCACCGGTCTTATGAAGGTCCTTCTCAAGCGTCTCGGAGACGAGGACCCGGAGGTTCGTAGTAACGCCGCCTATGGAACTGGTCTCCTTTGCGAGAAGAGTACCAACGAGAACGAGATCACTGGCCAGTACAACACCATTCTCGCCAAGCTCGAGCCTCTCTTGCACCAGCAGCAGGAGGCCCGCCTTCTCGACAACTCTGCTGGTTGTGTTGCTCGTATGATCAGAAGACACCCCAACAACGTTCCTCTCAACGATGTTCTCCCTGTCCTGATCCAGCTCCTTCCCCTCAGAGAGGACTACGAGGAGAACGAGGCCGTCTTTGAGATGATCGTCGCTCTCTACCAACAACAGAACCCTGCCATCCAGGGCCTCACTGGGTCCATCCTGCCCGTTCTGCAGAAAGTGCTGAGCCCCCCTGAGGAGCAGCTCAGCGACGAGACTCGCCAAAAGGTCATGCAGTTGGCACAGTACCTCCAGTCGCAATAGAAGGCGACATGTAGTGGAGATGTTTAGTAAGAAGTCTGAGAAGCTACGTTGTCACGCACCAGAGGATACCCCGAGCATAGAGCTCCTTTCTTTTTCTTGTTTTTAGTTTTGCATAGCTTGCGGAAATGTTGTCAAAAGTAATTGTTTGAACGAGTCAATATTGGATCAAAGTCACAACTTGTTTCAATCATGCAGTTTCAATTCTGGCACCTAGTGAGGTTTGCTACGTGAGATGAAGAGTGGCTAGAGAGTATGGCGGGTGAAACGGGAGTGTCGCGGGTCGGGCGGTTGAACCCTGATTTCCCACGAGGCTTGGTACTGCAGTAAACAGAGTTTAAGTAATCCTTGTACTGTACCGTCACAGTGCATGGTCCTTGCCGTGGCTAGCAGCTGAAGCCTGGTATTCTCCTTTGTTCTCCATCTCCATCGCATACCTCCGACTCGACGATGCGCAGTCCAGAGTGCTGAAAAGCACCATTCAATAAGCCCGAAGCCCCAGAAATTACAGGACCATCAACATGTCAGGCCGCACGCCAGCAGGAGGGAGCGCGGACAAGGCGCGTCCCCCTTTCGTCAGACAGGGCAGCTCGACGGCCAGAGGTCCAACACTATCAACAGCAGCTCGGCCTGGGAGCAGCGCATCCGTCAGATCTACAACGAGTAGCACGACAGCATCAGCATCAGCAGCAGGCCGACAGCCTTTGCGACTGGCCAGCGTCGACGAGAACAAGAGACCGACTCTGAATGGCGTGTCTAGACGAATGTCGTCTATGAATGCTGTCCCTACCACTACGAGGCCTCAATCACGACTGAACACCACATCGTCCCCTGCGACGCGAACCCCTACAGTAGCCAGCAGGACCACACCAAGAGCCCCTTTGAATACCACCCCTCGCGCTGCTGGTACCCCTACGACTGTCAATCGTACACCGAGACTGGCTGCGACCACGAATCCTGTCATCCCGAAAGCTCCTAGTGCTGCGCCCAAGGCACCAACCACTGCTCCCAAAGCTCCTGTGACAACCCCGAGGAAACTGGCAGTGAGGACATCGCTAGGGAAGATGGAAAAGCCAACGTCATCCAGTCCTGTCAAACTCACAAAGTATCATCGACTCTAGTCGACACTCTTTCTGCGAAGCTAACAAGAAACAGCGACTTCAATTCGTCATCCGACAGACCGCCGTCTCCCCTAGGACCCATGTTCAAATCACCGCCCAAGCTACGCAAGTTTTCTGCCGTTTCCGATATCGAGACCGACGCCATCAAGCAAAAAAGTCATGCCCGTTCACAATCTGCCACCGTTGGCCGTCCGTCGACTGCCCCCGAAACACAGGATCAGAAGCTGCGTGATATGCGTATCATGAGTGACCTGCTTCGCGAAGCCAATCTAAGAGAGGCTATGAAAGAGGAGATTACAACACTAAAGGCTGAGGTTGAGCGACTACAGCGTCCTAGAAGTCCTTCTAAGCCGGATACATGGGCTGGCACTTTTACTGTTGCCGAAATGGAAGAGATGGAGGCATCGCATTTGGAAGAGGTTCAGGGCATCAGAGGAGACTACGAAAGACAAAGACGTGCCACCGAGGAGGAACACGCGACTGAGATGCGTGGACTTAGAGCAGAGCTCGACCAGATGGATTCTATGAAGTCTGAGCACGCAAAGACTCTTGCATCTGTGCATGCGAAGCTTGAGGTAGAGTCCAAAGAGCTACGGAGAACATCTGCTGCGTTGAGAGACCTGAAAGGTGCACACGCCAAGGAGCTGGAAGACTTACGAGTCGAGCATGCGTCCATTGCTGAGGGTCTGCGTGATGATCATGTCAAAGAGCTCAAGGATCTTCAGACACAGCTCGAGGTCCAGCGGAAGCGTGCCAACTCGATTGATAAGCTGAAGGCCAACCATGCCAAGGAGCTCGACCAATTGCGATCAGAGCTCGATAACCAGGTCGAAGATACGACCGCAATCAATGTCTTGAAAGAGACGTATGAAGCTGAGATTGCGAACCTCAGATCTCAGCTCGAGGACCACAGACAAAGAGCGGTCGTAGCCGAAGAGTCGAGTCATAAACATTCTGGAAATGTCGAAGAACTGCAGTCAAAACTGGACACACTCTCCAACGACACCTCTGCAACGGACAAGCTCAAAGCTGCTTACGAAAGTGAGTTGACTGAGCTCAGATCCAAGCTCGACGAACAGAGCGAGCGCGTCGCTTCTGCACAAAAAGAGCTTGAAGAGTTGCGATCACACTCTGAGAAACAGTCCAAGGATACCTCTGAGATCGAAAGGCTAAAGGCACAACATGAGAACGAGTTGTCCGAGCTCAAAGCCCAGCTACAGAAGCAAAAGAAGCGAGCGATGTCGACTACAAAACTGAAGGACACACATGCCAAACAGCTGGCAGAGCTACATAAGGAACTCGAGAGTCATCGTCTCAATGCAATCAAGGTACCTGAACTTTCCGTTACCGACATTGATCATCTTAAATCCGAACACGAATCCCAATTGTCTAATATCCGTGCTGAACTCGAGGCACAGAAGAAGGCATCATCTAGACTTGCTGGTGTAGAAGACAAAATATTGTCTGTCCAGGCGGCCTTGGAAGAGTCAAAGTCTGCCGCGTCAAAGCAGGAAAAGAAGCTGCGGGAGAGCATCCAGAACAAGGAGCAAGACAGTGAGCAATTGGTCCAAGTCATCAAGGACCTGGAATCAGAGATTGATAACGTCCAAGAGCAATTAGATCTGGATGCTGTAAAGCAAGAGAAAGAGCGTGAGGAAATCGAAAAAGCACGCAAGAAGCTTGAAGCAGAGCTGCTCGAATTACGGAAAATGACAACACTGGAGAAAGAGAAAGTCGTCACTGAGAGCACCCAAGCGAAGGAACTCGTCTCGAAACTCCAAGATGAGCTCTCGTCTCTTCGTCAAGCCCACGAAGAGGAGAGAAAGAATGTGAAGCGGGCTGCCGAAGAGACCCAGCGAGCCAGTGAAACTCTCAAACAAGAACTGGAGGCTCTTCGTCAAGAACGTGCACGCGAGCAGACAGAGAAGATTCAGGATCTGAAAAATGCGGAACAGGCTTTGGAGGAGCTTCGTCAAGAAGCGGAAGAAGCCAATCGACAGCATGCCGACGAAATTGCTCGAGCTCAGGAAAAGACTGTCGAGAGCGAACGCTTACTGGAAGATCTGCACAGTCAGCTGGAGACGGTACAACTGCTTCACGAGCAAGAGGCGAAACAGCGGGCCGAAGAGGCGGAGGCATCTTTCAATCTGTTGGAGACCTTGAAGCGAGACATGGAAGAATCACAACGCGAAGGCAGTGACAAGTCTGGCCTTGTGGAAAGCCTCCAGAAAGAGCTGGAAGAGCTTCGGATAGCCAAGATGAACGCCGAGCATCAGCACAGCAACAACATTTCCGAGCTGAATGGTCTCGTCGAGAACTCACAGGCCGAGGTCTCCGAATTCCAGAAGCGGAAGCAAGAGCTCATGGACGAACGCGAACAAGAGTCCAAGGACCACCATGCTGCTATCGAGAATCTGCAGAATCACAATTCTGAATTACAGCAGAGCCTCGAAGATGTCCAGCAAGCATCAGAAACGGAGAGCGTGAAGCTTAAGGAAACTCTCAAGTCTGTTCAAGAGGAAGTGGCGACTCTCCAATCTCGCGAGCTGAAAAGCTCAAAAGCCAAAGAGGGAGAATTGGAAGGCCTTACTAGAAACATCCACGAACTACAGTCGAAGATTGAGTCTTTGACAAGCGAAGCTGAAGAAAGTCAGAAGTCTCACCAGACTGAGGTCAACGCAATGAACGGCACGATTGTTGGACTGAAGTCCCAAATTGTCAGTCTGGAACAAGCTAAGGATGAGTCGAATACTGCTCTGAACGACGAGACCACAACACTGAAGAACACCTTGTCCAAGCTCCAAGAACAGCTCCAGAGATTGCGCTCCGACAATGAAACTTTAGTGCAGACCAAAGACACCGAGCTCACTGAGTTACGTGACAACCTTCAACAAGCAACTACGACCCTCGAGCAAGCGAAGCAGGAATCTTCGAATGCCAATGACCAGACCAGCGAACTCAAGAACAAGATTGACGCTCTCGAGAATCAGCTCTCGGAAGTGAAGATCGATGTCAAGGTTAAGGATGAAGAACTTTCTGTCATTAGAGCTAAGCTCGATGAGGCTCATACTGCTCTGGAGCAGGTTAAGAACGAAGCCTTAAGTGCCCAAGATGTGCTTAGAACTAAGGATGAGGAGCTCTCAACGCTGCGCGAAGAAGTCACGAAAGCCCAGACGAAGTCAACAGATCTACAAAGGTCGTCAGCCGATGCAATCACTGAGACCAAGCAGACAATATCAGACTTCGAGAAGCGACTGCAGGAACACAAAGACGACCTTGATGCTAGAGGCGCCGAGATCTCCAAGCTAGGTCGTCAGCTCGAAGATGGTCAAGCGAGCTCCGCAGAGACCGAAGGAACTCTGTCTGCTGTCCGTAAGGATCTTGAGGAGGCCCAGAAGATCATTGCAGATAATGACAAAGGTACACTAAAGTTAGAAGCGCAGTTACAGAGCGCCCAAGGCACACTAAAGTCCAAGGATGCTGAGCTTTCCGAGCTACGTAGCGATATATCCCTAGCTCAAACTCAGGCGGCCGATGCAGAGAAGTCCATGGCCGACGTACGCTCAAGCCTGGAAGCTCAAGCCGCAGACCTCGAGCGGACGAAGGAGACTTTGGGCAAAGCTCTTGAAGAGAAATCTGCTGTTCTAGGGGAAGCGAGCGACACTCCCAACGACGAGAGGGAAGCTGGAACTCTGATTGCAAGCACTGTTCAACTGCAAGAACAGATTCTGGCCCTAGAGGAGGAGAAAGATTCTCTTATCAAGAACTTCGAGCAAGCCATCTCGAATCTCGAAGACCTGATCCAGCAAGCGCATATCGCGCACGAGAGCGATTTGAACAACAAGAACCAGCAGCTGTCAAATCTGAATGAGGTTCTTGAGAAGACTCGGATGGAGCTCAACACTAAAGTGAAGTCCCACAAAGACCGTGAAGCAGATCACAAGAAGTTGCAGGTTTTGGTCGAACAATTGACAGAGCAAGCCACTACTCTCCTGTCAACAAAAGATGAACTGAGCAACGAGCTCGAAGCCAAGGTCGCTGCTCATGAACAGAGAGTATCGGACCTCACTGCTCAAATTCAAGAGGCTCAGTCTGTTCATAGTGCTGAAATTTCGGAAGTACGCGAGGCTCTTGAACGGACTCGCGGCAAGCTCTCTGATACCGAAAAGATTCTTGAATCCAAGGATGGCGAAGTTTCGATCCTGCGCGAGACACTCGAGAACTCGCAGACTGAAGCTTCTCAGACTCGCAAGTCTCTCCATGAGTCACGAGCTTCCATCGATGGCCTGCAAAAGTCAAAGGATGGTACCGAAGAACTCCTGGCTCAGATCCAGCGAGAGAGAATGGAAAGCGAAAATGCTCTGCAACGAAGAAATGCCGAGATCAACGACCTCTGGGCTTCCCTCGAGCAATCGCAAGCGGGATCAAGGGAAGCATTGGCTGAACTCCAATCATTACGCGAGAACAACACTGCTCGGTCGGATCTCGAAGGCCAGATGAAGAAGCTCCGATCAGAAAACGAGCAAACACTTCGAAGTCGCGACTCTGAGATTCGCAAACTTCGTGAAGCTGTTGAGAGAGGCGAACTCGCTTCTGACAATCTTCAGCAAGCGCGTACGGCTATGAGTGATATGGAGATGCAATTTGAAGATCAGTTGGCCTCGCTTGAGCAGCAAGTCAGAAGTCGACAAGCTGAATCCGAAGATCTCCGTGAGAAGTATGAGAGGTCGCAAGCCGATTATGCCGAGATTGGCGATTTGCTTGGGACCACTAACGAGAGACTACAAAAGTCATACGCCGAGGCCGAAAGGTTGCAAGATCAGCTCAATGCCAAGAATGACGAGATCTTCAGTCTCAATGTCTCCCTGGAGAATGCACAGAGAAAGACTGCAGAAAAGCAAGCCGAGCTGACAGAACTTCGCTCATCGCGGGAAGATGAAGCGACAGGATTGAGACACGAACTCGAGCAGGAGGTCAAAGCCTTGGACGAAACACAAGGAGAAGTCGAAGCTCTCAAGGCCTCTTTGGCGGAAGCTCAGATTGAAATTAGTGCGCTCCAAAGTGCCCAGTCCACTGGAGCTGAGCTGAGTCAACACATCCAATATGTGCATGCAGAGTACGAAGAGTCGCTGAGGAGCAAGAATCTCGAGATTGAGCAGCATCGCGCGGCTCTCGAGAAGGCACAGGTAGATACTGCCAACTTGGAAAAAGAGCTTCGCGACAAACACATGGAAGAGCTTCGCAGTGTTCAAGAAGCCCATACTTTGGAACTTGCAGGTCTGCAAAGAGAGCCCAGCGCCAGATCTGCTGATGAGCCCCAAGATGTTGAGCATCCTCAGATCGCAGAGCTTCGAGACGAACTGGCTCTGGCAACGGATGAGAAATTCGAGCTTCTACAGAGGCTTGACGAATTGCAAAACAGCCAACAGGAGCAGACGCCCAGATCGCCATCATCTCCTGATGCTGCGAAGAAACTGCAAACTCTTCGCTCTGACTACGATGCTCGTGTTCTTGAGTTCGAGACTAGGCATCGCGAGCTTGTGCGTCAACAAGAGGAAGTTCTGGAATCTCAGCGTGTTGAAACCGAGACTAAATTACAGGAAGCTGAAGACCGTTGTCGCGAGCTCATACGGGAGCATGAAGAAAACTTGTTCAATCAAGCTGCAGAGTTTGAGAAGAGTAAGAGCTTTACAGTGGATGCGCTCAATGCTAGACATTACACCGAGCTGAGGAAGCGTGACGATGTCGTTGAGTCTCTGAGGCAAGAGCTACTAGAGTTGAAACGACAGATACAGGGACTGAGGGCCCGGGACGCTGCTGCGCAAGCTCCTGCTGTCGATGTCGAGACTTCTGACTTTGAGACAAGGCAGAGTGACGCTTCTTCGGGTGCTGCTGAGGAAGAAACTCGCTTCGAAGGCTTCACCACTCCGATGGAAACACAAACCGATGAAGCCCCAACATTCGACGACGCAGACACGACTCAAACGTCTCTGCCCGCCGAATCGAATGCAGAATCAGATGCAGAATCAGACGAATCCTACGACATGGACTTTACGCATCTCGAATCTCAGATCGGTGACATGGGACCAGCAACACCAATAACACAAGCAAGACGACTATCCATCAAAGTCGCCACCAAGCCCGAGGTCGATAGGTCTGTACATCAAGACCCAAACAGCGCAACAACAACCACAACAACAGATTACTCCACCACCGCCCTAACATCCCAACTCACCCACCTAGAAGCAGCCCTCGAACTCTCCCGCAGCGAAACCTTCCACGAACGTCAACGCCTCTCGGCAGAACTCTCCTCCCTCCACCACCAACTAGAAGTGGAAAAGCAGGAAAAAGCCTCTTTGCAGCAAAAGCTGGCCAAGTTCACTGCTGAACTTGAGTCAAGAGATGAAGTGTTTGATATTGCGCAAGATGATGATGTATTCTTTGATGGAAAAGGGCCGGAGAAAAAGCAGACTATTGAGGGCACTTTGGCGAGTTTGAGGTTGCAGGCCAAGCAGTTGGAGGAGTTGAATGAGGAGTTTTTGAGTCAGAGTTTGAGGTGGAGTGGAATTTTGCAACCGATGAAGTAAAGAGAGGGGGATTAAGGAGAAAAGGGAAAAAGGGGAATGTAATATTAGAAGGGAAAAAAGGGAAATGTGTGTAAGATAACCGCAATGTATGGTTTCTCTGTATAAAAATTTGCGTATGAAGCAAAGTTTTTTTCACATCATCTTTTTGCGAGTCGAGTTTCATGTGTCGTCGGATGTGTGATTTGTTATTTGGAACAAGATACTAGAAAAGTCAAAAGAGCGGGTGACATTTGAGTATCAGGCCTGGCTCCTGCTAACTTTTGCTTCAAAGACCCCCTCTCTCCGGAGAGTCCGCTCTTTCTGCTTTTCTTCCCTCTTAACTACTCTTCGACTCCCACGTGACCCCACCCTGCATTGGTTTCATGAGAGGATGGAAAACTGCTAATTGACCTGGTGATTATCTCGACTTGCAAGATTGGAGTTATGAGAGATTGCCGTGGTACCGTTGACCGATGGGAAGTGGATGTGACGGCCCACCAGGCCACCATGGAGTGTAAAAGAGTGAGTTCAAGAAACGGGGGATTGGATATATTTAACCTGGACCCGCATATTGGAGTGAGAAGTTCAGGGGAGTCATCTACTTTGCTTGGCTTGTGTTATTTTGCATGGGTCTATGGCATGTCCGAGAATATTCTAAGCACTGGCTTCTCCCTCGGCCTGTCTTGCAGCAATTGAACCACCCTTCCAATGACTTTTCGGATCAGCATGGCTCTTGTTAGCCTGACTCTCCTCTCCCACAGGTCCCCAACCACCTCCTCCTGGCGTATTGATGATGATCCTCTCACCAGGTTGGAAAGCCGCCGTGTTCTTACCTCCCAAGTTGATATATCTGACCTCTTCCTCTTCCTCCACTTTAGCCTCTTCGCCAGGAGCTTTGACAACTTTGCGCACCCAGACATTTTGTCCACAGGCCGCGTCCTCACCACCAGCTAGACCATAAGGATGATAGACACGACGCTCCGAGAGAATGGAAACTTGCACAGGGATTCTAAACTCGATGTCACGCACAACACCATCACCACCACGATGTTGTCCTTTACCACCCGAGCCAGCCCGAAGACTAAATTCTCGCAGGAGCACGGGATAACGACGCTCAAAGACCTCGCTATCAGTGATGCGTGTGTTCGTCATATGAGTGTGTACGCCATTCGTGCCATCCCAAGTAGGCCCGGCACCAGAGCCTCCAGCAATGGTTTCATAGTAGCCAAAGCCCTTGACCGCTTCTTTGCCGTCGGCGTTTCCGCCAAAGCCGAAGGTGAGGTTGTTGCAATCACCTTGACTGGCTGCGCAGGCTTGGAAGGCTTTGAGGACGACATCAGTGACGCGTTGGGAGGTTAGGACGTTACCGCCCACGACTGCTGCTGTGGCTGAGGGCGAGAGGAAAGACTTCTTGGGGATCTTGACGTGGATGGGGGCCAGACAGCCTTGGTTCAGTGGTATATCCTCGCTGATCAGGCAGCGAAGGCAGTAGATGATTGCGCTGTAAGTTACAGCTTCGGGGGCGTTGGTGTTTCCATATACCTCCGGGCCGGTGCCAGTGAAGTCGAAAACAGCTTCACCCTTCTCGGCGTCGATCTTTACGTTCAACTTGATAGGGCTGCCATCGTCCATGTAATCGATAGCTGACAAGTCCTGACCTTCGAAGCGCTTGGAGACATCCTTGAGGAGGTGTCTGACACTCATCTCGGCATTCTCCTGGATGCTTCTCATGTAAAACTGTACGACGGGCTCGCTATAGTCCTCGATGAGTGTGTTGATCAAGTTAATACCCTTCTGATTCGCTGCCACTTGAGCTTTCAGGTCAGAAATATTGTCCGCGAGACAGCGTGTTCCACTACATCCAGGGTACTGTGCTGGCTCGTCGAGCAGCAATTCAGTAATACGCTTTTCGTTGAACCTGCCCTCGGATACCAGCTTTTCGGTCTTGATTGAAGCTCCTTCCTGGAAGAGCTCTCGCGAGTGTGGAGGCATACTGCCAGGCAAGATGCCACCGATATCCGCATGATGTGCACGAGAAGCAACATAAAAGACAATTTTGTCGCCGCTGAATGCTGGTGTTATTACAGTGATATCAGGCAGATGTGTACCACCATACATGGGATGGTTTGACACCAACACATCACCACGCTTGAGCTTGCCCTCCCAAATCTTGGCCTGCTTCTGAACACAAGTAGACATGGATCCTAGATGTACTGGAAGATGAGGGGCGTTTGCAACAAGGCCTCCTGTCGAGTCGAAGAGCGCACACGAATAGTCAAGTCGCTCCTTGACGTTGGTGCTGACACTTGTCTTTTGCAAGGCTCGACCCATCTGCTCAGCGATGGCCATGAATCGATGAGCAAAGATACTGAGCATGATAGGATCCACAGTCTCGGTATCAAGCTTTTTGTCGGAGCCATCGCTTTCGCCAATGTTGATGATGACGTGAGTCTCTATGATCAGGGCAGATGCGCCAGGCGTTACAACGATGGTCTGAGTGCCGTCGGCGATGATTGCAGGACCCTTGATCCGGTCGCCAATGGTAAGATCCTCGAGCTTGTAGATGGATGTCTCCTGCCGGCCACCCTCGAAGTAGACCTGAGATTTGCCATAGATTTTCTGATCCTTACCAACGTCCTTGGGCTTGACTTCTTGCAGCTGTTGGTCGACAGTCTTCTCCAGACCTTCGAACGTCTTGCCAATGCCACGAGCGCGCACATCATCTACGATGATGTCTCTATCCGGAAGGGTGAATCCGAACTCCTGTTCATGCTGCTCAACAAATGCTTTGCCAAAGGCCCAGTCGTCGCCGTCGAACTTCTTCTCGGTATCTTCTTTACTTGGCTTGATGATCATGAGTGCTGATTCAGTTCCTCGGTAGCGCATGTTGAGATATTCCTCGAAGTGGACATTCCCTGCTTCAAATCCTTGTTCCTTCAAGGTGGCCTTCGACTTCTTCTTCAGCTCTTCCATCTTGTTCTGGAAGTATTCCCGGGTATCTTTATCATCAGCCCAGACTTTCGAGTCAGGTTCTTGCCTCTCATCTACAACATCAGCTAGAGCCATGCCGTATGCCGAGAGAACTGAAGAGTAGCGATGAATCAGAATCTGACTAATACCAAGCGCTTCTGCAATAGCGACTGCGTGTTGACCACCTGCGCCGCCGAACGTCGCGAGTCTGTGTTTCGATGTGTCGTGACCTCTTGCTTCAGTCAAGCTACGAATCGGCCTCGTCATGGTCTCGTTGGCAATTTTGATGAAGCCGTAAGCCACTTCGTCTGCAGACATGTTCTTATCCTTGATTTCCTGGTTGATCTTCTTCGTAAGCTCTTCGAAGAGCGTTTTGCTAGCTTCGGGATCTAGGCCTTCATCTTCGTTAGGGCCAAAGATCTTCGGGAAGAAGTCAGGTAGTAGTCGTCCAAGGAACAAGTTGGCGTCGGTGATGGTGAGCGGACCGTCCTTTCTGTAGCAGGCAGGGCCAGGGTGGGCACTTGCCGACTCCGGTCCCACAACGAAGAGACCGTTTCTGAAGAACAACCGACTACCTCCACCTGCAGCGACTGTGTTGATGTCGAGTTGTGGCGATTGGATCGTGACTCCAGCAGTTGTGGTCTCGAACACATGATCATATCTTCCTTCTCCATATCTCGACACATCGGTGCTGGTACCGCCCATATCAAAACCAATCACAGGTGTTTTCGTCTTGGGGTCGTATGAAGTCAAGGCGTAACCAACAACACCACCGGCAGGTCCACTCAGAATAGCACGTAGACCGGAAAATGAGTCTACATCTACCAAGCCACCATCTGACTGCATGAATTCGCAGCGCGCTCCTCTGGCGCCTTCTTCATTCTGAACGCTGGCGGTACCGAGTCCACCTTCAAAGCCTTTTTGAAAGCCGTCAATATACTTGCGAATAGCTGGGGTGAGATAGGCGTCTGCGCAGGCCGAAGTAGCACGAGGTACAAGCTTGATCATGGGCATCAGTTCGTGGCTCAAACTCACGTGTTCGAAACCAATGTCCTTCGCAATCTTGCCAACCAAGGCTTCATGCTGTGGGAAGGTGTAGCCATGCATGAGACAGACGGCGATACTCTTGAAGCCTGAATCATGGACTTTTTGTAACTGCTTGCGTATTTGTTCACGATCTGGTCTCTTGAGAATGCGGACAGTCTCTCCTGACAGACCCTTGACTAGGTCGGCATTCTCTCCCGCCTCTTTGATGTCCTTGGCCTCCGTTTGGTTCCTTGTTGGATCTTCGGCGTAGTCTTCGAGGGTGACTCTCTCGTCAATCTCGACGACTTGTTTGTACAAAGTCTCTGGCTTTTTGATGGCCAAGTCGAAGATGTTTGGTCTGCTCTGATTGCCAATCTCCAGACAGTCCTTGAAGCCTCTTGTGACAATCATGGCAATGTCCTCTCCCTTTCTTTCCAGCAAGGCATTTGTCGCTACTGTTGTGCCCATTCTAATGCTCTCAATCTTGGTCGTATCCAGCGGTTCGCCCCGGGGAATATCTTTTCCAGTGAACTTCGATAGTAGGCGACGAATACCTTCCAGAGGAGCGTCATCGTAGTTCTGAGGGTCCACGGAAAGCAGTTTGATAACGACATCGTCTTCCATCTTGCCTGTGCCGGGGTTGCCGACACAATCTGTGAACTAGGAACATGTTTAGTCTATTATTTGCGAAAGTCATGCAGTAAGCTTACGGTACCGCCACGGTCAATGGCGATGCGGATGCCGCGCTCGCTCCTCTTTTCTGAAGCCATGTTGGCGCGTTGTGTGATGTTCACTCGGGTGCTCGCCGAGTATGCAGGTCAATGATGTGGAATATGGCAAGATGGGTAGTAGGAGAGTGAAGCGTCACAAAGAAGATATGCGGACGAGAACAAGAGAACAGGTAGTAGACAACAAATGATTGATATGTCGATGGAAAGTGATTGATCGGGCAGCTTCACCTATCGCCCACGCCCCACCACGGCGATTGTGACGTGCATCGGAACCTAAGCCCGTCCATGGCGGGGGACTCGGCATGTGTCTCAGATCGGCGTATACAGCTCTGTACTTTTAGGAATGAGGATGTCCTAGCACGCATGATTGTATAGGAAGCAGTATCAGAAGCAATAGACACAGGGCAGTAGGTCCTGACAGAGGATGGGAAGGATGGCTTGTCAAGAGGAACTTCTGGACAGATGACGCACGGACATGTGGAGTGGTGGGCTTTGGCTTCGGAGTGGGAGTGGGAGATGATGCTGCCAGCCGCGTGTTTATCGTATAACGCTCGCAATTAATCTTCCCTCAATCATGTTGTCACCCACTGAAGCTGCTTGATCATCCAGCCAGCTGTATCATCGTGCAATGAACGACGTTTGCGCCCGACTCACCACTTCCGACCACCCCCTGTACTCCTAGACCAACCGCATCATGGACGACCAGCACGAGAACGACCACGACCAGGACGAAGAGAACGCCTTCGATGACCGACCCAAACCGCGCGAGCTACCTGCCGACCTTCCGCGCTCGCTCGATGATCGCAAGGCCTTCTCTGGCTATGGCAATGTCGAGACCGAGTACTACGACGCCTGGCAAGGTATGCAGCTGCCTGTACGACCTCAACCGACCCTTTACTGACCACACGAATCAAGGCCAGTCGCAGTTCCTTACCGCCCCCACCATCGCTCACTCGAACAACTTCAACCTCTCACTCAACGAACCCGACAACTTCGGCTCTTCGGAATACGATCTGGCCGAACACGACACCAGGCTGGCCCACATGTTGGCAACCCAGGTCCGAAGCAACGACGATGACAACGACGTCGAAAGTACAGAAGACAACTTGGTCAATGACAAGAACCTCTCAGACGGCGAAAAGCGGCAAATGCTACAGGACTTTCTGTTCATGGCTGCCAGCAACGGCGACGATGCCCGTATCAAGCGCTTAGTAAGGGGAAGTGCCGCACTGTACATCGACGTGAACGCCGTAGACTCCGAGGGCACTCCGCCGCTAGTCTACGCCAGTTGCTTTGGCCACAAGGACGTTGTCGTCTCCTTGCTGAACGCTGGCGCCGAGGTGGACAAGCAAGACAAGAACCAATGGAGCGCTCTCATGTGGGCCATGACAAACAGACACAAGGATATTGCGAAGATCCTGCTAGATCATGGAGCCTCCACTGAGATCCAATCGTCTACTGGAAGAACCGCTCTTGACTTTGTCGCCCCGAACAGCGACATGTCAGAATATTTAAACGACAGTGGTTACACAATCGGGAATGCTGGAGTGACGGATGACTTCTATAATGCCGGACTATCGCAGGACCGCTTCGAGGAAGAGATGGCCGAGAATGAGATGAAGCGTCGCATGATGATGGAAAGTGCCATGAACCTCGAAGTTGATTTAGGTAATCTAGGTCTGGACGAAAAGCCGGAATCCGCGGACGAATTCGAGGACTCTCAAGAATTTGTTTGGGACAGGTGCCTCAACGATCAAATGTTCGTCTTCCAGGAAAATGACTCGGATCGGATCCTCAACATTGTTGTGACGGAAATGACACCACAACGATCACCTTCGCAAAAACCTATACCCGCAAATATCATCTTCCTTGGTGCCAGATACGCACATTACCACTCTAGCCAAGAACTGTTGACAGAGTGGCTCAATGCAGCTCAAGACAAGATCTACGCGGTCGTCGAGAAGCATCAATGGGACATGACCATGCTCGCTTTCTGGATGTCCAACACCACACTTCTCCTGTATTACCTGAAGAAAGATACTGGGTTGGCGCAAGTCACTTCGACATTTCAAGCCAAGATGGCCGAACTGATCCACGAGATCTACGTTTTGATTATTCGTGATGCCGAAAGGCGAATGGACAAAGTCCTGGACGAAGCAATGTTGGATCACGAGACTATACCAGGATTTGAAGACATCGCGTTCCAGAATGAGTGGAAATTCTTGCGATCAAAACCTAAGCCAAAGGCGCCTGAACCATTAGAGAAGCGCTTCCGGCCTCCTTCGCCAAAGCGTCGTGCTCAGGTGTCTCCCAGGAACATCACCTCTCTTCTCTCATCAACACTATTCGTCCTCGACCTTTACGATGTTCACTCGGTAATCGCCACTCAAGTCATGTCACAACTCTTATATTGGCTGAGTGCCGAGATCTTCAACCGTATCATGTCAAACAAGCGCTACCTGGCCAGGACGAAAGCTATGCAGATTCGAATGAACATTTCCCAGCTCGAAGATTGGGCTAGAACCAACAATAGAGCCCCAGAGCACTTTGAGAATGGGTCTTTGAATGCTACTGGCGAAAACATCATTGAGGCTGCTCGTAAGCATCTGGCGCCAGTGGTGCAACTCCTCCAATGGCTACAGTGCTTTTCGTCATTGGGACAAGATGGCGAGGCGCTTGACACTACACTACAGCAATTGCCTGCCTTGACAACGAGGCAGCTATTGCATGCAGTCAAGTACTATCGTGCTGAAGTAGGAGAAAAGGTCTTGCCCAAGGCAGCGCTAAGGCATGTCGAGGAGAGCAAACGACAATTTGCACACAAGGCGGCAGAAGCCAATGAACCGGCAACTCCAGCGACACCTGCAAAAGGTGACAAGCCCAATACACTAGCACCACCGCCAGTTCTGAGAAAAGATGAAGACGATTCACCCGAGGGGACCTTGGTCGACCCCGCGTTACTGCTGCCTTTCCATCTACCGACATCAACAGATATGTTGGTCACGTATGGAGCAGGGTTCGGAGGAGTCAACAGGGAGCGAGAACGAAGATATACCCCAACAGTACCACCAGACTTTTTCCAAAAGTTGGATCCTTCGGGAAGCAGTCGGAATCTGTACGAAGATGCCAAATGGAGTGATGAGGATGTTGATTTGGGTAGTTAGAGCAGATGAAACCAAAATATGACCATTTCTACCTTCCACTTGCTCGTAGACTTCATTAAAAGAGCTACTTCCTCTCGTCGCATAAGACTTCCTACATCGTTTCTCCACAATCAAGCTCCGCAATTTTCAGTAGCGGTGTCGGCGAAAGTCGGTCTTGGCAGGGACAGATCGGCGGGCATGGCGGGCAGTTCGGTCACCTCCGCGTAGAGATACGGCGGGGTGTTACTCGATAGGAAATCATTCCATCGAGTAAGCAATCGTATACTACCTTTTTGCCCAACAATCTCTGTTTTCCTTTCTTCTTCTTGTCTCTCTTTCCCTCCTTGTCTTTCCTCTTTTTCTCCTTCCAACCAACTGAAACATCTATACCCATCTCTATACACTCAATCTACAGTTACTTGAACAATGGAAATCCACACCGAATCCCTTGACACCATCAACAATGGTCAAGTCAAAGTCATCCCCGTGGAAGAGATCCAGGCTACATTTGGCTCCTCCAGCATCGACTTGATCAGCAAACCCCTCGGCTCCCGCATCCTCTCCTTCTCCGACGAATGGTTCGCAGCCGCCGAGAACCTCACCACACCCACCCCTCCAATCCGTAAACCCGGCGTCTTTGTCTTTTCCGGAGCCTGGTACGATGGCTGGGAGACCCGTCGCCACAACACCGAACCTTTTGACTACGTGGTTTTCCGCCTCGGTGTTGCGAGTGGAAGGGTTAAAGGTGTGGAGATTGATACTGCATTTTTCAATGGCAATCATGCTCCTGAGGTGCAAGTGCAGGGATGTTTTGCCGATGACAGCAGGGAAGAGGAGATTAAAAGCAAGGATTTTACGGAGTGGGAGACTATTTTGCCGATTCAAGAGTGTGGGCCTAGTCAACGACATGCTTGGTTGTTGCCCACCACCACAAAGCCATACACGCATATCCGTCTGCAAATGTTCCCTGATGGAGGAATTGCTCGTTTCAGACTCTATGGTGATGTTCAGGCCGTGTTGCCACAGGATGTAAACGAGGTTTTCGATCTCGCTGCTATTGTTAACGGCGGTGTTGCTATCAAATGCTCGGATCAGCATTTCGGCACCAAGGATAACTTGCTGTTGCCAGGAAGAGGCAAGGATATGGGTGATGGATGGGAGACCAAGCGCACTCGTGGAGAGCATGTGGATTGGTGTATTATCAAGCTTGGTGTGGCCGGCATCATCGAAAAGGTGTTGATTGATACTGCGCATTTCAGAGGCAATTTCCCGCAAAAGGTGCAGGTGTTTGCTGCTTCTGCTTCAGAGACTGCGCCTGAACATGACTCGAGCGCATGGGTGGAGATTTTGTCGCCGCAGAAGACTGGACCTGACTTTGAGCATGTGTATGAGGGTGATGTTCTTGCCAATGTGCAAGACAAGGCTTGGGGCTATGTCAAGCTTGTCATGATCCCTGATGGCGGTATCTCGAGAATCAAGGTCTTTGGTCGCAAGGCTGTTTGAAGTTGATACAAATCATAGACCAGATACACCGATGAACAAAAGTCACAATTCACTCTCCACGACACCACTGAAATAACTCGGAGGCACCATGCTGCTACATGATCCTGTCTCCATATCTGGCTTACTAGGAAAACCCGCTCGGCAATTCCTTCTTGGGGCTTCTTTCTTACAATGTGCTCACTGCAGCATAAAACTGCAGAAATGGACCCGGAAAGTCTTGCGAGTATTTTTTTGCAGCCTTTTGTGTCAAGGGACTGTGCGGGAGACCGAACACGCAGGTCGATGGAAATCCTCTACTATCCCCCTCCCTTTACAAAGAGACGGTACGCTGATGGTGTGCAGAGACACCAAGAGTCACGATTATAATGAGTCAACAGTGAAGAAGAAAGCGAGTCACGGACCTGATGAGCTCTTTTACCTCCAGGTAGCCATCACACATTTCCAAGATAGTCATAGAGATTGCTTAGATTGAAGTGTTTGTTATAGCTACTATCCGATCTGTGTGTGATGGTGGTCTAGCAGATATGACTGTCATGGATGCTTGTGTATCTATAATGTTCTTCCGTGCAACGCATGTGTATATCCATACGAAGATAGTGACATGTATACACTACCGTATGGTTGATAGCTATGTGTGTTTAGATATCCCTGTTACTAGATCCTTAGCAAGTGACTGTAAATCGACGAAAAGATATGATGAACGTTTGTAATATACAGCCAATTGATTCAGACTAAGAAGTAGGCCTCCTTCTGCCATAACCTTGTCCTAGCTTGACGAAATGACTACGTACGTGATTAGCGAACTATTTCTTCCAGAAGGTTGAACGACACGGTGTGTCACGATGACCTGACGTCGGGAATATTCTCGATGCACTCGTAGTCGCATTGTGCTCTACTCTCACACTACCATAATTCGAAAAGTCGACCAGTCAAGGGACGGAAGGGAAAGCAAAGTAAAACAGGTCTGTGACCGCTCTTTTTGCTCTAGTCGCCCCCCATCGCCTTTTTTGTTTCTGATTTATATTCTAGCAAATTGTTTGAGGGGATATGTGTGCTCTTCGTGGAGTTTGCATGTGGGAAACCAGGTTCATTGACCTCTTGCCTCGCCTTATGTGACCGCTCGCACACGATTCGGCAAGAGTGGATCAAGCTTCTTTACTTCTGCTCGAGAGAGTCCTAGCTGCATTGTAGGTTTGAACGATTGCAACAAGATCGAGTCATTGAGAAGCCAAGATGTGTTACACATAGTATGAGTGGCTGATCTTCGACAGCATGAGTGAAACGAGGAAGAGGGAGGAAGAGAGGAATGGGATTAGTGACACTGTAACAATCCCCCAGTCTACAACCAGCGTATTCAGCACTCAGATATAGTCGTATCGGGGACAACAAAGAGCTATGAACTTCGCTGACCTGGGTGATAGTGCCACATGTGTTCTGCTCGAAGGTAGACTTGCTGTCAAGTGATTAAATACGTGGTTGCCACACCTCGTTCAGTACCTGTGGTGGGCACAACTTGCATCTCTGAAGAATGGTTGCGGAAAGACTGTCTGGCTCATCGAACTCATGTGTCCCGGACCTGGCTGTTGGCACTCGGTTTCCTTGCCGTCAAGGATAGTGGGTCTCAGTTAGTTGTCCCACGATCGACAGTGAGGTTGATCACAATCTCGGCAACGTCTTCCCAGATTCCGGCACGTTATGCCTACAGCATCGTTCATAGACTTATGTAGACAGAATGTTTATTGGAACGAGGGATCTGCTTGACATTGCACATCGAGGGGGCACTCATGTTATCGGGCCGGAACATGTTCCGGATTCTTGTATTAGCTTGATGGAGAATCCCTCTATCAATCCGATATGGTCTAGTGGCTAGGATTTCTCGCTCTCAAACCGTTCGAAAGAACAACTAGGTCCGAGGAGGCCGGGGTTCAATTCCCCGTGTCGGAATATCTTCTTTTGATCGTTTTGTTCGAGGGATGATAGCATTCTATGAAGCAGAGGGAACAAGAAATTCTTTGTCAAAAGTGAAACCTGCGTTTTTGGCACCCATGTTTGAGCCTTGGCGTGGGAAACCCTTTTCTCAACCACTGGTGGCCGTGCGTCCCTGTGAAGCTTTGGTGTTTTCCATAAAGACCGACTACTACAGTGGCATCTTTTGAAGTGGTTACAAGCACACTTTTCCGGATGGGAATGGACACTAGAGACACCACCTCCACACGCCGATACATATGCTTAGAATGACGTTAGGTCAAGGCAGCTTAGCTCCAAATGTTGAAGATGGCATGTAGAGTGACGCTCGACAAAAAGGTGACGCTCTGGCGTCGAGCAACTATACTATAGTGGACAGAATCTGGCCAAGATATCAGAGACAGAATGCAGAGTGACGCTGAAGGTGACGCTGTTGATCTGAATAGTTGTCTTGAGACGGACAAGATTGGGTGAGTAGATGGAGATTGAAATGCATGGTGACGCTGAAGATGAATGTTGTGTTGGCAAAGGTCAAGGGAAGTGGACATTGGTGTGCAGAAGCGAACCCTGAGAGTTTTGTAGAGGAGGTTTTGGCATTTGTTGGGAAGCATTGAATGGCTTAGTATATGGCTGGATTTCAGTTCGGTGTAGGCAAGCGCCAGAAGCAATGCGTTGCAATTAAGAAGCTGTGGAATTGCAAGAAGCGTTTTGAGTTATGCTGCTTGATCTTTGGTGTGCGTTATCTCTCTGAGCTACCCATCCCAATTGAGCATGCAGTCGGAGTGCTTTTATGCACATAGCGACCTGGTCTTGTTCGCCCCATGCGCCATAAGAACAAGTCGACCCGTCCAGAAATCTCGGATCGCTCGAGGATAGGAGTAGCATGCTTTCTATTCTCGTACAGGTATTCCGAGAGAGCAGTGCTGGGCTGGAGTTGACAACTTCTTCCTTGCTGGTGCGGCATGCTAGTCGTCCTCGCGTTGTGAGCAGGTTTATGTGTCGATCGGCAGAACCTCGTGACTGCTCTTGACCTCGACCTCTGATAGGCTCCTCTATCGACTTTTCGTAGTATGCTTTATCTTTATAAGGAGAGTAGCAGGTGTTCATTCTATGCTCGCGGACAGGTAAGTGACGGGATACTTACGAGGTTCAAAGTAAGGCATAGAATAAGGACATGTCCAGGCGCAAAATGGTCAGACTTTGTGCAGTGTCATGTCTCCTACAAGTACTGTTTGGCTTGTCAACGTGGCTCATCCAGGCACATGTTGACATGAAGCCACGAGTCAGGGGAAATATCCCCTCAAGCGATGTCGTCACGCAGCAGTAATTTTCACACGTGCGAGATAAGTAGGAGAGCCAATAGAATGACTTTATAAGATCCAGAAATGCATTGCAATGACCAAAAGACTCGCCAAGACGCGCAGACATGTAAATAACGCAGGTAATGCAAAACGTGGTTTACTCCAAACACGTCTTACCAAATTTTGCAAAGCAGCGAGCGCTGTTCAGTGTATTGTCCGTGTGACCCATGGCCTTACCGACTTCATGGTCAAAGTCGACACCAGCATCTCCAGCTCTGACTTCACTGGCGCCGCCCTCGGCTGGGAAATAAGGATCGAAGACTTCAGGATTGACGGAGACGCATCTCAAGACCTTGTCCTGACAGGCGTGCATGAGCATCAAGTCGAAGGCTCCGCCAGTTCCAAGAGAGGCGTGGGCGAGTAGCTTGCGAGCGCCTTCGTGAGACACAGCGTAGGCGAATGTGCAGACAGGATTGATGGAGTAGTGGACGATGCGTTGGCCATCCTTGATCACATCCTTGACTCTTGGGTTCAGGCCGCGATACTTTTCAAGGGGCGCAGTTGTGTTGTCGGCGAAGGTAATGATCTTGCCTTCGTCCTTGAAGGGCGGTGGATCACTGCAGTGACCCAGCCACATGACATCCCAGCTCTTTCCGTATGGTCCTGTATCCCCCTTCTTTGCTTTTGTCAAGTCCCTAACTGCCTTTGCGATTGGCGGTGTTTGTTTGCGAACGTCGACGTCCCAGTCCATGTCGTCTTCCATGACGAGAGCGGAGCCCCAGTTGTTTTGAATGACGAATTTAAGCAGGTCCAGGTGGCCCAGCCATGCCATTGCTGCGCCATGTGCTTCGACAGGTCCAAACTCCTTGAATGCTTTGATGAAAGGTTCACTCCACTTGGGCTGTTGCGGTACGGTTACGGTGATGCCGGCGGCTTTGGCTGCAGCGTGCAGGCCATCTACTCGCCATTTGGTGCCTTGGGATAGTGCAAGGATTGCCTGGAACTACAAACTTGTCAGCCAAATCCACTTCCAAAGTCGCAAGCACTGCTTGGAGACATACGCCCAGTGTAGAGTTCGCAGCTGAGAAGTCGGGCGCGACAGAAACGGCGACATTATCCTTGAACTCGGCGACATCGTCCAGTTTGGGAGCCATTGGTGAAGAGCTATCGGTAGCATGAGGGCCACGCCAGGCATTGATCTGTTCGCGCTTCCATTGTGCGACAAATAGGGTGACGAGGATTAATGCGATTATCGATGTGAGTATCGCGCCTCGCGCATTGATTCGTATCATATTTGCGACGACGTAGCCCTTGTTATATCAAGGATTGTCGTTGCAGGAAGGAGAAAACCGCTCGACAAACAATGACTTACACATCTTGGTAGTTTGCTACTCACCGTCCGCTATGGCCTGCCCTCTGCCTAGCATCCTTAGTGTCTATTTTGGGGGATCCACTCTCAACCAGAAAGATCCAGCAAGCGAACAAGCAGGATTTCTGCAACGAAGGAATGGACGAGGCTGGGCGTGGAAATAAGACGCCTTTTTTTTTGACATGCGACCAATGACGTTTCGCTCCAACGGGGTTCATCTGTTGAATAGTTGCACCAGCTCGGATTATGCTTCTTCAATTCCTCGGAGCCTGTTACAAAGGTCCATTGACGGCATTGAGGAGCTTGCGCACATTCTACTCAACTTGTTACGTGGCTCATTATCTCCGTCGGTATCCGTGAGAAATCGATGCATGGAAATATCGACAGCAATGTTCAGCCGCAACTGAAAGGGAGTTCTCGCGTCGTTTGGCCGAGGGAGTAACTCCGAAACTCTGATAAAGCCTCCGAGGGACATACCAAGCATACTCGCTGACTTTCGGCCTCCTATGATATTGCCTTTCCTCAAGCACGATCTTTGATTCTGACTCTACTAAGTGTACATGCGTTGTCCCAAGCTATCCTATTGATTAGTGCAAGGCGGATGCGAAACGCCACACAGCACAGATGGGTCGAACGTACAGTACTGTGATTTTGCTTTCTACATGAGAAGGAAATTGAAGATATGAAGTGACTGATTGATATTCCAGTCAGTTTGACAGTCTCCAGTCGCGTTGTGAATTTACTCCATCCAGTCCAAAGAGCATCTCCGACATCTTAGCAAGATTTTAGCTAACATCCCTTCTCGCCCCTCAGCCATCATCCTCGGATATCATCCAGCCCATTAGACAATCAAGCCACTCTCACCAGCAGTTATAGGAAATGACCATTGTGTTGACCGTGCGATCCGCCATATAGTTGAACTGCATGATACCAATGGAAGAGTCGTGAAGGCTGCCGTCCTCAACGGCAGCGACCCACTGATCAATAGAATGGAAGTATATGGACAAAACGTCCCTGTTGATCAGAGAGTCATAAAGAAGCTCGAAACAGACTGTCCATTTGCCAACTGTGGTGCAGGAATCCCAATCGTCTTTTTTTGACTGCTGTGCAACTGCATTCTTGAGGTTTGTGATGCTCTCTGCATCAATCTTGGGCTGGCAGTTACCTCCGGTAGTGACGGTCATGCAGCAGTTTGTGGCGATGCCCTCAGCTTGACATACTAAAGGATCATTGGGTCAGCAGGTGTGATGAGTGCGGGTGGGGTGGGGGAAGTATGGACATACAGCTACTCTCGTCGTATGTCCACCAGCTGTTGTAGTCGTAAGGAGGTCCTGGGTCACAATACATCTTCATTCCTGAATTGGCCCGAACGGGTCCACGGCCACCAAGCACACTGGGAAAGAGTGCCATGAGAGCTGCGGCGGTGAAAATCGTGGGAAGCATATTGACAAGAGAGTGATAACGATAATCGGTAGCGTGTGTAGATTGATCTGATTGTGATGGGAAAGAGAGAGGAGGTCGGGACGTCTCGTTTTATAGCTGCGAAACGTCAGCAGATGGATTCGCGATGCTTGCGAAAGACTCTATCATAGAAGTGTCTTTTTGCAGGCGTCCAGCCGTCCGTACATCCACGAGGTGGTCAGAGTTTGGTGTATGGAGCTTGTGGTGGTCCATGTCTAGTTGGGGAAATCCTTCAGCGTCATAATCCACATCCCTATCTGAGTAATTGATACTACATTTGAGTCTCGGTCAGTTTTTGTAGAGTACGAGGTGGCCTTGGTCTGCTTCATTACAAATTGGACGGCGACTACCCCGACATGGTCCCCGATGGGTGAACTGTGCAACAACTACTATGCCAGGCAAAGCGGCGTAGTACTGCTCGTAATTCGAAGTAATACCGAAGCTATTCTGAAACATGTAGGTTGTGCTTGACAAGGTGACCTACAGATGCTATTCAGACCCACAGTGCAATCAAGCATAGATCAACACTGTGACAAGGAGCATGAAGAGAGCTTCGTTTCAATTTTTCCACCAGTGGGTCGAAACGTCAGTCGAGATGATTGTTCTGCCTGTCGCTGCTCGTGCTGAGATGTGTTTTACCACGCTTCTACTTGACTCGTGAGACAAGGCACGGATGGGGAATACGAAGGAGCATGCTGAAGGATTCGATGGTGAGGTGCAATACTCCGTGTTTTGTGACTATCTCTAGTCATGTGGGATTCTTGACCAGTGGAATGACTGACCGACAGCCAAGTCAAACAAAGCGTAGCAGCCTGGTTGACGAGATACACACCAGTGCAAACGTTACTAACATCTCAAAGACAAGAGGCTCGACTACAACCGTACAATTCAAAGCGTTATTCCAAGTCAATGCAGATGCCAGTAGGTACATCAGCCATAAGTTCACGTTTCGTGATCATGCGCAGTGGTCAGTCAGTACCACGTAGAAGTCTTTCGCGTGTGCAGCGCGTTCAGCCAATCGGAGAAGCTGATCTTATCTCCGACACTCTCCTGGCCGACAGCACAACCCTGACCAAAAGTCACCACAGCGTCGACAACACCAATAAGGCATTTGTTTACTGCTCAAACATATGAACCGTGTTATGGAACATGCGCTATCGGCTATTGCTTACATCGAGTGCATCCCTTGACGTTAGGTGCACGACACATCAATCTACCATGATCTCGTGTCATCTGAGTCCCACGACCACCATTTGGCTGTGTCAAATTCTTGCTTTAATGGCGTTCACGTCTACGGGGATTTGGAGGAGTCTCTCTGGAGAAGTCCTTGGAACTCATGCAGAAGACGTTTCCGGAAGTGGGACGTGACTCTGGTAGCCATCCGTTGACAATCGCGATGAGCATGTTTGCAACACAGCCCTCACGATGGCAACACTCATACGTCATTAGACACCAAATGTCGCGATGCGTCTTGATGATACGACATTACTGGGACTTCACACCTTGGTTTTTTGCCTGCTCCTGCAAGTCGCTTTTCCGATTCTTTGTATACTCCGTCTTCCAAATTCATGATAGTCTACAAACCGTTTGATGGAGGTGCTTGAGATGGCTAAGCTTCAGACTCCCGGCTTCCTCGGCTTAGATTAGTGCAGCATGGTTGACCCCTCTATATCAGCCTTCTGCTCTCCACACCGCTGTAATTACCGACCCGGGCCTAAGTTACTGAATAAGGATTCTCGAGTCGCGATCAGGTACACGAGCTATGTACACCCCAGAAAGGTAACTAGCCTGCCTCGACGTGACCTCCCCCGGTCTTCCCCTCACTGACTCCAGTGCCAAGGAGAGGAGTATGATCGCGATACGACACGAGTTGCGATACATTTTCTTTTGTGAACGCCTCAGATGCATCGAATTGGTTGCATCATCAGGCACCTGCGCATTGTATAGGCCGTCTTGGTGATCAGCATTTCAACCCCCATTGCCGGACCCCTCACAATAGCGGGATGGTGGAGAGAGATGCCCCGAGTTCGCGATGCTATAAAGCTAGGTCTCGAAGTACCTTGATGGTAGGCAAGTCAGCTTCAGCTTCATCTCTTTGTTTGCGAAGATGCATCATCCATTGAACACGGTTGCTGTAGCTCTGGCGGCCATTGGTGTTGCTGGAGCACAGAACAGTAGCTGGGACCATGCTCTGTACACTTCGAGTCCACCAGTATACCCAAGCCGTAAGTGCGATCCTCAGTCTGCCACTGGCCTTGAGTTCGGAGTTCGAGTCAGGCGGACCTCGAAGATTCTGTCCCTCAATCGGTCGCACGCACTGACTCCGTCACAGCCGAGACAGCTGGCATTGGCTGGGAAGCTGCTTTAGCACAGGCCGAGGCCTTTGTAGGCAATCTCACTCTAGAAGAGAAGGCTGGAATGGTCACAGGTACGGCACAATGGCTACACAACACTACTATTGTGACTCACCTCTCTTCCAGGCTCTGCCGGCCCTTGCGTAGGCAACATTGCACCCATCGAGCGTCTCGGCTTCAATGGTAACAGCAAGCATGTCTATAAAAAGCATCATATGCTTACTTCTTTGTCCCCCTCACAGGACTCTGTCTGCAGGACGGACCGCTCGCTATCAGACAGGCAACCTATGCTTCGGTTTTCCCCGCTGGACTGACTGCTGCTGCCTCTTGGGACAAGGGTCTCATTTATACCAGAGGGCTGTACATGGCTCAAGAGTTCAGAGGCAAGGGAGCTAATGTTGCCCTTGGCCCCGTCGTCGGACCACTAGGTATGTCGTACATACTCTAGGATATAGTCCAGTTGCTGACGATGATATTAGGTCGACACGGCCGCGGCGGCCGCAATTGGGAAGGTAAAATTTGATCGAGCCTACGCGTGAGAAGTCCACTAACCATCTTCAGGTTTCTCGCCCGACCCATATCTCAGTGGCGTTGCTGTTGAACAGACGATCTGGGGCATGCAAAGCACTGGAGTACAGGCTTGTGTCAAGCGTAAGTTCATATGATGCTGTCCTTATTGCAGTACTTACACACTACAGACTACATTGGCAATGAGCAAGAGATCCAACGTAATCCTTCCACTCGCAACGGAACGACCATCCAGGCGATCTCGTCGAACATTGATGACCGCACTATGCACGAGCTGTACGCCTGGCCATTTGCAAATGCAGTCCGCAGTGGTGTCGCTTCGGTGATGTGCTCATACAACAGAGTCAACGGCTCCTATGGATGTGCAAACTCCAAGACCCAGAATGGGATCCTGAAGGAAGAGTTCGGCTTCCAAGGCTATGTCATGAGCGACTGGGGTGTAGGTCTTTTCACAATATCACTTGTACGCACCTTGTTAACTTCCTTTAGGCTACTCATAGTGGTTTGGCTTCAATCAACGCGGGCCTCGACATGGATATGCCTGGAACAATTGGGTTCAGAGCCGGAGGTAACAGCTTCTTTGGTGGTAATATCACTATTGCTGTCAACAATGGTTCACTCCCCGAAGCTCGCCTTGACGATATGATCAACCGTATCATGACACCATACTACCATCTCAAGCAGGATACCGACTTCCCACCCATTGATCCGAGTGGTGCTCTCAACGGCTTTTTCGGTGCTTCTGCTTCGACAGTCGAGTTCCCTCTTGGTTCCGTGGCAAACGTTGATGTTCGGGACAATCATGCGCCATTGATCAGAGAACTCGGTGCTGCTGGAACGGTCTTGTTGAAGAACACCAAGGGTGCCTTGCCGTTGAATGCGCCGAAGAACATCGCTGTGTTGGGCAATGATGCTGGAGATATTCTCAACGGCTTGTATTTTTCTGGAGCTCCATTCAGAACGAACGCTTTCGGATATGGTAAGTTACCGCATCTGCTTTGGTCAATCAATTGCTGACAGTCCTTCAGAATATGGCACACTGCCAGTAGGTGGTGGTAGTGGCACAGGAAGAATTAGCTACCTGGTTGACCCCCTCAACGCTATCAAAGCCAGAGCGGGCCAAGACGGTAGCCTGGTACAATACATCCTCAACAATACCTTGTTATCGACGCCTGCCGGCCTTGCGTCACTCCAGCCGACCCCGCCTGATGTCTGTCTTGTCTTCTTGAAGACTTGGGCTGAGGAGGGCGACGACCGAGCATCGCTCTTGGCAGACTGGAACAGCACCGCGGTCGTCGAATCTGTCGCCAGTGTTTGCAACAACACTGTTGTCGTGACACACTCCGGTGGTCTAAACATCCTGCCTTGGGCCGACAACCCAAATGTCACTGCCATCCTTGCTGCACACCTGCCTGGCACTGAGACCGGCAATTCTATCGTGGACATCCTTTACGGCGACGTTAACCCGAGTGGCAAGCTACCTTACACAATTGCCAAGACTCAAGAGGACTACGCCTTTGCCGACATCGTCAATAGCACTGCTCTAGCTACCACCAGAGATCCCAACGCGTGGCAGTCGGACTTCACCGAGGGTCTCCTGATCGACTACCGTCAATTCGACTACTACAACCAAAGCGTCCAGTACGAATTTGGGTTCGGCCTCTCGTACTCGACCTTCGATATCTCTTCACTGAGTGTCAGTAAGGTTTATGGCGGACTTAACATCAGCAGCACTCCTCCCCCTGCCAAGATCATTCCGGGTGGTAACCCTACGCTATGGGATGTCCTCTACAGAGCAACCGTAACCGTCACGAACACAGGTGATGTGGCTGGTGCCACTGTCCCACAATTATACCTATCGCTTCCTCAGATTCCCGGTGAAGATCCCACACCGCTCAATGTCCTTCGAGGCTTCGAGAAAGTCAGTCTGCAGCCAGGGCAAAGTACGGTAGTTAACTTCGACCTCGCGAGACGCGATCTCAGTTACTGGAATGTGTTCCAGCAAGAATGGGTTATCGCGGAAGGAGACATCGAGGTTTCGGTTGGATTGAGTAGCAGGGACTTCAAGGCGACCTCCTCGATCCGAGTTCTGTGATGAGGGGATTCGAAGGGTGGACTCAAGCTCGGCTAAGATGCATGTAGTAGATAGTGATTAACCAGTGGCCGGCAAATGTTACAATAGGGTTCTCTGCCCTATTCTTGGCAAATTGTCAAACATCCTTGCTTGTGTTACAAAGGTCGTGCGTCGGATGATGAGCTTAACGAGGCTTGATGGCGCTTGATGATCGGAGCGAGCATTGGCGGTGTGGCGGACGCCACAGATGTGCTGTGGGCGATGCGGATCAAAGTATGAAGTTTGATCTGACGACTTGCGGTCATGATTGTCGATGTCGGCCATCTCACATGTGTCTATACAGTGCTCGAATTTTGATATAGATTGATGGTCAGCTTCATCTTTGAGCTTCCAGAGACTATCGACCTTGGCATATCTATTTCGAAGCCAGTCTCTTTCTTGGCCTCCACCGCCAAGCGATAATCTCCGTCAATGTTGCTGTTCCGTACATGGGTGACCCGTCTGCTTGATTCTAGAGCACGTGGAGCATCTGAGCTGAATTTGAGGCAGCTGCCTAACTTTGAGACTGATGAGAATGCTTAGGGCTTAGCAAGCATCTTTGATCCTTGCCAATTGGATGTCAAGCGTATCGGGACTCCGATGGAAGGCATGATACACCTTGTGCGAATCAGCTTCTGAATATAATTGCGGCAGGCATTCTGAAACATGAGGACATGGCGACACTCACCCGAGCGAGCAACACGATCCAGTACCCATAATGTCATCTGTAAGATAGTCGGACACTCGACGGCGAAAGCGCACTTCGTGCAAGATGAGAATACTGTAGCTTGAGATGGTGGTCTCCCCATCTATTCTTCATGTTTCGTTTCGTCTCTTGAAACACTACAGCTGCCATGCCCTAATCCGGGCGGCTGCGACCGCTGGTTCGAGAAACGCCGAACCTTTCGGACTGGGAAAAATTTCGAGTATGTCGGATCCGATCTTGCCTAGATTGGCGCAACTCTTTGAACATTCATTCCCCTGGCTCACCCAGACGGATAGCTGATCGCTGTTTCACATATGCTGGTGGTGCTTGATCGAGCTTGTCAGAAGTTGTCGTGGGGCAGCGTTGACAGCTTCTTGATCCAAGCGTCCGCCAAAGTCCTCTCCCGGGCTCTCCGACATCAATCTCGAGCCTCATCGCGGCGACACTTGAGTCCTGAAATCACTGTAGAGTGCTTCCTGGCGTAATAAGAGGTCTATATTGATGCTTCCTTGTATGCAGAATGGTGCAGTGACACATGAGTAGTCCCAACATGCCTCGCTTGTCTCCTGGTATCCGCAAGATGTAGGAAATCGGCACCTGAATTCGATCGGACCCTTGCGCCATCCATTGAGAAAGGTACCAACAACGGTATAAGTACTGCCGTCCTCCTACCAGAATCGATTTGTCTCTCATCATCCACACTCTTTATTCTCACATTCCAACTCTCGAGCCGGCCTCGTCTTACACTCTTTACTTCCTTAACAATATTTTCAAGAAAAGCAATCATGGTTCAATTCTCCGGCATCGCCATTGCCGCTCTTCTGAGCGGTGCAGCCTATGCTGCTCCCACTCTCCAAGAGCGTGGCAGCTGTACCTTCTCTGGTTCCTCCGCAGCTTCCAACGCCCTCAAGCAGAAGAAGTCCTGCTCCAGCATCATCATCAAGGACGCCGTTGTCCCCGCCGGTACCACTCTTGACCTGACCAACCTCAAGGCTGGTACCACTGTCACCTTCGAGGGTACTACCACCTTTGGCTACAAGGAGTGGAAGGGTCCTCTCGTCTCCGTTTCGGGCGACAAGATCACCGTCATCGGTGCTTCCGGTTCCGTCATTGACGGCCAGGGCAGCAGATGGTGGGACGGCAAGGGCACTAACGGCGGCAAGACCAAGCCCAAGTTCTTCTACGCCCACAAGATGACCAACTCCAAGATCCAAAACATCAAGATCAAGAACTCTCCCGTTCAGGTTTTCTCGGTCAACGACGCTCAGCAGCTTACTATTTCTGGCGTTACCGTTGACAACTCTGCTGGTGACGGCGAGAACAAGGGCCACAACACCGATGCCTTCGACATTGGTAGCTCGAGCGGCATCACCATCACCGGTGCTAACATCCACAACCAGGATGACTGTGTTGCCATCAACTCCGGATCCGACATCACTGTTTCAGGCTCTACCTGCACTGGCGGTCACGGTCTCTCCATTGGTTCCGTTGGCGGTCGTGATGACAACACTGTCTCCGGCGTCAAGTTTCTGAACAACAAGGTCACCAACTCCCAGAACGGTCTCCGCATCAAGACTGTCTACGGCGCCACTGGTAAGGTCTCCGACGTCACTTACTCTGGCAACACTCTCTCCGGCATCTCCAAGTACGGTGTTGTTATTGAGCAGGATTACGAGAACGGCTCTCCCACCGGCAAGCCCACCAACGGTGTCCCAATCACTGGTCTCGTTATGGAGAAGAACACTGTCGGCGTCACCAGCTCTGGTACCAACACCTACATTCTCTGCGCTTCTGGCGCTTGCTCCAACTGGAAGTGGTCTGGTAACAGCATCTCCGGTGGCAAGAAGTCCAGCAAGTGCTCAGGTATTCCCAGCGGCTCTGGTGCCAGCTGCTAAATGTCTTGACATTCGATAATAAACACACTAGAACGTGACCAGAGGACGAGTTGGTGGCAGCTGAAGGAATATGAACCATTTTCTGTTCAATCTTTCCTATTGTCAATACATAATCATCTTAAATCTTGACTGAGCGAATGTTTTCGACGAAGTTTTGTTTCCCCCACTTTCGTACCTCTTGCTGATTTGTTCACTTTGTGCATAAGTTATGAGTGCTTTCACATGCACGCGTAGCCGCTTTAGCGGAGTAGCCTTGAAGTGCCGAGCGTGGCTCCGGAAAGTCATCTCCCTATAACTCTATAACCGGCCCAATCGTACAATGGGAGCGATTTAAAGCCACCTACCAATCGTATTTGCATGGATTTGCGACAGAGAAAAACCGTTGACCAGGACAACAAATCAAAGCCGCCAAGCCAACGCGGTCGGTGAGTGCACTTGCAAATGATGCGGACTACTTGGAATCTTACACGTCACCTTCCACCGCAACTCAGAGCAGCATTCTACAGTACAATATCTTCAATGTCGTTCTTCCCATATAAGAGAGCCACGATCCCACAATGAACGGCGACACGAGTGCGCTGGACAAACTGTCGGCTCACATTGCCAGAGCGATCGTGCAGCAAATCGCGACGGTTAGCGCGTCAGGGCACACACCACCGGCCGTGTGCAAGCTCGACCTGAAAGGCTATATCGATGGTGATGTTTCGTCGTCTATTGACTTTGTAAATCGCTCCAAGCTGCGGCGTCGGTTATGTTTTATTGATTGCTGACGTTCTTGGTGGGGAATAGGGCAGTTTTGACATTTCGCCGCTGATTGAGAGTGCGCGGAGTTCTGTGGCTGCAGAAACACATCTTGAGTCTTCTGTCGAGAGGATACAGGAGTCGCAGGCTAGAGCAGGGCATGAGGCTGTGCCTTCTGGGGAATATGTGCCTAGACGGAGTAGTCGGTCACGACGTGCTATGAATAATGACTCGGATTCGGAAACATCGAAACGTCGAAAAATCACTGGAGGACTAAGGCTACAACGACCGACTGGATCAGCGCATCAGAGCATGTCTCCTGAGGTCGGTGATAGTGAGCAAGCACCTGTACGTCGGCTTCAGACAGATGTCCGGGAGAAACCGCAGAGACGAACAGCGCGAGATGAACCAGCATTGCGACCTTCCACGCTCAATAAATTGATTGTAGGGATCTGGGAGCAGGTGTTTAGTAGCATGAGCTTCGACATAAGTGTCGTCTCTAGCGAATGGCGAACAACCGGATTCCAGACCCATCGATCTCTCATCACGGACATGGCACAAGAAGACCAGCCGACGGCTGTACAAGTACCACCGGCCACAGCACCGGACCGAACTTTCAGCCGCATGAACTTGTTGTGTCGAAAGATCAGCCAAGCCAGTCGCTGCTCGCGAGCACTTGAAGTCGTAGTCCAGGCTTCATGGATTGAGCATTTTGATCGCCAGGTGCAGGAGATTGCTAAGGATAATCCTCAACTATCAGCCACTAAAGCGAGAATGAAGGCACTCGCGCAAGCATGTTCTGAAATTGGCTGGAGCGAGAAAGAGATACGAAACAAGATGTGAGTATCCCGTCTACCTTGATTAACAACGATCACTGATCACTCGATTCTCTAGGGCTATTTGGCGCGGATACAAAGAGATCAAAGACCATGGTGGCTGGGTATGTCTAGTTTTTGCAGGCATGGGCATCTACAGATTCTGCAAATACCGCATTGGGTTTGATCCCGAGTCAATGGCTATCCTTAGGCGGACAAGGACTAGATTTGAGGTGGCCGCGGACACACTGGTATGTGACACAACCCCATAACTTCCGAAAAGACGCTGACTATCACAGCATCCGCACTGGCGAGATATGCTAACGATCGTCGGTGACACATCCCCCCGTGTCTATACTGGGCATCCACACGACTGGGTAGTCTCGGACCACGACGACCCGGTATCCTTGAAACAAACCTACCTACAATACGACCCGAACTTTAGCTTTACCCATATGGACTCATCCATCGTGGATTCATACGCTTTCGGAGCGGACGATCCACGCCAAATCACCGTACACTCACATCAAGCAGCTCACATCTGTACCGTCTGCGGAGAGAAACAATCGGAAGATGTGACAGAAAGCACTTGTTGTTGTTTCCCGAACCTCTTTGGAAGCGATCAGTTACCAATTGCACCTGTTCAGATCTTCCGCACCAAGAACGGACGCAATAACGGGTTACTAGCATGTTGTGTAAGCTTCGGAAGCCTCCCAATACATGTATTATCACATGCTAACAGTGCCCACCACAGCCCTTCGAACGTGGTGTCGCAATCGGCGAATTTACAGGCCTCATTACAAAAGGTCTCGAAGGCATGGACGTCATGCAAGCAGAAGCAGAACAACGCTACCAAATCTACCAAGGCCGAGAAGGAAACTACACTCGTTTCGTTAACCACTCTTGCCGCCCCAACTCGCAGTTTCAGAGATTCGTGTGGTTGGGTACGCAGAGGATTATCTTGGTGAGTAGGGGTATTGAGGCTGGTCAGGAGATTACGGTAGATTATTCGGATGCTTATTGGCGCAATTTGCCTAAGACGTGTTTGTGTCAGGAGAGCTGTTGTAGGTTTAAGGATAGGGAGAGAGTGCAGCCGAGGATCGAGACTGCTTCACCGAGTACGTGAATGTGGTTTCTTTGTCAGCAAAAAACTATAGTATGTCACACGGACATGTCTTTAAAGATTGTACACAAAGTCTAAAGCTTGGTCACCAATCTTGCCGTTGTCTTCTACACCTTCTGCTCTCAGCTTCTCTTTCTCCATGTTTCTACGCCTCAAAGTCCACCACACAGCTACTACACCGCACAGCGCAAGTGTCTCCATACCAGCGCTGACAGCATTACCCATTAGATACCTTGGACCGTCGGTGCTAGGATAAATCTGACTAGATACGACACCTGAGATGTTGGCCAACGAGACGAAAAATGGCATAGCCATACTACGCTTGTAGTCCGGGCTGATGTTGGTGGAGATCCATGTCAGGATAATGCAGTTGTAGCTGTAGATGCCACCACCGCAGAGGAACATTGCGAAGTATCCGGCCGCATGACTTGCTGTGCCACATGCAATGATGTATCCGATTATGGGTGCGACTGGCAAGACGACTAGAACAGATGCTCTTTTCTTGATGCGATCGGAGGCGAATGTAGCAGTGACAAGCGTGAGAGTGGCGAAGAGGTAGACTGGGATGGTCATATAATTTGCTTGCAACGAGGTAAATCTGTTTGTATAGTTTAGTACTAGATGTCAGCCTTTGAGGTATGACCAATGACTCACCCGAGACCCTTGATGATAGTCGGTAAGAAGGTTCCAAACCCAAACAGAGCGATGGATGCCGAGAAGAAGCTTGCCGAGGCGATGTAAATGATCGGGTCAGTGAAGGCAACGCGAACGTGTGACCAAGAAAACTCCTCGGTGCCTCTTGTGACAAGATTTCTCTGCTTTCTGGCAACCATAATGGCCTTCTCGTCTGCGTTCAAGAACCATGCAGTCTCAGCATTCTTTGGTAGTAGACACCAGCAGATGCAGCATAAGACAACAGAAATAGCTCCTTCAACAATGAACAACCATCGCCAGGATTCAAGCCCATTGCGGTCGCCCATACTCTCGATACCGTACTACAATCGTTAGCTGATACTCTATCGTCTCCTGAAGCCTAAGTGAAGCCTATCACTTACGGCAATGAGCCCGCCTATCGCCCCCGAAAGGCAATTCATACCATATATAATGGCGACTCTCTTGCTCTGTCTTTCCCTCTCCCAGATGGTACTGATGATGAACACTATCGAGGGTACAAGCCCAGCTTCGAAGGCTCCGAGCAACACTCTGACAGCGATTGCTTGCGAGTAGTTCTGGATGAAGCCTGTGCATAGAGTGATGACAGACCAAGCGATCATAGCAATACCGAGAACATGGTTGGCTCCAAAGCGTTTCACAGCCATTGTCCAAGGAACTTCAAACAGAACATAGAAAGGATAAAAGAGGGTAGAAATCGTGTTGAACTGGTTTCCAACCAGACCGATACCTGGAAGCAGATTAGCATTTGGGTCAGACGCCCATACCATTACGCTCAACTCACCATCTTCGAAGCCGAACACTTTGGCGTTTCCCAGATTTGATCTATCAAGATATGCGACCAGAAGAATGACGGCGATAGGAGGTAGCAGGAATCTATCAAACTTCCGTAGCACCTTTTTCTCGGCCTCTGCATCATAGCCTAGATCCTGAACCTCGCCAATGGACGAGTCAGTCTTCTCATCCAATGCTGCATTGGCTTGGAAGCCACTTTTCTGCTCGAAAGACATAGTCGTATATTAATCAAATGTGAAAAAGGTCAACGCTGACGCGATGGTTGGTACATCCATGATATGCTCGAAGCAGTGTTGGGGTATGACTCCAAATCATCCTGGAATGTGATAAGAGCTGGAGATAGGTAACAGAGTCGCTCGAAGCAGAAGCAGGCATGATACGCCCTCAACCACTGATTGCAGAAGATAGGAAAGGCCGACGACCTATACCCGTCTGTCTTGCAGGCAAAATACCTTGGCCAAGCCAATAGTGAGTAGGCATGCTCGTTCTAAACAAAACTAAGCCCCAACTTCGGCGAAGTCGGTGGGAAATGGTGCATTTTGGACAAGTGCAGGATGGCAAAGATGCAGAGCCGCGGAAGTGACGCGAGACAAGCCGGCGACAGATGTGTATCTATGCAAATTTATGCATGTTTATGTAAAATTATGCTGAGACCGACAAGATAGGAAATCACACGCTTGGCCTATCACCCCAGAACTTGCCCGCAGTTGCTCTTTCCCTATCTTGTCCCCATCTGCAAAATATCGTTACATCATCTTTCTCAACAAATGAAGTAGGATAACGACGAGCTGTACAAAGACACAATCATGTCTCGTGTTGACAAATCCAACAGAGAGTCAATGGAATGAAGTCTTTCAGCGACATCGCTGCAAGTCGGGAAATTCTGGTGCATCAAGACAGCTAAAGTGTGACCATGTTCGTACGCGGGGAGGCCGGACTAAACAACAAGACTTGACATTGACCAAATCAACCGCCCAATCACAAGCGCCTATCTTCCGCCAACTATCTGATACCCCTAACCGTCGCCAAACTCTCAATCTCAAGGTCACCATCTAATAATTCGTGCAACGCTCGGAGCAAGTTTTTCACAGTCACCAAGATCATTCTGCAGCCTTTGATTTAGTGCTTACATCCATATCCAACGGCCTCGCGCACCAATTTAGCCTTGCTCAATGGTCTAGGGGCGGGCAGTAGATCGGCTCCGCTCATGTCCACGTCGTCCTGGATGAGGCGTTTGGTGAGCACCTTCTGGTTCTTCGCGACAGCGTCCAAGTAGACGGCCAGTCTTACACCAGCCCTGGCGATCTGAAGCTCGACAACCGAGATGGCCGAGTTGTAGTAAGCTCCGCTAAGGTCGACATCCTCAACCGCAGCTTGGCCCTTGGGTATGACGGTGGAACAGACATATGCGTTCGCCTCGGAAGCCCAACCGAGGGTCGTCGTGACTGGATCAGTGACGTCTATGCCCTTGGTCCAGCTTGCGGCCTGAGAAGCGTAGATACCGCTCTGGACGGCAGTGTTGAGAGTTTTGGCCCAGGTTTTGGCATCAGAAAGAGCGTAACCACCGACAAACTTCTCGGGAATCTCTGTGTCCCAGATGTGGTGCAGATTTGTCGAGGCCCCGGCAAAAGTGACGTCGATGTCATTGCCACCAACCTCGAGAGCTTCGTCGTGCAGAGGCTGGTGAATGTCGCCGATAAGGTGGACAAGGAAACGGAGCGCGTGATTGACCTCGGTGTCACTCAGGGTGGTAGAAACGACGCGTTGAGTGTAGTTTGCAATGGCACTAAACAGAAGGAGCAAAAGGGAAACGTTAATCACCAGAATCAGGCAAGAGAGAAGTCTCGCAAACCTACCTTACAACACAGCCCTTTGCTCCACAATCACGGTCGTAGTCCACACTACACGACGACGGTGGACTATCCTCTGCGTCGATGAAATGGAACGGGGCGCTGAAAGTTCCAGCGGCAGTGTAGCGATAGGTATCAGCCCATGTGGCAATGCCCGCCAGGTAGGAAGTGCTGGTGTTGCTCAGGACACTCTGAGCCCAGGCTACCGTATGCGCAGCTATGCGGTCTTGCGCGATGAAGGCCACAGTCTCGTGGCCCAGTGAGCCCCAAGCGTTAGCCACTGGGAGAGCTGCGCCGAGCACTGCGGTCAGGGTGCGAAGGTGAGGCATGCTGGTCAAGTATGCTGAAGAAGAAGATTATTGATGGTTGTCCAGAGTTCTCATGCACAGGGTTAAGCTCTCGTCTTTATAATCTGTTCTACGTCGCAGATATGGTCATAGGAGCTCGCCTACTCGCTCTGCTTCCCACGACCTTGTTTTGCTTTGCATGAATTACGCGTGTGACAACAGGCAATATCAGGAATGTTTTTTGAGTTGGACCCTGTGCTTAACCGAGGCGGACGGACTCGTTGCTCATGCACTATTCCGCGTGTCAAAATAAGTGGTCTGGCCAATGACCTTCCCAAAGCAGCCAAATGTGACGCGCCGATCTGCATGCGTGCCCTGATGCTTGATTGTGCTTGGCTAGAAAGATAAGCTCAATCGCTACTTAGGTAGCTAAGAAGAGTAGCGGGTCGAGGGATGTCATAAATTGACACCTAGAAACACCAAGGCCTCGACGCGACCCCGTTCTATCCTACCAAGAACAAACAAGGATCACTCGATGCGATTTTTGATTTCTTGAACCATCACAAGACAAAGATACCCATTGTGACGAAAGGAGTTTTTCAGTGAAATATTATTGATTATAGTAAAGATTGTCCGCTAGAGACAATGTAAAACGATTATGTACATACAACCTGTTGTATATGAACAAGAAAATAGTCGAGAGGAGAGGGCACTGCCCAGAGCTCTCTAGATCATCAAGATCTTCGTCCCTTCATTAGATAGTCATTCTTCTATCGTGTTTTTGTTGGGTTTTGTTTTCAGTGAGCCCGATAGTTCTTGCTTTTTGTCCTCCTCTTTCTGGAAAGGATGGATGGCCCTGCCATGTTCATTATGTAGTATAAGGGAAGAAGCAGAGGTAAAAGCCACGGACTGTTTACTTGCGCTTGGTAGAGGTGGTAGTCTTGGGTGCGGCGACAGTTGAAAGAGTGGAGGTCTTCTTGCTGCTTGTGCTTGCGACAGTGCTGGTGCTAGTGCTGGAAGACTTTGTTGTGGAAGAAGACTTGGCTGTGGAAGCAAACTTCTTTTGGACCAGGATGTTAGCATCGTTGACGATGAGCTTGGCACCCTTGACACCGCTGGAGTTGACAACAGAGCCGACAGACTTCTTCATGTAGCAGGCAGTTCCGGAGAGAGAAACATCAACACAGCCAGTGGTCTGGGCACAGGTTGCGATACAGCCAGCGAAATCCTTGACGTAGACCATCGAGAGATCGCCGCCAGCGTGATCGATACCGCACTCAATCAGGAACTGGACGCCGGAGCTTGTATCAGTGAAGATGGTGTTGTTTGATCCAGGACAGACAGCAGCAGTGCTAGTGGCGGTAGGTGTCGTGCTGCTCGAGGTGCTTGAAGCAGCGGACTTGGCACTGGTACCAGAAGCGGTGACAAAGCCAGAAGCGGAAGAGATGGCAGAAGATGATGACGAGGAACCAGCCTTGACACCAAGACTGACACGGGAACCAGTGAGAACGTTGCTACCAGCGGAGACGGAGTTACCCATCTGGGTCTTGAGCCAGCAAGTACCGGAGCCAGCACCGTTCTTACCACCAACATAGGTGAATGCAGTGCACTTGGAGTTGGTGTCACAAGCAGTCATACATTCAGTGTAGGAGCTGGATGCCTGGGTGTTGGTGAAAGATCCCTGACCAGAGTCAGAGGAGTAGAAGAGGCTGTAAACAGACCCGGCAGAGTTGGTAGCTAAGCTGGGAGATGAGCTCGTGGCCGAAGCAGAAGAGCTGGTAGATGAAGCCATGGTGGAAGAAGCAACAGCAGATGAGCTGGTGGATGAGGACTTGATCGAAGAAGAAGCAGTGGATGAGCTGATTGATGAGGACTTGGTGGATGAAGAGGCAGCAGCAGACGAGCTGATCGAGGAAGACTTGATCGAAGAAGTAGTGGCAGAAGAAGAAGGAGAAGAAGACGACGACGACGAAGAAGCAACAACAGAGCCAGCGGACACGAGCTGAGCAAACTGAACACCCGAGGAGGTTCTTGTGGTACCGACAGTGCTCTTCATGTAGCATGCGGATCCAGAGAGCGAGACTGCAACGCAACCGGTAGTGGTACTGCATGTCTTGACACACTCTTGGATGCCGTTGTTGACATAAGCCATCTTGAGGTCCTTGCCGTTGGAGTCACCACCACAGTTGATGCTGAATGTAGCGTTGTTGGGCGTGGTGAAGTTCTGACCATTGCCTGAGGGGCATGAGATGGTGGACGATGCCAAGTTTGCAGATGTGTAGTAAATGCTCAGACGGTTCGAACCACCGCAGTACTCGGAAGAGTTACCAGCGCAAGGAGAGAAGCAGTTACCAAGAACACCAGGAGTGGGAGCGAGACTGTCAGGAAGGGAGCTGCCACAGTAGCACTGAGTGGAGTATTCAAGACCGGCGTAGTTGAGGCCCTTGTTCTTGCAGAAAGACAGACATGACTCCACGGTCATAGAGCTGGACATGTAGCTCGAATTGGACAAAGTGCGGCTGCTGACAGAGTCAGGAGCGCAACCAACGTAGTCCCAGCCAGTTACGTTTTGGTAGTAGACAGGAGCGGCACCAAGCTTGCCAGTGTCAGTGCAGCCGGTCATAGAGTAGGGAGCTCTGTCAGGACCGTGAGTGACGGCATTGCAGCCTGGAAGGGCGTCTAACTCTCCAGTGATGACCTCGTTGACAGTAGGAGCAATGACGCAAGCCTGGGACTCGGCGTTGCTGAAGAACTCGAAGACAGGGCAATCTTGGATAAGACCAGAGTCGTTGTTGCAAGTATCAGTGGCCTTCTGGAGAACGTCGACGTCCCAGCCGTTGAGGAAATCACCGTGGAATCCGTACCCAGTAGCGTCACCTTGAGCGAAGACGAAAGGTTGGTTGGTGCCATTCCACCAGTCAAAACCACCAGTCGACCAAATGACCTCGTAGAAGATGGAAACCATATGAACAGGGTGCGATGCAGGGCAAGGGCCGTTGTCGTAAGAGTACTTAGTAGGGTAAGCCATGTGAGACTTGTGGTCGGCTGTGTCAAGGTTCACACCATCCCAGCAAGATGGGAAGAAGATCTGAGCGCGCAGACCATCAGGGCAGGCTCTGTTAGGCAGACCACTGGTGTAGGAAGAGGTACCGCTGTAGTCAAGGCAGACAAAGCTGACAGCCTGGCCAGCAAAGTCACTAGTGGCGGCACGCTTGAAGGGATCGCCTGCAAGCATGCGGAAGCCCTCAGGGTAGGCAGTAAGGTTGTCGTTGTTGGGACCACCTCTCTGCAAGTAGTAGACTGTCATACCACCGTAGACACCGGTGCCATCACCGGATTGAGGGACATTGATGAATGTGCCGTTCTCAGATTGGTAGTAAAGCGCAGGTGTCCAGTAGTTGGACATATCTTGCTTGATAGGGCATGAAGAGCATGCACCTCCACGTGCATCGGCATAGGTCATCTCAGCTTTGAATCCCTAGAAAAGCTGTCAGATGTGATTTCGATCGAAATTCTAGATCAAAGACTTACGTTGGAACCAGAGATGGTGTGAACGTGACCAGAGACACCACCAGGGGCGACAATAGGGTCAAGACGCTCAGTAGAGATACGTCCAGGGCAGGGCATGCGCCAGAATGCCGAAGCGGATGATGCAAGAGCAAGAATGCTGAGCGCCGAAGCGCTGAAATCGAAGGACCTCATTATGAAAAGATTATAAACAAAAGGTATTAGAATCCGCAAGCGGATGGGCGAACAAGGCGAAGCTGTGATTAGTAGACGAGATCGTTGCGGTCTGGAAAGAGCATTGAGACACGGATTGTCGAATGTACTTATAGAATTCATCAAGTATCAAGGAGGGTGCAAACCCTGTAGATGAAGATCGTTGAGCATGAAAAGGGGAATGTCTTTCCAAAACAAAACGTACAATAGCTGAGTCGGCAATTATCGATATGCTTAACGGTCGATGGCGCTTACGGGGCGTCGTTGCAACGGCGCACACGAAAGTCTTCACAGACAGACTTTGATATAATCATAGTGCATATGGGTGCTGGATGGAATGTGTTGCCCACCGAACTTACTATGGTCATTCCTGTCTCGAGATGGAATCATGGTAGACGGATTCATAATGGTGACTTGAGGGGTAAGATTTGGGAGTTGAGCTCAGCTTGTGGGCTGCTCGTGTTCAGCTTTTCGTCTCTAATTGCTTGCACAACGTGTCTGCATACAGCGCGCCGTGCCGTGAGGCCGCTCGGAAGGTTGGATTGTTGTCGATAACGAGCAACGGAAGGGGTGCTTGCGACGCAGAATGCCATGCTCGATGGACGTTCTCATCAGCTGTCCGCTGTAGCGCTCGCTGCCTTTGCATGTGTTCGCAGATCACCTCGTGGCCGCCTCGGCAGCCGCCTTTTCTTCGGCTGATCTGTCTGTCCGTGCCCCTTGAGAGCTTGCTTGCCAAACTCGACCACGAGATCAAATACAGATGTCTCCCGTACATGGCCAATGTACGTTTGGGATCTCGCCCGCTGTAGATCCCCGTTCATCTCACAAACTAGCTCATACATATCTGAGCAGATGACTGTCATCCAGCTGTCCGATTTAAGGTGTCGTGAAGCGAGGAGTGCCAGACGCTGTTGAGAACAAGTGTCGCCTGGAATCAGGCGTGAGAAACGCTGCCCGCAAATGTGCCACTGAAGCCTCCCAAATTCCCAAACCGCCAACGTCCAGCCTCCAACAGCTTTCCCTTTCCACAAAACACACACCGTTCGTGTCCAGCTCGAAGGATAACCACAGTCGTCACCGATTTCCACGCGTTACAACCGTTACCGATACCAGGGTCTTTTGGACAATCCGCCGCTACAGCTTCATGGCACTTTCCTGCACGGAGGCCACAAAACACACACCGTTTGTGTCCAGCTTGGAGGATAACCACAGTCGTCACCGATTTCCACGCGTTACAACCGTTACCGGTATCAGGGTCTTTTGGATAATCCGTCACTACAGCTTCACGGCACTTTCCTGCACGGAGGCCATACTTACGCGCACAGCAAGTCCTGCCCGCATGTTAAGAGACATGTCTCTTTTTGACGGTCAACTGTCAGAGCCTAGCCATCATCTTCAGGGTGACTCTGGTGTTCTAGCCACAAGATAGGCGCAATTCACATCTTTACGGTGATCTACTGAGCTTGCAGCATGCATCTTTCGTCAATTAGCAACCACTGGATCTCGAGCGCAGTATATTCTCTATGATGATCTCATCTTTCACCCATCACTCCGACGCCGTTTCTCTCGAAGCGGCCAACCAAGGCGAGCCAGAACGTCATTTCCTCGCTCAGATTCCTCCGCGCGTCCGCCACATTCGCTTCTTGTCGTGTACTGAGCCGCATACCCTGTGGCTCCAGCCATTGTCAGATTAAGTCTTGTAATCGTGAAAAAGCGCAAGCAAGTATTGGTCTCACATTTTTAACGTGTCTATTAAGACTACGCCCAAAACGTTTGTTGAAACGGCTTCAGTGTGGAGTAGCCGAGTGGCTTTTTTGCTCTAGCAGTACATCACTGCCGAATTTGTTCAAGTAATAGGATATCTCAGAGTTGAGCTCCGCATGGCGTGCAGATCTGCAGTCTCGACAGCGCGTATACAATGCATGGCAAGTACAACCGGTCAAACGGTTCGAGTGCATCTTACCCAATGCTGTTTGCCATCCATCACTTTAGGACAAAGACCTACTTCGAGACACACCTCACACTCCGGAGCAAGAAAGCCTGCTCATCGTGGCTGTATAATGTGGGCTCGACCTCCAGACTTGGAGCGCCCAATATCGAGCCTCTCCAGGTACGCGTCCTGGATGTGGGTCCTCTCCTTCCTTTGGGCGCACATGAGCTCAACAACAGATATCCTGGATCTTGAGGAGCGGGGTTACCTCCCGGAGATCGAATGAAGTCGATGTACCTCAACGGCACATGAGTTCGTATCAGTCTGATTGGCAGTGCCACATGCGAGACCGGCATTGACAGAGTCGTCTGTTTCTCATTTCAGGCACCACTCATGGTGTGTTAGACCATTATATCAGACACAAAGGTGAGATAGCCCGGCAGTGATTGTCTTGCTTTGTAACATGTCAGCAAGATAGTCTCAAGACTGGCAAAGACTCTTGACTGTAGACTCTGATGTCTCATCGGGCCGAATTATTCACAAGACTGTCAACTCAAACCTTATCGGCTTATCGCAAAACTCCACTCACGCCAGGCGAAATCTACCACTTGCGGCCATTGCGCCTACCTTTCTTGCTCTATCTCTTATTGGCAGACTCAACAACGATCGTCGGAAACTGCTGTATTAACTCTACGGAACAAGCCCGATCTTCTTTTGGCCGCCTCTGACAGCGTTGATCAAAGTCAGGTTCAGCTCATCCGAAATCGTCTTACTGTTCTCCACTTTCACGAAGTAGTATTGTCTGAGAATTTCTTTATTCGATGTTTCGGATTTCGAATCCTGACCATGGACACTAAATCTGTACGCATTCCTGCACATCTATCTATGTCATCATAGCTCGTGATGGCTGACACAAGACACCTCCTACTGTCTGAGACACTAGCATACCAGAAACATGCGCTGCATGTTGTCGATGTGTCTTTGAACACGGCTGTAGAGCAAGGATGAGACTTGCAACTAGTAGCCATAGTCAGTTGACCGTACTGAATGGACGCTGTACCAGCGACTTAAAACCATGGAAGCCATTGCGCTCCAAGTAGACAAGGTAACACACAATTGTAATCTTCTCCTTCTCAACAATCACAAATCCATATGTCATACCACTACGACGTCTGCGACGATTACAACGAGAGTTATGGCGAAGCTCACACCAACTGGCCGATCGTTCAAGCAAATCAGCAGCTTATCAAGAACGATCAAGCTTTGAGGACAAAGTTGAAGGGTACGAGATGCACATTGTTCTCTTCAGCGGTGTCGAAGCTAATCAAGCTTCCCTCAGAGGCCGGCAAGAACGTTCCAAAATATCTCTTTCGCATGTGGGATGCGCGTTGGGGTGGTAGTCCCAAGTTGAACACCACAAGAGCCATCACACCCCTCGCCTTCGCTTCTTCGCGCGGTCATAAATCGATCTTCGACATGACACGCTCAGCGCTCGTGAACAACACGCTTCTGCATCTTGAAAATGTACGCGAAGTCGCCTCGGAGTTCTCCTCGTGGTCCCATCCCCCATACTTCGCCTTCTACTACGCTCGTCAACGAAGTACCAGTGCTGATACTGTGCATGTCGCCATTATTGACACCGAGGGATTGGCCAAGTCCAACATCGCAATTCACGTGCCTGCCCTGGGGAAGATTCTTGGGCAGCTGGATGGCTATGGCTACGAGGAAGAGTATCTTGTTCATGGTGTGATTGAGGGACAGTTCTATAAGGCAGTGTCTTACCGCGATCTATGTCGCCTAGGCTTGACAGAGCATCTACCTGCCTTGAACATAGACTTGAACCCGTTCGAAGTCGATGAGTATCGCGCCCTACCAGGCGAGGACGAGGAATACCACATCGATGAGCTGCATCAACTGAGGAAGATTGCTCTTCCACATGGTAATACGTTCTCCCTCCCGATCGCCATTGTTCTCTTCTGTTGCAAAAAGCGTCCTGAGTCCTGGGCAAAACTTGATCCTGCTGACCTTGAAACTATCATCAGAATACTTGGTGGCTGGGAGGAAATCCCTCTAGAATGGTGCGGTTCTCGAAGCGTGTTTGGAGGTCAAGGCGAGGACTACAACGAAGTCTATCCAAAGGGTTGGGAAGTCAACAACCAGGTGCGATACCTTATGCATTCAATCCACACCCTCTGCTACGGTAAAGGAGCCAGAGGAAATGAGGCTCGATACAATGCGGCAAACACAAAGGCTGAAGCTGGCCAGTGCTCTGTCGCTGATGCAATGGCTTCTATGAGTGTCAATGGCAACAACTCGAGATCATTCCAGGAAGCAAGTCTAATCCGAACGCCTACTTGGAAGGGTGCTCAAGGACGTCGAAGACAGAGGTAAACATTGCTGTCACCGAGTCGACACCGACGGCAGGATTGTAAGCAAGAGCAATGACGAGCTTGGAGACAATGAGTTTGTGCTCTGAAATCACAATGTCCGAAGGTCAGTCTTGCTGGGAGCGAAAATATTCATTGCCTTGATGGGCATTTTTGACAGCGCGAGTGGTTCCGGGATTTTGTTTCATGGTTTTTCATCGGCACAGGGGTAGTTGTGAGTTACATTTTAGCTTTTCACAATTTTATCACCTTCTCCTTTTTACATCAACTTGGTTCCAAGCGCAGACCGGTAAATCTTTGCGACACCGACCAAACACTGTGAGCAAGCCTTTGGCATTAGAGGCACAGCTTTTTGTATTGCACTTTGAGTTGGCAGACGGTCAGTAGCGTGAGCAAAATGACGATGATAACGATGACGATGATGATGATGTTGACGATAATGATAGTGACGGCGAAGATGATCACAATGACGAGCATCATCATGATGATGTGCGTGTCGCAAATTCTGAGGCGCACGATGGCGTCCGCGATTAAACATTCACGTTCAAGGAGCATGATGAGTAGGTAGCACGCTGCAAGTCCCTGTACAGAGCAGACGCATGCTCCAATGTACTGTCGCAATTCCACTATACTTCTCTATGTTTGTCTTTCTCTATTTTCTCTGCGCTCGAGCACAAGAACTCTGCGACAAGAAACCCACGATCGGATGAACTTCGCGGTGCGCCAGACGCAAGTACGCCAAAAACACCCTCTCGACCTCTCTTTGATGCGCACTTGTTGTAGTCAGATAATTTGGAGCGACAGTCTTGATATTTTCAAGCGTTCCACTGAGCGACAGACGACTCATGGATCCATACAGAGCCACGGCTGAGATTGATGATCATCTGATTGCTTTCATTTGAATGAGCATCCGCTCCAAACATTGTTTACCTCCACATTGTCTTGAGGATGAACGAGGCAGGCACGGCGGATACCTTGCATATGTTCAAGGAAGTTCTGAATCGACCACTGCTTGACGATGCACTGTAGTTGGTCATCCTCAAGGAAGATTATACCCAGACTTTGCTCAGCATGTCTCTTTCGAGGCTGAGCACACGCTCGATCTCGCCGAAGCCATGGACACCGACCAACATCGCGTTGAATCAACTATTGTTGTCTGAGCGAGTTCTTGCGTTTTTCTCGGATAGAGGTTTTCGAGCGCACTGATGCAGCCGTGTAGGACGCCTCTCGACATCTAAGACACTAACACGACAAAAGACATGCTCTCGGCCGCCTGTCTCTGTTCGTCTACAATTGGTAGGACTAGAACGAGACTTATCACTGTCAACACCGTATGGACTGGTCTATAAAAAAAAGGCGATGGAGCGCCTGTATCTTGTATTTACAGATTCGCTCGACACTCAGCAAAGCAGCGGCAACTTCTCACTCCATTTTGTTGGGACCCTACCCCATGTTCATTCCCTTTCCCAACCCCATGAATTTCTTCAAATTCTGCAGGGGGAGTAATGATGAGAGTACCTCGAAGCCTTCCAGCAAGGTCTACAAGCCTCGCAAACGAAGCATCAAAGCTGGCGATTCTAAACGAACCAAGCCTGCTAAGCCTGCCAATAGAGCAGCGACTTCTTCACGCCTATCCACACCTGCCAAGGTACCATCTGAAAGTAGCGAACCTCAGCTACAGCCAACCAAGAGTACTGGGAAAACCATCGATGACGACGCGGAACTTAGAGCAAAGCTGCAGAGTGAGTCATTCCCTACGTGGGGCTGATAGTTTGACTGACAAGTCTGCTTATAGATGCTAGTAAGAATGTTCCCAAGTACCTCTTCCGCATGTGGTATGCAGGCTCTGGTCAAGATGCCAGGCTCAATACCGTCTCAGCCGTCATTCCTCATGCCTTCTTACGCGGTATTGGCCATGAATCAGTCTACCACATGACGCGTTCAACCTTCTTGTCCAACACTCAATCGCATGTCGGAGGTAGTACGCGAGTGAGCTTACTCGGAATTTTCGTCGTGGTCGCAATCGCCGTACTTTGTCTTCAATTACGCCACTTCTACGAGGGAATATCGCAAAACTGACACCGTTCATGTTGCCATCATGGATGCCGAAGCGATGGTCAAATGTAACCCAGCTTTTAACGTGGCTGTCTTAAGTCAAGTCTTTGGGGATGAATTTGGTCCCAGTTTCCACGAAGAGTACCTGGTCCACGGCGTTGTCAAGGGCCAGCACTACATGGCTGTACCGCTCAACGAACTTTGCAACAGAGGACTACTGGAGCAACTCCCAGGAGTGATCATGTCCTACAATCGCGAAATTCCATACCCTGGCTCGACTTTTGGACTGCCATGGAGCCCTAGGCCCTTCGCCATCAATGATCTTGTTCAGTTGAAAAGCATTGCTAGCCTGTACGGGCCAAGATTCAGTACACCTTTCGCTATCACTCTTTTCTGCTGCAAGAAGCATCCCCAGTTTTGGAAGAATTTGACGACGAGCGAACTCAGACAGATTGTGCAGATACTGGGTGGTCCATCTAAAACGCTGCGCGAATGGGGTCAGTCTTACAGTATCTTGAATCAGAGTGTCTACCCGAAGGGGTTTCAAGTCAGCGAGCAGATGTTCCATGTGATGCGCGCTCTGGCCATCCATTGCTCGAAGGAGAGCAACGAGCAAGACATTGTTTCGCGATTGTCTACGATCAGCGTGAGCGCCTCAGACAGCTTGGAGTCGACCGCGAAAGATTGTTCTGCAGCAACTCGTGGTTCGTCGCTGGTGCTGACTGATGTATCCAAAAGGCGAGCTCAGATATCTTCTTGCGATGACAACGACCAAGAGCTCATGAAAGCCTCGCAAAGTGCTAAACCTCATACTCCACCCTACAGTGCACTGGCTGCCGCTCAGTCGTCTCGTAGAAGATACCAACCATCGTCGATACCGCCACTCTCTGACGTTGCCATGTCTAAGCTCGGGATGAGAACTTACGATGTTCACCCATCGAGCCTCTCGAGCCCTTGGTCATTCTGCTCGGGCATGGACGCGGTTGCTAGCTTCAGCGTAGCAGTCAGCGCCCATTGGGCCCGTAGTTGACTCCACGGCTCTACTCGCGTTCGTAGCATTTGCAAGAAAGGACAGATCGTTTTGACATATCCCCCTACCGACGCCCACGCCGCTTACCAACACCGTGAAATCAAGTCGTACACCTTGTTAGGATTCGGATAAGTACGTTGTGTCGAAGTCTAGAGCAAATGCTAACTCTTTATAGTGACCTCTTCCCCGACATGTCCGAGAACACTTGTGGAAAATTCGTGTTCATGAACACTCAGGATCATGGCCCACGCTGGCACGTGGTCATCCCCGCGAACTTCCAACTCAAGGTCAATGGACAATCATGTGTGCTGCCACAAAGATTCACTATTGGACCCCTTCCTCCCTTCTCCGTCTGGGAGCAGAGACAAGGTTTTCTTTCTCTTCGTAGGAGAATCTGCAGCCGACTATAAGGCTGCCTCTGATTACGATCAGAGTGATGGTGCAGCTCCGAAGCGTCAGAAGCGTTGATGCTTGGAGTTGCTCCCGACTTAAACGTGGAGCGGAGGAAGTCAAGTTTCGAATCAGGCTTATTGGTGTCATGCTCGAACAAGTTGATTGAAAAGGATGATTGCACGCAATATTTCTGTTTTGTGGAGATTTAGAGGAGTTTGATCTGGAATTACAACATTTGTTTTCGAGTTTGCTCTTTCCTTTAGTTCTCTTGTGCTGTCGCCTTGTCTGTACTCTTGAAAGTCACTCGCACCTTCTATTTGACCTCGCTCTCACACTCATGATACTCAGTTTGACGTGATCTTCAAACCCTTCCGGTTCTTACCACATGCCTTGCACATCACAAGGGACCATCCGTTCGCCGCCAGCCATCTTCACAGATATTTCAACACACCATCATTTGGATGCGGCTTCCTGATATCAAAATGCCAAATACACTCAAGACCGATATCACCATCCTCAAAGCACTCTTGTCCATCGTTTTTTTCATCTGCTTCTGCCATCTTGTCACCGCCATTCTCAACCATCTCCTCACCTTCTGCGTAGCAGCAACAATCTTTATCCTCTTCAATACATTCCGGCGAGCTCAACGACTACGCCACCCCAACTTCCTAGATATTCAACCGCCTCGCATTCAGATATCAGCAGAAAGAGAGGCAGAATGGCGGGAAAGCCGTCGTGGACATTTTGAGCAGAGGTTCGATGCAGATCGTATGGCGCAAGCAACTCGTGATGACGAATATCAGCGAGAAAGTGAGAGGCTCTGGCAAGATGAACAGAGACGTAAGATTGAAGAGTTTCGTTTGCACCAAAGACATATCTGCACTCGGGCGACTACTCAGGTGTTCGAGGAGTGGCGACGAGATTGCCGGACTCTGTTGCAAACGCCTGAGCTCATTACATCCATGCCTCGACTGCCTCATTCACCTTGTCCGAACGATCTTTGTGACACAAGAGCAGCACAGCTGGGGATTTGCTCACATCTACTGAAGCTTCTTTACAAGGTATCGAGGTTGGACGAGATTGAAATGAAGGATGAGTTAAGATTGTGGCTTCCTAATGGAGCGAGGGTGAACCAGGTAGGAGAGTCTTGCAGGAAGCAGATGTTGGGCATGGCGAATGAGATTACACAGGTATTGCAAGAGATACTCAAGGACTTGTAAAAGGAGCATGGCCGTCTACAAAGGTGATACTCAAGTGATAGAACAGATAGCCTGGCTTTGTTCGGCATCGTTCATGCAACTTACAACCCTCTGGCGATTTGATGACTAGACACTCATCTCGCTTTTGTTTGGGCAAACATCTTCCGCCATTGAACAACGAAGACCAGCACACACACTATCACATCGTCAACCCCATCAATCCAAATCTTGGTCTTTCCAAAATTGCACGACCAGTCTCTCCATATCAGCAACAAGATCAACAAGCTCCATAGCGCCCCCGACTCTTTCAATCGAACACGACCCAATCGACGGTACGCGTCTTCATTCGTTCCACGCTTGTTCCGTCAGCTAATAGACTTGAGTCTCAAGTCCATCTCACAAGTTCACAATAACTATACTAAGCATGATGCTCCTCGCTGTCTGCGTCCACTTCTGCCGTGATCCCACCGCTACAGCATGGTTGATCGTCGGCTATGTCCTTTACTACGACGTTAGAGGGGTCAAGACTTTGCTTCTTCGATTGGCTCTTGAGTGTATGAGTCCTGGTGTGGAAGATGGATAGAAGAGAAGACACAAAATGCGGCGAAAAGAGGTAGTCAAGGCTCACGAAGACTGAGAATTAGAGACGGTGTGAGAGCGAAAATGCATTATATTTGTAATTTAATGACTTTCTACTCTATGGTGTTTCGCTTGTCTTCTCTGTGACCTGTGTTGTGAGCTTTCTACAGTCGATGCTCTCGTTACCTCATGTCTGACTGCACGTTGGAGCTATTTGTCCCTTGCTCGTCTAGGAGTCTCGGGGCACCTCTTTCTTCACTTGTTCAATCAGAGAAGCGGCGGCTGCAGAGACCCGGTCGCCTATTCCTCCTCAAGAGAGCCATGAGGAGATCAGTACTGGTCTACGACATGACTATTACCTTATTTGTCTTCTGTGGCAGAAGCTTTGGTCTTGTTAGACACAACGCCTCCAGTTTGAATACGAGGAGAGTACCAGTTGCTACCAGCAGCACGAGAAGACTTCTGGGAGAAGACGCTTTCTGTAGGAGTCATGACAGCGTCACAGACTTTGCTCTTGAATTTGGAGGAAGTGGAAGCAGAATAGTCTTCGTTGGCAGTAGGGCTTTTCATGTTGACGGCAGACCAAGGCGTGTCAGACAGATCGAAGCGAGAATCCTTGGTAGCCAGGAATTTGTCGATGTTTAGGGACGTGGAGATAGAATTGTCAGATTTCTGCTGAGGGATGCCTTCGCCAGTCTTGAGCTGCATCCTGCGGTCAACCTGCTCCAGCTTCTACGTCTGTCTTAGTAATGTGTTGTGGACGTTCATAAAGATGATATTTACCTTGCGGAGTTTCCAGGAAGCGAGCTCATCGGCGTAGAACCAGACGGTGAAAATCAAGCCGAGAAGCAAGGTGGTGTGAAGACCGAGGGTGCCAGACAGGATCATCATGCCGAGAATCCTGCAAAAGGCGATAGACAGACTTGACGAAGCCGTATTTGGAAGTGGCCACCACAGCGCCGGCGATGGAGCAGATGCCCAAAAGGGCGACGCAGACCATCAGGAGCATGAACAATACGGCTTTCTCCTCCTCGTCGGTAATAGTGTGAGTGGTATCTGTCGATGGGTAGACTCCGGAGAATTGGTACGACATCTTGATCGCAAGCTTTTGATAGTCCGTCGGTGGCTGAGAACAAGAGCATCATCACATTCGGCTCTCGTGCAAGGAATTACGGGAGATGACGGTAGTTGCCTGATGAGTTCTGGACTCCTTGACGTTTTCTAGCACTGCTCTCGCCAGGTATTGAAGAGAGGCCGCAAATAGCTTGGTATGGGAGGAGACGGCAACACTGGCGTCCTTGATACATTCTGGCCAGCAAATTTGATGAGCAGGGGTAATAATCAGCGACCAGGACCCTTCTTGTCCGCAACATCGGATGGAGACATGATAGCTTTGGCAGAGCTGTATGTAAGTCTTGGAGGGTATGAGCGAATGGTGAGGCAAGGACGAATGGAAGCTGGTTGAAGGATGGGTGGATCTGCAGACAGGGTGACCCATCTCGGCGGAAGTTTGCAGCTTTGTAAGCTTTCAATTACCCCGCGTCGTCACCCCACTTTGCTATCATCAGTCATGTCGGTGAACACTCAATTGCGCTTTCTTCGCCCTCCTCCTCGTCTCCTCCTTCTTCGTACAGCTTCTAAACAAGACACCAATCACATAACTTAACCAATCACCAACTCGATACCGCCATAATGCCCGCTGGAAGCTCCTCCGTACGGCCTCTTCACTTCCTCTCCCCCATCCTCATGGGAAGCGGCAGCTAACAAACGATGCAGGTCATCTACCCCAAGGGTAGCAACTTCAACATGGACTACTACCTCAACACCCACATGCCCCTCGCCTATAAGAGCTGGAACCAATACGGTCTCAAGAGCTGGTCCGTCGTCCAGTTCCCCTCCGACGCCGAATACTGTGTCCAAGCCATCCTCGAATGGGACACCGAGGAGAGCTGCCAGAAGGCCCTGCAATCCGCCGAGACCAGCACCGTCATGGGCGATGTCAAGAACTTCTCCGACAAGTCCCCTACTTTCCTTGCCGGCAAGGTTGTTGGTAGCTCGTAGGCGAGTGAAACGACAAACGATGAGGGGAATATACATATTGCTGGAACGAGTCACATCTGTACATATGCAATGCTGCCTACGGCGTCTTCAATGAGAAATGCTATGACTGTTCACTGCTGTCGACCCCCCAATCGCATGCTTCGTTTCTGAGACATGCAGCACTTCAACCGCGTCACCTTGACTACAACACCTCGAACGAATTGTAATACTGAGACACTCCCACCACTCGCCGTCAAGTTCTCGTCATTGCGATACAAAGGCAACACAGGGAGACAAGAACAGTCTTGAAAGGAAGGTGAAATCGGGACGTGAATTGATAACAGAGATATAAACATCATTTCATAAGAACAATAAAAGAATCTTTCCACCATAAAGCATCAAGCTCACCCACTATACAAAAGAAATAGAAGTAAGAGTCAAGACCATCTCGCTCTTCCATCCGACGAAGCATAAAAAAAGTAATATCCAAGAATCAGATCAACAAAAAGAAAAAGAAATGCAAGTCGTCAAAAAAAGATCCCAAACCAGCAGGATTTCTACCTGCGACCATCACATCACATCACACTTTTCCTTATATACAACTTTCCCTCCCCTCATATTCCTATACACCTTCTTTACATGACAAAGAAAGCACCAATGAACAGCGCCAACACACACAGACCAATATCCGTATGAACATTATCCGCAGCACCAGTAACAACCTTCTTCATCTCCATCTCCAACGCCGAACGCTCAAACGCAGTGCCATTAGAAACAGCTCCATAAACACGACTGTTACTAGCAGTACCAGCTGTGGGTCCAGCAGCAGCGACAGCAATAGCGATAGTAGCGGTAGAAGTTTCCTCGGCCACAGCGACAATAGTCTGGGTTTCTAGGATAACGACGGGAGAAGCTGAGGATTCTGCAATGGAAGACGAGGTTTGCAAAACTACGGTTGTGTAAACACCTCCTACACCAGTGCCACTGGGGGCGAAAATGTTGGCTGTGGCGTTGCTGAATGCAAAGGGTGCTGCGGCGCCAGAGCCAGCGACGCGGATGGTTTCGGTGGTTGTCTTTGTCGTCTTGATGGTTGTTGTGCTGGTGGACATGCTGTTTGCGGCTGCGGCGTTTGTGGGTGCGTAGTTGATTACTGTGGTGATGGGCAAGACTGTTGTGTAGGTGACTACGGATTGGCGGATTGTGGCTGTTACGTAGGTGGTTGTGTAGATGGTTTGGGTGACTGCCGTGAAGCGGGCGTCGTTGGCAGCGGCGGGGAGGGTGTCGCCGGAGGAGGTTTGACCGGTTTGGTCGGCGACGGTGTCTGAAGAAGCAGAGTTGGATGAGTCGGAGTTTGAGTTGCTGTTTCCAGCGTTCGAGTTGCCGGCGTTGGAGTTTTCTGTGTTCGAGTTGCCAGCGTTGGCGTTACCAGCATTGGCTTTGTTGGGAGTGGCGATCTGAGTTGCAACAGGTGCGACAGTGGTGTAGACCATGACGGTCTCGGTCACGTACTCGGTAGTCTCGGAACCTTGAGCGTCAGTGCGGGTAACAGGCTGGACCTGAGTCTGATAGATGGTGCGAGTGACGAAAATTGTAGTGTCGACAATCTGCACAGCACCGGCACCATTGGCATTGTTGGCGTTGCTACCAGCGTTACCAAACTTGGGAGAGGTCGAGTTGCCGTAGGGAGCAACCTGAGGGAAGCCAGCCGAAGGAGTAACTCTGGCGGCAGAAACAGGGGCAGTTCCATAGATGGTCTCTGCAACGACAATGGGGGCACCAGTACCGATCAGACCGCCAGTTCCAGCGGCGGCAGCGAGACCAGTACCAAGAGGGGCAATGATAGCAGATGCGGGAGCAGTGCCAGCAATGAGGGTGGAGTTGTTGTCAGCGGCAGCAAACTTCCCGGCAACGGCGGCGGCCTTGGTGGAAGAAGAAGCCTTGGTCGAGGAAGAAGCCTTGTAGGAAGAGCTGGATGTGACTTTTTTGCTAGACGAGCTTGACGAGATCTTCTTGCTCGATGAAGAAGAGACCTTGGAAGAGCTGGAGACCTGAGTACCACACTTGCCGAAGGTTGCATCACAGTTGGCAGTGCTGCAGTAATCAGCAGAAGAGCCACAGTATCCGTACTTGGAACAGCATGAGCCGAAGGCAGAACCGGCGCAGGTGAATCCGTTGTAGCCACCGCAAGTACCATCCTTGGAGATGGGTGCAGCCGGGCAAGGGTTGGTGGCAGTATTGAGAGTAGTACCATCAGCCTGCGCATTGAGGATCTGCTTCATCCAGGTAAGGTAGTTTCTGTTGCAGATGACGTTGTTTGCAGCGTAAGTAGCTTCCCAAACCATGATACCGCCGAACCTGGTGTTGCTGTAAACCTTGCTTACAAGAGTCTTCACCTCAGAAGGCGTGAGGTAGTAGCTGGCATCGCTCGAAGCAGCAGTGCTTCCAGGCAGACCAACGAGAATCTTAACATCGGCGTTCAAGGACTTGACGCCAGTCCAGTCGTTGTAGCCCTTGAAAGTTCCAGAAGTGATGGCCTGGCGTGCAGAGCAAGCAGCAGTGTTGTAGTACTGTACAAAGAGGAAATCGAACCATGCGTTCTCGACGACACCAGCAAAGTGGGCATCGGGAACGACGCACTGGGGTGCACCAGAAACGTAGTAAGGCTTGACAGAGTCCTGGGGGTACAGGGTGTTCTTGAAAGTGCTGATCATCTTGGCGTAGCCGTTGGTCTTGTAGTTGGTGAGAGCCTTGCCGTTGACAACAGGGGCGGAAGAGAGCTCGCTCTCAATATCAAAGTCGAAGCCATCAACAACAGCATCGCCGAAGGGGCGAGGGCCACCAGTCGAGGTCCATTCGTTCTTGACAGGTCCAAAGGTACCCCAGAGGAAGTTTGCAAAGTTTACAGCACTTGTTTCGTTCTTGATGAAGTAGTTGGTAGGGTATCCACCACCAATGGAGAGGAGAACCTTCTTATTGTAAACCTTCTGGCAAATGGCGATATCGGTACCAATGTTGGGGCAGTTCGAGTAGAGTTGTGTCTTTGTGCCATTGTATGTGTAAGTCTCGCTACCACAAGCGTTGCCGAAGTTCGAACCAGGCCAGCCACCGGCTCCTTGGTCAGGGAATACATTGATGAATCCGATGGCGACAATGTCGACATTGGGGTTCTTGCAGACATCTTGAAGACTGCCTTGGTTGGGACCTTGACCCCAGTATGTGACGACGTTAGTCTTTGCAGAGGCAGTCAAAGCAGATGCTGCGCCCGAGAATGCAGCTACTGCAGCTGCAGCACTGGCGATTGTGGATGATGCACGCATATCGATAGCGATAAGAATGACGATATGTAGAGATCAGAATCTATACCCGTGTAACGTGTAATTGTTAAGAATGAGTGTGATACAGCCAAAGGCCGAAATGAGAGGACGCAAACACAGTTTGCTTAAGGAGAGTGGATAACAACCGAAACCGGCTGCAACGAAAACACGAACACGAGATGGTGATAGAAAAAGAATGTATAGCAGAGAGGAAGAAGCAGATGAGAGGGAAACGGCCCTTGATAAAAGGTAGGCTCCAAATCTCCCCCATTACCGAGTCGTGCCTCTTCTGACCTACCGGCTTGAGATCATGGCTACCGCAGCCCACTCACCGTTGTGCATCACGTTACGGTCCAAAACGGTATGGCCTCGAGATTGAAATTGCGGCGCCACTGTCAAAAAGAGGGGCGGAAGTGCCTAGGTGGAAGTGATGAACCGCAGCAGGTTGGAGGAGAGAAGTCGAAAAGGCACTCCTGAGGTCTGTGCTTCGTGCCGAGCAAGCGCCCTATTGGGACAGGAGCTGCCTTGATTGGTCGCGGAGTCGTGGTAGCTCAGGCACCAAAGTCAATCTTTCTTCTCTCCACCAACACAAAACTCGCGTCAGTAAAGTAGCGAGTCGCGCATGAGATGGCGATTCTCCAAAATGGTACAATAGATGGCGATGTTGCCTAGAAGAACCGGTCAGTCAAATGGCAAATCTCGTCAATGATTTTCTCACTCTCGGGAGATCCTCAGAAAATCCTCCACACAAGTCCCAAAGTGCAAGGTGGTCGAGAACGCCGAATGCAGGATACGAGAACTCCCTTTTGCGTTGGCCGTTCTTCAGGAGACAAAGATTCGATAGCCATGCGCCAGGGATCGATGATGTTCTGTTCTTTTTCAAGAGCATGCAGGGCGTTGTGAGTTGCAATCGATACACATCTGTCGTAACGGTGAACTCACCTCCTGCTCCTGAAAAACGTCTGCACAGTCGCAGCTTCTGCAGCGATGACAATGGCGATGTGTGTGAATGCTGAGCAAAGACCTATCGATCACTTTGTTGAAGTATGATTGTATGGTCGCTATTGACCTGCTAGAAATACGTCCGCAGCATGTCTTCAGATCTGCATGAAAGTTCTATGGTCCTCAAGTCAGCTCTACCATGTTTCAGGGTGAAGCCAGGGGTTTTAGCCGTCACGGTGGCTTGAACTTAAAAACTCTACTTAAAAAGCGCTTTCTAGACCACGAGTTGAGGCTCCCCCAGATTTGGTGACTGAATACCTGGATGGTTCAGCTGCGTCCGCCAATCCTTGCGGCGTTGTTGCTGTTGATGATGCTATCTCTAAGTACCGAGACTGTTTTGTACCAGCTCAGCATACCGGCATTATATTGACGGACGGGGACAGCTTTGCGCCACGACTTGTTGTCTCGGTAGTATTGCTGCGGCAGCTGTGTCCCTCCAATAGAAGGAAAGATGGGTAAGCTGTAAACTGATTTAGCAGAAGACGTGAGAGCGATGATGTGATGTAATCTGGATTTGAAATGTTGTTTGTGCCTGGATTCTCGCTCGAAACAGCCTATTGCTACCAGATAGATCGAGGCTATTGACTACTAAAGAGCACATCTTCGTAGAAGAAAATGCGCATTGTGCTGGGGTATACTGATGGATAAAGGAAGATAATGTGAAGCCTTCCTCTAGAACAAAGATCAAAAGACGCCTCTCGCAGGACAAAAGCAGATATACCCCTTCTTTTTGTTTATCCCTTGTATTAACGTTTCCACATCGGCAGAAGAGTTTGGAAGACAGGATTCGGCAGCAGATCGCTCCTCGACGATACCGGGCTGCAGCAAATGGAAGTCCGAACTACGAGAGCGCGCTGTTCACTATCGTTGGACGGATGTGCTGTGCGTAGATGAAATGCCGTTGGTCCTATGAGGCAAATGACAAGTAGTATGAGGTTGTGTGCACGTGAGTGCTATCCCTGTTGACGTGCTGACGTTGTCTCATCAGTCGAGCATAATGGCGCCGTCATCGTCAACGACGATAGTACTCTTTTTCTCCTCGGCGACCTTGCCACGCTTGGCGATTTGCTCGGCCTCTGCTTCTCCAGTATCCAGGTCAGCATCTGCAGCAGTACGCTTTGTAGAAGAGCGAGTGGGAAGATTGTGGCCATTTGAGGATGCAGCATCGGTGGTGATAGCTGTTGGGGCAGCAGTCTTCTTGGGGATGGTCTGGAGATCGGGGATGAGAGTGAAGGGTTCGGTGGTGGCGGGTGCGGATTGAGCAAGGTCCCTGATGAGAAGTTAGTTTCATACAAGGCAAGCCAGCGGCGGAAAGATGGATGAGGACATACATGTTGGAGATGGACAGCTCGAGGTTGACACGCTCGCCCTCTTCACCTTCACCACGAATGATGACGGTAGAGTTGTTGACAATGTTGATATCGTTCAGCGATTTCTCGAGGTTGTCGTTGTCGTCCATTGCCATATCAGGGTCATACCAGACACCGGCACTGTTGCTGACCTCAACCTCATCTTCCCTGTAACCGAGCTTCCTGACTAGAACCTCCTTGACGAAAGATTCGAGCGTCGTCTTGTCGGTGTTGATGACCAGTCTGGCGTAAGCAGTGGCGCAAACACCGCAGTCAGGTCTCGGTGGGCGCAACGATTCCTTGTTGATGACACGTTCGGTTGATTTTGTCAAAAAGACCATCTTCGCCTTGGCCCAGTCACCACGCATGATCTTGAAGGCTTGTAGTACACACAGAGCTGCCGTGGTAGCGTTAGTTGTGGCAATGGCAGGGATGATGTTTCCAGCCATCTGTTTGATGTCAAACTCGGACTTGGTCTCGATACCGAAGGTGATTGAGCGGAGATTGGCTGCTGCTGCTACAAAGTCAAGCGTGTCCCTGTCGTCCTTGTCGAAGGTCAGTATCGGCGGAGCATTTCCCGTCTCTTGGTCTGCGCGCAGCTTGTCAAGACGATCGCTCAAGCGGATCAGGCTGTCGGAGAAGACGGCAAAGTTCTCCTCCAAGGACCAGTTCTTCTGGTCATCTGCCAGTGACTCGCGATCGACATTGGCAGCTCCGACGTTGACAGCGTCGAAGTCGAGAGCGGTCGGGGGCTTGCGTGTCCTCCACATGTCCTCCATTCCGAGTAGTCTGTTGATGTCCTGGGTGAAGACCTTGTCAAAGACCTTTTGTGGGAACTCTGTTGAGCCCATGGATGCGCGGATCTCTTTCAATGCGGCCGCCTCTTTCTTCAGCTCGGCAATTTCCTCCTTGTTGTTCTCATCTGAAGTATGGTCGAGATCTGCTGCTTCATCTTCACTGATGCCGAACAACTCGTTGAACAGATAGCTCTTTGCCCAGACGATACAATGGATGGCTTGACTCGGAGTGCTTCGGATGGTGCAGACGGGGAATGACTTGGGAGTCTCTTTCGGCGCGCAGTCGTAGCATTCGGTGAGACGCTTGCGGATGGGCTGGACTTGGCCATTGAAGCCAGTGGTACCGCTCTCGATCAGAGGGACGTCTGCGGCGAGGCACATGCGGTTGACGTGGCGGCGTGCATCGAGGTTGTCGAGGGCATTGAAGACGATGACGAATTCACGGAACCAGTCAACATTGAATTGTGGATCCTTGATGTTCGCGTGGTGTGCCTCGATCTTGACATTTGGGTTGAACTTTGATGCAGCCTCGCGGGCGACCAGGGCTTTGGACTTTTTGATGTGGGCGTGACGGAAGAGGAATTGGCGATTGAGGTTGGAGAGATCGATTGTGTCGAGATCAACCACGTGAATCTCGCCAAAGCCGGTGCAGACAAGGTTCTTGAGCAGTTCGCAGCCGATGCCACCGGCGCCGACGACGAGGATGCGCGCCTGCTTGATGTTGGCGAATTGCGAGCCGAGCGACTGCTTGAGGAAGCGTTCGCGCGGCATGGTGCTGTGCGGTTGGACGTGGATGTGGAGTGGTGAGATTGCTATCGACAAGCTGGCATGTGAGGAAGTAGACAGAGAGCGTGTTGACGGGGGATGCGAGTGAGAGGACGTCGTGTTGATCGAGGTCAAGTTCGTTTCACCTAATTACCTGCCCTTCACTTGTCGACCCCAGATCAAAAGTGTGTCTGCGATGACGCGCCCGACTTTGTCACAAAGACCGAGGTTGGATACGCGACTGCCTCCGATTGTCGCCCTCTCCTTTCACTTACACCAATTTGTGTTGGTGTGATGAAGAGAGAGGTGAACAATGTCTTTCGGAAGCTCAGAGGTGATTATGCCGCTGTTTACGAAAATATGACCAGTCAACACTATTCCCGACCGCGACGTGTTGGAAGCTCCGATTAGGAAAGAGCAAGTTCTTCTGACAGCCAATCATGACGCTTCGTCCCCTGCCTTCACTCTTATTCTTGCCCATCCCTCTCCATTACTCTCTACCTATTCCTGCTGTATCAATCAGCCGACCAACATGTCCGACGATGAGGTGGATCATGAATTGATCGAACTTCTCCGACAATCACTGCTAGGATCAAAGCCTAACCCTGACGACATCACTTCCGACACAAAGGTTTTGCGCCATGCCGAATATATCTACAATAACAGCATTGATGTTAACATTGATGCTCGCGGCACAAGGGCTGCTGCTCAATTGATCTGGTCTCAGATGCAACTGCGTTGCTACAGTACAGAAACTTGGTCTGAGCATGAACTGCATCCCAAAGCAAAAGATGAAGCTACTCTGAACTTCATCTTCGTCATGGATCTATTGAACTTCAGCTTCTGGAGCGAAAAGCCCGAGAGTGAGAGATATGCTGTCGAGTATCGTGGCCAAACATGGACTGGTTACTGGAGTCTCGTCGCGTGCCTGCAAAGAGCTCTTGATGAGGGTATGTTTTCCTCCTGTTCTATCCATTGCTTTCTCAATTGCTCCTCGTCACTCACACACATGCAGATATCCCTATCACGACTCCTTCCTTCTATGCCGATGAGTCTGAGTGCCCAGACGAGAGAATCGCGTACGTCTTTCGATCATCAACTGGAGAGGAGATACCTATGCTGCAAGAGAGAATCACCTGTCTTCGGGATGCCGGTCAAGTACTTGAAGATGTCAGTCATAATCATGTCCTGCTTTTGTCTCCCCACTGACCCGTCTAGACTTTCGATGGCAGCGTTGCCAACCTTGTTGCCGCCGCCGACAACAGCGCAGGGAAACTCGTTAACCTTCTGGCTCATCGTTTCTCTTGCTTCAAAGACGAATCGATATATGAGAAGCGTGCTGTTCGCATCATGAAACGACCTCAGATTCTGGTCGCCGACATCTGGGCCGCATTCAATGAAGAAAGCTACGGCGAGTTCCACGACATTGACTCAATCACTATGTTTGCAGGTACATTTGTCTCTCTCCTAACTTACTATCAATGGACTGACTCTGCAAAGACTACCGTGTACCTCAAATTTTGCACACGCTGGGATGCCTGACATACAGCCCACCCTTGGACAGCACAATCCGCACACAACGACCCGTTGACCATGGCTCGAGCTACGAAGTCCAACTACGCGGTTGCAGTATCTGGGCTGTTGAATTGTTGCGTAGGGAAATTGTTCGAAACAATCCTGGTGCTAAGGTCAATGCCATATTGATCGACTTCTTCCTGTACGACCTGGCCAAGGAGAAAGAAAAGGCTGGGGAGCCGGCTATTCCGCATCATCGGACTAGGAGCATCTGGTATTAAATGGAACACAATCGCAACACAATCAGACTCAGGCATACGACCTGGTAGCTCTGACCATGCATCGGTACTCACAGCAGGAGGATGCACCGTGTCGGCCCGACTACTCGACGCTCGGCACATGGGAAAACACCCTTCTGTGTAAAGGCCCGATCATCGCTTTCGCGCAGAATGTTAAAATGACAAGACAATTCCAGATTCATCAATAGGTTGCGTGGCCCAATGGCAAGGCGCTTGACTACGAATCAAGAGATTGCAGGTTCGATCCCTGCCGTGATCATTTTTGCTTGTATGCCTCTAGCTAGGCATGCTTCTGCCTGCTTTTTGCCCTGTCCGATAGATGCGAGAAGGTTGTCCTACAAGGCATGTTTGAGTCGTTGTTTTGTAAGGCATGTCTCCTCCGCTCAATTCCAGGTAAGCCGTTGGAGTGACTATGCGGAAACGATGCTGGGCCGATATCGCTCACGTCAGGGTCATACCAATAACCAGTGTCCAAAACACATCCGACGACGTAGTTGCCCAAACTTTACTTGTATATGATTCAGCTTATACCCCTATATAATCTTGATGAGTGTTTAGACGAGTTCGTAGAGTCTAAGGACGAACTTTTGCTAGATCGGGTCTCTGGGGTCTATTTTTAATTTCTCTCATGCCTTCTTCGGGAGACCCTCTCTCACCAGGCTGTTGCACATGGCAGATCTGATGGCTCAACGAACCCTTACAGAAAAATATGGGCTGTGCCCTCCTGCCGGTTACTTAAGGTCTATTTTTGTTTTCATACTGCTTCTTCAAGTACTTTAGAACCACGGTAGAGAGTAAAAATGTGAGGTAAAGAGCTAGATTCGACATTGCTGGCGTGAGAACGCAGTATTATATTGTTCCAGAGTTGTGAGTTGCTCATAACAGGTTGTATAGTGTAATGGTTAGCACCTCGGATTCTGATTCCGGTAATCCCAGTTCGATCCCGGGTACGACCTCTTCTTTTGCTCTTTCCCAACAACATCAGGGGTCGGTGGCTGGGACAAAACGTGATTCTTGACATTCGATGGACGAAGGAGCGTCTCGTGGCTTCTGCTTTTGTCGCGTAAGGTCGATTTTCGAAGCCAAGACTGACGAGGCCAAGCTAGCTGACAGGCACGCCATCACCCATTCTCGGTCTGCCTTCCTTGGGACCAATTCCTCTTCTTCTCATCCTTTCAGCTCGAAGCTGCCTCTGAAGCGGCAGTAAACTAACGATGCCAACGGTAAGTGCTCGATTACACCGAATAGGATGCCTGACAAGCAATCAATGTTTGCAAAGCCACCGCCTCTCGGCACGCGACTTCCGAGTTGTGACGTGCCGACTTCCCTAGTACTGGACTTTGTTGAAGGAATACAACAAACATCTTCAATCCGGCAAGAACGCTGCCGCTGTCCTTTTCATAACCATCGGACTTTAGGGCGTTAGATCAAACCCCTCTCCGAATTGCTAATCTAATAAGTACAAGAGGCATTGCCACCAGTTTGATTCGAGAATTTCCCTATCTGTATTTTTCCTTGCCCAGTTTCTCATAAACCGTCTGCTGCAGTCACGTCGTCATGGAGGACGATAACGCGACAACATTGCAGCCCATCCGTACTGGACGCTCAACGCGACAATTTCTATCACGCACGCGATCAAATAAATCCAACAGATCAACCAAGTCACGCTCGAGGTCTGGTTCAAGGCCGAGTCGACCCAGCAGTCCGCTACAGCGACTCACCTCGGCAAACTTCATCGATGATCATGGTATCTACCACCACCACGCCGATTCGGACTATGAAGAAGTAGAAGAGCAGGAATCAGAACACGCTGGTAGTGATGGTCTATCACCACAATCTAGCTCAGAGCTGGAGAAAGAGAAGCAAGAGCCGGATGAAATACCTATGGAGCCTTTTGGTGCAGAAACAGCACGCGACCTTGAAGCCCAGTCAGAAAAGGGCGACCCACCTGCGCTCTCAAGGAAGTCTACCTCAAAATCAGTCAAGGACCCCAATCTAGTAGGATGGGATGGTCCTGACGACCCGGAAAATCCAAAGAATTGGAGCAATGGGAGAAAATGGGCCGCGACCCTGGTCGTATCGTCCTTTACTTTCATCTCGCCTGTCTCTTCATCAATGGTCGCTCCAGCAATAGGTGTCATCAGCTCTGACTTCAACATCACAAGCACTGCTGAGCAGCAACTGGTGCTGTCCATCTTCGTTCTGGCATACGCAATCGGCCCCCTCTTCCTAGGACCAATGTCCGAGCTATACGGACGTGTCAGAGTACTTCAACTCGCCAATGCCTTCTACTTCGTGTTCAACCTTGCTTGCGGCTTCGCCCAGAACAAGGGGGAGATGATGGCTTTCCGCTTTTTAGCTGGACTAGGCGGTAGCGCTCCCCTGGCCATTGGTGGCGGTATGCTAAGCGACTGCTGGAGACCTGAGGAGAGAGGAAAGGCCATAAGTATATACAGCTTGGCACCTCTGCTAGGGCCAGCTGTAGGACCAATAGCAGGTGGATTTATAGCAGAGAACACTACGTGGCGGTGGGTGTTTTGGTCTACTTGTATAGCCTGCTTCTTTATTCAACTTTCGGGCGTTTTCTTCCTGCAAGAAACTTACGTTCCGGAACTTTTGAAGCGGAAGAAGCTCCGCTTGATCAAGGAAACCGGAAACACGGGACTTTTCACCGAGTTTGATGATCCGAATCGCAAGCTATCAGTCCATCTGAAGACTGCCTTTACTCGGCCATTCGTCATGATTGGCACCCAGCCGATCGTCCAATTCCTGGCTATCTACATTGCATACGTCTACGGACTGATGTACCTCGTCCTATCAACCTTCCCTGGCCTCTGGACAGGCATCTACGGCGAATCCACCGGTATAGGCGGTCTAAACTACGTCTCCCTAGGCCTAGGCTTCTTCCTCGGCACCCAAATCGGCGCCCCCTTCAACGACTACTTCTACCGCCGCCTCAAGAAGCAAAACAACAACATCGGTCGCTCTGAATTCCGCGTCCCTCTGATGTTCCCAGGCTCTGTGCTTATTCCCATCGGTCTGTTCATCTATGGCTGGACCGCTGAATACAAGACCCACTGGATAGGGCCAAACATTGGTGCTGCTATCTTCTCGGCTGGCAATATTTTGGTCTTTCAATCTTGTCAGACGTATATTATTGATAGTTATCAGAGGTATGCGGCATCTGCTGTCGCATCCACAACAGTGCTCAGATCGCTTGCAGGCTTTGGATTCCCGCTTTTTGCTCCGGCCATGTATGATGCATTGGGTTATGGATGGGGGAATTCGGTGCTTGGGTTTATTGCTGTGGGCTTGGGGTTGCCGGCGCCGTTTATACTGTGGAAGTTTGGAGAGAGGTTGAGAGCGAGGAGCAAATTCGCTTCTGGTGGCTGAGAGGATCGCCGGGCTTCCGGAAGGGTGTTACTGCCACTATAGCTACGACGATCAATGAATGCTTCTTGTGCTAGATTTCACTACCTCTACGACTCTGCATCTGCTTCTCTTATGAATAAGAATATAGGTGACCTATGGCCAAACTTCCGATGTACTGCCGACAGGCTTCAGCAGCGAAGGAAAAAAAAAAGGCTTCAAATTCATGGAAAGATGGAAAACCTATCTGTAGCAAAAATTATGTTTGCCAGCGTACTGGATAGGCATACCAGTAGCAAAATGATCACGGCAGGGATCGAACCTGCAATCTCTTGATTCGTAGTCAAGCGCCTTGCCATTGGGCCACGCAACCAGTTGTTACAGCTGCGACCGCTGTGGTAGAAAATGATTCCACTCAATATTGAGAGATCTTCTAGAAGGCCATCCACAAGGAGGTCACGCATGCCGACAACAGCCGTAGAAAGGCAGACTGTAATTAAGAGGATCAATGATGGTCAGGGAGGGAGCACGATCTCAAGGCTCTCAGGAAAGGCACATTCTGGTTTCGAATACGACTCTGCATTTTGACAGCTACATTAGCAGAGGGAAGTTGTCGTCGAGATGAAGCCTTTCTGAACAGCCAGGTACAAGAACATAAACAAGGTCAGGTACGTGTACCTGTTTCTGAAAGTGTCCCATCTCCTCATCATAGCTCACAATTCTCAAGCCCATCCTGCATATCGACACAGACGACACAATCCCCTATCTCCTTCAGAGACGCTCCAAACCCCTGTACCCGGCTCGTTTCGTCGCCTTCGCCTGTGTTCGTTCGTCGTCTTCACCTGCACTCATTTCTGTTAGTGGCAGAGCCGTCATGACTTGCGGGAACAGGACAGCGATGGAGCATAAGCAGCCAACTTCTCCTCTTGTCGGTTTTTTGGTTGTTTACTGCGTTGTGGACATCTGGGAGGGGTAGGTCTAGGAATCTTGCTTGTGATGTTGAGCGCCGAGGGGAGTATCTCATCATGCATGTTGTGGCTTTTTCGGTAGCTGTCTGGATGCAGAAACAATTTCATATCGAGAGCGTGTGCACTGGGAGTTTGGGAAACGGAAGATGGAATGCTGTACAAGTAGAATTCTGATTGGCAGAGAGTGACTTGGACCGGGAGAGTCCATGGTAGGTAGCAGAAAAGCTGCTTGATCGACTTGTCCTTTAAGCTCTTTCCTATGACAAAAATGGATTTAGCACTGCAGCAGTCTACCCTTGTGGTGTTTCAGGCTCCGGGGGCGATGCAGAAGCTTCGTCTAGCAGCGTTGTTTGACTGTATGGATGATGTTTCCAGGATATCGTATAGGACAGCCATGATGTGGAGACCGTACACGTGCGTGCTGGCATCTGGCGGCCAGAACGCGACGAGCCTGATACGCTGCCTGAAGATGTTGGCTCTCCGGCAAGTCATGCGTAGGTGCCTCCTCGATGATGCCGCTGTACGATATGTATAGAAGGATATTAAAGCATCTGCAGCGAGAGGTCCGTTGGTCCGTTGTCGATGATGTCGATTTGGACCGAGACATAGCAATCAGTTTGTAGGTCTAGGTGTTTTCTGGTCAGACGAAGACGTCGAGCTGAAGTCGGTTGTGGTGGTGGTCTCACAGCCGACTTCATGTGGCTGCCGAGACAAAGATCTGGACGGTGCTGGCGTAGCGGATCCTGGACTCCGGAATGTCCTCTTCACCATCTTTCATAGCCTCATCCTCGTCTTCTGGAGGGACGATGTCGTCAATGGCTCCCACCGTGCCAGTCTCGATACGAACATTGTATTCACTCCTCTGCTGAAACCATAGTGCCAGACTCAAAGCTTTTGCGATTGCTTTTCCGGTACCCTTGAGCACGATCTCGTCTTGTTCGTGTTTCTGTGCAGCCATGGTGGCAGCGATACGCTCGATGTCGCTGATTTCGTCGTTGATGTGGGAGTACTTGGGACGTTTGGAGACTTGATCAGCGGCGGATTGGGCCAAACGCTTTTCCGCCTGAGCGAGCAGCTTTTGCACGCGCTTTACAGCTGACATGAAGGGTGTTTTTGTGGAAATATAGACAATCTTGGGAACATCGGCGCTGGCGTATTGTGATGCGATTGGTGCGCGTAGCAGTGGACGCTTTTCTACTTTGTATACTAGAGGGAGAGTCAGTCAGAAGTGAAAGAGAGGAACAGTCTTTGGAGTATCACCTCTAGGTAGGCGTGACATCTTGCGCGGCCTCTTGGAGGCACTCTGGTCTTGTGCCATGATGTCAGTATAATCAAGTTGCAAGTAAACATCAAGGTTGAAGCTTCGTCTCAAAAAAGCTCTCCACCTTTCCAGCCTCAGCCACTTCTTCTCAGCCACGAGTCAAGCAGCCACTCATGAAGCCTTCGCCATCGATTGTCATCTTCCACATCAGTCACCGACAGCCCGTTCAACACAAATGTCTCTACGCCATCTGGTACTCAAAGGCATTGTGCCATATTCCAAAGCCGCCAAGCTTCAGCAGGAACTGGTGACAAAGTTTCTGGCTCACAAAGCCTCCCCTGCAACAACGCCTGCTCCAATCCCGACCATCATTACAACTCAATTCTCTCCTGTCTACACATGTGGCCGTCGCGAGGTCGGTACCGTCTCCCAGGAACAACAAGACTTTCTGAAGGACAATGGTAGGGCTGAGTTCCATGAAGCTCTCCGTGGCGGCCAAACTACTTTCCACGGTCCTGGCCAGCTGGTCGCATATCCTATCATTGATCTGAAGAAACACAACATATCGCCAAGAAACTACGTGTGCCTTTTGGAGAAGACTCTGATCAAGATATGCGCACAATACGCTATCAAAGCCATGACTACAGAACACCCCGGAGTTTGGACCACCCCAGACGACAAGATATCCGCTTTGGGTGTCCACTTGAGAAGGAACATCACCAGTCATGGCGTCGGCCTGAACATCAATACCGATCTTTCATGGTTCAATCGCATTGTTGCTTGCGGCCTTGAGGGCAAGCGAACCACAAGTTTTGAGAATGAAGGCGTTCATGGTCAGATCGTCGAACATGTCGCCAATGCTTTTGTTCGACAACTCGCTAGTTCGCTCGACATCAAAGACATTCAAGTTGAGACGATCACTTGAGCAGCTCATGAGCCGTCTATCAACGCTCGTCCCCACGGGGTATGAAGCAACGTGCCTGGTTATGCTTCGGGCCGGCTGAAGCATACTAGCTATAACAAACTCATCTGAACTCAATTGAAGCTGTCTTCTTCTGGGGGAGCTTGTCCGAGTTGTCATTTCTTTTCCAGTCATCGGAGCAAAATTTTATGACTCGCAATACATTCTTGGCTCTCGGTCTGGATCTACTTTGTTAACCATCGTCATTGCGACATGCGACTTCTGAATCCACACCTTCCATTCTACTCAAATCATGGCTCTCTCCTCTTTCAAAAGACAATGGTCGCGAGCCTTGTCTCTCCGCGATTCATCACCACCCTCAACTAGCGCTGGTGATCCAGAGACTGTCACAGACGCGGTGCCGACACAGCAACAACTACCAGCATTTCACCGCTCAAGTCCAAAGGGATCGGTGTATCAACACTCTCCACCACATTCGGGAACCACGCTCCATGACCCAGATCATGCACCATCGCATATACACACCGAGATCTCCAACATCGCATATCCTTCTGACACCATGATCTTGACAGTAGGCGATAGTGTCATCACAGTCGAGACACACAGAACAGACGTCGAACAGAATGACCGAACAACGACACAGAAAAGGAAGAAGAGCTTCGGCTTGAGGAGGGTCAAGACAGCCCCTACAGGCTTACATGGCGCAATCACACATGGATCCATCACGACAATAGAGTCTACACCCGCGGCCAGCCGTATACGAGCATGGTCTTATCCACAAGTCAACTGGGATAAACTCAATCTTGTTCGACGTGTCCGTGGTAGTGTCGACCGCAAGGAAGCCCGTAAAGGCAAGGCCGCTTCTGAGCCAGGCTCGGATCCACAATCCCCAGCCGATGAGCATGAGATGCATATCGCGTCACAATTCCAGTACCCAATGATGTCTGGTGCTGCGCAAGACGATTCTTCGTACACGAAGCGACCCTCAGATGGTGCCGGGATATCACCACGAGCTTCGGGTTCCGCTTGGATAATGCCTTCTTCCTGGGCACAGAGTAGTGGCTCTCCAGGGAAATCCCTTCCGAGGGCAGACTCTCATGGTGAAGAAAAGCGCAAAGACTCGCATTTCTACGATGCTATCGTGGCCAAAGCGAAAGCCACTATAGACCTTGAAGCAGTTACTAGAGAGCTCACATCCGACAAGCGACCACATAGAAACTCGTCTATACTACTTCACCCCATAGACTGGATCAGAAGTCGTCACAACTCTGGTCAGTGTTCTTCGTCCGACTCATCAACCTCTGGCTCAGCGCCTCCATCCCCAACAACTCGCTCAGCACGCCCAGCACGTCGAAGACAAGAGACACATACAGCTCAGATCCCGAGCTTCGGCTGGCCTAGTGCCGAAGGACCAGATACGCCCATGCAGACCGCCCACGTACTAAATGCCCAAGCACAAAGCGTCTGTGGCAAGATATCTGAAGCATCTACATCCACTGTCGACGAGCTCCTCAAAGAGTCTCGCCCGACATATCTTCCACCTGGTGTACAGATTCCCGCACCAGGACAAGCAGGCCCTTCAGACTGGTTAGACCGCGGCTTGGAAGATCACTACCGTCGCTCTGCCGAACTCGCAACTCGAGCTTCCCATCCCATGGAACCTTCGCGCTACCTTCACGCACAACGAGGAGAAGATAAGCAACGTTTCAATCCTATGCATAAGTGGCAGCAAGATCAACATCCCGCCCATAGACACAATGTCCATTCCTTTGCAGTTGGGATGTACGCGCAAGCTTGGGATTGGGCACTCGATAACAAAGGCAAAGGTGTTGCACAATCGGACTTTATGGAGGGTCGTGGTGGAGAGGTTAAGAGAAAGAAAAGCAGTGGTGGACGAGGATCTTGTGTTACTACTTTGACACTTGCAGAGTGTGATTTCGGAAAGGAATAAGATGTATAGTAGAAGGATAGATCAGAGGTACTCCAGGCCCACGAGCAATCACGAAATCTGGGGGTCTCTCTCTACAATGATCGATGTCAATAGTCTTTGAAACTGTAGAGATGCACAATGGAATCCCGGGTTTGTGATGCTGCGTCGCAGAGAACGGTCGGAAATGTCACTCTTCTCAATCAGACAACCAAATCTGAAAAGTTACTATGCATTTTCACAGTTGACGAGATTGCCATGTATAGCAACCGAGACAGTATAGCCAGGCTCCTCGCTGCAGACGACGAAGCAGGCTCATGACTTTGAAGCACTATACCATAACCCTCCTCAACCCACCCGTTCCACCCAGTAATCTTCGTCCCGTGACCGCACATCTGCCTTTTCCATCTTCCCAATTGCCTTGCCTGTTACCTCCAGTTTCCTCTTTCCACGCCTCGTCTTCTGCTGTTCCTTGCATGAAAGCGACTTGACGGGGATGTTCACCTTGCACCCAGCGGAAAATACAGGTATAGCAGAAAACATAGCCTGTTTGTGCTGCTGTGGGTGTCGTGATGGCTGAGAGGCAAATCGGACATGTTGCAGCTGCATCAGAAGGAATCGGTGCAACAGTGTAGATGGGGAGATTTGTGAGGGTGGAGATTGGAGGATTGCGCTTCTCCTGTTTCTCTTGTTGCTTTTCCTCCTTTTCGTTTTCAGAGGTTGCAAATGTGACGCCGGATTTCTCGGGCGAGACAGGAGAAGGTTTTGGTATTCCTGTTATTGTGGGAGGAGGGAGTTCGAGTCCTTCTGCTGCTTTGCGGGAGAGTTGTCGTGCGAAATCCGAGGCGTGCCACCATTCCAAGAATTTCAGGGCGAAGATTGATGTTGGGAGTAGGATCTTGAGACTCGAGAGCAGGCGCGGGTATACGGTATGTGTTAATGTTCGTGGACTGAAGAGGGATTGTGGGCCAGGGGGAGCACCGGGTCGTGTTGGTGCAGGGGCGGCGGCTTGAGCAATGGCTTTGTGGTCTGCTTGGTTCATTCTGCGAATGCGTGTGCCGATGAGCCAGAAGAACGGGTTGTGGTATTTCGACGTGTCGAAGAGATATGTCAGGTTGAAAGCCAGCAGAGCGAAGTAGTAGGCGGCATTGACGCTAGGATAGACTTTCCGCAAGAAGCACTTGTAGTAATGGAAGATCTTTTGTCTGTATGTTGCATCCTCGGATAAGGCGTCACCTCTGAACGAAGGACCCAGGATATTCGCCGAAGCAGCATGCATGTCGTAGTGTTCGTCAAGTTTCCTCTTCGTATACGGCAAGGCTACCATGATGGCCAAGTTCTTCCAGATGTCCGAGTTGCGAAGCTTCAAGCTTTCGCGGACTTGATCTGGTGCTCCTAGTGCAGCTCTCGGGATCTCGCCTCCCTTGATTCGTAGTACACGCTCGCGCTTGAGTCCATAGAAGTTTTCTGTGAAGCCACCGCCATATGTGCGGAGGTAGTGTCGTTCGACGATCAAAGAAAGGAAGGCGTAGAGCTCATCGAAATTGTTAAGGATGCGGAGCAGGTAGCGGGGGTAGCGGTGTGTCGCGACAGCAAGGAGGTATCGTAATGATGGTGGAATCAGTGCACCAAGTTGTTGCTCGGATAGTAGTTCTGCTAACAGTCAGTTTACAACCATCATGATGCGACGGCCATCAGTGGTTACCGAAGAGCGACGGCTTCTGCTCATCCAGCCCACTCTGTAGATTGGTCATGAATTCCATACCGACTTCCTTCTCTGCCTCATCCTATTATAAAGTCGCCTCTTCTCCAAGGTAGTCGCAAGAAGCCTTTCGTTGTCTTGTGAATCTTCATGCTTCTTCACATGCCGGTGACGCGGAGGTCAAGATCCGGGGCAATAATCAGGCCGAGGTCGCTAGGTCTTGGCAAGGGTCTGCTGTCTATACCGTTCACAACGCCCTGCCCATTAATCATCTACATCAAATCATTGACATCAGGGACGGTATTGTTGACCATCTTCACGCCGTCACTCGGGAACCGCACCTATGATGTGAACCAGGAAGAAATGCAATTTTATGATTCGCAAAGAAGAACACAACAAAAAGGTATCTCGACGAGGCTTTCGGGCAAAGAAACACTCATGTCGCTTGGCAAGAAGACGCCTCAAACCAACGCCATGCACAAAGAACAAAGCACAACCGTCTCATCATCAACATAAACTGCATCCTCTCCTGACCTCACTCTCATCCTCCCTCAATCCTCGTCAAAGATCTGGAACGTATTCGTCAAAATCGTATCAACAACTCTAGCCTGCAAACTCGCATCTGCAATCTGCGGTCCAGTATGCGAACCCATCAAAGAAGGCGCAAAGCAAATGGCGAGATTGGAAGTCGACATGCGGTTCTTTGCGTAATGCTCCTGAACACGGTTGAGATGCAAGACCAAAGCTCGAAGGGTGGCGTAATTGGGGTCGGGAAGTTCATTGATGACAGAGTGGACAGCGTCGCGACGTTGAGTGTCGTCGTCGATGCGGGCGGCGTTTATGAAGCCGTTGTAGGAGCGGCGGGTCAAGAGGGGGTCGGGGAGTTCGCGGAAGAATTGTTTGAGGAGGCCGGCTACGCTGTTTACGTCGTGGTAGAAGGCTGCTGGGTTGCGGAAGTCGACGGTGGTAGAGTCTGTCATGTTGTCAGTATTGATTTATCAGATTACATGATCAAGAGGTGTTGACATACCGTGGTCGAAGAGAGCCTTGATCTGTTGGACATGGCTGGCTGTTCCACTGAGACGGTAAATACCCTCGACATCGAGTCCGAAGAGATCGACGGCCTGCATGCATTGGTAGACTATCATAGGGACAGCAGTCTGATCTCTTGCATAAAGGTCATCGAGGCTGACACCAAACACGGGCTTGAGTGGCGGGGGTAGAGCAGATGCGACAGGACCAGGAGACAGAGAAGGTTGTTGCGAGGGGAAGCTTTGCTGAGCTCCCATACTAGCAGGTGTAGTAGGTTGATAGGGTGCGCTCGTGCTCTGGGTAGAAGCAGAGAAAGCACGTGGCGCCCCTGAGCTGGTAGGATATGGCGCAGAGTTGTATTGCTGAGGTGGCTCGGTGGGGTAAGGTGGGTTGCCAGGGTTGGCGTAGAAAGGCTGTGTTGGAGATGTTGTTGCAGGTGGTGTGGCTGCTGTAGTGGGGTAGGTAGACTGTTGAGTCGTCACAGTCGATAGTGGTGTTTCAGGTAGCGCTGGGCCAGGAAGAGTGGCAGAAGGCTGTCGACTCGCTGGAGTTGGTGTCTGCTGCTTCGGTCTCAAAGTCGGGTGCTGTTCGTACTTGATGTCCGACGTCTTGGAAGGAATCTTCGAGACATGGCCGGCCAGATAGTTGTCAAAGTCTGATTTGTTGTCGATCTTCAAGACAATGTCGCGCAGACTATGTTGGACGGGCGCTGAAGCATCGGTAGGAGGGAGCGGGCTGACAGCGATGCCGTTGCCCAACAGAAGCTTCTCATTGAACGAGGCGAACTTCTGTAGTTGGAGGGCCAGACCAGAATCGCACTCGTTGATCAGCTCCTGCAGAGCCTTGACGGCCAAGGGACGCGAAGCCTTGATGAGCTCCTCTCTTTGGGCTTTCGCTGCTTGGACCTTTGCCTGATAGTCCGAGTCTGCGACCTGTAGCTTGCGCAGAAGATCTTCCTCTACCTGAGGAGCACTCTTCATACCCTTTAGTCCAAGTCTCCTGGAACCTTTTGCGTCGCCGGTACGAGCACGGTCATAATCCTCTGCAAGAGCGTCGTATCTTGTCTTTGCCTTCTCCATGGCAGCTTCGGCATCGGTAGCACGCTTCTCAGCATTCAGGCCTTCATGCTTCCAGTGCTTCCTACCCTTCTCCATGTTGTTGGAAAGCTCGTTCAGATCCTCGTGCATCTGGTGCAGAGCCAGAGAGAATTGCATGCCATTGTCGGCGATTTTGTCGTGGAGGCGCATAGCCTCATCCAGGCGGTTGACATATGAGCCCTGGCGCGACTCCTTGGAGTGGATGCTGTCGCTCGTCGACTTGACTAGGCGTCTGAGACCTTTGGCATGGTCTTCCTCCACGGCCCCTCGCTTCTTCAAGAAATCGGAAAAGTCCTAAGGCTTTTGTTCAGTAGGGCGTTAAATTGAAAGACGAGCATGCGTGAGCGTACGCGAGAAGAAGCAATGCTTTGCTTGAGACGGTTCAACAAGGTGTTTATACCAATCTACACGGGTCAGTCAAAAGCTTGGAGATTCGTGATGCGACAAACGGACGTCCGAGTACATGACTTTCTCCACATGGTTGGACACGGGCGCAGTCGCGGGCGCGACAGTCGGTGTGTCGTGCAAGGTGCCATTTGCATCACCGTTGGTGCCAAGTTCCGTGTCTCGCGGAAGGTCAGACGACATGTTGGGATAGAGGACGGTATGCTGGACTCGAGAGTGCAGGAAACGGAGAATGGTATTGTTATAGACGGAGCTCGTGAACACGCTTCCAATGGCCTTGGCACACGCGTCTGATACGAAGAGCTGGGGCTTAGATCCGCGCGCTACAGGTCGCTTTCGTCATGCTCCGGCCCTAGCCCGACCTTCCATAACAAAGCTGCCATTTCTCTGTACCACATCCACAACTTTCATCGCAAAAATCATGTCTGACGCGCACGCCCCTCTGACGTGGGAAAACTCCAGCAACACTCAGCCTCAGCTGGCCACGTCTTTACCATCCGAAGTCGTCAACTGTCTTGAGAATGCTCGCTATGTCCGCACACCCCGCCCCAAACGCTCGCCGTCGAACAAATGCTAACCATCATGACAGCTCCATCTGGCGACCTGCACAGAGCTGCAACCTCATGTCGCTCTCATGAACTACACCTATCTCGCCTCACATCCCTTTGCAGACTCTTCGTCGCAAATGCCCTCGGGTCCCGTCATCATCATGACTTCGAATCCTGCTTCGCGCAAGACTGTCAACCTTACCGCAAACCCTAATGTCTCGCTACTGGTACATGATTGGGTCTCACATAGACCCGCGACAAACAACAGAAACTCGTCCCCCGAGGGCCGCAGAGCTCCTGGTCGCAGTTCGCTAGCTTCGCTGCTGATGGGTATGAACACAACTCAGATGGGCTCCATCAGTGCTACCATCAATGGCGACGCCGTTGTGCTGCCTGTTGGATCGGAAGAAGAGAAGTGGTGCAAAGTACAACATCTGGAAAACAATACCTTTGAGAGGGAAGAGACATCACAGAACGTCCTGAGCCAATCAACAAGCAACGCAGAGAGTGAAGAGGCCAGCAGACAGTCTTTCCTTCAGGACGAGGACATAAGAGTTGTTGTCGTGAGGATAAGAGAGGGTAGAATCGCTGATTGGAAGGGTGGTGTCAAGGACTGGGTCTTGGCTCCTGCTGAGGGCACAACCAACCTGACAAACGGCGTTTGAAATGATGAGCTTGGGAGCATTTTCTGCAATCAAGAAACTGTTAATATTCTGCCATCTTCCGACCATGATGGATTTCTTCAAGTGTCGTATGTGAGGCTCGTCCTATAACACTATAGAAGCTTGAAGTTGACTCGGACATCGTTCTCCCGAGCCGAGTCTCGTCAAGTCAACCCTGATTGTCCAATAGCCTGGAGACAAATCTATCTTTTGTGCAACCATGACGGCAGACAAAAGATGGCACGAATAGCTACCGTATCTAATCAGAACAAGGGTCTGGATGAGCAAAAAGTCACGTGGATTTAGCGCATCTTGGCAGAGCGGCTGCCCCTCGCGCAGTCACCCTCAACCCTCTTTCGAACTTCACAACATCGCAACTTCTTACGCAACACTCTCCACTCAACAAGACTTCTTCGTCCACCGCAAGAACCCACCAAACAACACCTTACACACCTTTTATCCAAAACCCTTCCCCGGAAAAGAGAACAGCAACTGCGTTTTATGTCCGCCTCGATCGAAAACCTCAAGTCCTTCGGTACGTTTGCGCAACACCACCCCGCTACGTCAGGCCGAGACCAGCAGCACACCCCACCTTGACTTGCTCTTTGGACCTCCTCTACTGTCACTCATGGTCTATGGGTCACTTGTCCACCAGAGACGCCGAGCCCATCTGCCAGCAGTGACGGCGGAGGACAAGCGCCGACCGACACCGCCACACTTGGGCATCACCCGCTGACTCGTGTGACTCGAACAGACCCCTTCGCCGAAGCCGATGAAGACACCGGAGAGATAAAGCAGTCGAACCAGAGCAGCTACATTCACATCCGTATCCAGCGTACGTCTTTGCACTCCTTCCATCATCTGACCGTTCTTGGCAATAAGGCGGTCGCTGGTTACACTGAAAAAAGGCGGGGTATGCTGACACAATCTTTTCATCACAGAGCGCAATGGACGCAAGACCTTGACCACTGTCCAAGGACTCCCCAAGAAGTTTGACCAGAAGAAGATCCTCAAGGTCATCAAGAAGGCCTTTGCTTGCAATGGCACCATCGTGAGCGACACCGAGATGGGTGAAGTCATCCAACTCCAGGGTGATCAGAGAAAGGATGTCCAGGAATTCTTGTGTGACAAGAAGGCCGGCCTGGGTCTTGATGCCAAGACCATCAAGGTCAGTTTCGTCAAGCTCTGTCGCTGTCTGTCCGTCAAACTGACATGTCCCTCCAGGTCCACGGTTTCTAAACGTCCAACAACCGCGCCATGCACCCTCGTCGGGTACGAGAGATCGGCCGGTGGATTACCACGACATTTGTTCCTCTTCGAATCGTCTACAAGGCGCCCATTGCCACGATCCACACGGCTATTCTTTTGACTCTCTACGACCCTTTACGAACATTTTAGACATGATTTGCTATTGGCCAACATCATAAGCCTCGAATGATTGGCGCGGGAAATTCTGGCGTTGCTCGAAATCCCCGAAGCTGTCTTTACTGCTGTAGCAACAGTCTTGCACGACTGATTTGCTTCATTTGCTCTTTTTCCTGTTACCCTTTCTGTCTCAATTCTTCCTTTTGACCGCCTTTGCTGTTTTTGCCAGGCCCAGAGGACATTGCTACGAAATATGGAAATGCTCAGTATTGCTTTTACAAGCCTTTCATCTTTCCTGTGACTTTTCCCTACATGTTTCCTGTCTTTAAATCAGTTCGCCCGCAGATCTCTATCTTGGAGTCTATTGATCAACGTTTTTCTCTCTCTTTGGATATGCCCATAGTCGTCTTGATGAACTCATGGCTGTCTTCACTCTTTGGCGGAGTCCGATCACCGTCTTCAACATTTGGGCTGGTCAACATGTGCTCGTAGAATTATATCTCGCTATGTTACAATGTGGTATATTTTGAAAATGGTATTGTACAAATGTTGTGGCTTCCAGCCCCTCATGCCTATGGGACCGTCTCCTCATGCATCAGCAAGAGCCTCATTCGGATCCGACTCAGTCGTCGTACCCCAAATCATCCAATCACCCATATTACCCCTCTTACACAACCTCTGCACAACAAGATATTCCGTGACAGCCTTTGGACTCGCCTGACTACTCTGCTCATCCATAACCTCGACCACTTTCCCACCCAGCTTGACCTTCTTCACCATCTTCAAACTCTGCAAACTCTGCATCCTCACCACAACCTGTTGGATGGTGGTTTGCTGTGTCTTGTCCTTGTTATCCTCCAAACTCATGGGCATGTATTTGTGAGACACGACTTTGGGCTCGGCAAGCCATTGATGCAGGGACCACATCATGCCAGTATTTGGGCCGCGGGCGTGAATACGCGCTTCCAGGGACTGAGCGATATTTTCGCAGAGTTTTGGCATTATGGGGGCGAGGTTTCCTTGGGAAAAGGACGTGTACATTTCAGTGTAGAGGTCTTTTGAGATGGAGGGGATTTTGGAGGTTTGGAAGTCTGCGCGGGGTTTTACGTGCATGTAGCCCATGTAGTGGCGGCTGTAGATGTCAATGTATTAGTATGGGAGAGGTTCGTTTGGCAGAAAGGAGGCTTAGGAAGGAGAGAGAGGGAAGAGAGGGAGGAGGCTTACCCGAATATTTCCTTCATGCGAAGCCAGATGCGGTGTTTTTCGAGTGCGTAGCGTGTCTTGAAGTCTTGTGTAAGACTGGGTAATTGGTTTCCAGTGGGCATGATGAAAGTTCCTGTATCCCTTCAATTAGCCCCGCTGCTCTTGTATACCATCCTCTTTTTGTCGACTGACCAGGAATTAAGCCGACATCATTCGGCATCTGATCAATATTCTTCATCTGTTCCTTCTTCATAACCTCGAATGACTTTTGCGACGGCTGCTTCAGAGAAGTCTCTCGGGGTGCAAAAGACTTCTTCTTGCGTACACCGGCATTGCAGGTGTTGGTGTTGCTGAAGAGGCGTGCGGGCTGGTGTCGCAAGCATGATTGCCGGAGGTATGGCGCGAGGAGGGCAGTGAGTGGTGTGGTGCCGTTGTGTTGCAGCAGCAAGCGCTGCACCGGCGTGCGTGTTGACATTGTTGGGCTGTGTGTGATGTGAGGCGTAAAGTGGTGGCCGGTTGGTATAGATGTTTCTTGGTGGAGTGGAAATGTCGAAAGCATAGACCACGTCGGGATGCCGGGAGGCTTTTTCGGCGAACTCGGGGGTGAGGGTTTGGTACTGCACACGACCGTGACTGCTGCCACTCCAGAAATTCCATTGATAAGATTGTAGATCTGATACAAGGTAGGTGCGATCAACACGGCAGTGCTTTCGTACTTCTTCGGAAGTCTAAAGTTCCAAGATGTTTCAATGCATAGACGAAGCTCAATCATTGGAGCAAAAGCTCGGAATCCTTCTGCAAGACGGGCTCATGACCTGCACTGCCGCCCAAATGGCCCCAGATAAGATGCGTACAAAGGTCGTCTTGCCTTGATGCCCTGGTCAGTTCGAGCCTCTATCAACTTGAACACACCCACCATACAATGGATCTCGGGACAGCTGTCGGAGTCGTCTCCCTAGGCATACAAGTACTGCAAGGTGTCATCGACTATTATGGCGCTTATCAGGACTACGGCGATGATATCGCCAGCTTCTGTACCTCTTCCTCAGCTCTCTTAAACACCTTGCAATTACTCCAGCTGCAGCTGGAGCGAAAGGACTTCGTCTTTAGTGCCTCCAGAGTTCACATTCTGGCATCCGTTCAACAGTGTAACGGAGGCGTGACCAAATTGAAAAGGAAGTTGAACAAGATCAAAGATCAGCCCATACCAGCCAAAAGCGACTTATTCACGAAGGTCAAGCATCATGCAGTCAACCAACTACGAAGGGTCTCTTATCCCTTCAAGTGCAGCACTCTGGCCAGGTTGAGGGAAATTATACAAGACCTTAGAGATAATCTGGCCCTCGCTCTACAAGCCTTGGGCCTCGATACGGCCGACCAACACGCTAAGACATTAGCTACGGTCGATCTGAAAGTAGACGAAGTGATTACCAAGTTAGAACGCCTGAACAAACGTATAATTGACGACGAGATGAAAGAGTGGCTCTCTCCTACAAATTCGAGTCCATACTTGCAGGCAAAGCTGAAGCAATGGTCACCGCATACTGCTGCTTGGCTGCTACAGGGGAAGCTCTTCAGCGATTGGGTCAGAAAATCGGGATCGATATGGCTGACTGGCATGCCTGGATGTGGCAAGTCTGTCATCTGTTCTGCTGCAATCGCTATGACCGAAAGACAATGCACCGCGTCCAAGCGATCCCTGATAGCATACCACTTTTTTACTTTCACCGATGCCAAAACGAGGACCGTCGATGCTATGATGAGAAGCCTCGTACATCAATTAGCCCGTCAATCGGGCACCTTCTACAACGCAACGAATGTTTTGTTCGACAAGTGTCATGAGGAAGGTCAACCGCCTACCATTCCCGAACTATTCGACTTGCTCACAGAGGCTCTCCCCTATGACGCGGAGACCTACCTATTCTTGGATGCCCTGGATGAATGCGACGAGCAGACTGAGCTCACTGACTTCATCCAGATGTTGCAGAAAGAGTCTCCGAACTTGCATTTGTTTCTTACGAGTCGTCCTCACGTCGTATCTGCGGAAGTCATCAAACCGGGAAATCACGTCCAGATCGACCTGGCATCAGAACTTGACGCCATCAACGTGGACATCGAACGCTATGTCAAGCAATAACTCTCAAGCGATTCTGTCTTATGCAAATTCACCCCAGCTTTGAAAGTCAAGATCGAAGCGAAGCTGTCTGATGCCAAAGGAATGTAAGCTATGTATCGCTCCCATATTGATTCTTCCAAGACTGATGAGTGCCAGGTTCCGTTGGGCTTCATTGCACCTGCAAGGACTCAAGAACCCAAAGCTGACCAGAATGGGCGATCACATTGTCGAGAGACAACTGAACAATCTTCCCAAGAACCTAAACGGGACGTACGATAGCATACTCGATAGCATGGACGAGACTAAACGCTGCGAGGCCGAAAGGCTGTTAGCGATCATCTGCTTTTCAAAGCGACCCTTGGCACTGCCCGAAGTCGTTGATGCTCTTGCAATCGACTTCCAGGACCCTGACGAGGGACCCTTTGACCCAGACCATCGCGCCAAAAGACCCAATGGCAATTCTTGAGTACTGTCCAGGCCTTGCATCTCTGGTACAGCCAAACGATCTTCTAATTTCCGTAATGCCTTCGGTTGCACCAACAGTGGTGCTAGCACACTTCTCTGTCGAACAGTATCCGCATCTGAAGCTCGACGAATGGCGATTCGGGAAAGTAGCTGATGCTCAAGCACATATAGCTTGCATCTGTTTAAGATATCTTACGCAGTACGAAGACCCCATAAAGCTTGACTTGCTAAGTGCCGAAAGGAGATATCCTTTGTTTCGCTATGCCCGCATGAATCTTGCAAATCACCTGAAGCTCTCACTCTACGATGCCGGAGCTACAGAACTTACTTGGAAGTTATTCAACATGCCCTTTGAACTCAGAATTTGCTACATTGAGGGCTTGCATTTAGATGAGCTCTCAGATATCTGGAGAAGTATCTCCAGATCTAGTATCCAGTCGAATGCAGCGATCGGTCTCGTTTGTGCGGTTTTCTGGGGTTTGCGAGCACTAGTCGAGAGGTTCATCGCCCTCGACTTCACACGCATCAACGAGTCTGTCGACATCGAGCTCAAGTTTGGCAAGTATTTGCCGCGTACAGCAAGTGAGGCTGCGGCATTCGTTCATGACTTTGAGCTCTTTGTCTTACTCCACAAGGCCGGAGCCAACTTCAGTAACTCGTTGCAATGTGCTTTGGTGGTGAGAGTGGACGACTTACACCCCTCAGAGCGAGAGCAAGATACCACAGACGACATCATCAATTACATGCTATTCAGTCACTCAGTCGACTGGATCTCTCCCGATATCTTGTTTCTCGCCGTGTACCAAGGCAGAACTCGATTAGTGCAAACACTTCTCGAGAACGGCGCAGATCCGCTTGCTTATAGTCTCTACCCTAAATTCTCGCAGATGCCGATTCGGGTATGTCTCAGAACCCGGTGGTCGAAGTCTCTTGGGATGAAGCTTGAGGACAATCTGATTGATGTTGCCAAGAATAGAGGACACAAGGATCTTGAGAGATTATTGTGGGAACATACTCGAATCTCTACAGTTGACACCGCGGTTTCCTCAGCATTGATTGCACCCGAATCCAAAAACTCGTCTCTTGAGGATATTGGAGGTTCTATCAGCTGAGAATCTCAGAACATAGCTTGATAGCTTTCCGTATGAATGATCTGCGAAACCATCTCTTTTTACTTGTGAATTCTAGAGTATAACTTGATCATATCCCCCCCCCCCCCCTTTCATCGATTCTGTTGTTACTCTCTTTTCCCCCCCAAAGATTGCCCCTGAAGGAGAGTGAGTACTTGGGACATCCACGTGTAAAAGTCTGTAGATAGCAAGATCTGAAACACAAAAACACTCGGGTCGCGATGCCAGAATCCAGAAGATCAAAGGCAAAAAAAAAAGAAATAAGAAAGAAACCCAAGATGTAAACTGAAAAAACATCAACTTCGTAGAAAAAAAAAAAGCTAGACAAAAAAGGCCAAGTCGAAAACTACTACGATAAAGAACATATCGCAATCCAGGGGAGTTTATCTGAATCTCAGAACTCAAAAACTCTTTTCATCTCTCATGGCCTTTGTGGTACATAGGCGTGTGAGAATCTTTTGTAGCCATTTGTGAGGTATTGAACTGCCCCACTCTTTTTGAACCAAGGGAGTAAGAGTGTTAGACTGTAGCATTCATGGTCATCGAAAGAGATTTCCGGTCATGTCCCACAATAGAGCGCGAGGTGGCGATGATGATCCAACGGTTTGACATGGATGTGTATAGCAAGATGTCGCAGCACATAACTCCAACGCCTGACGATGTACATGCCAAGAGTCCTGACTGTGAAGGCAAGGGTCAACATGATTGATCCGTAATCATTGTTTCAATTGTATCTGTGATGTTGCGACTACTGCTACCAACCAAAATTCATGTGTGCTCTTGACTGTTTCATATACGCCCCAGCTCCATCCTCACCGAACTAAAACAAAAAAGAAGTGTCTGTGCTGTGACCAAAAAAAAGTCGGAGCGAGTGTGCATAGAAGGAAAGAAACAGAAACTCCTTCGCCGGTTAGACCACCCAGGATATCATGCGCTCGAAATGTCAGAAAGGAGGACCATTAACGCCATAAAGGAGAGTGCGTGAAGGAACAGCACTACAAAGCAATACCTCTGGGACTACCCAAGACGCGCTCAGCTTTGCTTGTGCTCATTGTACGAGGCCTCTCCGGGACGTCTTCGTACATTCTGGAGGTTTGCTTGGAAGTGCTAGCCGCACGAGCTCTGGTAGTGAGAGTGGGCGAAACCGTCCTGCCTTCTTTTGGAACAGCACCGATAGGGGTGACACCGCCAGATTGTCGCACACGAGATGTAGGAGTACGCTTGAGTCGGCTGGTTCGCCAGTTCTCGTACCACTTCTCACGAGATGCAACACGCACATCAGAACGCCAGTCTCCAAACACGCATTCGCGCAGACGAACATAGTCGCAATGAGCTGGATTGCAAGGATCTGCTTCTCCCCAGGGAAAGATGCGTGTCAAGGCACCAGGTGAGGCGTGTGAGTCTGGGCTCAGGATCGAGAAGGGAAGGAACAGCTCCTCCGGTGCAGGAGTGCACGAGTCCGCACGTTTGGATGAGACCGGGCCCAACATGGATCTCGACGTCTTTCTAATTGGCGAGAAGGTGCTGCCCATTGTGTCGCTTTCCTCAGCATTGGTGTCTTCGGTCACCTTGAGTGGCGGCGAGCTGTTCATAGGAAGAAGCTCGGAGTCGGAACTTGAAAGCTCACTGTCGAGAGCCTCAGATTCAGGAGAGTCATCTTCGTCGTCCACGTTCAATGCTGCCAGTGGATCGAGTTTGGCGTGCTTAATGTTAGACCAGACCAGGCGCTTGAGGTGGGCCATGTGGGCAGCAGTGAGAGTGTCGGCCTTGGCGATGATGGGGATGACGGTTGTCTTGTTTTCGAGTGTTCTGATGATATCGAGATCGAGTGATTCGTCAAGAAGATCCAAAGCGGCGCCTGACAAGTTCCTTGAGGAAGATGGATCGGTAGAGTGCATGGTAGCATCGAGGCGAGCAGGGTCCAGAAGCAAAAAGACACAGTGAATGTGAGTGTCCTTGACTCCAGGTGTACGCACGACTCTCGACTCTTGTGTGAAGGTGTCCTCGAATTTGGATTCGACAAAGGCAGCCAGATGGCGAAGTTGAAGATCGATGATGCTCTTCTCCAGACCTTGTGAGTCCCAAAGGGTGACGCCGATACGCTCCCCCTCGATCTCGGTCTCGATGTAGGATGGCTTAAAGGGAGACTCGGTGTGAGAGTGTGGTGGAGGTGTGTGGCCACGGGTCTGCTTGTGTGCCGGTAGCGCCAGTGCTGTCTTGAGGAAGTCGACAAACGAGGTCTTTCCTGATCCTTTGGCTCCGGTGATGAGGATGCTAAGCGATGTGTCAGTCTTGATGGACGGAAAGTGACCTGAGGATGATTGGAGACATACTTGAAAGCCTCTGGCTCCTTTCGGCGACGCATCCTGCGAGGAGATTGCATACAGGCCGAGATGCTGGGGGCGTAGCTTTCCCTGCCGCGGCTGACAATACTCTCGGTACGAGGCAGAGAGGTGGGCATTGGAGGCATCGCAACACCGTAAGTGTTGGCGGTAGTGAGGCTGCCGGTCGATGACATGGATGGCATAGATGAGTTTGACATGCTTGTCTGCTTGGCTCCGGGGCGAGAGAAGTTTGCTGGGAGAGGATATTCGTGCCCTTTTCCGGATATAATTGCAATCGAGTCAGGGCGAGTGATTTCCATTGGCTCAATATTAGACAGGGTGGGCAGAGTAGGTGGGGATGTAGATATCATGGGCATCTGCTGCTCTTGGAGACGGCGTTCCTCCTGGTCGCGGAGTTTCTTGCTGCGTAGCATTCTGCGTCCTGATGGGCTGCGGATAACTGGAAGATCGTGTGATTTTGAGCGCGTAAGGAATGAGAAGCTACCACGGCGTCGGGGTCGCGACTGCTCTGAGTTGACTTGTTCGTCACTTTCCGAACTACTCAGGGAAGCTGCTTCCTGCACTGTGTCAAATGGTGAGACTGCCATGCTGACTGCAATTTGTGTAGTGGTCGACAATCGTTTCGGCGGCTTTTGGGGAACTGGTCTTGATGGTACAAATTCTAGAGATTCGTCCATGGACATGGAAGACATCGAAGCCACCGACATGATTATGGTGCGAGAATGAACGAAGAGAGGTCAGACTTACCGTCACACAATAGGCCGAGGCGGCTCTTTCTATAATCCAGCCCTCCTTCAGGTTGATGCGCAGTCTAGTGGGGAAGACCGGCGCAATCTGACGTACAAGACGCTAACCGTCGCGATAAAACACTCCAGGATCTCTGAGGAAGAAGAGCTGAGATGCAGGGTCGAGGCCGAATCGGTACGGAGGTGGGGTTAAACAAGTTTTGTGCACCTGCACTCCTGAGTGCTGCAGATAAGGTCAAGTTGGCGACCATCATAGCATGCGCCGCCTTCACTTTATGACCGTCGCTACCTGTGTGAGACTTCCCAAACATGCTCATCAAACATGACAACAAGGATGCAACATGCTCATTCAATTTATTCGTGGTATAGGGCTGGGAGCTAGTGAAACGCGGGAAAGCGTTCTCTTTCCGCTCCCGCTACTCGACCCGGGACCCTGGTGGCTGTCTGCACCTCGGAGCTCACCACTTCAATCTCCTTGGTTGTTACAGATGTTATCCTGCAGTATGCCAACGATAAAAGGTCCTTGCTGATCGCGATGATTTCCTCCTTGCCTCTCGTCACTGTCGCAACAATGTCGCTCTCACGCTACGAGACACGACTCTCTATGACCGGATCAGAGGCCACTTCTCCGAAGGGTTGCAAGAAGCTTTATTGTTTGCGGCTCTCATCGTTGGGACGATTGTGCCACACCTTGTTTGCCCCGCTTGCGTCTCCGGGCCAAATTATATGAGAGGGATTTGGACAGTCGCTTACTAAAAGTAGGGATTTCATACATGCATGCTATGGAACGCGTGACTCGTCCGCCAGAATCAAGTGAGCTGTCTGGTGTCATGGCTTGTAGACGAGGACCAAACGACTTCTCGAGTTTTGTCACCAACCCAGGACATCATGTCTGGCTTCAAACAATCCTTAGACGTTCGGTCTCCTACTCTGGTCGTGGTCTCTTGGCACCATGGGGGTTACCATTGGGCGACATGCCGCCACCCGTTGCGTTACCATTCGCTGCAGCTCCAAAGAAGCCTGGGTTGAAGTGGCCTCCTTGCGTGTTGTTGCTGAAGTTACCTGCTGCATGTAAGTATAAGCTGATATTGCTAGTAGCTTCAATGAAAGACTTACCCATACCCATGTTGCCCATGTTGCCCATATTCATAGCACCCATAGCTCCCATATTGTTCATGTTATTCATGCCCATGTTACCCATGCCCATGCCCATGCCCATACCCATGTTAGGCATCATCATTCCGCCTCGGCCGCGGTTGTTCTGGAAACCTCCACGCATGTTGCCGCCCATCATACCACCACGGTTGTTGAAGCCTCCCATGGCATTATTGTTGAAGCCGCCCATCATGTTGTTGTTGTTAAAGTTTCCTGCCATTGCTCCTCCATTGAAACCACCCATCATGTTCATCTGAGGGTTGTTGAAGCCACCGCGGCCCATACCACCCATGTTCATGCCGGTATTCATGTTGTTCATACCGCCACGGGTGTATCCTCCGCGTCCGCCGCGGAAACCACTGGACTGCTGAAAAGCAGGTCCATTGTTATATGCACCGGGCGTAGCGACTTTGCCGCGCTGAGGAGCATCTTTGGGTGAGGTCTTGAAGGGATTGTAGTCTGGACGGACGTAGATGCATGTGTGCTTCTTCACATATTGCTGGTCTGCGCCGAAAGAGTCGATGCGATGTTTGAGTGCCGTCGCCGCCTGCGGCGATGCGAGCTCAACAAACGCTTCACTAAATGGTTCTCTTAGCCTCATGAACTCAAGTTGGACGAGCAGCATTACTCACCCCTTGCTTTTTCCATTGACTTTGTGCTCATTAAAGGTCACTTCCTTCAGCTCATCTTCACAACCACATTGGTTGGCCCAGCCTCGGATGTCATCTTCACTGATCCACCACTGGAGCTCGCCTAGCCTCAATGCTGATGTGGCTCCAGGGTCAACCTCACGGCTGTCTTCTCCTTCTTTGCGCTTGGTGCCCTGTTCGGTGGGTGCCTGCTTCGGTACGTTGTACTGGTCTGCTGATGAGCCAGTAGTGCTATGGATCTGCTGCTGCTCCTGCAGACCGCTTGAGTCGGCGGCTCCATGACTCTGCTCATACTGAACCTTCATCTCGTCGGGGTCACCTTCCAACTTGACATCGCTGTCTATTGGAGGCTCAGTCTCTGGTTCGTTGACTTGTTGAGCATAGTCGGTTCCGTCAAGTTCTGGACTGGTTTCGGTATCATGCTGTTTCTGCTCTTCTTTAGGCTGCGGTTCCGGCTTGAGATCTTGCTCATCATCGCCATAGATGTCAATGTCGAAGTTATCGTCGTCAGCCATGATGAATGATGCGCTTGTTGAAGTCGATGTGTAGGGGTCGAGGTCCGCACGGGTGGTATCAGATCAGAACAAGTTCACTGTTGTGCGTCTTAGTCTGCAGAGAAGCAATCAATCAGCAAGTGAATAAGAGAGAAATAACGATCTCTGAGTGTTGCGGTACTCGACTACCCACGACCAGCCACGTTGTCTCGAGTCCCCAAGCACAGTCACTTTGACCACACAGATCTGCGCGTTCCACCTGGCTGCTCCCTAGGCGAACGGCCGAATGGAACAGTGGCCAGTCGTCGGAGTAGCCATGCAATTGAAAGACGAGGCGAAACATGGTAACCATACAAAGGTGGTGACTGCTACACGTTGATACGTACATGTTAACGAGCTTCAGCAGATAGCTTGACAGGATGTATGTGAGACAGAGCTCGATCCTTGTTTCAAGGGTACAGGAATAGAAAGAGAAGAAGCGTCAAAGAGATATGTTGTCCCCTCCTTAGGTCGGCAGGGTGATACAAGAAGTCCTGTGTAGAAGAGCACGCTTTGCGACGATGCCTTGTCCGTGTGTACAAGATGCTTTTCAAAGCAATCAGTGTCCTCGACTCTGTTCAAAACTCTGGTGTCCCCCTCTCTTGCCCAGCGATCAGCAACACAATGTCTGGACGCCGGTCAGCTGTTTGACTGCCGCCCTTCGACTGTCAGGCTTCGAAGTATGTCGAGCTCTCGAATGGTGTGTCGATGACTGCGCAACCAAGCGACGGCGAGTCAAGTAATATGCGAGCGATACGAGTGTATTAAAGTTGCAACAGTCGTCGAAGAAGAGTTCTGGTGAGCGTGTAGTGTGTGGCAGAAGCAGTCTGTACCTCGACTCCAGCCTCGTCGTGCCTTTCGCTGTTTGCTCTGTTTGTTTCCCATGTGACGCAGCCTCGGCATTGGCTCGAGTATCAACCAACTTGCTTATTAAAAAATCGGCACCGAAGAGCGAAACATAAGACTGACAAGTTTGTTGAATTCGTCTGTTCTGTATATTCATATCACAATGTCGCAATCAACTGCAGAAACGACGCAGGCCACCAAGCCCACCGAGCTCACCGAAGATGGCATCTTTGTGGCTCTCACTCACGACACATTGGACGCGATTACTATCATGAACAAAGTACGGAGTCCGAAAGCTGGTGCCATTGTACTGTTCGCTGGTACGCCATGAACTACACTCCAACTTACGAACTCAAGTCTGACATTCTATGAGGAACGACTCGCGACAACTTCGGAGATAAGCCTGTAGTACATCTGGCTTACGAAGCATACGCTCCTCTAGCCATCAGGACAATGGCCAAGATTGCACATGAAATCAAGACCAAGCACGGATTGAATAGTGTTGCAATGATCCATCGTCTGGGTGTTGTGCCCATTGCTGAGGAGAGCATCCTGATTGCGGTATCGTCACCACACAGACAAGCAGCATGGCGAGCAGGGGAAGAAGCCCTCGAATTGACCAAGGAAAAGGTCGAGGTGTGGAAGCTTGAGGAGTTCGGTGGTGAGGAGGGAGGTGTATGGAGAGCTAACAGGGATGGGCAGGCAGGCGCGAAGATCAGCCAATGAGTCGAGGGGGTCTCTAATTTACATATTATAATACAGGTCATAACGCATGAGATGGTGGCGGCGGAGGCCAGTATGACTCCGGCTGTCGAAGGACGTTAGGGTCGGTGGAGGATGGTCGGACATGTGGGAAACGACATGTTCTTCGGAGTCTGAAGACACGAGGAGTGTCGACCATCAGTTGTCTTTGGTGGAGACATGCAGACCGTCTTGGGCCTTCTGGAGCTTGGTGAGCCTCTCTTCCTCCTTCGCAGCCATGGCAGCAACAAGGCCGGCAAGACCCTCGGCCATGCCCTTGTTATCGCCGCCTTCCTTCTTGTCCATGAACTCTTTGACCATCTTCTCCATCTCTTCGTCTTGTTCGGCCTCTTCGAGAGCGGTACGTTCAAAGCCCCAGCTCTTTCTGAACTTGGATCGCATGTCTTCTGTGTCGGTGACGTCCAAGGCGTACATCATACCGCCGGTAGCCATCATGGCTGCACTGGTGACATTCAACGTAGCTAGAGCAAAGGCCTGGGCAGCTTCGACACCGCCGTTGACGTCCTTGGGCTGGAAGTTGGAGGGCGTGAATTGCCTCGGAGCAGAGGCAGCAAGTTTCCGGGCGACAGCTCTGCGCGTGACAACGAGACTCAGGCCGAAGAAGGTGGCGCCAGCGAAAAAAAGCGATAGTTGTCTGACAGTGCGTGCCCGCGGGTTTGTGCGCATCTTCTCCCGCAGTTCATCGTCGACTGAGAGGAGGCCATTTGGTTTCGGACTTTGGCTCGGGCTTTGGCTGACGGCTTGCGTGGGACTTTGTTGCTGCGTTGTTTGCACCGGCGGAAGAACAGCCTGTTCTGCTTTGGCTTTCTCGTCTCCGCCTGAGTACTGCGTGAGTAGGTTCGAGAGGATGCCCATTTTCTGTTCTGGTGTTTAGGAAGGAAAAGGGCGAATCACCTTGATCGCTTTGGGCTGTTGCTTCTCCGCAGAGCTTGTCGCGGCACGCCTGGCCCATGCGCAATCCCGACCACTTCCACGCTCTTCCATCTTCCCTCTTCCCTCTTCCCTCTTCCGTGTCCGCAACCTCTTGCGTCCTCGCTACAGTCTCGATGGCCCGAAGTAGCTGACCCTGTGCCAGTCTGTAATTTCGCTGTTGCACTGCCTGCTTCATCTTGCGTTGTGACCTTGGTGCCTTAAAATATGCATACAGAACATAAGCATGCCACAGCCCATTGATGCCCTCCCATGTGTCTGGCCCTGGCGGTGTAACCGGCGTCAGGCAACGTTGTACACAGTTTGTATTCTTCTTTCTCAATCTCGTCTTCAATCAAGACTTGGCGTGGCTTAAGAGTTCAATAGTGCACTGACATCAGCGCATGTAGCTTGCAGTGACAGCAAAGTCCAGTCCCCAGGTCTTTCGGATCCCGTGGCCGAGTACCATACCTGGCACTTTCCCGTCTGCTACACACTGATCTCATCATCCTGGCTAGGTCTTACATAGCATGCACCCCACACGGCGTATCGGGCTTCCTCAGGTACCTCTACCTCTACCAGAACCTCACCTCCCGCCCCGAAAACTGTGTCAGCAATAGCCTTGCTCTGTTGCACTGTTCCTGTATCTGGCCCATTCGCCGAATGATGATTCGTTTGAACAATTCTCCCGACCCTCGCACACATCGAAGCGTCATGAGCAGCGCACAGCGTACTGTATTATACACAACATCCACCGGCGAGTAGTCCGGTGGTGGAACAGCACGGCACAACTTGCAGGAACGCTGACTTCGTCTGCTGCAAACATTGAAGCTTCATGTTTAAGCTCTGGACCAAGACTTTGTACAGAAGCACATCATTCTATTTCCAGAGGTCAATGCTACCTGCGCTGTGTTAGCTGTCAGTACTCATGCCAGAGCAGTCACGAGTCGTCGACGATGGCATGATATCGCATCGCTTGAGCCTTGGTCCGAAGCCTAATGCCTCATCCTGCGACTGCTTTCTAAAAATGCTCCGGTACACTGCATATCCAGCCAATCGATACCATACCACGCCCATGTGCCTCCGCCATGCATCGTTTCCTCGTCTGCAGCTGTGTCCGTCAGCTCGATCACGCATCCTCCCCTCACGAGCGGTCTGTCTGGACGCGGGAAGTGAATTACTCAAGGCATCCGATCGAGGAAACTTCCCCCTGCTCCGTCATCATCCATCCGACTCAAGGTATGCAGCTCGCATACATACATACAGTTGGCCTGGTAGCGTGACTCTTTTTCGAGATCATCCGTCGAAATCATCCCCGATGTGCTATTGAGACCGGCACGCCTCGGAGAAGTGGGGAGGCTTCTCGCTCCATGAAGATATAAAAGTCGTCTGGCATCCATTCATCATCTTCTCATCCAAGCGCAAGCAATTGGACAGCATACCAAATCACCAATACTCCATTCTCTCGCTTCGACCTTCACGCCTTCGTTTCCGCAGAAACATACTCGCCAAACCAAGATGCAATTCACTACTCTTGTCGCTCTTCTCGCCTCGGGGTTCGTCAACCCTCCAATGCTTACGACATGAATATCTGCTCACGATCATGCAGCGTTGCCGTGAATGCTATGCCCGGCGGTGGTGGTGATGGCCATGGCTGGTCTAAGACCACCTCAAGTTGCATCACCAAATCAACTTGTTCTAACACCGTATACCCATGGACCTCTGTTTACTCCAAGCCCGAGACTTATGTCTCGACTTACGTGACCAGCTACCCAGCTACTACAACTGCTACTGTGCCAAGCACATACACCACAACTGAGATATCTTCGCAGACCGGCAAATCTACTACCACTGGCTACTCCACTTACACGGAGTCCAATGTCTACAGTACCTACACCACGGTGAGTGTTCTCCACATCTGATCCGCAGCTTCTTCTCAACACGATCAATATTCATATTCTTCAAAATGCCCGCTCACATCTCCACCAGATCTGCACCACAAAGCCAATTATCGTGACCAACTACTACACCAAGAGCAAGCCCGTCACCAATGAGGTTCCTTACACCAAGACCATTACTATCACCGAGACGAAGACTACTCAGGTCCCCAAGACCTACACTACCTACGTTCCAACCACCAAGTACTCGACCATCACCACCCAGAAGCCTTACACCAATACTGGCTACAAGACCGAGAGCAAGTGCAGCAGCACAACCTCTTGGTCCACCTGGGGCTGGTAAGCGGCTGATTTGTCGCCGCAAAGCGTTGATTATGTGCGTGATCCGATCTATGATGATATTTACGATGAAGAGAAAGTGACGCGAGGAGGACAGTTGTTCTGATTTTATTCTTCTTGATGCTTTTATTGCGATGTCGCTCCTTCCGGTTCTTCAAGCTTCATAGCAAATCTGAAATATTTATGTTTTCTCACTGCTAGGTACCTTTCACATTGTGTTATGTTCTGAGACGATAGAATCCGGGCATTTTTCTTCGTAAGACCCAATACTCTGGTGTTGAGGTCCCTATCGAGATGGAGCGTTTTTTGGTATGCCGCATTGGGTGGAGAGAAATCTTGGGTGCTGGCTTCGTAGAGTGGAAATCTTTCATCAATTCCCTCCAAGGCTATGTGATAAAGTAAAGCCGTCTATGAGATTTAGAAGGCGAGTTCCTTGACAGATCGCAACAGACTTTCCGGGATTGTGGGAAGCTGCAAGCGCAGCCATGACAGCAAGATATTGTTCCAGATCATGGATTGCTCCTCATCAAGGAGAACGAGCTTCGTCAATCCTCTCTCAGAGCAAAGCAGGAATCTTGCATAAGTTCGTGCGCGTTGACGGACGAATATGCCAAAGCATTGACAGATGGGCTTGCAATGGCCTGTGTTTGCAGGGGACTCCGGCTCTGCAGATATACAGAAGTCTCTCTACAGAGCTGAGGAAAGCGGTATGGTTTCGCGACGCCGGTCGAGGCCTAAGCAGGGAGAGGCTGCCTGCTATAACTCGATGTCAAGTCACCTAGCATGACTTCTCCATGACCTTCCCCCGACCTCGTCGAAAGCTCCCTTCGATCGCGAGTGTCGACAGTGAATTCCGGCGTCTCGGTCCGGCGTCGTATCGATAGGGTGTATCGCGGTAGGGACGTAACGCCGTGATGCTATCTCCGATTGACAACACGTCCTGTCTAACTTTTGTGGTCTTGTCCAAGGTGTTGTTATTCTATGGCTCTCATGCCGCATAGTGTTGTGTCTGACTTGTGCTATTCATAGTACCAGAGAGATGTCCTAGATGGGACAGGAATTGTCATGGCCGAGTGTATGAATATGCTGTGGTATAGCATTCCTCTTCCGTGATACAGAAAGTTGATCTAGACGACAGCACCTTGCCATTGCAGAGTCGTTGTAGCTGGACAGTAGCTTCTCTTCGGGCAGCAACTGTCTGTATCCATGATGGCCAGCAATAATACTGTATAGGGGTCCAGTCTCGCACCAAGAGAAAGTTTGCGAGCTGGGCAAACATATGTCTTTCAAGACACGATAACCACAAAGAGCATACATTTACCACTGTAGAATAGATAAGAAGCCATCCTTGAAAGTACTACAAAAGTCCTTATCCCAATAGCCATGGTGGTGCGGAAGTCCTGGATTTTGAAGGCCAAAATTCATCTAGTCAGAAAATAATTCACCAATCAACCAATCTTCCTCTTATACATTGCGCATTGTTGGGGCAGCATTCTAAAGTGTCTACCGCGATGATCCAGCTTTTCAGAGCATATCCTCGTGTCGGGATGTTGTTGTGGTGCAGTTTTCCAGATTTGACCATCTTGAAGCCTTCAAGACCGTCAATACCTACCACAACTTCAGAAAAGCCTTTACACTTATCAAGGATATCGCTCTAGTGACTCTGTAGATCGTACTAGTACTGTGTTGATCGAAAGTATACATGTCTATGTTCAATTGAGTGAAGCCCTGGAATTTCCCCAGCCTAGGCCACACTCTATGTAGTCCATATGGGGCTATCTCGCGTTCATATAACCGGCGTTAACGCCGACGCCATCCCGAGAGAGCACCTGCCATCGTTGGGAGTCTCAAGGGAGAGCTCTGGGAGGTAGGGACATCTCTGACCAGGTCTCGAAAGACTTTTCCAACCTGATTTCGCCGAGAGGTCATTTCGGCAGCACACTCTCTGCTCTCCTGCCCAATCGACGCGACCACTCCTTCCTTCGCTCGTACTTGCTGCCTGCAATCAGTCGGATTGACCCGCGGGAGTAGTGCCTTCCTTGATCTCTCCTCAGCACCAATCTTTCTCGGATTCCCTCCTCCCTCCTCCCTCATCCCTCCTCCCAACCTTCCATCCTTCCATCCTTCATCTCTTTCCTACTCATCCATCGCTGCCGTTCCAACGGCTCATTGTTTGTTCGGGTGGCTCATCCTCATCGCGCTTTGTTTGCTCCATCTTGTCCTTTTCCAGCATCTTCTCGTTCACCATCGGCAAACTTCGCATCAATGGATCCATCATCATCTCCTACCTTGGACGAGGTGCTCCCTCATCGCGGTAGAGCCTCTTCTGATGGTGCCATCACCTATGCATCTCCCGGTAAGTTTTCCATACTCTACTCTTATCGTTCCCACTCTTGTCATGTTCAAAGTCGTGATACGCCGATTTGAGACTTGTCGAGTCAGTCTACCAATCCCTTACCCTTAACCAATTGGCTCCCTCCCTTCGGGTTTCCATGCTCTTGTTGATTGTCGACGCGTCTCTACCATAGAGACGCGCGCACTTCGATTGACAAAAAGAAAGACTTGCCTTGGTTTCTCTATTTTCCATCACACATCTCCTCCTCCCTCTACACACTTCTTCTTTGCTCCACCACTATCACAACAATAATTTTATCCATCGTGCTGACTTTAATAAGTCTTGACCGTCCCCGACTCTCCCGGAAGCGACTCTTCGGGTCAGCAAACTGCTTTCGCTCCAGATCACCCTCTTCCAATCGAGCTGCCTGCCACTGCCCATGATGGCACGCAAGAACCCACTTCTGACGACGAAGAAAGCTCTGACTCCGGCTCTGGCTCGGGTTCTGGTTCGGGCTCTGGGTCGGGGTCTGATACGCCTAGCCAAACTGCCTACAACATCCGCTACGATGAATTCTTTGACTATGATGATGATGACGAGTGGGACGCAAGGAGACGTCGCCGATCGTGGAGAGACTACGAGATGTGGAAGGCTTGGGAAGAAGGAAGATTCCACGTCGAGTACGAGGAGGAGGATGCGGAAGCATCAAGACTTCGCACCTCGGTCAACGGTGTCTTGATCACGGCCGACAACGCGCAGGCCGCCTACTCTCCTGCGGCGTGCATCTTTGTGGCCAAGTAAGTCAACGCAACGCTCCGGGTTCATGGTCGTTCCAACTAATCCTCGACCAGTCTGAATCGCACCTGCACCAGAGCCGAACTACTGCACGACCTTAGAGAAACTTTTCAGAGTATCGGCGAATGTTGGATCAAAGTCCGTTTCGATAGCAAGAACATTCCCGTCGCCTTTGTGCAATACAAGGTAAGAGCTCAGTCGAGCATCCGGTCGGTGACGAGACATTGACTGACATTGATCCCCAGACCGAAGCAGAAGCCGCGACGGCTGATGAACGTTTCCACGGAGTTAACATCTGCGGACGCCCCTGCCGCATCGAACACGCCAGAGCCCATCGTAAGTTTGTGTGCCGCCTGCTCGACGCTCGACTGACCCGACTTAGGCACCGTGTATGCTTCCCGCCGCGACCAGCAGGAACCCACTCTCGCTGAAATCATGCACAATCTTCGTCTCTTCGGCGACATCGAAGAGTGGTGGACGCCTTCCTTCACCGAAAGAGCCATGTATAACCTGCCGCTCGGCGCTTTCTACCGTTTCCGTCTCTTCCAGCCCTGCCAGGAAGCTCTGAGGGTATCCCGCCTTGTGCCTCATCGTTTTCCACACCACTTTTGCTGACCATCAACGACAGGCTCTTCGTAACGACGAGACGTACTTGTACAGACTCGCTCAAGTCGACATGCGCGAACCCGCTCCCACCGCCTATCCTACCATCTACCCTGAAGTCGTCCCCAATGCCATCTACGTCGGCGACTTGCCGTTCCAGGTCAATCAAGAGCATCTTCGCATGATCTTTGCTTGTTATGGACACATCAACAGCGTGGACGTCCGCAAGATTCACAGAAGTAAGTCCCAGCCTGCCTCCGCATTCACATTGCTGACCAAGTTCCAGAGGGCATTGCATTTGCGTTCGTGTACTTCGCTGAAGTCTACTCCGCCATTTCCGCTTGCCAGTTTCCCGTAAGATCATTAACATTAGCCGAATCATGAGATACTTGCTTACCTCTTTGCACCGCAGTATGTCTACGTCTACGGCAACCATGTGGCACGAGTGGAACCCAAGCGCATCAAACACGGCCGCCGTTTCCAAGAGGCTCAGGTCTACAATTACTACGACCACATGCCAGGTCCCTTCTTCCGTGGTGGACCTGACTACACCTTCAACCCTGGATCTTACGGCACTCCACGTTACATGCCTCCTGGCAACTGGGGTCCACGCCAGTAGGGTGTTGCCATGACCAACATCACACCTCCGGCGCCCGAAGTTGCCGGAGAAAAGCATACAACATCATTATGCCGATACGAAATCAGTATGAGCGCCCCATGACAGCGATACCCGCAGCGTGCTATCTTGCTTTTCTGCGATATGTTCTGCAGATGTCTTCTTTGCTTTGCCGTTTCTTTCTCAAGATGTCTTCCTTGCTTTGCTATTTCTTTCTCAAGCTGTTTCCAAGATGATTCCGGAATTTCGCTGGTGGCCACACATACAGGCGAGAATGGTGGAGTCTGGCTGTTGATATTTTTAGTTGCTCTTTGCTGTCTCCTTTGTCTGACGGCGACATGCCAAATACTGTAACACTGCACATATTGCTAGAGATCTTAGCTATACAGACGACACGTATGAAGCTCACACTCGCCTTCCTATTTCAAACGTCTTTGCCTGTTTGCCTCTCAGTGCTGTGAGTCGTTCGCGAGATCATCTTTCCGTCTTGGAAGCTTCAGGCCAGAATAGCATTGTGATGCAGAGCAGTGTCAAAACAGATGGTTCATGGTGGCTCGCCAAGTCCCAAATCCAGGTTTGTTCACCGACGACGGCCGGGCATAATGACCTTAGTCGCTAAGCGTGGTTCTGCGTATGATGAGATAGGAGAAGATTGTTTGCGGAGCCTCAAGAGGGCGCATCGATGCACCATTCAAACACCCAACGTCGAAATCGCGACACCAGTCTTCGGATATTCTTCGGATAACTCCCACATGATCATTTCATTTCTGTTTGTATCTTCTGCATCATCATTATCATCTATCAATCCATCACCTCTGTAACCTTCAACTCCGCCTTTGCAGCTTTCGCACCACCTTGCCATATCTCATCTTTCTTCTCCCATTCAATCGTTGGCATGACACTTGAGCGAAGGATATCTGCTTTGAAACTTGTGAGGCGGGTACACTTTTCCGCCAAAGCCGAGATGTCGGAAGATGAAGGGAAGGTGTTTTCGAAGGCTTTGTGTTTCGGGTTCTGGAGCTGTGAGGTTCGTGTCAGCGCAGGACAGGTGAGTCAAAGGGTGGGGGATACGTACAGCAAGGAAGTATTGGAGGCTAGGGTTTGCGACTATCTCGACTTGTTCGAGGTATTCAAGCGAGGGAAGAGTCGAGAGGAGATCTTCTTTGAAGGTCTCATGGCCGTCGACTTCGAGGGTTGCGTTGAGCACCATCAGGGTCTTCTGTTGCTCAAGAATGGTGCGGAGTTGTGTCGTTGTAAGTGTGAAGAGGGTGGAGTTCAACACTCTCAGACCCCGTGGTCTTGTGGCTTCATTTGTCAAGGCTTTCACGAGTGTAGAGCCTAGTGTTTTGTTCAAAGCGACAACACCATCTTTCGCAGCTTCTTCTGCAGTCTTTTCGCCATTGTTCGTTGGATCTTCGGGGTCGTCGGTGACGTCTGCATCGCTGACATTGAAGGCCAAGGTCACTAATCCAGGTCCTACTAAGCTGGCCAATTCAGTCGCTTGGATCTTTCCCAGAAACTCTGGATCGGAATGTTGAACGGTATAGTTGATCTCCAGGAACATCAAGCCTCGTCTTGCGGTCTCTTCATCGGTGGAATGGGTCACGTATGGCCCGATGCTGTCGAAAAACTTGGGCTGGGCAAACACATCAAGAAGATGTAGTGCTCGCAGCCCAGGTAGTCTCTTGAAGAACTCAACGCTGTCTGCTTGTGACTCTTCGCTCACTCCGCCAAAGAGCTGGCTGTAAATGACCAAGCTCTTGAGATTTGGCAAGCGGTCGGCCAATTGACTTAGCCAGCCAACTGGATAACCCAGAGTAAAAAGCTCAAGTGTCAAAGACTCGATTCCAGGAGGCAGTTGTGGGATTGTGAAGTCTTCCGAGAGGAGATTCTGGTAGTCGTCGAGTTTGATGTCGGACGTCAAGGTGAGAGCTCTGAGGCCGCCGGCTTCGGGAGGAAATTGTGGAAGTGAGAAGCTCTGGAGTGGGATCTGGGCTCCTTGGGCTTGTGCAGGATCCACCTGATTACCTTGCGGTATGTTGTTGTTATTATGTCTCAGAGTTGCCATTGTGTCTGTTATTAATCTTCCAGCTCGTTGGTGGCAAGGGAGGTCGAGAAGAAGAAAAATCCACGGATACCAAAGAGCTTTATTTTGTTCCACGGACAAAATTCCAATGCTTTCGGAGGATTGTTCAATTGGGTTTCAATCGGATGGGCATTTCTGTGTATATAAACAAATATGAGCTACGGAGCTGCGGACAATGAGGGACAAATTGTGGGTATGCGGGGGTGAGATGCGGGGGTCTTTTCATGATTGACAAGGATGTTCGAGCTAGTTTGTGGAATATTACATACAATAGGTAGGTATCCCAAGACTCTTGCCTGGAAGCTTCCTGTCTGCTGGAAGAGGGGCTGGTGAGGGGTCTTTGATCCTTCGCTTAGCTTTGCTTGCGTGTAGCTAGGGCTCGGGTGAGGAGCTGCCGCCGCAACGCCTGATTTTGGACTCTCTCGTTTCCCATGCTGTCCAGGCTGAACAAGAACGACTTTGTAATTTCACGGCGATGAAAAGATACGTTCTGTGCTAGGAGTAGCTGTGTTGTGTCAGGACAATCATCGCAGACGATTTTGGCCAAAAATTTCTCGGGAGTGGTATGACCCTGTTCATGACCTAGCTTTACCTTCACAGCACGCAGTATCGGCCTATAAGCTGATCAGATATACGGAGAATTGATGCTAGCTACATTAAACCATCTTTTAGTCAATATGAAAGCTCCCACTCGACTTGCGGAGTGTGAAAAACGATGGCACATCAAACCGTAAAGTGGAGCACAACGAACATCTTTGACGACAAGACATCCACGATATGTATTGAGTCTTCGGTACTACATCCAGGGGGCGAGGTACCACAGGCCCGCTTCCGTCATACTATTCACAATAAAGAGAGTCTCCTGCAAGTAATTAAGGTGGCCAGGCATGCAGGCACAGTCAAGAAGAACCGAACATCGACATTTCCGACATCGACCGGATTCGCGTCTTCGATCTGCCGTACTCGCCCAAGGTGTATCGCAAACGACCTCAGTGTCCTTCTCAGTGTCCTTCTCAATGAACTCAAGACAATGACTCGCTCAGGGAGAGGTGCCATGAGGGAGAGGAGCGTTGGCGTGCATTTCAGAAGTCGACTGGACTGGGGTAAGAAAGGCATTCGAGACATTCGTCCGCACTATGAGCATTACTTTTCTGACCACACGCGACATCCGAGGGATATAACTGCTTTTTTTTGCTGTGGTTCGAGGTGAGCATGAGAGCAGGAGTGCAAGTTTGTAGTGGGACGTGGTGGAGCTTATGCAACTTGAATTTGTGGAGCTTCACATCCGGTTGCCATCCGGTCATCGCTGGGTATGTGTACAAGTACATGGATCTCTTTCGCGATTTTGTTCCCCTGCCCAAAGAACACGCCGGCCCTGGCAAGAATAGAGGGCGTTCAGAGGTGCCCTGTTGCGTATACACACCCGTCAAGAAGTAAACGAGCCAGACGGACGCAGACAACATTGAGGATTCGGTACACTTTCTCGATTCATGAGGAGACTCCTTCCACGGAGGCGGCCACATCAGCAGATTCAACTCTGCAAACTCGGGACGTCTTTTTCTCTAGGCGACGGTGATGGATGCGAGCGTTTCTACGTAAATCTCTGTATCAGTAGTATGACTGTCCTCTGCCCTGTCTACCTTTTGACGAGGATGCATACATTCCAGACTTTGCAGTGCGACCGCCCATGCGAACAAGTCCTGAGAGATGCTGTACACCCGCAAGGACACCGTCAATGACCTGAACATCTTCACCGACAGCATCTTCAACAGCCTTCTTGAGTTTGGTCATACCAGCACAACCAAGCGTTAGACACTCAGCACCCCGAGCCACAAGGTCTTTGGCGACTCCACACATGATGGCAAGCACTTCATCTTCACTCTTGGTGTCGAAGTCAAGAACTCCTAGATCGCAGCTACCGACGCCAGAGCAGAAGCCGTCAAAGCCATAGTGTCGAATGCTATCTTCATGCATAGCTTTCGATCTCTTGCTGGTAGCAATCAGTCCGAAGCGATTGCCCAACGTCCGAGCAGCAAATAGTGAAGCCTCCATGATGCCAATAGAGGGCTGAATGAATTCTTCCCGTAGCATACGAATCAGAGCATGATCACTGTAACATGCCACGAGGAAGGCGTCGTATTGATGTGCAATAGGAATAAGTGCACGCATGGCTGCGGCGGCGGACATCACACCATCAAAGTTACCCTCGACGGCAGTAGGTGCCGGCTCTGGACTTGTGAAGCCAATCACCTCGACATCTGGTGCCAGCGTCGGTTTGACCATGCCAATGCACTTGTCGGTCATGAATTTGCTGGCATTTGGATTGACGAGGAGGATTCGGATCTTTCCAGATCCCATGGTAATATCGGAGGCAGTCGTCATAGTAGGTGAGATATCGGAAGTGGGCTCCAAATAAAGGGTCTCCGGAACGAATTGGGGTAGAAGGTGCGACGGTTGGGGTAGCAGCTGTCAAGGGTCCTGATAAGAGTATAAGATCGGGCTATACCAGCGATCAAGGAAAAAGCAGTTGAGGAATAGGGCGTACGCAGTAAGGCGTGGTGGCAGACAAAGTTAGCAGTGAGGAGTCGGCTATCAGAGGCATTTTCAACCCTCTTCAATACCAGTGTACATGCGTCGGACGAGCCTATCTCGGCTTCGGCCAATGACGGCCAGCTGTGCTGTATATCTGTGTCAAGACAGTCGCATTTCTTGCCATCTTCTTTATCGAGACATCGATAGGGACAGCAAGTGCAGGCGCAGCTGCGTGCGAGATTGATGGAAGATAAGAAAGCGGCAGTCTTGTCGCATACCTTGACTCAAGATGGAGCTTGCCCGAGTTTGCCGAAGTTTACCGATGCAGCTTCTCCGCCGGGTAAAACCTCAGGGTTCAGATTGCGCACGCGGCCCCATCCGAGGCAACAGGTTAGCCCCACGTTACAGCAATTGCAGCGTGCATGCTACGCAACGACGTGACGATCCTACCGAAAATCGGCATTCGAAGGAGCATGTACAAGCGATACCGCTTGGACATATGAACGGGTGGGATGTAGCGGAGCCAATTGAATTGGGGTTGATAGCGACAATTTCCCATGAGTAATGCGGAGTCCAAACCATTCGGAGTAAACAAATCCAAAAGGATCGCCTACTTCTCGTCTCTTGAGTCGCTCCTTCTTGCCCGCTCTTTTGCTTTCCAAAGTCTTCAATCCCGCGCACCTGGACTACACCGATAGGACGGTCAGCAACTTCGCCTATCGCGCCTAAACGAGGAAGGCCAGCATATTCCACATGGAGGTTCTAAGTGCACCCCACGAACAGCAGCTCGGGCACAGTGATGCGCAAGACAGAGCTCGAGCCTACAAGAGCCGTAACAAACGACCCTGTGACTTTTGCCGTTACAAGAAGGCAGCATGTCATCTCGAATCTAAACCACCTTGTGAACTCTGTGTCCGTTATGGCAAAGACTGTACTTTTGTAGAGTCTCCAGCAAAGAGACGTCGTCCCAACGAAGATCGTCCTCGAGAACCGTTACTGCCTCCTGGCAGCACTTTGGACCTTGGGAGTGACTTGTTGAGCTGGGAGCCTCCACCATCTTTCATGGAAGCGAGTTTGCCCGGTGGCTTATATGGCGAATACAAATTCGACACGCCCATGTTTGAACCTCTCATGTTTGAACAATTCGACCCGGTACAAGCAGGCCTAGCACCGGCTTCCAACCACACCCCTGAGTCCATCCCAATGGATTACTTTGACAATGCACAGGAGCCCTCGCTGGACGCGCAAGGATCTAGCAATGCACAGGTCGTTGGATTGAGTGGCGAGTCGGACCCTTATCTACTTCGTCAATATCATTATGATGGCAACAATGAATGTATCTTCCAGCAGCTCCGTCTGAGAAGAGTTGGAGAAAATGACAAGATTCCTGTACACTTCCTCATCCAGCAAAACAAGTTGGCTGCCAAAGCTCAACCCGCCGAGGACCCAAGCACGTTAGACACATTCAGGAGGGAAATCAAGGAAATGATCAGTGACGATGTTGGAAAGAGACTCATCAGACTGTATGTTTCCAGTCTCTATGTTATAACAGCTCTTACTGACCATGTAGATTCTTCCGCTTTGTCCAGCCATACTTTCCGATACTCTCTAGAGAGCGCAGCATGAGTGGCGGAATTTACGACCCTGAAGCCTTCCCGACTTCGCTGCTTGCTGCAGTCTATGGCCATGCACTGCCCTTCTGTATATTCGACGATCAGTTATGCGTTGAAGTCTACACTCCGCCATCCACCGATTCGCTATTTCGCATCGCCTGGTCTGCCACTCATCCAAACTATCACACACCATCACTGTCGGTTGTCCAAACACTACTACTGCTGGTGCAGAGGAGACCGACCAACAAGCATGTTGCTGACACGCCAGTGAAATGGACAATGGTAACGGATGCTGTTTCTATCGCACAATCTCTAGGCCTGAATCTTGATCCGACCGACTGGCCTCTACCTCTCTGGGAGCAGAGACTGAGAAGACGGCTGGCTTGGGCCGTGTTCACGCAGGAAAAGTGGATTGCGTTGAACACTGGTCGCAGCTCTCACATTATATCGGACGACTGGGATGTAAGCCCTTTAACACAGGACGACTTCGAATTGGCCGAAGGAAGTGACGATAGGGGATACTCGGAGCATTTTATACAGCTTTCTATGCTGACAGAAACTGTTGACGCTATTCTGCGCAATCTTTTTTCGATAAAGGCGACAAGGAAACTGTGCAGCTCGCTTGACACTACCCTGGAAGTCGCCAAGCCACTACGTGTAAGACTCAGCCAGTGGTACCAAGATCTTCCTCCAGACCTTTTGCCGACTGCTAGAGTCGGTAAAGGTCATGACCTCAATGGACAGGGAGGACTGCATCTTGCCTATATCACAGCAAAGATCCAGCTCTTCCGAGCTATGTTCCGCCCAATGAGCGAACCGGGCACACAAGCAACAAACGCCTTACGCACGGGTGCGATAGCAGTAGGCAGAGAGTTGTTCGAGTTCCTGGAGAGTTTAGACGCCAACCACATGGAAGCATTTTGGCCGTCCTGTAAGTGCAACACTATACACATTATATGAAGTATGATTCACTAACAATGTACAGACTCCCGAACGAACTTCGTAATCGCAAGTAACTTCATGATTCTGCTGTTTGTCACTTCGCCAAGCGCGGCCGACGCCAAAGAGTGCTTGAGTCTATTGAACTCATGGCGAAGTCTGCTCCGAATCAAGTCTCGCAGCTGTGATCTGCTTAATCTGGCTCTACTACGTCTGGATGCTCTTTACGTGGCAGGACTCGACAAGCTGATCAACCTCACGCAATTCGCTCTACAAGTCTTCCAGGAACAGGCAAACTAGATTTTATGATGGACATGATTTATGATGTGGGAAAGTGTCAAGGTGATCTTTGTTAATGTTTGGTACTCTCTAATTATACTTGTAGATAAGTTGAATCTCCATGCATTATAAATTCGTAAATCATAATTGGACGCCCTGATATATATTTTTGTCATGCTCATTCTTCCATATCCTTCTTCGTGTGCTGAGGAACTTCAGTGACACTGGGCTCGTAACCTTCCACACCGTCCATGTACATCTCTTGACTTGGCGAGATCTCAAAGGGCTTGATCTTGAACGAGATCCAGTACACCATGCCAGCAACAAGAGTACTGATCAGCCAGCTCAAACTGTACAGATATCTTGCACCTGCCGGCACGCCACTAGCTCCACAGGCTGCAGCCAATCCAGGCATGTTAGGGGCAATGCCACAGAAAAAGGCGATGAAAGCGCGGATGTTGAACCCAGCGGTGAAGTGATGCACATCATGCTTCTTATAGAGCGCTCGTACGTCCAGAGAGCGGCGGCGACAGATCCAGAAGTCAGTGATTATGATGCCGACCAATGCACCGAGGAAAAGAGCATAGCCACCAAGGAAGGAAGAGAATGACTTGGCACTGTACTGGATGTTCCAGGGCGTAGTGGCAATAGACAGGATGCAGCACAAGTATGCTCCCCGTCGTACATTGATGTACTTCGGAAACCAGAGAGCAATGTCGTTGGAGAAGGAGACGCTATTGGCACTGATGTTGGTTCCGATGACAGCGAAGCACCAGCAGAGACCTGCAAAGAACTGAGCTGCGCGGTTGTCCCAGAGCTTCGCTACCTCAAGCGGATTCCACGTGCTAACACCGTACACAACTTGCGCAGCACTGGTGACTGTGGCTCCAAGCACACCGCACATGGTGACAAGAACCATCAAACCTACAGCTTGAGTCCAAAAGACTTCTTTTGGATGTTTGGCATACCGGGTGAAGTCAGGCATGTTGAGCGCGAGAGTAGCTTTGGGTCCGATGGCGGTGGTGACGCACTGGAGGAAGACAACAGCAGCAGGTGTGCCATCCTTGATACGAGTGGGTTGAGAGAAGGTTGGTCCGAAGCCCTTGGCTGCGACCAATGCCCAAACGAACAAGACAAGACCGAAGATAGGCATGATGACTGTTTTGGCCATAAACATATATCTCAAGCTAGAGATCTTTAGCCATAGCAGTGGTGCTTGGATAATGATGAAGAGGAAGAAGCACAGCAATTGGGCAGACGTGACATGTGCGCTTTCCGGAAGACGATTGGGGAAGTTTTCAAAGCTAGGCCAGATAGCTTCAATCATGATCTGAAGGCATTGTCCTCCTTGAAAACTCTGCGTTCCGAACCAGATGCAAGCAACCACGCCACGGATGAAGACCGCGAAGTAGGAACCTCGCATACCAAAGCTAGCTCTTGTGAAGACCGGAAAGTTGATGCCGAACATGGCACCAATGTAGCCGTCCAGCATAGCGGGAATGCATACGAGAAAATGTCCAATGAGTACGGCTAGAATCGAAAGACCTGGATTCAGACCTTTACTGACAGAGGTTGAGGATACTGAGGATCATACTCAGTACGTGATCATGAGGATAGCAAACCGAGTTCATGCTGACCTTGATACATCGAGATCGAGAAAGCTTCTGCTACCCAGAAGCCCAACAAGCTCGGCCATGTCCACGTTCGCTCTCGCGAGCCCAACGGCACAGGCTGTTGTTCCTTGTTTGTGGATATCTGGTCATGGTAGTCGTGTTCGGAGGCCGACGGTATAGCAAGACGACTACGAAGACCCATACTGTGTGAAGTTCGAGGAGTGGCAAAGTGGTTACGAGAAAACAATTATGAATTGTGTTGCTTCGAGATCAGCAGCAGATTCATCTGCACTTACATGTTCCCGCGAAGTCAAACTGCAGGAAGAAGCTGCTATCTCCAACTTGTCAGACACCCTTGCCAGTGTGGCAATAGGCCGTGGCATACATAGATAAGATGTAAACGCCACAGTCTTTGCAGGATCGATATACACAAACGACGTTGTATGGCCCACTTCGAAGTGATAGATCGATAGGCTGGCAAGAAGTGCAGAAGCAAAGGCTGATAGCTCTTATCGGCGAACGATAGGCGGACCCTCCAAAAGTCTTGGCACAGTCGGGCGAATTATGTAAGAAGAAATGCCGCGACCTTGCCCGAGGGTCGACCGTCGACGTGATAGCTTTGCCGGCTTGCATCTCTCTTCCATGGTGTCGCCGTAGCGGGCAAGCATGATGAATATACCAAGAATGTCTCCTGATATGATTGCAAGAGCCGCTTCCCACCTCCCAAGCTCAGTGGCGTCCGAATTACGATTCTCATCATGGTGCCGATAGCGACAGCAGACCTTGGTGAAGGCACCAATGTCTCAAATTCAGACGTGTACCCTGCCAAAAATGCAGATGTCAAGCTACGAGAACTTTGGACCAGACATGGAGATCCTCAAAGTGAAAGGTAACGATTCATCACCACATGTGATGAGATGTGCCGCTGAACCAACGAAGATATACCAATCCCGAGCTAGACAGCCTCGCAGCACTTGTTCGATATAACGCTCGTATATATCCTGACCAGGTCGCATATCTGGTGCCTAGAGGACAATCGTTCGATAAACTGACATGGAGCGAATTTGATGCTCTCACAGACCTTTCAGCTGCCCACTACGCGAAATCATTCACCTTCAGAATCGATATTCAAGGCGCTAAGTTCTGCCAGCCGACCATTGCCTTGCTAGGCGTCGGGAACACGTTCGACTATTGGGTTGCCCAGATCGGCCTTTGCAAATTAGGAGTTCGGCTGCTACTCTTGAGCGACAAAAATGCTGACGTTGCCCGAGACCATCTCCTCGACGTATGCAATGCTATTGGAATGGTCACTGAAGCTAAGCTTCAAAACACCCTAGACCATCTGAGCATCCAGGTCGTCACAATGCCAAGTCTTGCAGAACTTCGGACCGTCGTGCCATCAGATTGGAAATTCGAATGTGAGGATCCATGGAACCAACAAGCAATGATAATCCACTCAAGTGGATCGACTGGTCTTCCGAAGCCAATTATTCATACCAATCGAAGTCTGATGCTCATTGCGCGGATGTATCGACTCTTCCAAAGCTTTGTAGTGGAGAATTGGTATAACTGCTTTCCATTGTTCCACATTGCTGGCGTTTCGATTATTCTCGGAGGTCTGCCTTCAGCTTTACCAACGACATTCCCTCCTGAGAATTGGCCGCCGTCCCCCGGCGCGATGCTCTCTGCCTGGCGGAAACTGGACGATATCGGCCATCCGGCAGACTGCTTGCATTGCGCACCTTCTGTCATTGAGGATCTGTACGAGTACTTATCTATGGAGGAAGCATCGAGTTACTCTGATCTACTCAAACTGAAGATCCTCCAGCCAGGCGGTGCTGCTTTGTCATCTGTCTTGCTTAAGAAGCTGACCGACATGGGGGTGAATGTAAAGACAACATACGGGTCGACAGAGATTGGACCACCATTTCGTACCATTCCAGACACTAGGGACAATCCGAGATGCTACAACGTACGTTCTCTCTTTCCTGATAATCCACTGGTCGAAATGGAACCTCAAGGCGAAGGTCTTTTCGAGTGTATTGTGTATAAGGGCTTTCCTCTGGCAGCCGAACTTTGGCAAACACCTGACGCTCCCAATCCTTACCGCACGAATGACCTCTTTGAAGAGAACCCTCCTGGTAGTGGACTCTTCGTCCTACAAGGCAGGAAGGATGATATCGTAATCCATTCCAATGGCGAGAAGACCAACGCTTTGCCGTTACAGATGACCTTGGAGGAGTGCCACTCAGACGTCTTGAAAGTTGTGGTGTTCGGCACTGACTATCCATGCACTTCTGCTGTTGTTCAGTTGTCAGCGGATAACAGCAATCCGGACCACGAGGGTATTCTTAGGTCTCTCGAAGGAGCATGCAAAGCTTTCCCTGTGTATTCTCAGCTGGATAGGTCTATGGTATTGATCCTGCCTCGCGGTACAGCACTGCCTGTCACGCCAAAGGGAAATGTTCGCCGCAAAGAGGCGTGGAAATTGTTCGGCGACCGAATCGATCAGCTATACACAAGCTTACTAAATGGTGATTCGCAAGATGCGGAGGTCACCACATTGTCGAATCTCGATCACGAAAGCTTTGTCCAACAATGTGTGGCCAACGTCTTCAAGCTCACTGCTGAGAAAATCAAGCGCGATGTCAGCTTTTATGACCTAGGTCTCAATTCACAAATGGCTGTTCGATTACGACCTTTATTGACCAGACGTTTCGGTAAATTTCCGCTAATGTATGTCTTTGAGTACCATTCGGTGGAAAGACTGGCACATGCTCTATCATGCAAACAGCAAGGTCAAAACTCCAAGCGCCCTTCAAAGGACCAGTTTACCTGGATACATGGCATTATCAACCAATACTCTGCTAAGATGCAATCCTGGTCAAGGCCTGTCTCAAGATCGCAATGCGTTGATGGCCAAGTAGTCTATTTGACCGGCGCGACTGGTGCGTTAGGCAATGCTCTGATCGCTGAGCTGGTGATGAACCCGCAGATTAAAAACATCTATTGCGCCGTCAGAGGATCCAATGCTCGGGAGAGGCTGGCAGATCAGCTTCAAAATCGAGGCTACGCTCAGGAAATATCCAAAAGCAACAAAGTCATCACAATACCCTACGACATGGCTTGTATTACTCTTGGGCTCAATCAAAAGCAGTATGCCGATCTTGCATCTGAAGTGACTACAGTCATACACAACGCATGGAAGATGGACTTCAACCAGAGAGTTGACATGTTTGAGAAAGATTGTCTTAGAGGGTCACTGAATCTGATGCGCTTTTGTCAGGAGTCAGTCACGAAGCGTTTTGTCTTCACAAGTAGTGTTGCCACAAACATGGGCAAGGCAGCTGCCACTAGATCGATCCCTGAAGCACCGATCGCGGACGATCCCAACCTTGCTCTTGAGACCGGCTACGCTCAGAGCAAATTCATAATCGAACGACTCACTCAGGAGTACTCCAAGATCACGAAGTCTCCGGTTCAGATCTGCCGTGTTGGTCAGCTTTGCGGCCACACCACTCTGGGCTCGTGGAACAGCTCTGAGATGTTTCCCATCATGGTAGCTACTGGATTAAAAAACCTTGGCGCCATGCCGACGTTTGACAAACAGCAAGTGGACTGGCTTCCTGTCGATGTATGCGCAAACGTCATCGGTACTCTAATCTCCCACACGATGCCAGAGGATGGTTATTCCCTTCACAATCTTGTGAATCCTTCCTCAATCTCATGGTCGGAGTTTCTCGACGCACTTGAACTTGCTTCCGGTTCTCGCTTCGAACGAGTCGACATGGGCGAGTGGGTAAACCGATTGCAAGACAAGAGCAGCGAAGACGATACAGTGCCTGGAGCCAAGCTATTAGGATTTTTCGAAGCCATGGCGGAAGAAGAGCAAGTAGGGGTCCATTTCGATACTTCGGAGACTGCTGCACTGGTGCCCAAGTTGAAAGACTGTACAGCTGTCAACGAGACCCTGCTGAGATTGTATCTGGAGAAATGGCGATCGGACAGATTCCTGTAGTTTGATTAGAAGGCGGGTCATACAGTGGAAGGTACCTAATCTCGGTCATATCTGTTCTTGGGCCCTTGTATTTTATATATTCGACGTTGTTCCAGCGGTCAAAGCACAATTTTGCGATTGCTAAGCAGACGAAGTAAATCCATTGCCAGTGCTTGCAGGTTGGGTCCTTGAGAAGCTCCGTGGCGAGTGACTTGTCGTAGGAGAAGTGGTTGCCCAGATACTGAACAACAATAGAAACCGTCTTCGGAGATGAAGACTAGTTATACAAGGCACTTCGCACGCTCTCATCGAGGAGCGCAGATGAGATGGCGATAGATCAATGGTAGGTATTGAATTCCGAATGCTGTGTAGCGTGTCGCTGGCGTCTGCCTTGTTCCACGAACGCCACTGCTTTTGTCATCTGGCGAATATCAAGAAACGACATGTCACCTAGAGCCCGCACACTTCTCGACTTGTACCTCTTCAATGTCAAACATGTAGACAATCTGGTCCTTTGCCAGCTAACCAGATGACCGTGTTTGAGAGTGTATATCGCGATGCTCTAGACAATTTGCAGCAATTGCCGACTGCTAAAAGGAACAAGCGGCAAAGGGAAAGAAGTGCTTTGCGCTCTGATAGGAACACCCAGGCTTCTCCACTTATTTTGCAATAGAACGGAGTAGTTGAGATCCTGCATCCATTTGACAGCTTTCCCTTGTCTCCAATTCCTCACCCCCTTTTACTCCTGCCAAACAACACAAGTAACATTACCCCCACCCTGCCACCTCGCAACCGGCTTCCCCACAGTCCCCAAAACAACATCCCTCTCAAACACCACAACACTTTTATCATACTGCATTCCCACTGCCAACAAATCTCCCCATTTATTGAGTGAAAAGTGTCTTGGGAACGTTCCTCCCGCGGGCCAGAGTTGTATGTGGTTGAGCGTGCCGTCTTTGTTGAGGGCGAAGGTGGAGAGAGAGTCGGAGGGGATTGAGGTGCTGTTGTGGGGGTTTGGGTTCGGGAGGTGGAAGGATGTGTTGTTGCGGTTTGAGAGGATTAGGAAGCGGTTGTCTGGCTGTGGAAAGAGGTCAGTCAGTATGGCTGGAGAAGTGAGTGAGGGGGAAGGGGAGCTTACTGTAATGGCAATTTCAGCTGCGGCATTACCGTTAGGAACCACAAGATCTCCGTAGGTAGAGGTGTTGTAGACCTGCTTGAATTGCATACCACCAGCCGAAGGGTAGGAAACAGCAAAACTGGTAACTGTGTTCGCCAATTCCGAGATCAAGAACATGAAACTCGTGCCCTTGTTTCCCACAACACCATAAGGATTATAGAAAACAACATGTCTAGGGCCAGAACCCGGAAGCACGGCAAGAGCCTTTTCGGCCTTTACCTCTCCAGTCTTTGCGTCAAAAGAAAACACGCGCACAAGATCAGCGCCAAGGTCAGGTACAACCAAGAATTGACCAGTAGGATCCAGTACAGCTTCATGCTCATGAGGATCGTCCTGTCTTTCGGCATTTGGCCCAGGTTTCTTGAGCTCGAAGGTGATTTCTTGCTCGAATGCAAAGCCGCCGGTGCGATTGACGTCGAGGTCCCAACTACTGAGCGCACTGCCAGAGTAATGCGCCAAAGCAATTGATCTCTTCTCGGCAGGGTTCCCATAAATAACGCCACTGACAGGTCCGGAGATTGTTTTTTCACGGTAGACTTTCGTCAAACTGCCATCGTCGGCGATTGTGAAGGAAGTAAGTGAGCCATTGGTGACCTCGAGGCCTTCGTCAAGACAGTAGAGAGTAGCGTGATTGGGATCGAGGGTGAGCCACGATGGATTGGGCGCGCAGCCGGCGTTTGCGGACGTCTTCGTCAGAGAGTATTGGCCGCCGTGTTCTGTGAGTGAAAGTGTTGTGATGTTGCCAGAGTAGTCAGAGACGAAGAGGTTGGTGGCAGCAGTCAGAGACGCCGCAGCGCAGAGTTGCAGTGAGCGAAACAACATCTTTCACGTTCAATGGCAGAATAGTTGTCGTAAGGAAAGAGCGAGGGGAAAGAAATCAGAGGCAGTGTCGCCTTGCTTGCTTACTTATATTAGGGCTTACGCATAGTGCTGTGGACATGATGCATTCAGCCGCATGCAAAAAAACGACATTGATGATGCTGGAGCATGAAACACAAGGCGGAGAGAGGTCGAAGCGGGGGTGACAGCCAACCGATCCGGCTGGTGGGGACGTGCTTGGCGAATGAAGATCAGCAAGTCTGCCAGCAATTCTTGCATGCACTGCCGACATCAAGGTTCAAGGAAGCGACGCGTCGACGGACAGTGGGAAAGCATCGAAGGTAAACGATGATTGTAATACAAGGGTATTTTCTGTTTCTGGGACCGAGATGTTCTGCTTTTATCGAGCCATCTCTCTCAACAATATACTAAGGCGGCCTTACCAAGACGACAAGACCGTCAAGGTTTCCTAGTAGACCTTCTTGCTCTGGTCTCTGAGCTGGGCAGTCGACTGGTTCTCGTTGCCTCTAGACTCCATGTCGGCAGCCCAAAGAGCGGCGCCACAGATGTTTGTGAAGGAGAAGAAGACACCGACAATAGGGACAAGCTCCAGCAGAGTTGCGACAGTACCGAAACCAGTGTATGCGCCCTGTCTCTTTGCAATGAACTCTTCCTGACTGGCCTGGTTCATGCCCTTGAGCTGGAAGTATCTGGAGTGGGCAGCCGGGCCGGCAGCCTTGCCCTGGAGAAGGATGAACATGGCGGTACCGACAACGGGGATGAAGTTGAGAGGCAGGTACATGACGTATCTGATGATGGCGCTGGGTGCGAACTTGGCGAAGGGCTTCGAGACGAGTTTGCCGAGACGACCGATGGCATCACCACCACGACCGACCTTGCGCTCCTTGGCCACCAGCTCAGACTCGCCCTTGGCGACCAGAGTGCCGTCGAAGGTATCGATCAAGCTGTCCTCGACCAAGAAGTTCTTGGAGAGGGTGTTGAAGATCTTGCTGCTCTCGTTCAAACACAGCAGGGCGGCATTGACGGCGGCCAGAGGACCGTTGAAGACGGCGAGTATGGCGGCTTGAGGGAGGTATCCGAAGAAGAAGACACCGGCGAGGGTGGTGATGCCGAGGGCGATGGTCGGGAGGAGCTTGGCGGCAAGGGGCTTCCAGAGCTCACGGTTCGAGAGGAAGTAGAAGATACCCTAGTGAGGTGTTAGTCTTGCTGACGCACAACACGATACAAGATGTCATACTCTGATGGGGTAGAGGTATGCTCCCGACTGAGCAGCTTCGTTGGCGAGGCCGGCGACTCTCTGTGCCTCTTCGCGCACCGTGTTCTTGACTTTGTCTTGCGCAGTCATGTTGCTGTTTCGTTGATGCAAAGTTGTATGTTTCAAGTAGAACGAAGGTGTGTAAGAGCTGCTGCTTTTGTTGTCGCCAGAGTTTACAATTATGGTCATGCCCCTCGCCCAGTGACGACCGAAACGTCATTTCGTCATTGTCAGCCACTTTTTGAGCTGCCAGCCACACTCAATCCCACTCTTGGCAAAACTCTTTTTTTAATTCTCCGCTCCGCAGATCGATCTGCACAATTTATGCACTTGACCACACTTCTGGTCCTTTGCTTGAGAACCTCACGTGCTCGGCAGAGTCTAGTTCTCTCTCGAGATCAAACTTTCTGTCAAGAGTCTCGTCAACCGCAAGCTGGAGCGTCACAGCATGAACATACAGAGTGCATACAGTCCAACCTTGGTAGGCTGGAGAGACTATTCTGTGATCTTGCGCAATGAGGAAAAGTGCAAAAGTATGCGACTTGACGCTCTTGCGCCGACAATGACCACAACGACGACATCAAAACCAAAGGAGACGCATCAACAAGACAGATTACTCTGACCGATATAAACCTCAACAAAAAGTAGCAAACAGAAACCCCTGTGGGAGGCCTAAGCCCGCAGAGGAATAGAGACATGGTATTTTCTTCATAATTGTGTCGTGTGAGGATTACTGGGACCTCTGACCGTGGAGAGATTTGAACAGGCGACGTGCGGTCACGAGCCACGTGGGAGTAGACACGAGCTCTTTCCACTACACCAATGCCGCCTGAACGAAGGAAACGCTAAATCGACTGAGTATAATACCAGGACTGGCGTTGGGCGAGACAACGCACCAAATTTGCTACCAAATAGAGCTGATATCCTTTTGATTCAAGGTGTTGCTTATCCTGTGCATCTTTCCCATGGCTCTCTGTAGTCCAGTCCCAGTGCGCCAAAGACATTCTTCTCCGCCTCCTCCATTGTGTATGCTTTCCCATCGACATCGACCACTGCTCCGGTCCTCCTATCTCGAACGCCGGAAGAGTCGAACTTGTAGTTGTAGGTTTGTCGAACGTAGCGGCGCAGGTCCCGTTGGAAAGTCGTACCGCCCGACCAGCCCATTACCGCGCAACCCACGGTCTTCCAAGGCGCGATGATGATGTCGACTCTGCGATGAGGATTCAAATTCTTTTCCTTCGTGTCGGTTCGGTCAAGGTCGTGCTTGGGATTTTGCCAGACCACTAGCGCTTTGTCGAGGCTGTCGAAGCCGCCGTGAGCATGCGATGAGGACGAGTTCAGAGGAAGCGTTTCCTGTTTACGATCACTGGTCTTGGTGGTGATCAATAGTGTATGCGTGATCCAGCCTTGTTCCTCCAGACTCGCAACGACATTGGTGACCATGTTCAGAGTCTTATCCTCATCTGGGTGCGACAAGACGATATCCACATCGCCACAGTTCTCTTTGCCTCGTCGATAGCCACCGACGACTAGACTCTGCATACCCTGATCACTAACTTTGACCGCATGCTTGTGGATGATGGCGGCGATGTCTTCAACTTCAGATCGAGGGATGGGTAACAGAAACTCGTCGTAATACTTGACCCCGATCTGTTGAACTCGCGACAAGGTACTCCAGCCGAATTCTACTACGTCGTCCAAGTCTCTCCACCCTTTCTCCTTGAAGTAGTCTCTTGCTGTTGTAGCTCCGACGCCCCAGATGTTGTAGAATAGCTTCACAACTTTGAGCTCATCATTGTTTTCTCCTTCTTCTGCCTCTGTGATCTTGCCATAGTTTGCAAACTCAACGAAGAGGTTTGCGATCTTTGCGTCACAGCCTGGTAGATGCATGATCTCGCGTGCAGAGCTAAACTTGTGAGGGTAGGCGGCTATGGCAGCGATACTAGTACTGTAGGCTCTGACACCGATTTCGTCGCCAGTGAGTAGTCGAGCCAACTTGATTTTATCAAGCTGAGCAATGAACTCTGCATTGGGCGGGTCGGCTGGCGTTGCACGTTGACAAGCATACTTGACCTCGTTCTGAACCCATGGCGGCATCTCGGGAAGGTCGGAGGACTGGCCTGAGTCGTGTTCGGAGGTCGTTTGGTGTAACAATTGAGCTCGCTTGGCATGCATTGTAGGTTGGAATGGCGCTGAAGTCTTACTGCCACCAATTTGGCCAAGTTTGCGACTGCTGCGCTGCTGAGCTGGAGAGGATGGGTTGTCATCGGCATCAGCTCTTGCTCTTTCTAAAATGGACCGTGGTGTGTTGGTCTGAGCAGTGAAGCTTGAGCCTTTGATTGGTGTCTTGATATTGTCGGGCTTCTCAACACGCCGACCTTGGTATAGCAAATATGGTTCGATGGGCAGGATGGTGCCCTCTTTTCGACTGTCGAAGAACCATTTCAGTCGCAGGACCTTGATGTATGGATTCGAAAAGTAGGCACGGTTCGAATCCTGCTTGGCTGCGGAAGTTTTGTGCTTGCGCTTGGTTGGGTTTGACCCATCTTCCGTATCAGATTCAGTACTGACATCGTGTGTATCCAGGTTCATCTTTCCATTCTCTTCGGACTCATTCGAACGGGAAAACTTCAGCTTCTTATTCGAATGGTCTGTCGTGTTTCGGGATACAACGTCAGAGGCACCCGTGTCTTTAACGATTTCGACTTCCTCGGTATAGCACTTTTTGTCGCGCAGATCTAGCTGGATACGCCTCTTACGTTCCGCTTTAGTCAAGACAATCCCGGCTTCCTTGAGATCATATGAAAGAATACCTCCAGCTTCGATCACGTTGTCCTCGAGTTCGTGTAACTCGCAAGTATCGAGGTGTGATTCGGATAGAAAGATCGGCGGCAAAGAAGAGAGTTGTAGGGCTGGATTTGGCATCGGGTCTGGCTTTTGCTCCGCAGTAGGGTCCGGAGGTGGAGAAGAAGCCATCCAATGTGACGAAGACATGATTCAAGTAGCTGCTTGTTGATTCTGACAAGACGCCGCTAGGCTCAAGATGTCGAGGAATCTACAATGGATGGCTTCCAAGACTTTCGGCGAGAATGCAATATTCTGGGTCCAATGATACTTGGGCAATCATAGTGTCATATGTATACAGTATACCTATACTTTGCGGTGTGGCAGATGACATGATCAGGTACAGAGGACGGAAGTTGTCTGAGGCTGAGGCTGAGGCTCTGTTTGCAGCTGGGTACGTCATATAATTCTCGGCTGAAGCTAAGCCGAGTCGAAAACAAATGTGGAGATGACCCTGACCAAACAAGAAAGTCTTGTACGCAAATGTCCAAAGGCGACAAGAAGGCTTTCGCATCAAGATGGCAGCGAAATTTGTAGCGCGAGCGGCATTCCCGCCAGTCGAGTCTCTTCCTAGGTCCTACTTCCTCGGTCATCATGCAGCTGGTCTGTCAAAGATGAACACGCTGTTGTCGCAGATTGACCTGATCGTCGAGTGCCGTGACTACAGAGTGCCACTAACCTCTCGTAATCCTTTGTTCGAACAGAGTCTAGCAGGTCGCGAGCGCATCATCATCTATACCAAGCGTGACTTGGGGAGCAACAACAAGCCGCTGGACAAGGAGGTGAGTCTGAGTCTGGCAGTCGCATGCTGCACGCTCTCTTCTGACACTGTCAACAGAGGGAAAACATCATTCGCAAATGGCACAAGCCCTCTGAAGTCCTCTTCTCCGATCACAAGGACAAAAAGGACATTCGCAAAGTCCTCGACTTCGCTCGTCGCTACTTCGAGAACAGCACCTCTCTGACTGGATCGCGCATCATGGTCGTCGGCATGCCCAACGTCGGAAAGTCATCCCTGCTCAATGCACTACGGAAAGAAGGAGTTGGAAAGGGAAAAGCTGCACATACGGGCGCCCAGCCAGGTGTCACACGAAAGATCTCGACAAGCGTCAAGATCATCGACAGCACAGAGGATGGCGAGGGCGTCTACCTGCTTGACACTCCCGGTGTCTTCATACCATACGTCCCTGACGCCGAAGCCATGCTGAAGCTTGCCCTGTGCGGCAATGTCAAAGACACCATCATCCCTCCTACCACCCTTGCCGACTACCTCCTCTTCCGTGTCAATTTGATTGACCCAAAGCTCTACAAGGAATACTGCCCGCCTACAAACGACATTGTTGAGCTGCTCAATGCTATAGCCAACAAGACCGGTCGTCTGCAAAAGGGAGGCGCGCCAGACACCGAAGCTGTTGCTCTATGGATGATACAACGCTGGAGAAACGGCCTTTGGGGTCGCTTCCTTCTGGACGAGGTCTCCGAGGGTGGTTTGCAACAGAGAATATTCGAAGAGTCGAGTATGGGCGGAAGTATGAACCAGGCACGAAGAGCTGACAAAGAGGCTCGCAAACTGCGTAACAACAAGAGACATGCCGGCACCAGCGACTGATGAAGCTCCGACCGCGACTTCAGCCATGCTCTGACCTGTGACAAGAGACAGTGCAGTCTCGTCGAGCACGACATCTCTCTATCTAACAGGCGCACGCAGCTCCATGACCATTGTCTCAAAACATCGATGAGCATCTCGAAGAGGCAGGTGCTTACGAGAAGCAAAGCTTGTCCCAGATCTGCGATCCGAGCTACACTCTTATCCGAAAGCTTCAGCACGTCACACCAAACACCACAACCACTGGGCGCAACGAATAGACTGATGAACGGAGAAATAGCGTCACGATGCTATCATATGCTTATGCAATTTTCGGATGTCAAGATGGCATGCGCTTGAAGCCGAATTGATTTTCGGAACCAGCCATGAAGACACGGATGAAGTTCTGGCTCTTGGTGATGAGCGCATACGAACTTACCAAGACTGCCGATTCGTCCATTCCGACCCTGATTTCGGGAAATCTACTGCTCTATCATCCTACCTTGTCGAAGGATTCTTGTTCGCTATCAGATCGCTCACTGACGGCGTTTTGCCCGAACTTTACTGCAAAGCCGCTTCCAGCCTCCAACGTTGCGGAGAAGGCGTTTGTTCGGAAGCGGCACTTCAGGCAGAGATCGACTTCCGAAGCAATGCCATCACCTTTTTTCGACAAAACCGCACGACAATCTTCAAACACATTTCCCAAACTGACCAAGCCGCCGACCGATTTCATACATTGCCTTGAAATTTTCAATCAATTATTGGATTTCTGGTTCCACTATGGATTTCATCGTCGGCACATTCTACACGCCTAGATTATTCACGCTGCGCTTCACACCTGATAAAGACATTCGAAAATGTAAACTGGAAATCAAGCATACTTCCGATGCTATAGGCGGACACTCTTGGCTCTCTCTATCTTCGGACAAGAAGACCCTCTACACCACCGTGTGGGCATCTCCTCCTGCCGTTGCCTCCTACAAAGTAAACACCGACCACACCCTCACACCTTTGAACTCAAAACCCGTTCGCGCAATGAGTGGCTACGTCTGCAACTCATCCACAACAATCTACTCAGCCGGCGGTCCTACAGGAGAAATCTACGCCATTGACCAAAGCGATGGCAGTATCGGCCCCCTCCTTCAGCAACTAGAATTCCGGGATCAAGGCGCTGAAAACGACGGGCAGAGATCTGGAGTCGCGCATGGAGATTTCGGCGGTCTGAGACATGGTTCCCACTCTATCGATATATCCCCCAATGGCAAAAATATCTACATTGCCGATATCGGAAAAAACTGCATTTGGAGCTATACCATCTCTTCTGATCAAGGAAAACTGGAAAATCAACAGCAATGGCTAGCAAGTCGGAAAAACGACGGACCTAGACATTGCTGGCCACACCCCGACGGAAAAATCCTGTATTCAGTACAAGAACACAGTTGCTACGTCGACATCCTCTCGATCTCCGACTCTGGCACTCTGGACCTTATCTCCGGCGTCAGGATTATTCCAGAAGATACAGATGAGAAGAACTACTGGGCTGATGAAGTAAGACTTAGTCGTCCTGTTTCTGGGGCTCCTAGATTTCTTTACGCTTCTACTCGAGGATTGGAAAAGGAGACGAAAGGCTATGTGGCTGTCTTTGCACTTGACGAGGAGGGCTTGGTTAAGGGTGAGGCGATTGAGATTTATGGGACGGCGACGAGTGGGGGTATTGCTAATGCTGTTGAACCTGCACCGATTGTGGAAGGGCAGGAGGATGTCGAGTATCTCGCTTTGACGGACAGCGAGGAGGGATACGTGTTTGTGTTGTCGTTCGATGGAAGCAAGATTACAGAGGTCGCAAGGACGCAGTTGGTGGATGAGGATGACAAGACTTTGGCTGCTGCTACAGCAGTATGGCTGTGAAGATATGGTCATCCGCAGATTTGAGAGACACGTGTACATATGAACTAGATGAAAATGGATACAGAAGTCGTGTAAGAATAACATTTTATCATCTCGATTACTGCTTCGTCCTGTGCAAAGCATATCTAAACATCAGCCATAACAAAGCTCCGGCCCATTCGTGAGCGTATCTCGTATATCATCCTTGTCCCTGCGTTACCAGCAATGCCTTACAACCCAGTCACCAAGTTGTGTCAAATTCTGCAACAATTCGTCTCCATCCGACCGCTGCCTGTAATATAGCGAATCTCAAACACTCTTCATCGTCATCATCATCAGCCGCATCGCCCCACTCTAAGCTATTCTACGACCTGTAGATATCGACAGCTCCACTAATATTGTCAACCCGCGTCTCCATGCCATCCAGTCTGCTGCGAAGTGTTCTCACTTCTCGCTGCAGCTTGTCCACCAAATTGAACAGATTGTCCATGTCACGAGCAGAGACCTCATAACGGTCGTGTTTTTGGTATCTGTCATCGTGTCGAGGCCTGTCGGTATGTGAGTCGTAGTATTGTCGGCTGTCTGCGTCTTGTCGAGCAGATCGAGCACTGTCGCCATTCACGCCACTTCTCTCCCGTTCTGCCCCAGATCCTGGTGCCATGATTGGCGAGTAATGACGTCCGTTGACAGAAGCAGAAGCATCAAAGGTAGGGCGTGACGGGGTAGCGTTCATAGCTCTACCTCCTTCTGGGAACCCACCGCTGTAACTCGAAAGACGCGGACGCTTTGCGGCAAGCTCGATAGGAGGGCTGCGAGAGTCGTCGTCGTCCATATCATCACGCTTGCGAGCACCGGCAATCTTGAGCAGCGGGAATCCAGTTCGTTGTTGCTAGTAAAGCTTTAGTTTTGATCTACAACACGTTCTACTTCGTGTTCCAGAGAAGAACATGGCTGACACATACGGGAAAGTGTGATGAGACTTGTAAACTTACATGAGATTCTCTGGCTTCGCGGGCATGAGAACAACCACTCTGAGTGTATGAGCACCGAACACATCCAGTCTTATCGTGGCTGTTAGGCCGCGTCATACAGGCTCTGTTCTGTCTTTCACACGTATCACATCTAGGATTGCGTTCTGTACCATAGCGCATGCCCTTAGAAGCTCTGGAATGTCGAGGATTGTCCATGTCGAGCAGATTCCACCAGTAGTCGTGTCTCTCAATATCAAAGTCGCCATCATACCGAGGAGGTTCCGGTTCAGCATCGCCGCCAGTAAGTAGTTCATCAATGTCTGATTGTGCATCGGCGTCGGCCGAGGCGGCGTGACTTCCGGCAGAGAGCTCCGTTTCGACTTTGGCTTCGGAGTTTGGTAGTTCGTGCTCGGCCGCACGTTGGAGCAAAATTGGAGGCTTCGCTTCCTTTGCGTTCGCGACTGACCATGTTGGTACTTGGGGACGACTTTCGCTGTTGCCATTCATCTCGGCTCCAGCGTGTATCTCACGTGAATCGGTACGAGCGTCGGCCATGATTTGTTCCTTTGGTTGCGATGGGATGCTTGACTGATTTTGAAATGCGGCTGCAAAAGTCAGTAAGCTTCGGCTCCTGTTGCGAGAACAAATGGCGGCGTACCGGCAAAGGGTTCGGGAGCAAACCTACGACGGCCGTCCAACAACGGATTTGAATATGTTTCCATTTATTGATGAGAAGAAGGCTGTCGTCAATAAAGTTAGGAGAGTAGAATCAAGTCGGCAAGGAAGCAGAGGGACGAGAGGGAATGCGACGGCGGGGGTCGGGAGTTGGCTTTGTTTGTGGCAGGCGGCAGGCACGGCGGGCGCCAGTCGTCGGGAGCGGCAGGTGCGAGCACAGCAAGACGCGGCAGCCGAGCGCTCCGGTCTTTGACCATTTCGCTGGATCTTCTTCTTTCTCTCGTATGCTAGTTACTACCGTCTACACATGTGATGCCCTAGGTCTTTGATCTACCCTTATATTGCAATTGGCGCTGGACCGGACGAGATCGATGTGGTGGTCTCCCTACGGCCGGCAGTTTCGCCGTTAACTAGCTGCATCAGCGAATGGATCCCCAAAGGACGGGCCAAACACCCTTGGCGCCACCGCCATGGCAAAACCAGGCAAACATGACACCCAAGGCCCTCTTACATGTTTCCCTTTCATGTTCCGGTTCTCTTTCCGCGTCAACGTGCGTTGTCGCATCACGCCTCCCCCCTCGCTTTGATGAGGCGGTCACGGTCCCGCCGTCGGCCTCGCACTATTATCCTAGGCTCCAACACAGGACATGCACGAGGGTACCAAGAAATCGACGTGACACCAAGTAGAAGACACTGCCACGTTTATTAGTCCTGCGCGACTGCGGACATGTTACTACACAACTGCGGCGTTTGCAGTCGAAATTTTGCTCCGACGCGTCAAACTTGTGTCGACAAGACCCCGAAAGTCCCCGCAGACAACTCCTCGTCGCTCGATGCCGCACATCAGACAACCATGACCTGAGTTTGGCCTTGAGGACTCTTTTCAGACTCTGCCGACGCTATCCGGGTATTCGTCCAACACAACGCCGTCCATGCATGATCCATCGCGATGTCTTCATATCCACCGCGAGTTCCAAACCCGAGTGCTCAAGAAGTCTGATGTGGTTGTCAGTTTGATGTGCTTTCCTGTCTTGTGGACTGAACTCACGTCTACTTGGTTCACTCTCTGGATCTCGTAGTGACTCCGCTGGCATCGGTGCCTTTTCGTGTTCATCGTCGTTGATCGAGGAAAACTCAAGGGCCTGCATCTCGACATCGGGTTCCGGGTTCGATGCGCTTGAGACAGTACTGTATGCCATGACTTTGGCTATGCCTACTAATGGTCATGGTATAGAACACCAGCTTTTGTGACTGACTTTTGCGAATAGAAGAACTTTTTCCTCGACAAAACCTCGGACACCAATACTTGTAACGAAATTTGACAGATTCTCGTTTGCGCGTGGCAGCGCCGTCGGGAGTGGTGACTCTTATTCATTCTCAAACTTACTCGTCTACTCGTCTTTATATGACTGACTGTACAGAAGCTGTTTTGGAAGCAGACTTCGACTCAAGGAAAAGCTGAAATGCACCGTGGGGTAGCATTCTCATAGTTGGAGCTGTTTTTCTGACTCGTTCGAAGCAATCTTCAGGTTGAAAAGCACTATAACATCAAAAGGCCCTGTTCCCGCCAGACACGGATCGCTCAGTCAAGTTCAGACTGCCGCACTCGAATCAAGCCCCTCCGCCAGTCCTTTCTCCACGTCTGTCGGCGTGACTTGCCCTTTGGCAGCCGTCTCTCTTTCCGCACGGCGCAAAAGCACACAAGGATTCAAGACTGCTAAGACACCCATGGCAACAAGCATAGGCGCTGCATCTAATCCGATGACATAGCCTTGCTGCGTGATGAGTGGTTCTCTCCAACCTTGACAAAGCTCGATGGAGCGATAGTATCCTCTGAGGTTCATCATGGTAGTACTGATGACAATGGCGATACTGCCAGCAGCAAATATCGATTCGCCTTGATCTGAGCTGACCCGCGAGGGAATACAATGCAATGGAAACCAGCGAAGATCATGCCAGAGACCAACTGAGCGATGATGCCGACGACCATGACGGTCGTACCAGTGGAAGTACTGGTGCCTTGGTCAAAAGCTGCACCTGCCAATCCACCACCGATAGCTTGAAGACTCAGGCATACGCAATCAACGGCGAAGATGACGATCAAGTAAAGCTTTGGCGGCACTGGCGAGATTTTTGTGCCTAGTATCTTGATCATTCAGGTGGGCAGCATGTATAGAGGCAAAAGACGAGTGATTTAAGGGGAGCATAATGCCTTCAACAGACTTACTTATGAACATCCTTCCTGGTGAATCTCTCCGCCCTGAAGGTCGTCACCAAGTTCCTTGTATACAGCCCCTTCGAGCCTCGCAGTGCGAGAGGGACGCAGCTCGCAGTCGGGGCCGAAAGCGGTGTGGCGGGCTTGGTATATACATATGTCAATACACGACTCACAGGTTCACATGGCATCTGTCCATTCGTCTCGCAATGATATTGCAATGGTTTCCCACGTAGAGCGCCATGTGTAGAACATGGATGTTGATTTCCCGTGGCGGTTGTCGTTATTTTTAGTCGAAATCAGCTCATTGTTAGTGGCGCGAATTTCAGCAGACAACGACGAATCGGCTGAATTTCGAATGCTGCGCCAGAGATGGTTGGACATCCATTACACGGTTAAATGTTGATAAGACCTGAGTATACAGGTTCTCTTTTCTTGATGAGTGTGTATGAACCTGACAGCCTAGTTGTATGGACGAGGTGGTTGGTGTCTGACGATGCCCAGCCAGGATAAATTATGTCGTCACTGCCGAGCCCTGTTCCCTCGAACATCCTACTCCGAGTCCGGCTTGCACAGCCCGATCCTGACATATTGAGTCACCTTCTTCTTTCATCGTAGACGGACAAGAGACCTGAGCTTGCTGAACGAGACCGTAACATATAGTCAAGGAATTGGGTTTGTCATTAAGTGATGCTATTATCATAGGTTCGTGTGCTCATGATTATGTGACGTTTCAAGCCTTCATCATCTCGATGAACTTATCGGCCATGGGGTTGGCAGCCATAGGGTTTGCTCCGCTGATGACCTCTCTGTCAACGGTAATGTATCCAACCTTCTGCCCGATGCCCTCGATCATCTCAGCACCCTCTGCACGCAGCGCACCCTCGACCTTGGGGATTTCAGCTCCCAACATCATCTCCATCATAGACTCCTCCATGTCGGACCAGCTGGTGATCTTGTAGCCCGCGTACGAGAACTTTCCGCTCGATGCCTTGGTGGACAAGAAAGCATAGGGTCCGTGGCAGATAGTGGCGGTGGGCTTCTGCTTGCCGTGAAAGTGCTCAAGGATACGACCCAACTCCTTGTTGTCGCCCAGATCAGTCAGAGGAGCATGACCACCAGGAATGAAAACACCACGGAAAGATTCCAACTCCTCGTCACTGATATCTCTGAACTTTCTTGGCGATGAGAAACCATTCTCCTTCTTCATGCGCGCGAGCAGTTCATTCTCGCGACGGCGCTCGTAGAAGTTTCCGGCAAAGGCGAGGAGATTTTCGCTGTTGGGGTCAGGGACGGGCTCTTTGCCCTCAGGAGTAGCAAAAGTGACCTCGTAGCCGGCGTCAAGAAGCTTGGAAAGCGGTTTGGCGAGTTCCATGAGGAAGAAGCCAGAGGGTTGTGAGACGACCTTGCCGGCGTCTGGTCCGGAGGTCTTCTTCATGTCGAAGTGGTCGGCATCCGAAAGGACGATCAGGACTTTTTGTGATGATGCCATGGTTGCTATGGTTGTAAGAACAAAAGCCGAGGTTCGTATTCGTTGATGAAGTGAACTGAGAAGGAGGAGTGTGTCGGCAGAAGATATTTTGTACCATGATGTTTTGCCAATGTCCACGGAGGTCACTATGACGTCGGCCTCATCAAGACCAAATCAGCCCAATTCCGACGTGTTATATATCCGATTCAGAATTGTCTGACTTGCAGACCCTTTAGCAACCTAGAACCTGTTTAGAACATCATATCATGCATAGCTTGTCTGTTCGCCAACAAAACCCTCGCCCGATGTGGGTAGATGGCGTTGACAATCTCAACGCTCCGACAAAAGCATGCGCTTCAAGTCACGGACGTGATCAAGCAGTCACATCGGCCTATATACCCGTATACTTACTACGTTGATACCAAAGTCACAAATGAGTAATATAGTGCATCGAACTACTGCTTGATAGTAATTTCAGGCACACAGACTAAGACTTGGTCGAGATTTCGTCGATGATAGCGAGGGCCAGGGTTGTCTGCGTGACAATCTTGAGAGATGCCCGAGGTTCTTCCACAAGATGCGTCGCGTGTTCCATGTATCTCCAACCTCGTCATCGTCCCATCATGAACACCGTCATGACGGAACCGGCTGGCACCGGAGATGATTCTTCATCAATGTTTATCTGATCTATTCAGTTCCACCCGCCCCTCACCGCGGATTTCTCTAGACAAGCGATAATCGGTGTGCCGCTTGAAGCCCAGGATCCACTTCGTGCTACGAGGAGGCAACCTCAGAACGAACAAGGTGCTTCGGACCATTCGATGGCAAGCTTGAGTTGCTGCAGAGGACGACCGACTGCGGCAGACATGTAGGACGGGACATCAAGAGACTAATACATAGGGCGGGTACACTAGATGCAGTCAGGCATAACACTGGCCTTGGAGCTTTGAGATTTCGGCTGTCCGAGGTCGCTTGCCAGGCAGTGACCACGAACAAATGTTCGTGAGAGGTATTGGGCTTGCTTGGGTTTCACTGCTCTCCCGCCTCTGCGCTTTCGGAAAGATACAAGTCGTGGAATGAGGGTCTGGCTATGATTAGTCCTGCCATTGATCGTCCCGCTTTGTCATACGTTTCCGTCAAACGGAGAGGCACGTTAAGTTGATCTTAAAAAATCCTAGGTACGCCGGGGACCAAGACCTAGATGTCCGGCATGGTGTTCTTGGAGCTTCTTCGGGTAGGGTCGCGAGTGGTCTTGGCCGCGATGTCTCACTCGCTGCGAACCATACAGAATTCCCCAAGCATCATACTCTCGAGTAACACTAGATATGGCAGATGACTACTGTAGCTCTTGGTCGCCATCTGGCTCGGGGTTTGCGAGGAGACGAGACTAGAGATCCGCAGTCAGAAGGCCAAAATGATGGTCCCGGATAGATGTTGATACTCATGTCGCGGCGGAGAACGGTAGAGGGTGGGTCCAGCTATAAACTCTGGCTGAATCTTTGCGGCCCACGCTTGGCAGATGATTAGAGCGTGACAGCTGGTAAGGTCTAGTAATCGTCCCGGCCGTTTGAAGAGGATACTATTACGATACATCCCTACATGAAATTTGCAAAGTCGCACAAATATCACAAAGTCAGTTGATGCCCCAAGGGCTGGTACAGAGCCGCAATAGATCGACACATGGTGGAAGGGACTCTTGGCAGATACTTCCAATAGCGCGATGCACGATCCTACGGGCAACGAGAGTGACAAGCAGAGGGCATTTACATCACATCCCGGTGTCAAGGAAGCAGCACGTACAGCAAGCAAAATCTCCGGATGCTATTTCTGTTCGGATCTCTGCCATCTTGGCCGCTTTTGCATCTAGCGAATGCATGCATAGTGATTGGCTCCGGAGAATATATGTGGACGCAGATGTGGCTTTGTCGCTTGAACCTTCCTTGCGACGATATAATGATTTCGCAATACTGCACAATTTGAGAGATCACAACTTGACCAGCCTTGAGCTGTGTGCGTGATGTTCGAGCCGTCGCGTGATGTGCCTTTGCATTTATTCGTGAATTCGTGAAGACAGTCCAGCTTGGTGAAGAACTTCTTCAACGTGCTCACTGAAGGCTTTAAGTGACAGCTTCTCACTAATCTCTCGGACGTGGTCGAGAAGAGTGGGTTGACTTTCAAGTGCATGTCAAAAAGTGGTGCCAACATCATGGCAAGCACTTGAAAGTCTCGGTGATGCGTGCTGCTCTTGTTTGCTCGCGACAAGTGGCGATTAACCATACTTCCAGGCACCTCCCGCAGAACCTCTGTTTCCGCAACTTTACCACGACGCATCCTCAAGCCTCTCATTCCCGTGCCCGACTACTGTATGTCTATTGAGGATAGGCGTAAAATGCAGGTAAGAAGAGAGGCGTGCCTTGCCGTGTCACGCCATGTGCTGTCCGTTTTGGAAAATACGCCATGCTCGAAATGGACAACAATGGAGAGCTCTGAATTAAGCTTCTACGCTAGTATCTTGCGCCAGTTTCCCCTTCATCTTGGACATTTTTGGAGCTTCTTGCTTGGAGGCTCCAAGAATAATATTGCTCCGCGCTCCCGAGTGGAGAGCCGTACTTCTTGCCTCTGCGTCGCCACTTTCTGTGCAAGAGAGCTTCCAGGGTTGCCAGCAATGTCGTTGGACAATGGCAATGAATCAAAAAAGCAAGGAAAATTTCCACGTTCTCTACATGTCAACTAAGTTTGTTCACGTCGTACCTGCTTCATCAGCCGGCGTTGGCGATTAACTTAAAAAGTCCGACATGGTGGTACAACATTGACCATGCAGGTGCATTACGCCTGAGCCGTCGTCCGGACACTCTGTATCTTCTCTCGGACTTCTGACGAACTTCCGCATGCTATCCACCCAATCTTCCTACACGCCGAGTGCTTGGTGCCGGCATCCTGCCCTTGCTATGCTCGCGAGCATGCTCTTTCTTGGTACGCCATGGTGGATACCAGTTTTTCCATACCCAAATCTGTCAGTCATGCCCGGGATATGGTCTGAAGTGCTAGAGCCATGCATGCTAGTTGGCGAGCATGTATGAAACTCGTTGGAAAGATCGCTCGAAGAAGATCACTATAAGTATGTTGTCAGTCTCGTCTACTGCTCTTGGATTCCAGTATCTCTCCGAAAACTTCCAATAGGCAATAGAGTCAGGGCTTCAATCATTCCGCCTTGCCACCTCTCCTCTCTGTTTCCATTCCTCTCGGACCATACTCTTATTTTGGTTCTTTATCAGGAGACTCTTCTTCATGCGCTTCTCTACCATCTCCGCCCTGCTCTGTGCAGTTAGAGTCCTTGCTGCTCCTAGTACACCTCATGAAGTCAATGGACTCGCTGTCAGTGTAGATGGAAAGTGTGGCAGCTCCAATGGCCAGACATGCTTGAACTCATATCTCGGCGATTGTTGCTCAAGTACTGGTGTATGCGGCGAAGGTGCGTTCTTCTGCGGCCTTGGCTGCCAGAAGCAATTCGGTGCTTGCGTTCCCACGGACAAGGGCAAGCTTGTCAGTCAGAATGGGATGTGCGGCCATGACATGACCTGCAAGGGCTCGAAGTTTGGTGACTGCTGTGGAAAGGACAACTGGTGGTATGTGTAGCGGCCGGGTGCTCTTGTAGTATGTTGCTGACACTGTGCAGTGGAAGCAATGGCGATTCTTGCGGCACAGGTTGCCGAGAAGACAATGGCTCCTGCAATGGCGGATCGCTCTGGTCCACGAACAGCGACTTGACTCGCAGAGCTGACCCCAACCCGACCTGTCCCAAATCAAACGGTACTACATACACTTCGGAAACCGGCAATCAGTACAACATCACTTGTGGCCTCGACCACTCTGGTGGTGACTTGAAGATGGTATACATCAGCTCGAACAAGATTGGAGACTGTCTTGCCGAGTGTGATGCCACCGATGGTTGCAAAGCTATCGCAATGTCTGGTACTGCTTGCTATATGAAGAGCAGAGTCGGAACGCCTGTCAAGAATTCCGTCGCCAGAGGAGCCATTTGGATTGGCAAGGTCGAGAGCTCTTCTTCAAGCATCTCTTCCATTGCACCTGAGACAACTGCAACATCCTCATCAGAATCTATCTCTGCTTCTGCGTCTCTGACAGTGCCTTCTGCATCTTCTTCTGCGTCTTTGACAGCCTCTTCGATTGTCTCAGACGCACAGTCGTCATCGACAATTTCGTTCACGTCAGTCCTTCCGACTTCCACCAGCCCAACTTGCCCCAAAGCAAACAACACGATCTTCATCGCTGAAAGCGGCGCAACTTTCCTTATCGAATGCTATGTCGACTACCTAGGTGGTGATCTCAAGGCGGTCAGCATTGCCTCGAACAGAATCGCCGATTGTGTCAACGCTTGCGATGCCACTGAAGGATGCATCGATATCAGTATGTCTGGCACTGCATGCTACATGAAGAAGAAACTGGGCAAGCCTTTGGTCAACAAGACTATCAGAGGCGCACGCAAGATCAAAGATGCACCAAAGAGCTCCAGCAGTGGTAGCGTCTCATCCACTACATCTGGCACAGACTCAAACACTTCGGGTGATGTTGCCTCGACCACCTCCAGCACGTCCAGCGATATCACCACGGCATTGACTCTGTCCTCTGACAGCTCATCTGCTGAGTCTTTTGCATCTTCTACAAAATCCGCGACCTCTTCAGAGACGTCTAGCGATGTCTTCATATCATCCTCGACATTGTCTTCGGTAACCTCTTCCGAAGCGTCTTCTGAGGCATCTTCTGCATCCTCTCTTGGCTCGGGGGCCATCTCTACAAACAGTACTGCCTCTTCGTCGGCTATTCTTATATCGACGAGCTTGACGACTGAGGTCTCCAGCCCTGATACCACCTCCTTGGCTCAGACGGATAATAGTGACTCAGCTCAGACCACATTGTCAGGCAATAATACCAGCCACATTGCACCAAGCACGTCTTCTCTTAAAAGCTCTGCCGTAGTTGGCCCGACTGCTCCCATTGTCACTGGGCCCTCGAGTGGCTTGTCATTCATCGCTACCAGTGGAGCACCTTATGGTAATGGAACCAGCACAGTCTCTGGTGGTCCGACCGCGCCTATTATCTCCTCTAGCTCAGCATCCAGCTCGGCGGCTTTCTCAAACAGCACAAGCGATATTGTCCCCTCCACATCAACCGTCTTAGTCAACAGCACCAGCACTATTGTATCCGGGAGCACAACAATCGTAGGACCTACTGCTCCTATCGCCATTGGACCTTCGAGCATCGTCTCCTTGAGCTTTGTTAGCGAAGCGCCATATGGCAATGCTACCAGCGCCATCGGTTCTGCTGGCCCGACAGCTCCGACTGAGACTGACGTCTCTACCAGCTCGATTCTTCCCGCCAATGGTACCAGTAGCGATACCTCGTCTTCGTCCACTGTGCTCGCACCCATCGGTACCGGTCCCTCAAGCGGTATATCATCGTACGCCACTAGCGGTGCGCCCTTTAGTAATGGCACAACCAGCGTTCTACCTTTCGGACCCACTGGTACTGGTGTTTCGACCTTCGTGACTACGAGCAAGACCGTCATAGTCGCGCCAATCGGTACTGGTGCTTCAAGCAGCATCTCATCTAGCGCAACAAGCGGTGCACCTTTTGGAACTGATACCACAAGTGCATTGCCCGTCGGACCCACCGGCACTGGCCTGTCCAGCTCGACAATAACGAGCAGCGAGATCAGCTCCGCCCAAAACGCAACATTCTCGCTTACTACTAGATACAACCTCACCTCGAGCATTGCTTCGACGGTGTTGACGCTTTCGGCCAATTCGACTGTCACAGCACCCTTGACCACCGCCCCCATTGTTACTGGCCCAGCAACCAGCCTTTCGACGTCTTCCGGTAAATACACAAACACTACAAGCTCGGCTTCAACAACTAGCTCCACTGCCAAGTTCTACCAGTTCAACAACTACGGAGGTATCTCATCCGGCCACCCTCTTGCCACCAATACTAGTGCTTGCTCGACCAAGCCTACCTCTACTGCTACTTGTGTTCGTTGTGAAGGTCAACCTGGAACTGACAAGTACTGTGGTCTCACAATCAACGATGACTCTTACGCTGTTGTGCCCAAAACTTGCAACACGGTCGAATACAGCCTGGACCTGACCGAGTGCATTATTGCCCCTGATGGTACCAGCCGAAAGGCACTCTGCATCAACGGCCAGTTCCCTGGACCTCTTCTTGAGGCAAGCTGGGGTGATGAGGTTGTTATTCATGTCACCAACTCCATGAGTCTTAATGGTACTTCCATCCATTGGCATGGTATCAGACAAAACTACACCAACGAGATGGATGGTGTAGTTGGTCTCACTCAATGCGCTCTGGCTCCTGGGCAAAGTATGACTTACAAGTGGATGGCCGAGAGCTATGGCTTCTCCTGGTACCACAGTCATTTGACTCTCCAAGCATATGAGGGTCTCTTTGGTCCCATGTACATTGCTGGTCCCAAGTCTGCTGACTACGATGTCGATGCCGGTCATTTGATCATCAACGATTGGTCCCATATCCCCGTCGACGACATGTACAACGATGCACAGGTCGCTGGTGTCAGAACTATGGATACTGGTTTGATCAACGGTATGAACATCAACCCTGCAGCCAAGGACGGTCAACCCGCAGGCGTTCGCTACACGGTCCCCACAGAATTCGTACCTGGCAAGAAGTATCTTTTCCAGCTCCTCAACAGCGCCATTCAGTCTACCTACAAGTTCTACATTGACGGCCATAAGTTTACCGTCATCGCTACCGATTTTGTACCCATCGAGCCTTACGAGACCACAGTCTTGTCCATCAACATTGGCCAGCGTTATGAGATTATTGTTGAAGCCGATCAGGATGTCGGTGACTACTTCCTCCGATTTGATAACCAGAACGCTTGTGCCTCCACCATCAATTCTGATGATATCAGAGGTATCATTCACTACGCCGGAAGTCCCGGTCTCACTCCCAACTCCACTGCTCACACCTATCCTCGCAAAGATAACGGTGTTGGTGGTATCCTCGGTACTTGTGAAGATGAGCCTCTTGCCAGTCTTGTACCCGTTCTCAAGAAGACTGTCAGCTCTCCTCACGAGACTGTCCAGCATGATCTCTTGGTCTCCAACTCGAACGCTATTAACCTCTACCGTTGGTACCTGGATGGCACTACTTTCCAGGCCAACTGGGCCGATGCCACTCTGTATAGCATCATTAACAACGATACCGTACCTACATACTCAGGCGATCTTGCCATCTCTACCAACTTAGGAGAGTGGGTTTACGTCATTATCGAATCTCCTATCCCGCTTGGCCACCCTATCCATTTGCACGGTCATGACTTTTATATCCTTGCAGCGGGCTATGGAACCTACGGCGCTGGTACAGCGCTAAACCTCAACAACCCTCCTCGTCGCGATGTAGCGTTCATGCCTGGTGATGGCCCAACCGGTCAAGGAGGTCATCTCGTAATTGCCTTCTTCACTGATAATCCTGGTGTTTGGCTCATGCACTGCCATATTGGTTGGCACGTTGCCATGGGTTTTGCCCTACAATTCATCGAGGGTCAAGAACTCATCAAGGACTCTGTTGCTAATACATGTCTTGTCAACGATGTGTGCACTACATGGCGTCCATGGGCCCAGGAAAATGGCATTCACACCGATGACTCTGGTGTTTAGATGCTAGACTGGTTTTTGTCAAAATTCGGCGCGCTCTTGCTTTTTCTTCTCTTCTTGATACCTAGATTTTGCGTTTACACCATTCCCGCTAGATGGCTAGATTCTGCCTTTTTTGTACATATGCGGACTTATATACTTTTATGTCATTATCGCTTTTGCACGTGATTTTCTGCGTCTTTTACACTTTTCATTACACTTCGGCTCCGAAAGCCGCCCTGTGGATGAGAGGAAGCGTGAGTACTTCAACAGCAGCAACAATCAGTACCGTCTGGAAATGCAGCAGTGCAAGCCAAGGCGCTGTTTTCTTGAAGCATAAAGACGCTGCCTCGCTGTAAGTCCTCAAGTCAAAGTCTGAGGATATCGTCTCTCCGGCAGCTGCGTGATCTGAACTTCCACCCCCAGTTCTCGCGTCGATGTGTTCAGTCTCGATGCAAACATACGCAGCAAAAGTCGGATACAACACGAGTAATCTCAACCCCAATGCAACAAGCAACAAACACCCATCACCGAAAGCGATGGTCTCGATCTTCGCCATATCATCTCCCATATTGAGTGAGAAAAGTCTACTCACTAGACCTGGCAATTTTGCCGTCACTTCTGCGGCAAAAGTGTACATTAAGCAGGGAACCACTAGCTCCCTTTTCGGCAAGGATAGTATAACCCTCCTTGCTTGGGGTAGAGAGAGAATGCCTTTTGTCCATCGGGCGTGATAGTTTGCGAGGAGTAGAGCTGCTATAGCTTGAGAGGCCAGATTCCAGATGTTAGACGCGCAAATACAAGTGAGAACGTTGACGAGGATTAGAAAGAGCACATTATAGGTGACGCCTTGAAACATGTCATTGCGCAGTCGTCTAGGCGAAGAAATGATTCGACGTGTAAGTTCCGAATTGAAATAATTGGACTTGGCCACGGCTTTTTGTGTATAATGACGAGCTCTCGTTGAAGAGTAGATTAAATGTGTTCCAGCCGTTCTTAGCATTACATGTCGTATCTGTATCCTATTTAGCCTTGTCTTTTTTTCCGACACGTCTACGAAATCGCAAACTCACCAAAGACATCAGAAGCGCTTGTAGTAATATCACAATGATCAAGCCAATGAAATCGCTGAGAGCTCTCTTCTCTGTATGGATCGTGGAGTTCAATAGTGCACTGATGCCGAGGAGGTTGTCTGAGCTGTTTAGGTCTGCGAGTGTGTGCAGGAGTTTGTGCGCCAGATGTCCTGCTAGGGGAGGTGGAGGGGATGCCATGCTTGTATTTGGTGAAAACGAGGAAAGGAGATGGAGGCTTGTAATAGGTGTTTGTTGCTGTATGGCCGAGGTTATACCGTGGACAAAGTGTATTTCGATATAGATGGCTGCCTGATTTGAGAACGAATAACAGAGTGGTAAGAAGACCACCTCAAATTACTTCACAAGACACAAAGAGAAGTTCGGGTACAAAACATCAATTTTAGAAACTACCGCATGCATAAAAACTCCTTCCCTTTTCCGTTTTGAAACGCCATAAAACCACTTTTCATCTTCAGATCTAACCCTGTGTATCAACAACCTCAGCAAACCACTGTCTCAGTGCTCCAGCAAGTACAGCAGGCATCTCTCTAACATCTCTAACCACCAAATAATATCCGAAGGGGAAGCTATCCAGATACTTGACAGTCCTAACCTTCATCTCTCCAGTCACAGGATCCTTGACGAATTCTGCCGTCTGCAAGTCCAAAATGGACGAGTTCTTTTTCTTCGCAGCAGGTGCAGCGGGAGTAGCGGTGCCCGAAGCAGGAGCATTGGCAGGAGTAGCGGTTCCAGAAGGTGCAGCAGAGAAAGAAGGAGCTGAAGCTGTAGCATCCACAATGACAAAAACCATCATAATCCTCTCCTCATGTGCTTGACGCACCAATTGCCTAATGCCATTGTGATCCTCGCACACACCATCAGAAACAATCAACTGCAGCTGCCACAATTCAGAGCTTGCGCCCTGCGCTCTCAGTCTAGCAGCTCTGAAAAGATCCAGAGATTTCTGCACCAAATTCTTGACATTCGTGCGCGTTTGCTCAAAGTTAAAGCCGCGAATCACATTCGCTCCCGCTTCAGCTGTGAATGGTGTTTCAAAGCCTAGCTTCACACTCACGTCTTCTCCAAAGCCGAGGATACAAAGCTCGCCAGCTTCGAGGATTGAGAGGGCGCGGGCGAGAAGGGCCATGGTGTCGAAAGCGAGTGTTTGTGCTCCGCCTTCGGCCATGGATTGGGAATCGTCGATGGCGAGCATGATTTGGTATTGGCGTTTGCTGGGCACGGATCTACGCATCCAGATCTTGTCGCGGCGGTAGGAGGAGGCGATGTAAGGGATGATGCGTTTGATGTTGAGGCGTTTGCCGGTGCGGTAGTCGCCGCGCATCTTTGTGGCGTGGGTGGGTGTGAGGAGGAGGCGGAGGTGCTCAGCGAGGAGTAGAGAAAGGTTTCTGGTCGTCGACTCATGAGTGTTGTACAGTGCTCTTGCGTCGTCGAGGGACAAGGAAGGAAGGTCGGCTATGGAGGAGATGTGGGCAGACTCGAGTTGATAATCGACATCTTCGATGGAGTCGTCGTTGTCTTCTTGAGCCTCGGCACCGTCTTGGTCGAGAGCGTCTTCCCGAGACTGGGCCTCTCCGACAAAGGCGTTGGGAATGGCTTCAGCTCCACCTTCTGGGTTCTGCTTGCCGTCGTCGTCTTCTTCACGGTCACCCATTTCGATGTCCTCGTCTGGGCGGTAGGCTTCACCTTCTTCTTCGTCTTCAGGCATAAAGTCTTCTCTCTGCTCCTTGTCATTGGTAGAGACACCGGCTTCCTCGTCGATAGCCTTGGCTTGGTCTTCGTTGGCAGCACCAAGAGCTTGAGCGTCAGATTCTTCAGCCTCATTCTGCAAGTGCTCGAACTCGGCGTCATTCATGTCAACATCATCAGCAGGAGGCTGTTCTTTGCGATCCTCCTTGTCGGCCGGAGCATCTTGAATCTGCTTTTGCTGCTTGTACCACTTTTCGAGAGCATCACCAATCTTCTTGTAAGGCATAGACTCTTGCTTGTCCTCGGTCTTTTCCTCATTGGCGGCGGCAGCAGAGTTTTCGGCAACTCCTCGTTCACCTTCGGCACCAGCTTGTTGTTGCTGTTCTTGCTGAGCGCCTTGCTCGCCAGATTCCTGTTGAGCAGCACCTGCGTCATTATCCTTGTTGTCGTCCTGAGGCTGTTGATCATCGAGACCAGCACCTTGGGCTTCACTAGGTGCAATCTCATCGGCGGCATTGGTGTCGTCTTTGCGGTTATCTTGAAGCATGTCTTGATCCTCTTGAGCTTCTTCCTCTTCCTCGGGCTTCTCAGCATCTTCGCCGACTTCGTTTGTCTTGTCTTGACCGTCCTCATCGGCGTTCTCGTCGGCTTCGTCTTGCTGGGCGTCGAGGTCGGCGGGAATGTCATCTTCGGGAGAGACGTCCTCTTCCTTGCTCGGGTCATCGATTTCACCTTCTTGCTCGCCTTCAGGTTCAGGCAGATCTTGGTCCATGGGATCGAGATCACCCATGTCTTCCATACCTGAGTCGTCGCCATCTTCAGACTTGCCGTCCATGTCAATATCATCAGGCAATTCAAGGTTGTCCTGTTCCTGCAAGTAAGGATCGGTCTTTTCGGTCTCGTCAGGCGGGCCGTTCTCGGTTTCGTCGGCACCTTGTTGTTCGCCTTCGTCCTCCTCTTCCTCGGCATCGTCATCATTCTCCTTCTTTTCCTTCTCGTCCTTCTCTTCACCATCAGCAGCAGTCATTTCGTTCTGATCTTCCGTGCCGGCGTTGTTGTCACCCTCCTTGTCTTTGTTATCTTCATCCTTTCCACCGTCATCCCACATCTTCTCGTCGACGGTGGAGGGACCAAGATCATCGACATCGCCAACTTCATCTTCCATCTCATCTTCACCTTCGTCTTCCTTGTCATCACCTTCCTCGTCATCCTTCTCTTCAGCGTCACCCATCTGACCTTCCATGTCTTGATCACCCATGTCGACTGCGTCCTTTTCATCTTCAATTTCGTCCTTGTCGTCACGGTCATCCTTTTCTTGTGCAAGTTCACCGAGGTCTTCGTCGTCCTCGATATCCTTCGAGATGTCCTCAGCACCTTCGCCTGAGCCCAGACCGGTTCCGCCTTCGAGCTTATCATCACCCTTGTTCTGGTCAGTTGACTTCTCAGAAGGCGTACAGAAGCCCTCCTTTGAGAGTTGAACAAAGATCTTGGCAAGACGGAAAGACATCTGACTCAGGGCTGCATGGAGGTTCTCAAGACGAGAAGATAGATAGACAGCCAGGTTGTTGTACTGAGCGATAAAAGGGATGAAAGAGTGAACAACTGCAGCTGCAACATCGAGATCGGTGTTGAGCTGTGGCACTTGCGCCATGAGTTCCCGCATGCGTGTTGTAACGTGAGGAAGGCGGAGGGTCTTGACCGCAAGAGACAAGTTTTGACTTTCATGGAGAACCCAGCTTGGATCCTCGGCAGACACGGGAAGTTGGCTCAAAGGCTTCTCGAGATCTTGAACAGAACCAAGAATGGAGTCGACAAAGTCGCAAGCTGCTTGTCCGAACTCATCAATCTTGATCGAGTTCTTCTTTAAGATCTTCTTTGTCTTGACGTTGTCACCGACAGAAGCCCAGAGTTGGAGCTGTCTCAGGGTAGCTCCAAGGTAAGGATGTTGCCCAATGATGGTAGCAAGCTCGGTGTGCAGCTGCTGCGCAGCAGCCTTGCTTTCCTCTAGGACCTTGATGTGTTGGTCACTGTTGACGCCAGCAGGTAGCGAGTGAAGAGCTTGCCATTGTGACTTGAAGCTCTCGAAGCGAATGGCCCACTGACTCAGAGCCTTGACAATGTCGCTGCAATCAAGTTTACTGAGTTCAGCCTGTGCAGCAACAACGCGAGCAGCAGACTTGATCATGATTGGCAGGCAAGCAATAGCAGTGGCAGCATCATAGCTCTGCTTCTTCTTATCAGCAAGCTCAAGCTTACCTTTGCCCCAAAGACTTTCAGCCTGGGCAAGGAACGACTCCAAAGACTTTTGATCATCGGTGACGGAGCCAAGGATGTTTCTCTGCTGAATAAGGACTTGCAACATACTCTCGCACAATGCCACAGATCTCGCAATTTCGGCACCGGTCAAGTCGTCATTGTGTTCTCTAGCAGCTTCTCTAACCAAAGGCATCAAGTACAAAAGACGATGCAGATAGCTTTCAGCAAGGTCCTTTTCCATGACCGGGATTGCAGCCAGGACAGCTTGCAGTGAGTCTTGCCTGGCCAGAACATCGCTCGTCACATTGCTCTTGAAGCCCATGTTTCTGAGCTCTTTGAGAACATCGGCGAAAAGCTTACGCTTACGGTTCTTGAGATGCTTGACTGTCTCGGTATTCTCCTCGGTCAAGACGGTGGGCGTGGCCTTGCGAAGCTGAGCAGCAATAGATTCTGTGTCATTGAGCCAGATGTTGATCTCAGAGGCGCAATCGATATGCTCAGCCTTGATGGCACCCTTGGACTGCATGACAGTTAAGGTGGTAGCAGTGTTCTTGAAACGGGCAGGTCGCTCATTCCACTTGGGCACTACCTCAATGCACAACGTAGAGGCCTTAGGGTCGACAGGAACCTCAGTCTTGCGCAAACCGGCAGCTGTAGGTGTTTCTGCAAATGCAATATCTGGTAAACCTGCTGAGACAATACTCTGAGCAGGCTGAGAAAGAAGAGCTCTGAACTTGCGAACAACTCTATACAGCTTGACGTGAGAGGCCTTTGAGCTCTGCTTCAGTGCAAGGATGTTGGTATCCTTCCAGCTGGCGAGTTGGATGATGTTCTTGATATCCTTCTCAAGCTTTTGTCTACCAGTATCAAGAGCTTGGTTGACCAAAGGCTCGTAACGCACCATATACGAGATGAAGTTACTCAAAGCAGTGTGTGCTATTTCGAAGCATGGGAAGCTTGCTGCGCGAGTCTTGATGTACTCCCGGAAGTTGCCTAACATTCTCAAGCGAGCAGAGAACTGACCGAGACCGGTAGTCGTGAAGAAGCCGTACAATGTCTTGATGAGCTCGGTAACGTGGTTCTTCATCTCGGTCTCGCCCTCGCCGATAGTCAAAGGCACAACAACGATGTTCTCATAAGCAATGTAGAACCAGCTCTTGGCATCTTCGTTGCACTTCAATGTCTCCATGTCGAGCAGTCTTGACCAGGTAGATAGTTCAAGCTGTCTCCAGCTGACAATGAGACTTGTGATGTTGTCATAGAGCCCAGCAGCACTGTATTCTCTGCTAGCGACAACTTGCCACTCATGGATGTATGAGTGTAGCTTCTCGACCTTGAGCATAATCTTGGCGATAGGGTCTGTGTGAGCGAATCCGAGAATCTCGTCGCACACGCGCAACACATCACCAAGGGTTGCGTGCTCAGGCCAGACTTGCTGAACCTCTGTGAATCTGGTCTGAATCTTGCGGATCAACGAGATGAGCTTGTCTGCTTCGGTGAGGTTGGCTTCAGTGTAGATGTTGTACAGGTTTTTCTTGAAGCCAGAACCGTTCAACATCTGGGTTTTCTCTTGCAGGATGAGAATCAAGAGAGGAGTCAAGACGCCACTTGAACCGTCAACGCTGGCAATTGTCTGCTCGTCAGACTGTTTGCCGAGCAATGCTGCTGACTTCTTAACAAGTGCGAGCAAATCTTCCTCGTTGGCTTCGCCCTTCTTGTAGATTTCTGCAAGAACAGTGGCAAGACCGGGAGCAAGAGCTTGCATCTTTTGAGGCACGGCAGACTTGTTCTGAGTATCGGTGCTTGCTTCAGTGTCGTACTCCGGGAAGAGTTCGGCCAACTCTGCCTCGTCTGCTTCTTCTTCGGCCTCTTCATCACCACGATGGGTGTACAGACTGTGGTCTGCGGCGTTCTGCTGCTGGTTGGTTTGCAGCTCGATTTGCCATTGCTGATACATCGAGTCAAAGACGTCAAATACAGCATCCCAGGTTGACAGCTGTGTATCCGGCAAGATGCGGCTCATGGTTGCGAAAGAAGATAAAGCGTGCATTCTGACATTGTTGTGGTGAGGTGCTTCCATAACAGCAGAGATGGCAGTAGCCTTTCTAACGTAGTCAGGGGATGCGCCAGTAAGAGGCGAGAAGTGCTTAATGTCGACTGTGTTGTCAATCTTCACATCCTCAGGAACGAGGCTGGCAAGTGCGAATCCAACCTCGAGACAGTGCAAGAAACCCATGACAGGTCCAGTGATATCAGCATAAGCACGGTAACCGTCACTGAGACGAGCCTTGACTTGTCTGACGTTTTGACGCAGCACGGCGTCTTTTGCGAATCCCACGATCATATCCTCAGGGGCATTGTAGAGTGGTGCAAGCGCCCTTTGCAAAGCGTTGAGCTCACCTTGCAGCTTGGTGATCTCTGAGATAGTGGGTCTGGCGATATCTTCAACGGCAGGCTCTTGACCGAGATCTATGACATCCTGCTTGACCGAAGCAGTACGAAGCGAAGAGTAGAGACCAGTGGCATCAGCAAAGCGCTGCAGGGCTGCCAATTCAGTTTGCAAGTCAGCGAATGTCTTGCGGAACATTTGCCTGTCAAGCATAGGACGTAAAGCAGGATCGGAAGGCTTGCTGGTGATGTACAATGACATGCATCCAAGAGCGAATCTCAACCAAGCTCTAGCAGAGATAGCGGGATCAATAGTATGTGCAGCAGAAGCATCGACAAGGTATTGCACCAACGGATTGAGATAAAGCTTGCAAACGCTGGCAGCTTCCTGAGTAGATGCCATGGAAGGAGCTGCTGCAACAATCTTGCCTAAGCTGAACGACTCAGCAGCCCAATCGATCCAGGGCTGCCAATCAGCTTGTCTGATATCCTTTGCACGGGAGACTTCGCGCAGCGAGCGCAAAAGTACATCCGCCAATACAGCAAGATGACCGTCAAGAACGTGGATGTAGTTTGCTTCCAGATCATGTGTATTGCTTGTGATGATCTGACCCATAATCTGGGCTTCGGTCCGGAGCAGGTCCAGTTTGCTCATAGGAACTTGGTCAATGTGGTCGAGACCCGAGAGAACGTGCTGGTGAAGGTTGGTCTCCAGAGCAAATGGCTTCTGATCATCGCTGTAGAAACCGACGTGCTTGCCCAGAGGCTCGAAAACGTCGCCTTGCTGTGCAGAGATGTGTTTTGTAGGCCTGTAAGCAAGGAAGTTCACGCGCTGCAGCTGTGACTGCAACTGTTCGCTGAGTGTGCGCCCGGCCAGTGCGCTAAATACTCCTGATCGAGGATACTGAGACATATCCTTGCCGTACAGCAGATCGAAAGTCTGGGCAATGCCTTCAAACTGCTCTCTGAAGTGAGGCATAACATGTGCAATTTCTGTCTCTTCAATGCTGAATGCAGACATTGCTTCCTTGAGACTGGCAATGAGGGCAGATGCCTCATCGGAGCCAGTTAATACGACAGCCAAAGCTTTACCGAATGCTTGTTGTAGTTGCAGAAGCTGGTCCAATGGGGCATCGAGTCTTCTTGCGAATATGTCAAATCTGTCGGCCATAGCTTCGAGTCCAACAATATCCTGCAACTGTTGGAATGTACGAGCAGTCTTTGGTCTCATGACTGTCCACAGGGCGGTCATCGAAGCACCCTTGTTATCGGGGGAGAATGCTCGGTCTAGAGGCAGCACAAAGTATGAGCTGAAGCGTTCCCCAGCTTGAGCGTCACCAGAAGCAAAGCGTGCAGCGAATTCGACACCGTTGTTTTGCTCAAGACGAATACCGATCTCGATGTACGCCTTGAAAACTGCCTCTTCTACATCTACCGAGTCGACGAGGGCGAAGAACTCCCACCAATATCTTCTCCATGGCTTGAACGTGTCAACAGAGTGCTGACCAGCGAGCTGACCTTGTTGTTGGGCGGCCACAGCTGTGTCAAGGAATTTTGACCAGACTTCCACAGCGGCACCGAGAAGACCGAAAACGTTGCTGGTGAAGTGCTTCTGTTTTGGGCCTTGACCAATCGCAGATCGTTGGAGACGAGTTTGCTCACGTTTTGGTACATCACGGTTTCTGACGTTCTCGAGGGCGATCTGCATGGAGTGTATGTCCCACTCGAGCTCATAGAGCGCGGCAGCCCACTTGCTAGGCTCGATATTGCAACGAGCCAGCGCGACGTTATTCAGAGGGTGGAACGGCTGAACTGCAGAGTCAATACCAGTTATGGCCTGCTCGTCTACGGTCTGTGTAACGTGCAAGGTTTTAAACTTGAATTGAACATCCTTGCTTCTACCAAGAACATTGATAGGCGTCTTGTAGAGCCCGACCTCCAGACCTGACATGAATTGAGGCATAATGGGCGTGTCTTGATATGACATACTCTCCATGACAATTTGTGCCATGTGAGGAGTCAAGGTATCTCGCACGTCAATGTTCTCTAAAGCTTCCGTATTGCGGAGTCTGTGAAGACTCGACTCCGAGCAGAACTCTAGGCTTGGTGTATGCTCAAATGCGGCTATAGGAGACAACAAGAACAGCTCAACAGCTCTGTTGCGCAAAGCTCTGGACAGCTCACCATATCTAGGATCCATGGTGAAGAAGATCCTGAAATTAAGATGGGGCTTGATAACACGGGCTTGTCCAGAGGCATCAGTGTTCTCGTTGAGGATCAATGTACCGTTGGGCTCAAGTAGTGAGTTGAGCCTGTCCAAGACTGCAGGACTGCAGAGGTTGGCATTGTCGAGGACCAACCACTCACCACGTTCCAAAGCTTGCACAAGCATACCGTCCATCCACTCAAATTGTGCTCGGCTGATGGCAGTAGGCGTTGAGATCAAAGCTTCGACTTGCTCGCGTAGGGACTCTGCCTCAGCCACGTCGATCATGAATGCGTTTGATGACAACGATCCAGACGACCGAGCGACCGAGATAAAGTTCTGAAGCAAGTGAGAAATCTCAAGAGTCACCTCGTTGCGACCAGTCGTGACCAGGCTTGTGTCTGCCTTAGATGCCAATTGGCGGAGGCGCTGAAGTGACTCAAGAGCAGACTTGTTTGCGTCCAGGGTCAAGCAGCGGACGGTCTGCAGCGCTGCGAAGGTACGGAGCTTCTCGAGGAAACTGTGAATGGCACGTTGAGGCTCTGACTGCTCATAACCACCAACCAAGTCCATAGAGTCAACATCGGCGTTCATAGAGAAGGTGACCATGTCAACACCAAGGACTGCGGCGAGCTTCTCCAGGATAGCGGTCTTGCCCGAGCCCGACGGTCCGACCAGCAGAACTGGCCATCTCTTTTGTACAGCAACCATGACGGACTCCAGCACATGAAGATGAGGCTTGAAGTCGAAATACTGATGGTCAGCGCCGACCCTGGCTACGTGAGCGTTCCTCTGGAGCAGACCCAAGCCAACTTGAAAATGCTTGGGACCAATGTCATGGAACATGCTGTGAGTGACTGGAGCGTCTGGCAAGATACTCTGGAAGAGCTTGGCCACGAGAGCCCTGTCCATGGAGGTGCGGAAACGCTGCGCGATAATGGTCGAGAAGAAATCATCTACCTCACCCCCCTTCAGCAAACCTTGGTCCGCGGTGATCAAGCTCAACCAACGCAGTGTATCACGCAAGTTAAATTCCCAAGGTCCGCCGAGCGAGCCAATCTTTCTGTGGTGGGTCTCGATGTCAAGCTGGTCAATGAACGAGACGATAGGAGCGATCTTGTCGGCATCGTAGCTAGCGAATGACTTTTGACAGATCAGGACAAGATCTTCAGGGCTGAATACATCGGCGTACACAACAGTGAAACGGTTGACGAACGATGCGGGCAGACCTTTACGACCACCACCTTGATGGTGGGGATTTTGAGCGGCAAAGAGTCTGAAGTCGGGATGACGGCTGAAGATTTGGTCCAATTCGGAAATATAGACCTCACCTCTGTGATCGAGACAGGCGTTCAAACCTTCCAGTACTGACTGGGAAGCGAGATTCATCTCATCGAGCAACACCCACTCGCCGTTCTTCATGGCTCGGAGGAATGGTGCGTCACGCCAGGCGAATGTGCCAGCTTCAGCTCCTTCAACGGGAACATCTGAACCGAAGAGGTCCATCAAATCAGTCTGCTCCGACAGATTGATGCGTGTAAGAGGCATACCAACTGCCTGTGCCAGTGCAGTAACAAGAGTCGTCTTTCCTACACCAGGATTTCCCTCGAGAAGAACGGGTTTGGTGAGCTGGAGAGCACGAATGACACGCATAGCATTTGATCTGGTCGTCGGTGCCAGGAAGGTGAATCCAGGCTCGCTGCCCTTAGTGATCACGGGGATAGAGAAAGCGCCAAGCTCCAAAACCTCATCTGTGACCTCTACGTGGATTGGTGAGTTGTAGACAGCAGACGCATCGGCCTTGATGAGCTTGCTCAACTCGTCCAGACACTGCGACCTTTCGTAGTTGACAGTGCCAGGGTTGATGGCGAGAAGGGCGGCAGGATTGGCACCGAGGGTATCGATGTACACCATTGCAGCACCATGGATGATTGAGAAGACAGGATCGCGATGCGGCTGACGGTTAACAAACTCTACCCAGGCAAGAGTGTCACGGATCGAGATTGATGACGCAGCAGAAGTATTATAACGCTGGTTAAACCATTGAGCGAACTCAACGAGGACATTGGCATAAGGTGCTGCATGGTCCTTTAGCTTGGATCGGATGATCTGCAAAACATCCTCGATATCAGACAATGCAGGCACCCAGATCTCGGTAAAACGGTTGCGCAGAGCGGGAGACAACTCTCTCTTGCCATAGTCGCCACCAGGGTTCATGGTAGCGAAGAATTGGAAACCAGGCTGAGCCCTTACGAAGGAGTCGAGCGAGCCCTTCTCGGCCAGCAACATTTCTCGCGAAGGTTCAAGTACACTGTTCAGACGCTCAAGAACCGAGTCGTCGGCAAGTGAGATTTCGTCGAGCAAGAAGTACTGACCAGTCTTCATGGCGTGTACAAGCGAACCGTCGGCCCATTCGAAGAGTGCCTTCAGGCGAGGTCGATTGGTACCGATGGCCTGATAGACCTGAGCTGTGTAAGGATCGCTTAGGTCGGCGTTGGCCTTGACTTGATCATAGATCACAAGAAGCTCGTCGACGCTAGCCGTAGGGGCAGCCTCTTGGATCTCGGGATGAGGAAGCGATACGAGCATGTCACGAACCTGTTGCTCGATGCCTGCTCTGTTTCTCAGAGGTCTCTGGGCACCGATCAAGTCGCCAGTCTCGGTGTTTTGATGTGCGTTGACAATGTGCAGCTCCTTCCTGGTAGCATCTGCGAGCATTTGTACGACGGTAGTCTTACCGCAACCAGTCTCACCAACCAGTAAGACCGGTTCGTTGTTCTGGAGAGCGGTGGCGACCAAGACATAGAGTCTACGCATAGCATTTGTCCAGACGACACCCTTAGAACCAGCCTGGGTCAGGTACGATTGCAACACAGGAGACTGGACGCCATAGAGCGCAGTGGTATCGATGTCAACCTTGGGCCCTTTCTGACCCAAAACCTTCTCGATGACCTTCTTGACAGCATCGCGTTCCTCAGGCTTACGGACCCTCTCAGCGAGGAGCAAGAAACCATTGACAGCAAGCTCATCGATAGTGTCTGCTTTTCGCAAAGCCCACCTGAAGAGATCACGAAGCGTAGCAAATGACTTTGACTCGAACAAACGATTCTCCTGACGCAGTATCGAAAGCTCTCTGTAGACACTCACAATACGCTTACACCAGGTGTCAGGAATCTGAGTACGACGCTGGAGAATGGTATGCAGCTCTTCAACCGGAATATCATCAAAGTGAAGTTCGAGGAAACGATTGCGGAAAGCACGAGATAGTACTTTACGTCCACCGTACAGACCAGCCGGGTTCTGGGTAGCAAAAAGCATGAAGTTCTCGTGAGGACGAACAGTCTCCTGCGTCTCGGGAATAAGCAGCTCTCTATTGTCATCGAGAAGTCTGTTGAGTGCTTCCAAGACATCAGTGGGAGCCAAATTCAACTCGTCGAGAACAATCCAGTGACCTTCTCTCAGAGCCTTGACTAGAACACCTTCCTGAAATTGCAGACGACCATCAGAGCCTGACACATAAGTACCCAAGTACTCTTGTAGATCGGTATGCTCATGGTTGTTGATTCTCACAAACTTGTTACCAGACTTGTTGGCCAGGTACTCGATCATACTGGTCTTTCCTGCAGAAGTAGGACCTTGAATCAGAACGGGGAATCGACGGGTGAAAGAAGCGCGAATGAGGTTGTCGAGATTGCGGCGAATGAAGGGTGTGATGATGTAGTGTGGTTGGTCGTGTACGGCGAAGTTGCCTTGTCTGAGCCAGTAAGCTCCATCCTTGACATAAGTGTGTCCATCTTGAGGCTGTCGGAAAGGCTTCTTGAGCTCAGCAGCTGCGTTTGCAAGCTTGCCAAACATATGCTGGTGAATAAGTGGTAGCAGGCGGGCTTCCGATTCCTTGTCAAGGAGCGTCAAGAAACTCATTTGGATACCCTCCGCAACGGCCCTGCGAATCGAGCATAGCGGTGAGACATCCTTTGCATAGATCAAAGCACGAGTCAGCGTTCTTAAACTGAAATGAGGCTTCTGACCTGCGCCATCGACGAGCAAGTTGTCTTCGTTCAGCTTTTGTACTGCTTGATGTAGCTTAGCCACATCGGACGCGATAGACCTGTCCAGAACAGCTTCTTGACCAAGATATGTTTGCACGATGTTGCGCAAACTTTGGTAGTCGCGATCGGGACTCTCAACATACAGCTCGGTGAATCTTGAACGGATGCCCAAAGGTAAGTCCTTCTTTCCGACATCAGTTGCAGGATTCATAGCTGCAAAGACTCGGAATTGAGGATGAGCCTTGATGACCTCGACACTGCCAGCTTCGCTCAACATCAATGAGGGAGAGCTGACATCGAACAAATCAGCTAACGCTTCGAGTGTGTCTGGTGAGGCGAGATTGATCTCATCAAGAAGAACCCAGTCGCCATTCCTGACAGCCTTGACAATGTTACCCTCGATGAAAGCAAAAGCGAACGCCTCCTGACCAGCAGTGAGACGATTTTCGAGACTCTTGACCTCCAAAGCGAATTTGTCCCATCTTCCACTAAGGACTGCAGTCATGGCCGGTTCGACCTTGCGCTTCTTTGCGGGGTTTTCAGCATTTCTAGAAGGGGACTTCGAGCCTGCTTGCAGAGTGGCTAGTCTTTGCTGTTCTACCATACCAAGAGCAGTGTTCCACAATTTGCACACACGAACCCACTGCTGCTTGCCCATGCACTTATTTAGCATGTCAATAAACTGAGCATTGCGCTTATAAGAGAAACTGGCAGAGAACAAATCATCGAATTCCTCTTTCAAGGGTACAATGATGGAGCGAGCATTAACAGGCTTGAAACCACCAAGGAGATCACCGCTTTCGCTTTGTTGCGACAAGTTGAAGGGGACAAGCTTCTTGCCAAGCTGGTCTGCAAGATGCTGTACACTGGTAGTTTTACCAGTACCAGTCTCACCAACCAAAAGGAGAGGCTCCTTTTGAGAGACGGCTACAGCAACACGATCAAGTAGACGGAGAGTGTGTGCGTTCGTTGAGAAAGCGCGTTTACCGAACGGACCAGCGAGACTCTTTCTCTGTTGACGAGAGAAGACTGAACGACCTATTGTGACTCTTGTGGGCTCCTCCTTGTGAATAATAGTACGTTCGGCAAGCAGATGCTGGCAGCGCTGAGGATCGATCTGCAAATTCTCGGCAATGCACGAAGTCAGAGCGGTATATGCTGAGCCTTCAGGCAACGCACCGGCGAAACAGTCAACAGCGTCCAGGAAGATCTGATCGAGCTCGCCAGCAGTCATGTTTGGCCTGTTTCCAAGCATAAGAGATACACGAGCACACCACTTGAGAAGATCTCTAGGGTTGACCTCACGCATGAGACCAGTTCTGCTGCGACTTGCCAAATGTGCTTGTTGTTTGAGCAGTTGCAGATTCTGGAAAACATTGACGAATTGCGGTGCGAATTCAGATAGTGATGGGAAAAGACCAATGACGACTTGTTTCAGCTCGTCTGAAGGCAGCATGCTGACGTGTACAGACTTCCAGTGGCGGGCACCCAACAAGTTGTAAGCAGGCTTCGTTTCGTGACCACTGTTGGACAACGAAGTACGCATAGTGGCAACGATGCGGAAGCCTCGAGCGGCGTGTAAGGTTTGACCTCTGCTTGGGATCACAAGCTCGTTTCTTTCGATCAATGGTAGCAGAGTGCTAATGATGTCGTTCGGTGCGCGATCCAGATCCTCGATGAAAACCCAACGACCTTCCAGCACTGCAGTGGTCAGAACACCAGCTTGCCACACGAACGATCCAGGAGTTTTGCCGGTTGTGTACATTCCGATGAGCAGCTTCGCATCACTCTGCTCGTTCAAGTGTAGTGTGACCATAGACTTCAGCTTGTTCAGCTGGCGTGCAGCATGGCGTACCAGGAGCGTCTTTCCAGAACCAGCAAGCCCAGTCAGTAGTACCGGGTTCGGTGCCTTTAACGCAGTTGCAAGCTCACATAGATTTGAGGCAGTGGTGGGAGTGTCGACGATTGTACTCGTCTGCGAGTCTGTCGGAGCGGCACCACGAGGGAGCAAAACGCCGGAGATGCAGGCAGTGGACGAGTGGAAGAGTTCGGCGGGCAAGACAACGTGCTGTCTCTGAGCATTCTCAGCATTCATGTAGGCAGCACGTTCTTGTTGTAAAGCTTCCCTCTCTTGTTCCAGGTTCTTCACGCGACGTTCCTCCCATAGCGTGAGAAGGCGATAGTCAATCTCTTTGTCCTCCCACGGTCCTAGTGGTGCGATCAAGTCCTGGCTTCCAGCATTGTTGGCGAGGTACTTGTTGGTCATGTCTTGTAGAGCAGCATCTGCGGCGCTCAGATACAGACATAGCACGCGAATGGCAAGGTAACGCAATGCACGCGCATCGTGGTCGAGCAACTGGTGTATCCGCGAGAAAGGCACGAATTTGGCAAAAGTCTGGCGGTCAAATCGTAGCAAGCGGATCAGGGCAAAGAAGTATTCGAGGGTGAAGAGATTTGAGTCGGAAATGCTATCGACATTATGCGAACTAAGGTAGCGCTCGGCGTATTCAGAGATGTGAGGAGCGAGGGAAACGAGGCGAGCGTATGCGGCGACGACAGAGACGTAATCGGAGGAGGTTTGGAATTCGGCGCAGCAGTGTGGGACGAGAGATTCGGCGTGAATCAGGATCGTGTCTGTGTATCGTCTGTCGAGAGCGGCTCTGCTGAGTTGAGCAAGAAAGTGTGCACCGTCGCCTCGTTGTAATGTCTCAGCAAGCTCCTGCGGTAATAATGAGATCCGCGAGGCCAGATTGTATGTTTCCCATGATACGTCCATTTTGGCGACAGGAAAATGAACTATATATGGTGAAGATTGAATAAAACCAGAAAAAAAGTTCTGGATCTGGAAATGTTCAAAGATTCAAAGCTTCGGAGGTTCTGCCTTTCGCCGCAGATTCGTGAGCACGGGCCTTCTCAAATCGCTCCTTCCAAAGTTCCTCAGATTTCAGTAGAGGCAGTCACGAGTCTTGTATACCGCAGTTGCACCTTCCGTCCCGAGCTCGTCGATTCACCACATCCCTCTCACACACCGCCATCATGTCGCTCTCCTGCCAACGTGTCCTCAGACGATGCGCCACCTTCCAGTCGCCCGTTGTCCGCGCCTCTCTCTCATCCACCCAGAGCAAGCAATTCCTCACAAGGAGATGGCAATCCACCGATGCTGAGGCCGCCACTTCTACCAACCCCAAGATTTCCGCCATCGTTGACCAAATCGGTCAATTGACTCTTCTCGAGACTGCCGACCTTGTTTCCTCCCTCAAGGTTAGTCCGACATGCGACGCTCAAACATCTATCTCGAACCATATACTGATTCACCCGCTCAGACTCGCCTGAACATTCCCGATCTGCCCGTTGGTGGTTTCGCTGCTGGTCCCGCCACTGCCGCCCCTGCTGCCGTCGAAGAGGAGGAGGCCGCCCCCGCCGCACAAGAGAAGTCTCTCTTCAACCTCAAGCTCCAGTCTTTCGACGCTGCTTCCAAGCCCAAGGTCATCAAGGAGATCAAGAGCTTGTTGGGTCTGTCTCTGGTTGACAGCAAGAAGTTTGTCGAGAGCGCACCCAAGCTCATGAAGGAGGGTGTCCCCAAGGAGGAGGGTGAGAAGATTGTCGAGACACTCAAGGCTCTCGGTGCCGTTGTCGTCATGGAGTAGATGCTCCCTTTCTTCTTTTCCTTCTTTCCTTGTACGCGAACATGGCATACATGTGACGGCGTTCTATGTACTTGTATATTGGGGCAAATGGTGTACAAAAACTTCTATACATGACTCGACTTACGCACCATGTCTAGAGAAGGCATTTTTGGTGTCAGATCTTTCCAAGACTCGGGATGAATGTGGATGTATGGTGCTCTGTCTGCTCGATCAGTTTGGTAATCTGATGCTTATGGTTCTTGACCAGGGTTACCCCGTATACCAAGAGATAATGGAAGTGTAGATGGACGCAGCACTCGTAAGGAGCTTTTGATACTTGGTGATCTTAGCCACGCATACCTGACTGTGTTCCAGAATTGTAGGCCGATTTTGGGATTCAAAGACATAAAAGTGCGATCTTGGTATTGACATGAGCCCAAGCGAATGCTCCAACATAAACTGGCAATGCAGAGAGGCACCGTGACCACTCGGCAACAACAAAGTGATGCGTCTTTTGAGCATATATATAACAGAGATAGAGAGCACACTGCGAACAATCACCTCTATATCCCGTTTTCTGCCATGCTTCTACACTGGTTTCGGTATATCTGTGTCTTGGCAGGATGAACCATAGAGTTTCGTGATGGGCTCGAACAGCGGGGCGTCAAGGGACAGAAAGTATGGAGCAGCGATGCGACAACCGTTATCCAACACCAACATGCCAACTTGATCGCTCGCTTCATCCACAGGCTGCATCGCATGCCTCATGTCAGCATCCTCAACTCATTCTCACAGCAATGAAGCTGTCGAGGCCGAATCCAGTCGCAACCCGTGGAAATCTCCCTACGCCGAGTCCCCTGGTGACGAAGACCATGATGGCGACTTGAATAAGCACATCTCGTTCAAGTCCGGCGTTCGAACTTCTTCTGGCTTTCTACCTTCGCCTCTATCGACTAGTCGAAGTCCGTCGCCTGGATACAACGATGCCACGAATCTGTCCCAAAGACGTGTCAGCTCGCGATCCCCTGTTCAGCCTACTACTGGCAACATCCTATCATACCTCAACACCCCGGCTGTCGCGCAAGATGCAAAAGACCCGTCTGCTCTGGACTGGTATGTTGAGGGACCAGGTCGACGTGTCGGATATGACAACTTGACTGCCATTGACTGGATCTTCGAATACGCAAAAGAACGACAACGGTTGAGAGTGTTGCGATCCAATGCTGTTGGCCTGTTGGGATACTTCCAGCTGCTCGCCGATAATAGTCAGACTTGGTTCATCTTGGTCGCAACTGGAATTGCTGTCGGTGCCATCGCTGCTGCTATCGATATTACAAGTGGCTGGCTGGGAGACCTCAAGGCGGGATACTGCAGTAATGTTCAAGATGGTGGAAAGTTCTACCTGAACAGAGGCTTCTGTTGTTGGGGACAGAAAGATTTCGAGACATGTCCGGATTGGCAGCTGTGGAGTCATGGTATGGGTGTCACTTCCAGCGCTGGTAGCTGGATCATCAACTTTGTCTTGTATCTTGCCTACTCGGTATGCGCGTCAGAACGAACCCCAATGATCTTGCGACTAACATCATTAGGTCCTGTTTGCATCTGTCGCGACATATCTCGTCACCAGGTTCTCGACATACGCTAAGCAGAGTGGTATACCTGAGATCAAGACTGTTCTTGGAGGCTTTGTCATTCGAAGATTCATGGGTGTTTGGACGCTAGTGACCAAGTCTACTGGGCTGGTATGTTGTTTGACGCTGTAGACGTACAACGCTGACATATTATAGTGTCTTGCGGTTGCCTCTGGTCTCTGGCTTGGTAAAGAGGGTCCCCTTGTCCATGTCGCCTGTTGCTGCGCAAACCTGTTCATGAAGCCTTTCGAGAGCGTCAACAGCAACGAAGGTTTGTCGTACCACGATCTCACCAAAGGCTCTCACTGACTTCAAGCAGCTCGGAAACGCGAGGTGTTATCTGCTGCTTCTGCTTCTGGCATATCTGTTGCGTTCGGCGCACCTGTTGGTGGTGTGCTGTTCAGTCTCGAATCGCTCTCGTACTACTTCCCAGACAAGACCATGTGGCAGTCGTTTGTCTGCGCTATGATCGCCGCTTTCACACTCAAAGCTGTCGATCCATTCCGCACAGGCAAGACTGTGCCTTATTCAGTGACCTACCACACTGGCTGGCATGGCTTCGAGATGGTGGCGTACGCAATCATCGGTGTCCTTGGTGGTTTGTATGGTGGTCTCCTCATCAAGCTGAATATGCGCTTAGCGGCTCTTCGAGACTCACCTCGATACCCACTCAGGGGTAGGCCAATCCTTGAGGTCTGCATCATCACTATCGCTACGTCGGTCATCGCTTTTCCCGTCACATTCCTACGCGCCCAGGCTTCTGAGTTGGTGTACTATCTCTTTGCCGAGTGTAAAGACATTCAATCTGACCCTCTCGGTCTCTGTAAGAGTGGCATCGCTAACACTGGTGTCATCTTCTTGTTGCTCATCTCTACTATTATCGGCTTCTTCTTCACGGCATTGACTTTTGGTCTCCAAATACCCGCTGGTATCTTACTTCCCTCCATGACCATCGGGGCTCTGTACGGTCGTGTCATTGGCCTCATAGTCGAGGTCTGGCAACGCGAACATCCCAAGTGGATTGTCTTTGCTTCTTGCGAGCCCGACGTTCCATGCATCACTCCCGGTACCTACGCCATCGTGGGTGCAGCCTCAGCATTAGCAGGCGCAACACGAATGACCGTCTCCATCGTTGTCATCATGTTCGAACTTACCGGAGCTCTTACTTATGTCCTTCCTATCATGATTGCTGTCATGATAGCCAAATGGGTCGGTGACGCTATGGGCAAACGTGGTATCTACGAAGCTTGGATTGCCTTTAACGAATACCCATTCCTGGACAACCGCGACGATCGACCTATTCCTGATATCCCAGTCTCTCAGATCATGACGAGAACAGAAGATTTGGTCACAATTAACGCTGAAGGCAACACCATTGCCAGCCTCACCAATTTACTCAAGGAGCATACATACAGAGGCTTCCCCGTCATCTCAAACTCCCACGATGCAATATTACTCGGCTACATTTCACGTACAGAATTAAACTTCGCCCTGAACTCCGCGGTATCCACACGAAAGCTGCCACCACAGACTTTATGCTTCTTCTCCCATCAGCCCCTCGCCGATGTAGAACATACACTCGACTTACGCCCTTGGATGGATCAAACACCCATAACACTAAACTCCGCCATAGGATTAGAACTCTGTGTAAATTATTTCCAACGTTTGGGATTGCGGTACCTTGGGTTTTGTGATAGGGGTGTGTTGAAGGGACTTTTGACGAAGAAGGATGTTTGGTTTGTTGTTAATGGGGGGGACGAGGGGGGTGGGAGGGTCAAGGGGGAGAGGGAGGATGAGGATGCGCATAGAAGGGTTAGAGGTGTGGGGAGTGGGATTTTGAGGGAAGGGGATGAGGGGGAGGAGAGGGGGTTGCTATTTGAAGGGAGAGGGGGGAGGGAGGAAGATGGGGATGTAGGGGGCGGGAGACGTGATTGATAGCATTAAGTTGCAAGATAGTGCTATCCTTCACAGCGAGCTACTCAACTCTGAACATGATCATGACGTTGATCAAGATGTGATTGAATGCAAACGATAGTGAGAGACTTGGTCATCACGACTTATTGTCCCATCACCGAACCTCGGAACATGTATCAAGTCTCCAAGAAAGCACAAATAAGTTCTGAGACGTCAAGTCTCAGCCCACTCCTCAACTCACCATCTTCCGCATAAAACTCCATTACCTCATCTTTATTGATATTCTCACACCCAACGATAAGGTCGTGTCTCTATCCGTGATCCTACCAGGAACATAGCTCGTTGGGATTGCGATCAGTCAACGCTTTATCTCATGCCTCGTGTTTGCGATTTTGTTCTCCAAGGCTGGGAAGACTTACTGAGCAGTGCTACAAGACTGGCAAGAATGTATCGTGAACTTCAATGACAAATTTTTGATCTGTAGAAACTGGGTACCCGAGGTGGCATCCCGTCTGGAAACATGTTGTGACTAGGAAAAAAGGCATTAGTAGGGAGCCGAATTGAACTTGGAGATCTTTGGTAGAGCTTTTAATATTCCACAAAGGGTGTAGAGGATACTAGTGGGGCATTTGTTGGATGAACTTGAAACGTAGAATGAAGATGAAATATGTACATGAGATCTACGATGCAAAAAAATAATGAGGAACAAAAAAAGCCTGAATGTCGGAACGATTTGCTGACCAGCAGCTCAATCTGTCAACCACTGCAACCTGCGCTTTTGTGACCAAGTTCACCTCTTACAGCTTCTTGGCCGCGAATCCCACCTGTGGTTTGGCATTCATCTGCGAAAATACCACGAACTGACTTTTTAGAAAAACGTCACCAAGAATGCTGAAACCAATGCCAGTGTTTGATTGCATACCACCATAGCAATTGTTGTTGCCCAAGTTGGCGAAATTCATGTAAGACCCTGGTACAGTGACTAGCTTGCCATTGACGACCAGACTCCAAGATGGAAGCTTCGAGTTGCAAGGGAAGATCCAGGCACCTTGGTAGTCGCTGTACATGGCACCCGAGACTTGCTTGTAGTATGCGTTGACCACGTCTTGGGGCAAAACCAACAGACTGGTTCCAGTGTCGACTACACAGCTGTATGTCTTGCTGACTGTGGCGCCACTACCGATGACATATCCGGCTGCGTTGAATTGCCAAAAAGCACCATTGGTGTTCAGGTTGGTGTATGTGATGCTGCCAGTGTACTTTGAGGTGTCGATGAAACCAAAGTCGTAGGTGCCTGGTGCTCCTTTCTTCAAGTCTGCGGTGAAGACTGGCTTGGTAAGCTGGCCCTTGACGGTATCGAAAAAGGTCTTCTGCTGGTTTGGCTTGACAGTGTTGGCAGAGCTCATAGCCAATCCGAGAATACCGTCACTGTTTGTGTCCGAGATGAAGCTGTCCGAGACTGATGTCGCTGCTTCAACCGCTTGTGACGTAGCTGTGGCGCTTCCAACCACGACCTTGTCTGCAAAGACTTTGCCGCTCGCACCTGAACCATCTCCGTAAGTGATCGCCCAGGTATATCCACCCATCAGGTTGGAATTCTTCGAGTTGTAGTACGAGTGTCCGGATCGCTGTGAGGAAGATTGCAAATTTGAATATACCCAGAGATCTGCGCTTCCTGTGTCGAAGTTCAGATTCAAAGTGTTGCCTCCTACGGTGACTGGACAGAGATAGGATTGATCATAGACCTCGGGTGAGGCAGCAACACTCGCTGTTGATGATGAGGCTGCAGCTTTTTGAACAGCAGGTGGTGCTGAGGCTCCTGACTTTGCATACTTTGCGTAGACATTGAGGAGCTTCTGAGCAGGAGCTTGCCTGGACGAGTTGACGCCTGGTATCTGATCAAGGGTAAATGTTTGTTTGCCTTGAATGTCGGCCGTTGTCAATGGTATAGCCTCGCATAGACTGTACAAGGCCGTCAAAGTAGTAAGAGATTGGTAGAAGTGCATGACTAGTCGAGTTTCGTGCTGAGATTGTATTGTGTGGCTTCTGTGATTTTCAGCATGGCCATTGTTCACTTTATGTTCACCACGCTGCCAGAGACGTTACGGATCCGGCCAACATGGCCGTTGAAGATGTCTTGTGTGCCACCCGTTGCTAATCGCATGCCGAGAAAACAGTCTTACATATCGGGTTTTAAAGCCCTGTTGGCGCGGCTGATGGCAAATTTCAACGCCTGCGAGACACCTCGTGCGAATGAGACATCCGTGGAAGATTTTATTCGTCGTCATCCATGTTTATATATAGGTAATTTGTGTCTGCAGCGACGTCTGAAGCATACAAATGTTTGACAAATGACGGCAGACAGGCTTTTGGTATTCGAGTACTTGTGAAGAGGGTTAATTGAATGTCTAGTATTGAAACCTTGAGGCCAGTCATGGCGATAGACCGTTGTGCAAATTCTGGTCCGAGAACACTGACTGCAGCAATGAAATCATTACAGATGGCAGTGAAAGACATCTTCTCGATGTCAAACTTTTCAAATGCGCATCTGACTCCGCGATGGACGATGATCAAAATGGCAGAAGTTGCGATTGTTCCTTTGGTGCGAGAGGACGAGATGAACGCAAGTCATGCCAAGCGCCAGTTTGGGACTTGCTTAACGACGTTGAGAACGACCACAAGGCCAAAAAATTACAAGCGCCAAGCCGTAATATATCGCGAGCTCGCCGCTTGCTCTCCCGACTTACAGCTGTCACACCTTGCTGCGAGACCATTCCGAGATTCAGAAAATTGTCAGATGCTGAACTCTAACCAGTCAACCCCATGCACTTGTCAGACTTGTCTCCAGATCGAGGATCTTGTGTCTACGTGTGTCCAGCCCGTAGTGTTTGCATGCAGCTCTGTCTAGCATGCAGCCCATACCACCCTACCATCTCCTGAGACAACCGTCTTCTTATACCTACAGCCGTAACAGCGGAACGTAGCGAGCGATGGGGCTCGAACTATCAGATGATTGTGACCGCCAAGTACGGTAAGGATTCGAGATGCTCCAACACGCTCAGATCTCACCGCGTCCTTGTTATTAGCCGTGGCGCCAAAGAGGGGTCGAGGCTTGGGACTTGCATCTCGATATTTGTACCGACCCAGCTCTTTCGATCACATCTCATAGGCTTACTCATGTGTACGACAAGTGCTGATGGAGACTAAGCCGCCAATGCCATCTACCTTGTAGCCAAGCATGAACTAATAGAAGCCCTCACCAAACACGATGGCTTATAAGATCGCGTCGCTCCATCTTTGTTTTGCACCACGTTGATAACAGACAGCTACAATGATGAACAAAACCCCTGATGGACAAGGTGAGGGCCTGTATGGTATCGACAATGCTTCCAACTCTCTCCCAGCACTGTGCGCTTGTGCACGAGGCTTTCTCTCCGAGACCTACGACTTCATAATCATCGGTGGTGGCACGGCTGGCCTGACTATCGCTGCCCGCTTGACTGAAGACCCCGACATCGTGGTTGGTGTGCTCGAAGCTGGAAAATCGAGGCTGGATGACCCTCTCGTGGACACTCCCGCTACCTTCCCACAGCTTTTGGGCAACCCTGACTATGACTATGGATACAAATCTGTTCCGCAGGTATGTCAGCGTGATAGTTGCTACCACTGAACGCTACTGACGGTGGCTTTAGGAAGGCAATCGCGGAATTATTCATCATCTGTGCAGAGGAAAAGCTCTTGGTGGGTCGAGTGCTATCAATTACATGCTGTCAGTTACTTCGAGTACGAAGGGCGCAAACAAACATCAATGCTGATATGAAAAGCTACGTTCGAGGCTCGGACGCGGACTATGACGACTGGGCGACTCTCGTAGGTGACTCGTCATGGTCTTCCAAAGCATTAAAGCCATATATGCGCAAACATCAGACACTCGATCAGCTGGACGAGTCCATATCTGACAATACTAACTATCCTCATATCGGGAAAAATCATGGTACCCGAGGACCAGTCCATACGTCTTTCAACGACAGCTCATTTCCGATCAATGACCTTGCTATAAAAGCCATGGACGAAGTCGCCGGTCTCTCGAAGAAGCCTACAGATCCTTGGAGTGGAGATCATATCGGCTTCTTCAACACACTTGGTGCTGTTGCTCGATCTGGACCTCACAAAGGAAAAAGAAGCTATGCTGCTCGTGGCTACTTTGAAGCAAACGCTTGTCGACCAAATTTGAAAGTGCTTTGCGAAGCACAAGTGACCAAGATTGTTCTTGAAGATGGAATTGCCAAGGGTGTAGAGTTTGTCTTTGATGGCATGACTGAAACTGTTTATGCCAAGAAGGAAGTCATCCTTTGTGGAGGTGTGATCAACTCGCCACAGATCCTCGAGCTCTCTGGCATTGGAGATCCTGAAAAACTGAATGCAGCTGGTATCGAGTGCGCTGTCAAACTTCCTGGCGTCGGTGAGAATCTTCAGGATCATGCTTGCGCTGTCATTGGTCTTGACCTCAAGCCTGGAAATATCACACTGGACATCCTCGGCGATCCAGACACAATGGAAGCAGCGACAAAAGCCCTTGTGGAGTATCAAAAAGGACCACTGACAGCCATCGCAAGCACACAAGGTTTCCAGCCTTACAAGTCTCATGTCTCTGCCAGCGAGCTCGAGAGTACCATCCAGAGTATCCGAGAAACCCAGAGCAGTTCACCTGCATCACCATTCTATAAGCGACAATTGGAACAAGTGATTACACATCTCGAGAGCGACAAATCAGCAAATCTACAGTACATCATGATTCCAGCAGGAGCAGATTTCGAAAATGGAATCCGCACGCAGAAATTGTGGCCGCCGCCAGATAACAATCACGCACATCGTGTAACGATAGCATCGTGTTTGCAATATCCAGTGTCCAGAGGCTCATGTCACATAACAAGCTCTGGTAAGCATTTCATCTCAAAAGCTACAAGTCCTATCCTGACTCATTGATCCCTAGATCCCATGGCGCATCCTCGCATCGACCCAGCATACCTCAAACACCCAGCCGACATCTCAGTCCTAGCAGCCGGTCTCCACTTTATCGACAAATTAACCAAATCCCCCCACCTCGCTCCTCTCATCCAAGCACGTTCATACCCAGCCCCCCACCGCAACCTCTCCAGCCTCTCCGATTGCGAAGAAGCAGTAAAAGACTGGGTCATGGGAGAATATCACCTCATAGGTACCTGCGCAATGGGAGAAGTGGTAGACAGTAGATTAAGAGTCAAAAGTGTCAAGGGACTCCGAGTGGTGGATGCAAGTGTTTTCCCGGGTCATGTTAGTGGGAACATATGTAGTAGTGTTTATATGGTTGCGGAGAAGGGTGGGGATTTGATCAAGGAGGATTGGGGGATTGAGGTTTGAGGAAGTTGGGGGATCACGGAGTTGAAGTTTGTGAGATGGGATTTTTTCTTCTTTACTTTGGATGTCAAAATGGGGTGTATGACCAAAAGGCAGTCTTTGAGACCAAATTTTTTCGTGCCGTTACTCAACAACTCAAAAAATTACGATATGCCTGTTTTTGTCATTGTGAGATGCACCAAAATATCCTCTTGGGCAATGGCATAATGGGATAGACGTTTCAAAACAGACACAGCTAGCAAGACATTCTCATCACAACTCTCATTACTTACCACCACCACCTTTGGCCACAACCTTTTTCTCACCATCTCTTCCCCGCCATCAAGCAAACCTGTCGCTCGCGATTCCTTCATGGCACTGTTCGTTGCGTCTCGACTGCCGTCTCTACGAGAAGCAGCGGAGCCGACGAAGCGATTCGGGTCGGTTTCGCATTTTCTTCCTGCAAGACGCTCGGCGTGGCGCGAGGGGTCGCATACAGTCGCGGTCGTATTGCACCGCGGATGAGAGACTACAAAACGTCGGAGGCGAGAGCGATGAACCATGTGTGTACCTGCACCCACGGGCCCCTTAGCCCTGGATGTACGGTCGATCGGGTGTTACGGCAAACAACTCCCAATCAAGCGCTCAAAGGAACGTGACGTCTAATTGAATACACAAACTAATTCAGATATCACTGCACCACTGCTTGGAGTTTAGTCTCTCCATACCTCCAGGCCCAAACCACAGATATCATATCTTCTACCAGCAAACTCGCCGTATAGTTTTGTCCATAGCCAATCTGCATCTTTGTCCTTTGGACGGGCTTCTACTACTCTGGAGTAGTCGACTTCCCACTCTGGGCCTGGTAGCTTGGGGTCGTTGAAGCGTATGTAGGGTGTTTGGAGGAAGGAGGTCTTGTTTGGGTGTATGGCGTTGTGGAGAGAGGCGATACTGGCTATGATGATGGAGACGGCAAGGTGAGAGGGATGGAGCATGGGGATTATGGAGGTGAGGTTCTGCAGACCGGCTGCTGTGAGCACTCTGTGTGCTTCCTTTGCAGGTGTTGCGAGAATCAAGTCCTCGGCTTCGAGATAGTTGTCTGTATCTTGCAACAAAGTCATGGGCGCAGGCTCTGTGTAGGCTAACACGGCATCCAAAGCTTCAACATCTTGCACCAGGCCTGGTGTCTGCAACAGCATAACTCTTGCCAGGTCCGTCAGGGCCCACAGGCTTGCGACTGAGATACCCTCCTGACCAGCAGGAGGGATGACGGGTCGAAGTTCTACATTAAAGCGTCGAGCAGCTCGGCGAAGAAGGCGACGTGTGCTGTCCATGTACGGATCAATCATGTCGTGTTTCCCAGCTTGCTTCTCCATAGCCCAAGCTTGTGGAAAGAGGAGGATGCGACGGGCCGGTGATTTTGAGCGTGCGAGATCGCCAAAGAGCATTATCGCGCTGCAAACATCATGGTGGTTCGTGACGAGTTGGACATGCGCAAGTTTCTGCCAGTTTACGGTCGGTGCTTCTTGGGCAGCATTGTGTTTGTTGATGAGGTCATTCTGTTCGGCGTCGAATAGGCGTGATGGGTGGTGTGGTCCAGATAGAGGTTGTTGCGCGGTTTTCAAGGCAGGAGCGATGGGTATGCGAGGCTTGAGCTGTGCTTGAAGGCTTGCCACCGAGTGTTGCTGCATCGTGTAGCCGGCGAGAAACAGGAAGAAAGTGATTGTTACCACTGTTGCTGGTTAGCACACACTTGGAGGGGGAGAAGGGACTTCTCATACCGAATGCCGAAGAGAGCAAGACTTGGACTTGCCCGCTGGTCAGTAGTAACTTGCCCATATTCTTCTACTCCTGCTATATACCTATGCAATGCAAGCGTCATGGTATACACTTCATCGGCGTGCATGATTGTTGACAAAAGCCCATCCCCACAGCAACACACAAGCTCCGCACTTTTTGTGCATGCTTTATCCCACTTGGCATAACTTCGTCACTGGATCCAATCGCATGTCCAAATCTGTCCGACCATCATTTGCGCCAACTCACCTACATCACACATCATGGCGCACCAAGCAGATGCTACGCGCATGCTCGACGACCGCGGCTACACCGGCACCCTGATCCGCGGTCAAAACCCGCTCCTCCTCTTCGAAAAAGCCGTCCGCGATCGCATCATCGACTCGTACTACTGGAAAGAACAATGCTTTGGTCTCAATGCCGCCACCCTCTGCGATCGCGCAGTCGAACTGTCCTTTATCGGTGGAACGTACGGCATCGGTCAAAAACCCACACCATTCCTCTGCTTGGCTTTCAAACTGCTACAACTCACACCCGAAAAAGAGATTATACTGCATTACCTGCAACAAGAAGAGTGGAAATACCTCAGAGCATTGGCGGCTTTTTACATTCGCTTGACTTGGGAGCCAAAGGACATTTATGAGACGTTGGAACAATATCTCGGTGATTACAGGAAGCTGAAGAGAAGGACGAGGGATGCATACTCGTTGAGCTACGTCGATCAATTCGTCGATGATTTGCTCACAAAAGACCGTATTTGCGCAACCTCGCTATGGAAAATGCCGACTCGTACACAATTGGAAGACCTCGATGTGCTGGAGCCGCGTATCAGTCCGCTAGGAGATGAGATTGAAGACTTGGACAGAGACGATGACGAAGATATGAGAGACGGAAGTGATGACGAAATTCAACAAGTCAGGAATGGCGACAGCCAATCACCGAGTAGAAGCTATGATAGCAGGAGTCGAAGCCGCAGCTATGAGAGACGAAGAAGCAGGAGCAGGAGTCATGACCGTTACGATAGGCGAAGCAGGAGTGGGAGCTATGGGAGAAGGAAGAGCTACAGTCGCGATCGCGAAGGTGGAAGGCGAAGCCACAGCAGGGAGCTGCCTGACCGGAGGACAAGTCCGTCATTGAAGTCAAGATCACGTTCGAGAGGTTGAAGCCATGGACAAGATATCTTGACCCTGACGGTCGCAATATCTGATCTGAGAACTGTACCGCCTTGAGCTGCTTCTTTCATCGACCGCGTCTTTGTACACGTGTCCGATGTCCAGCTTCATGTACGCAGCTCAGACTTCCGGGACTTTCGATTCTAGAATGAGATTGCACACAGCAGCCCGAATTCGACATGCCACATCTCGACACTGCCAGAAACTATGGTCAGATCTATGTAGTCTCCGGGAGGAACACACTCGGCTGACACACATCACCACCACATCCTGGGTACATGTAGCATGTCTTTATACACAAATGGACACTACTCAAAACAGCGGAAAGTTATTTGCTAGATGGACAGCAGCCAACGATTTGGAAGCCGCTCAAATGTTGTCCGATAGTGTGTTGTATATATCCATTCCATACAAGCGAAGTCAATCTTCTTCCAACACCAACCACCTCATGTTTAAGTGTGTGAGCGAGAGGCCCGTCAGCACATGTGATATTGTCGCCATTCAGGACGAGAACGCAAGCGCAGGCACCACCGAGGTCGGCAATGGCGTCCCTGACCGAACATACGACGGAATTCGATTGTATGTCCGTGGGAAAGTGGCATAAGTCATTATTGACATAACTCAGATAGACGCGACCTCCGTCTCCATTCCTCGGATCCCTCTGAAGTTCGTACTCATAGACCGAACCGACGGGCTTTTAATATCTCTACCCTTCTTTCACTCTTTCCCTCTCAATCCCAATTCGGTAACCACGACACCCCCCTCATCATCCCCCTCGTCCACAACCCCCCCACCTCTCCTCCCCAGTGCCCCAAACCCCCCTCTCCCCCTGCTCCTTCCTGACAACCCCCCACCCCTTTACCTTTGGCACCTTGACAGCAACTTGTAAGCCAAACCTCTGCACTTCCTCTCCCCAACACCGCTCCCCCACCAACCAAGAAACCCACTTTGCAGGAACTGGGAATTGTATGTCGTTGCCTCTTTCCAAAGGGCTTGTCATGTTATTACTGTCATCCACAATACCCATATCATGGCTTCCATCGTTTTCAGCCCAGATATCCCAGGTTTGAGAGATACTCAGACCGAGAACTGCCAAACACATTTGTTGTGCGACAAAGGCGTCACTGAGCACAGGGAGGAGTGTATGGATGGGCTTCACAACCCCGCCGAAAATGTAATTCTCAAAGCAAAAGCCTTGCTCGTTGCTTTTGTTCCCGGGACAAAAGGGTTCTTTGAGGACATCTTGCATTGTGTCTGCAATAGAGGCGTGGAGGGATGATGGAGATGAAGGGGAGCTATCTTGGCGTTCGTGCCAGGCTATTGTAAAGGCGTGGGTGAATTCGTGGAGCAGGGTTATGGTGAGCTGGATGATTGTGCGGTTCATAGATGAGTTGAGAGAGATTTGGGAGCGTAGGTGTGAGGGTTTTATTCCTGCTGTTAGGAGGGTGTCGAGGTGGATGTCTTCGTGGCGGCTATCGTGAGGGTTTGTTTTTAGGGCGCGGTGGTAGAGTAGGACTTCTGTAAAGTAGGAGGATATCTCGATCATTGATTGTGCTGTTTTGCTGCTCGAACAGTTAGTTCAATGGTGAAGAAGTCGGAGGGGGGGTGGTTACTTACGAGCTAGAGGCAGGTCGCTTGTTCCCAACCTCGTCTTCGATACGGTTTGTTTGACCTGTTGCTGCGAAAAGCGAATCTGTCAATGTCCATTGTATCCATTCCCGCGTTTTGCACAACTTGTCGAGAATCTCATTTTGTTCTACGGCAGTCAAGTACTCCGGTATTTCCATGACTTTACACTCCGTCCTCACTGTACAAGTATCCAGCGAAAGCGTCTCCATTTCCTTCGCCGGCACTGTTAAAGCGTGGAAATAGCACAACGTAACCGGATCGTCCAGAATAGCCGTCGCTAGCAGAATAGATGGCTGCATTACAGCAAATTGTGCTTTCGATGCATTCGTCCACAAATCTCTGCGGAAAACTGGATGTAGCATTTTCCTCATTTCTCCCTCCGGATTCCTATATCCCGCAATGGCAAGTTGACCACGCAGATCCGGCGTCATCTGTACATCTGTATCATTGAGAAAGCCAGCAGCTTCCAGAACCTGCAAGCCATATTTCTCCACCACGGGATGATAGTCTGGCATTTGGCTGGGAGGACCGAGTCTGCATCCTGGAGGATCATTGGAAGTGATTTTACGGACTCAGAAACCGGTATTGTCGCTTTTGAGTTCTGCGGTGTAGCTTTGGGAGATGTCGGACCAGTGTTCTTTCCCGCGGAGAGGTAGATATGGTGGTTCGGGTATGGGGAAAGTGTGTGGTTGGGGGAGTGCAACACCTTCCATGTCTATATCAGCAGGGTAAGCCATGAATAGTGGAGAATGAGTCTTGAATCTTTCTTCTCAATTTTTTTGAACTGTCTCAATATGCAGGATATTCAGATACTCGACCGGGCGGAAGCCAGTTCCGGATGCGGTAGTGAGTACAAAGAGAGAACCATATTTCCGACCATGAGCATGCACAAAGAGAGATTTGGACTTCGATCGTAAAACAGCAAAGAGGTGTATAGTCGGAAAGTTCAGTGAACAATCAGACAGTCATAATACCGTGGACTCATGCAGAGTGGACAGGAGCTCGTCGCCCGGAGGACTACACTCCGGCTTCGATGCGCCTCTCTGTCATATCGCTGCAATCCACAGACTGCTAAAAAAAGACTTGTCGCCGGGACTGCCACGGTCTGAGCTCTCTGTCTGTAGTATGCTGTGCGATTCCATCCTTGTGGAATGTTTGATGGGGCTTGTCATTGATCTACCGCGCATCTCGCCAAAAGCCGTTGCGTAAGCAAGACGTCCCATCCTCCACCCAACGTCACTCCGTCCTTCCTACCAATAAACCCTCCAAACACCCAAAAACCCATCAAAAATGGGTCTTAAACTAAACATCGTAAGTCCTCTCAACTCGTTATCCAGATTCTGTAATAACTGAAAGCAACAGTTTCTCCTGCTGATCGCAGCTTGTATCCCACACATCTACTCTCGCTTATCTCTACTCTACAATCTCGAATCTTCCAATCATCCATCCAAGCTTTCGACACCTCGAGGCTGGTTCACAGAACAAGGAAGCTACGAAGTGAAATATGCAGATAAATTAAGAAACTGTGAAGATTTGGTTGTAGACGAAAAGGCTGGATATGTAGTTTTAAGCTGCGACGAGAGTAGAGATGGGTGGAATACTGTCATGGTAAGCTTGCATTTTTATCAGTCTCTTTCAAAACATCAAAATAAAAGTCAGAGCGGTATAGAAAGTCAAGACAGTGTACTAATGATATGCACAATAGGGCATTTTCACCACACCCCCTACCAAAAACGGCGCACTCTATCTCTACGACTACTCTCGACCTACGCCATCGTTGGAAAGCATACGTCTTCTTTCCACTCCAGAAGACTATTCCTTCCATCCTCTGGGTCTCTCTCTGAATCTCGCCACAAATACGCTTATTGCAGTGAATCACGCGACTTCTGGCAGCAGACTCGATCTCTTCCACTTTTCCCGGCTCGGAAACTCTGCTACGTTCATCAGAAGTATCTCATCGCCTTATTTGAGAGCTCCTAATGCTGCTGTGCAAATCTCAGACACAAGTGTGCTAGTTACCAACGACCATTTCTTCACCCCGAGAAGCAATGGCTTTATGAACAAACTAGAAACCTATCTCGGACTACCTTTCGGCGGCATCACACATGTGGACTTGCAAACCGGAGCCGCGACCCAACTTTCCAGACTCGCATATGCGAATGGCATTGCGATTCTCAACGAAACCACCCTCGCCGTCGCATCAAGCAGTCTAGCAAAAATCTTCTTTTACAGCATCGACAAGAGCACTTTTCCACCGACGTTGAAGCACACAGAAGCGATTAGCACACCCTTCTACCCCGATAATCTACACACCTCTGGGGACAAACTCTTCATCGCCGGCCACGCCCACCTCTCCTCTCTGCAAAAATTCGCAAAACAAAGAGCCAGATGCGCTTCTGATGTTACAACAGCAGGATGTAATGCAGAAGCAGCTACTTATGTGGCTCAATGGACTGAGCAAGCAGGGTTGCAGGAAGTTTACGTTGGCAAGGAGATTTACTCGTCTAGTGGCGTGGGGGTGGATGAGAAGAGGGGTGTTGGTGTTATTGGTGGGTTGTATGGGAAAGGGTTGTTGATTTGGAACAAGGAGAGGAAATGAGGAGTATCATGGAAGGGAGGTGGGTTGGAAGTGTAGTTGTGGAGATGCATGGTTCTTTGACGCGCAGGAGAGCTTATATAGAGGAGAGCGTGCTCTCGTGGGTTGAGGGAGAAAAAGTACGGCTATTTCGTTGCGATGTAATAGACATGAGTGAGCTGTGAAAATGCATGATCTTTTTCTTTTTCCAAAAGTGAGACATTGTCAAGGAGACCATGCAAGTCCAGCTCTCTCCTGATCGACAGCTGCCACTAATTGAAAATCATTCTGCCTTTCCACAGCCCACATTCCACCTATCAAACGTACTGGAGTGCGTTAAATCAGAAGTGTCACATCCATGCATCCAACAACCTAGACGAGTAGGAGCAGAGTTCATGCCACATGCACCGAAAGATTAAAATCAAAATCTGACAAAGAAGCGAGGAGTCTCAGTATATTTAGTGATTCGTATTGTACAATGTGATTTTACAAGGCGTCCAGTATTCGTACAAGTTTTGTGGGTTGATGTTTGTACAACAAGTCTAGGTGGACTTGTCAATCTTGCCCTTCCAGTCAGCGACGTGGTCATTGATGACTCTTGATGCTTGCTCGACGGTGAAGTTTCTGCCAATGGCTTCGACAAAGTCGCCTTCAGGGTCTGTGGTGTGAAGTCAGCAATGATTCATGGTGTCTTTCTGTAGAGTGACTCACCCATCAGGTAGAAGTAGATGCTGTGGTCTACGAGGTAATCCTGCCCAGGCAGAACGTTCTGTGGTGTGGAAAAGTAGACACGGAAAGCCTTGCAAGTAGCCTTGACATCCTCGTACTCTCCAGTCAAGCCGATCATATCCTCGTGGAACTCCTTTAGGTACTCCTTGGTGACTTCTGGTGTGTCTCTTGCAGGATCACAAGTGATAAAGACAGGTCTCATGACATCACCGTGCTTCTCCTTGACATTGTCAATCATACCAGCCATCTTGTCCAACTCTTCGGGGCAAATATCCGGGCAGTGTGTGAAGCCAAAGTAGACCAGGGAGTATTTTCCTTTCAAGTTTTGCTCGGTGAAGGGTCGACGGTCTTGGTCGATCAGCTTAAAGGGACCGCCGACCAGAGGACGACCGACTCCTTTGCTGTGTTCGGCGATGCGCTTGCGGGCCATGCGCTCTTTCTCGTAGCGGAAGTAAAAGGCCATACCGACACCGGCTGACAGGAAGAGCATACCAGCTTGCCAACTGAACGGTCCGAAGCGATATCTCGATTTGGCCTCTTCTACAGTCTTGTAGTGCATAGTCGAGCTACGAGAAAATGTGCGGGTGGTGGTCTGGTTGACGCGGGATGAGATGCGCTGGGAGACGCATTGAGACGGCGAAGGGCGGGCGGAGAAGAAGGCGCGCTGCAGAGCAGTCCGCGGTAGTGATGTCGTTGGCATCGTGAGTTGATGAAGATTGTCTTGATCAAGAAATGTTCAAGTCGTGCTTTCTCAACTTCAACTTCAACTTCAACTTGGGACTTCGCCGCTGCTTGATCAGCGTCGCCGACTCCAACATGCGGCGTGCACAGACCCCATCTCCGGCTTTGCCGCCGTCATCGTCAATTGCCAACCTCTTTTTGCCATCGAATCATCACTCTCAACTGTGTACGAAGACTATTGGACGAAACAGTAAGCCGACCAACTACCTATTTTGCATGGATTTCAGTATCGTCGGAAGTGGCGAATGATACCCTACCGAGCCTTGCACCTCAAAAATGGTGTAATTCGTTTTGTGGTCAAACCATCATCGATTGTCCCATTCGGCTTTCCTACGTCCATTCCCATTAGGACTGCTCGTCGACATCTGAGCTTACTTCCTGCTGAGCCAACTGAAACAACTATCGCCTCTGTCAAACCAAGTGTCGAATCCGTCCAGGCCGCTTCTACACCTTCCATCGACCTTGCCATCGCGTCAGTCGAAACTGAAGAAGCAGGCATGAACTCTCAGAAAGAAGCCGAACTCCTGGCGATTCAGCATATTCTCGGTCTCAAAAATGCAACTGATGACTCTGTCAAAATCAAGCCCAAGGATCTTGAGCGATTGGAACGTCTGAAAGCTGCCGAGCCTGTCTTTGTCTGTGTTGATCTGGAAGCTTATGAATTTGCTCAAGACAAGATCACCGAAGTCGGCGTATCTATTCTGGACTCTCGAGATATCGTTGGTACTGATGCCGGTACTGATGGCACGGCCTGGCTTTCCAAGATCAGGACTCGTCATATGATCATTAAAGAATACAAGCATCTCGTCAACAAGCGGTTTGTTCATGGTTGTCCCGACAAGTTCAACTTTGGCAAATCCGAGACTGTTTCGCTGAGGAATATTCACCAAACCTTGACCCAACTCTTCGACGACCCTTCGCCTAGATCAAGTCGACCATCTGATAGCGGATCGAGAAGGCTTATTCTCGTTGGCCACGGGCTTTCTAACGATACTGCGTACCTCAACAAGCTCAAGTTTGCTCCTCATGCACGTGGCAACATTATCCAGGATGTCGATACTCAGAAATTCGTCGGTTCCAAGAAGCAAACCGTCGGCCTGAACAAGCTGATGTTGGGACTTGGTGTCGAAGCGGAAAATCTCCACAATGCAGGAAACGATGCCGCATACACACTGCAAGCACTTGTCTTGATGACGGTCCAACACACGAATGAGCCTGGTGCTTATATCAACGCCGTTGCGAATGCAAAGGCCAAGCTGGATCCAGCGAAGCAGCGTTATAAAGATCACAAGGCGAACATAGCAAAATTGAAGGAGCTGAAGCGCGCCGAGAAGAAGACAGCAGCCCTACCTGTAGTCGAGGCTTCGCGTGATCAAATTGCAACAGCCCCTCCGTCAGTTGAGACAAAGGCACCAAATCCAGCCCCGAGGATCACAAAGATACCACTCAATGGCTCAGTTATCAGCAGTCTAGATCGTTATGGTCTATCGAAGTCAATGGCTGAATCCGATTCTGTGCCTGTCGAGACCTTGTTACAGGAGGAAGTAAAACGCGATAACGAATTGGATCTTCAGGAATGGAATCTTATAGCCCCGAGAAACCCTACACGACCGCCGCCTAATCGAGATGAGCTTCGCGCTCGTGAAAGAGCTGCCAGAAAATTACTTCGGGAAAATAAAGGGAACATACCAGATTTTAAGAGGATCAGTCTTGATATTTGTAATGGACACGCTTCTTTTCCAGCCCCTAAACCACTTATCGGTTCATCGGAGCCTGAATCTTCAACCAAGAGGAAGAGTTCTGATGCTGAGCCTGACTCAGTCGATCACTACACAAAGCATGCAAAAGCAAGTCTGAGTACTGAGCGGATTAAGACAAGGTCACAAGCTGTTCGAACACCGGTTGAAGACGATCTATGGGTTGAAGATGATGACTATTCGATCTCCCCTGCCTTTGCGTCGGATGCTACCAGTCGTTCGAGCGTGCCAGACTCGAATCGAACATCACAACCCTTTGAAGATGCATCAATCAAGATAACAAAAGCGCCTACAGCGGTGCGGTCAAAACGCGAGGAAGCAGTTCAGCAATCCTTTACGATTACAAAAATACCGATTGACAAAATACCAACAGAAGTAGCCGCAGAATACCACCAGGCAACCAGAGTTCGTCATCATGGGTGGCAGATTCCCCTGACAACATCACCGCCGTCTGGCAAGAACAGAAAGCTTGATACTTCAGCAGAGATAGCTCCATCGAAATTTGTGGATGAGCTTGCGAAATTGAAAGATGAGACGCTACAGGACAGGACTACGGGTAGTGGAGAGAAGGGCGCATCGAGCTTTTTGGATCAGGAAGTTGAGGCGCATCGGGAGAAGAGGGCAGAGGATCAGCGCTGGGGTGGGTCTGGCTCCTCGTGAGGATATACTGAAAGTTGGCGTCGAGGGCCTGATGAGCTTCGATGAAGACCCTAAGGTGGTTCTTTGGTGTTTTGTGCGAACACTTCACACAACGTCAACGTGCTTTGTTGGTTTAGAAGTGTGTTGGATAGCACGGTCTGTGTGTTTGGCATTGCATCATTTTCACTGATCTAAACGAGATAGAGCAATCTCAACCATGATAGGAAACATTACACAGATTTTCAATAAAATATCTACTTAGCTTTGATGAAGAGCTTGTAGTATACAAGCAGAGGCTTGATCAAACTTGACCTATCACGACGTTTACAAGGTGATAGTACAGGTCGACGACAGCAAAGCCAAGTATCTGGCATCCGTTGTTGGAAAAGAAGGCGATGCCAACGGTATCAAAGCGGACGAGTGGAGGAAATGATCAGGTCAATGACTCCTCACCGTCATGTGCTTCTCTTTCCCTGCATGGAGGATTCAGTGTTTGTCATCAAGACGAAGGGGGGCTACAATTGAGATGATGAGATTACAAAAAGCAGGTTACACAGACCTTAGTGCCCTGCAGCAGTATTCCCGTTCCTCCCCATACGAAATCTTTCAATTGTTGCAGCAATCAACAACGTCTCAATATCCGCACCATACCTATCGAGAGGACAACTAGGGATTGCTGTGTGTTCGGACTCTCAACGATTTTTATAGTCGTGACAGGTTTCGATGTTATAGTGCAAAAGACTGGCTTAAAGTGTCTCTTGGTTTATCTGACCATATTGCTGAGCTTTTGAGTGGCTATACCTCTGATGCCTTTTTCAACTACGGAAGTTGATGTATTGTGGAAAATCATCAGGAAAGAAAAATCTCTCCAAGATCTCCAGAGAGTTGTCCTTGGTCGTACTATTTGAACTTTGTCAGAATTTGCGAATGGAGAGAACAGGCAGATAATCAGGTCCGTAAGTCCATGACCGGAGCTCCTTCTTTCGTCCTTGAGTTTTATGCTCTTAGAGTGCACGATGAATGTCTGCATAAAAGGAGATACAAAGCCAGAAGATTTACGGACCTGGTGCCTTTGCAGTGATGTACAGGGGTTTTAAGGCTGCAAGTCGACGAGTCGCGATCCGTGATTAAGTTCAAACTTCTTGATAACAAGACAACGTGGTCCATAACGTTTCCGACGGCAGTGAGAAAGTTGTAGCTGGATCTTTACGGCTTAACTTGTACCATCAAGGAAGAGGTGGAATTACATGCGGGGCAGATCAGCAATAATTTAAGTGTTACCTGCGTTCACTGCTCCTACTTGTATTAGTGGGCGTGATCTATCGAGGATTCTCAATACCATTGTCCGTGGCTGCTAATTGACAATCCGAACGCATGAGGGAGATCTTCCATTTCCTATTATCATAACTATTAAGAAACAAGCACACACTCATGTCTCAACTGATGCCATCCACGTTCTGCTCTGATGGGATGAAGGCACAGAAGCAAGATCACATGGATAAATGATCAGGTCTGCAAAGCTTCACGCTGAGCCAGGTCTTTCTACAACGGTCGTCTACTCAAGAAACTAGACAATCTGGTGCGGTCCGAGATGCTGAAGATGTTCTAGCGTTATGTACCTGGTTATTCTGTCCCTCTCGATAGATCCGTAAGAAAAATGGTGATAATTGCAGAAGACTTGCTCGAGCACCAGTTGTGCAATGATGTTTTCTGCTTACTGCGTGGTAGATGAGTACAGATTTAGTGGGAAGCGTGAGAGAGATCCACATAGAGCTTCTTGGGACGTTTGCAGTGAAGTTCCATCGATGACTTTCACGACGCAGCTGAGAGAACTATCGGTTAAGAGGTATGGACAGAACGCGGGAAAGATTTCACATCGTCATCAGACCTCCAAGAACAAGTTCAATGTATCTTTTGCTATCTGAGACGGTGATGCGTATCTCACGCCGTATGCATCCTGTAGGATCTTGTAAATGTCGCATTAGCGTGCGGTTCGTCATCATAATAGAGCTGCAGATGTGGATGCGCCGGGAAGAATATACAGTAGGTTATCGAATGACGGCAAAACAAGCAAAGATAAAGATGCGCCCGCGGAGGTAATGAATGGACTACATATTGTCTGCAGATAGTGGCTGGATCGAGAAGAAGAAAGTAGTTGATAGCTCGCTCAGATGGAAGGAAGTCACGTCGATGACGAGGCCAAGCACAGTGAACGCAAACGCATCATCGTGCATTCAAAAGAGCAGCAGGTTCAATTAGCTCATGCGACAGGAAACATCTCACGCGGCGGGAAGTAAGAGAGCACACAATATGATATGAACAATCTTCTCATTATACTGGAAGAGACATTATAAATATGTCGGACAAGTCTATCGTCCTAGGCATAATTTCGTCGTGAAGTAAAAACGGAAAAGCAAAACTGGTATCATCTCAACATCCTATCCGTCCAATCCCATTATACACATGATATTCCAACTTTTTTTTGTACAAAAGTTTGCTGCCTCTAGCAAGAGTCACCAGGGCAGGCAATGTTGGTACCGTAAGGGCTGGGTCCGGCGATACCAGCGATCTGGAAGACAGCGTTGACGACACCACCAATACCTTCTCCGGCAATGAGACCACCAGCGATGGCGAAGCCGTAGATCTCAAAGTGCTTGGGCTTGTGCTTGGCCCAGAAGTAAGCGGGGACGGCACCCATAACCATAGCAGATCCGTAAACAGTGGCGTTAAGGACGAAGGCGAGGGCAATGCACATGACGTTGGGGTGGTAAGCCTTGTACTTCTCCCATGAGCCAGTGTAGGCGTAGTGGCGGATGATGACCATGGCACCACCGAAGATGGCAAAGGCAATGGCGAAGTATCCGGAAGTCTTGGGGACGGGGAAGACGGGATCAGTGACAGCGACAGCAACTGCGCGCCAAGCACCAACACTGGGAGCAGCGAAGGGGCAAGTCTCGGCATCAACGTCGATAATACAGGGGTAGGCCTTGCTGAAGAGCATGAACATGGCGGGAGCAAGGACACAGGCGACAATCGTACCGAGACCCTGAGCAACCCATTGCTGGAAGGGAGAAGTGCGGAGGAGGTAACCGACACGGAAGTCACCAACCAAATCGGAAGCCTGACCAGCACCGATGGAGGCAAGAGAACCACCGATCAAATTGAGGCGCTGAGCGTGCTCGGTCATCCAGTGCTCACCCTTGGTGGCGCCACCGAGAACAAGCTGGGAAGCCTTGGAAGCGGCAGTCAAAGGAGTAACATCAGTGACACCAGCGCACTGGACGGCGAGAATGGCGAAGAAGAAGGCGAGGAAGACGGACAGAAGGGACATGCCAACGGGCATATCGTACTGGACACCAAGAACAATGCAGCAAGCAATGATGCTGAGTACGAGGATAGGACCCCACATCCAGATCTTGACGAGCTCGTGGTCAGCAGCGGAGTCCTTGATGATATCCTTCTCCTCCTGATCTCTGACATTGATAGTAGTACCGCTCATGCCAGCCTTGGAGGTCATGGCGTTGAAGCCCTTAGCAGCTCCACGACCCATAGCCTTGAACATGATGAAGAAGACCTTGTACTGGAGGAAGAGTTCGGTGAAGGAGATGACAATCATGGCCAAGACGCCGGGCCACAAGAGCCAGTAACGGGGGCTGGGAGTATCCTTGTTGGCCCACTTGGTGCTCAAAGAGTAGTAAGAGACAATCTTGCCCCACTTCGGGTCATCAGGGTAGGGGTGAACACCGAAGGCGACATCGTAGGCGACAAGAGCAGGACCGATGATGCCCCAAGCGAGGACACTACCACCGAAGAAGGAGAGGGCGACGTTGAGACCGACGAGCATACCAGAACCGATGAAGGCAGGAGTGAACTCGATAAACCAACCCCAGTTCTCAACGAGAATGGCAGCGTTGTTGTACTTGCCCCAGATGAAGAACCAGGTGAAAATGTGCCAGTCCCAAAGAATACCAGTGGCGTACTGGGAGACGACACGGAGAACCAGGGCGAACATGAAGGACCAACTCAGAGCCTTCATCTTCAGCTTGGCAACAGCCTCACCAGTAGCGGCAGCGTGCATGCTGCGGATGGTAAGGGCGCAGGCAGAGGGAGTAGGGAAGATCAAGTTCAGCTCTCTCGCGACGTAGATGATGAAGAACTTGCGAAGAGGGGTAGCGAAGGCAAATCCGAAGTAGGCACCGACGATGGTCAGGGAGATAAGTCTGCCAAAGTCCTCCTTGGGAGTGCTGAGGAGCTTCAACTGATAGAGTGCAGGAATACCAGAAACCATGACGGATCCGAGACCACCAGCAGCGGTAGCAGCAGTCTGGACGATGTTGTTCTCACGGGGACCGAAAGATCCACCGAAGATTGGGAAGTTCTCAGGGAGAGCCTTGGAGAGAGGCTTGAGGACACCGAAACCGATGATGGCACCGAAAAGCGAGGCACCGAAAGTCCATCCAGTCTTCAGACCAAGGTAAATGTTGGAAGCGTTGACGAGAGCACCACAGATACATCCGACAAGCATGGCACGGAATGTAACGACCCAGTGGCGCTCCTCGGGAAGGTCGTCGTAGGGTGCGAAAGGGTCTGCGATGGTACCCTCATCGTAGTCGGTATCCTCCTCGGCCTTGACCAGGTTGGGATCCTTTTCGTCGAACTTGTCCTTGTCCATGGAGTTGACAGAGAGGGTCTCCTGGTGCTTCTCACCGTGCACATCAATGGTTCCGCCCATGGGCTATGATTGAATATGTTAGCGACGTTGATCAAGGAGTCATGTAGGTCATGGTCAGCATACCTCAGATGTGACCTCTACAACGTTCGGCATGATGAATGTTGTTCGTGTGTAACACAGATGCAGAATCTCAGGAACCAGGGGGCAGAGTAGGTGTATTTATCAAGCACTCATCACCCTCACTCCTGGTAGTACCGTGGCTTGTGATAAGCCCGCAGATACGAATCGTTTTGACCTGTCCGTTATGGCGGCCAGAACCTACCGTCGGGCCCTAGTACGGGATGCATATTGGTTAATGATAGGCGACCTTTCCAGTGACTGGTGCGAGATTAATCTTGGCCATGCTTGGCTCGTTCGCCAAGCAGATCTGCTCTTGTCTCCTTCCAATTTAGGTAGAATGCGACCTCATCGTGGCGGATAATGGACCACACGCGCGCATAAAAAGCACGCAGATTGCGGATGGACAACGTGCAAATTGAGTCATGAAAACAGTCCATTGGGTGCCTGCTGTTCGCTTGTGATAATCCTCGCCGTTGCTCAGTTCGAGAATTGCGCTTAGGACTTGATCCGCAGACTCGGCTAATTGTTCTCATGTCTCTCCACGGACCCTTTGTACACGGACGTTGAACCCCAGTGACATTAGCAAATGGAAATTGGGAAGGTGGAGGATTCCGCGGTTTCGAGCATCAATTCGCAAAGGCCGTCGATTTTGGCACCATAAGACGGTTGATTCTGGATGACTCTTTCTCGGTTGCTGTAGCCGGAGTTGGAAGGCCTGATTCCTTGTGCTTCCGGTGATCAAGGCGCTTGTCAATGGTAGGGCGAGTTATAGTGTGAATTGTGCGTATGGACTCTCACGCGACCCGACCAGACATCACTCCATGGGGGAAGCCAGATGACTTTCGTATTACCATTTCTGGGCACGATAAGAAGCAAAGTCGTGATGGCGGAAGGATGATGAGCCTTTACCGGCACATCTTGGAAGCCCGTATACCGTCGTACCTCCTTGCTACGGAAAGCCTGAAAAGTGGTTATACGGGCGTACAAGGTTGGCTGCGCATTCAACTTGTCCCAGGCAAGACAAAGGGTCTTGAAGCATGAAACCGAAGTCGACAGAATTGTCCAACTAAGAGCCTCAAGCCTCACAAGCCAAACTCAAGCCTGCCGAAGGCTACCTCGGTCCTTTTTTGTGGCTGTGAACAAGGTTGCGGAGTGCTTGGCCGCCAAGAGATCAAGCGAAAAACTTCCCTCCCTGCTCACACTTGCGGAACGGCCACTCGAGGCTCAATCGGGCAGGTCCGTTGGGACATTCAATCGTGCTGTCAAATTTGACACAAATCAAACACACCATTTAATGGCTCACTCTGTGTCGAAGGATGCGGCCATTCCTTCGCTCTATCTGCTGACCTTCTGCTTCGCGTTGGATCACCTTGTTCATCATGCAACGGAAATTGATTGCATCTTATGTCGAAACCCATCACCGTATTACCGACAGCGTTTGGATGTGGCGAGAATCATGTGTGAACTGGGAGACAGCCCAGCGGAGTATATTTCTTGATCCATTTGAAGCCCCCCTATCCTTCACGGAGAGACGCCATATTGTTCATGTTAATCTTGGGAGTTGCGCGCGACTTGTTGCTGTGTCTTATGACCTGAGGGAGTATCTTTGCCTCGACATCCCTGTCGAGTCAGGACGATAAACGGCCACTGGCCACCACGGTCAAGGTAATGGAGTGACAAGCACTTGTTGCATGTCTTGATCGATCAACCGACTCGCCAACATAGGGATGCCTCTTGGCTGTTGGCTCTGGATCCAACGACGCTATGTGTAACGAAGATGCAATAGTCTATGTGTAGCTGTATGACCCCGCTCAGTATTTGGTCACGAGAAATCATCGGCGATCAATCTGATATTCGCAATTCGACTAGTGCTTACCAGTGATGTTTTGTGTGTAAAACCGTAATGGTAGGCGGTATTCATTCGAAGGGTCATGACTGACTTGCGGAGTTTTGCGATGTCTTGCTACCTCATAGACTACTAGCCGTCTTCTTGTTCCATTACCGGTCTCTGCTGTCTGCGAGTGGCCAGGACACAGACTCACAAGTGTGAAGCTATGCTGATGTACATCAATACCGGTCAAGATCTCCACCAAGCCCACGTCCTAGCTAGCTTGATGAAATAGTCTGGCACTACCTATGTAGAACTCAGGAACAGGATATAGAGAGCGACCCCCTGCAAAACTCCCCTTTGGCAGAGGCATAATATGGCATCATGTCAATGATAAATGTAGGAGCAGGGTCGTCCCCACGGCATCATCTAACGTCATCGGCCATCTCGTCCATCGACACTCAACAGAAGGGATCGAAGGCGTTAGTGCGGCGTTTGCAACAGAAAAGCTGTGTAGCTTATCATATATAGCACTGAACAGTGAACGTGTTCGCTCAAGATGTCGCTTTGACCAGGAATAATGCCTCTCGTTATCCTCCAGGACAGATATATGATTCCGCTCCGCTTATCGGCTTGGCATCGATCAGCCTTTTGTACGCGATGAACGTTCGTGCCATTCCCATCACCAGCTAAACCAACTGAAAGAAAGCGCCTGGCTGCTCTTTGATTTTCATCTATCTTTGTTGTGTTGTAGATTGAGGATAGCGACAATCCTCCGCAAAGCTATTGCGAGTCTATCTCAAACACCAACTCCGTCGTGCATGAGAGCCAGCGAATCAAGCGTCGGCACAGCCTGATCCTCCGCATATTGTTCAATTAATCATGTAGCACTGCCTGTATATGTCTGTAAAAGGTGGCTAACGATCCTGTATCCGGTCAGCATTTAATCTCAATCCTTGTGCAATATAGTTAGTCAGCTTTTGGAGCCTGGCCGTAATCATCTTCTTATGTCGCCGGCCTTCTCTCCAGTTGTTGCTCGAGGCGATTTTGGAAGCTTCGTGTCCAGTTCGTCGCCGCAGACTCGGAAACCGCTATTCGAACCACTGACATGCTCTTGATACTGACGATCAGCGTTTTGACGAGGACTTGCCTAGCGAGTGACTTTTGGGTCTCGAAATGGAGTAATACACCTGGTAAGTTGCAAGCAATGCGCGATCGCACTTGAAGTCATTCTAACTTTTCCAGTTGGACCTGATGGTGTAAGTTGAGTCTAAGAATGAGACGACCTTCCCCAACACTAACAGACCTAGCCATGGCACGCTTTGAACATCTCGTGGGACGATAAGCCAGCACAAAATTTCGCGATGCTCCCTTCGCTCACAAAGACATCTTTGTTGATCGCAGCCGACGCTTGCTCCACACAGAACTCGCAATGTCCCAACCAAGTGTCATCTGGCGACTGGCCGATGTGGACATCATCCGCAGCACACAAGCCATACCTTTGGCAGGATGGTGAGCTGTATAATGGTGGCAACTGGGATGAGACTGTATCGTGGCCTCTCAACTTGACTGGTGATGGACAATGGGCGCACGAACGAGCTATAGTGTGGAACACTGACGACGAGAATGTCTCCTTGTACGATCAAGCGATTACCTTGACGCACAACTATACTGTGAATTCACCAGCTGGTGGAATGTATACTATGAACGCTGGATTCTTCTCGTTGTACGGAGGTCAAAACGAATCTTCATGGCTCAATGCTACTGGATCCAATGTCACTCAGATGATTCAACTACCCTTCATGAAGAACGTGTCGGCTGTCTCATCCGTCTCTTATGGCCTTCATGTCGGCTCTCCAAGTCTGAGTCTGGACCCAAGTCTGGTGATGGGAGGCTATGATCGGTCTCGTTGCTTGACCGATCCTGTTACTACGCACAACACGACATTCATACTGGTTGATGTGTCAATCGGATCTGCGGGCTCCGGATGGCCCTTTGTTGATCTGTACAGTGGCATGGGTAATCTTTCAGAGAACTCCCAGAGTGGTTTTCTCGAAAGATCCGTGCAGATCCTAGCGAATCCAGGAGTCCCATATCTGTATTTGCCTCAGCAAACATGCGACTCAATCGCAAAGTACCTTCCAGTGACTTACAACCAGGATCTTGGTCTCTACATATGGAACCAGGACCTAGATTCAAGCAACAGTCGTTATAAGGAGCTGATTGAGACATCCACCTATCTCTCATTCAATATCCAAGACGAGTCCACGCAGGAAGACAAGCAACTCCATGTACCCTTTGCGCTTCTCACTCTCGAGCTGGACTATCCGATCACAAATAACAAAACACGTTACTTCCCTTGCAGACCGTACACGCCCCGCGACGGTCAACCGTATCATCTCGGACGTGCGTTCTTGCAGGCAGCACTTTTAGCACAGAACTGGGAAACAAATACAACATGGCTCTCACAAGCACCTGGCCCAAATGCGACGGCCTCGTCTAGACCGGTCATTATACAACAGGGCGACACTACAATCGCCGTAATGCCGAACGCTCCTGCATGGCTGTCTACATGGGACGGCACTCTCAGACAATCAAACTGGAATCAGGTGCTCGGTAATGGCACCACCGGCTCGACGTTGGCCGAGTCTGACACGATCTCTGGTGGAACGATCGCTGGAATAGTCATTGGTGCGTTGGCAGGTATTGCTATCATCGCGGCTGCTATTCTCTTCTACGTCCGACGCCGCCGTGCCAAGGCAGGATATGGTGATGTCGCTTTGATCTCATTCGCAGACAGTGAGGACAGTCCGCACCGAACACCTGAACTGGAGCACAAGCCGACTCATGAGGCTGGATCTACCCCGGTGTATGAGGTGGAGAGTCCAGAAAAGATGATGGGGATGAGCGAGCTGCCTTCATCGTCGCATAAGAACAAACCATCAGAGGTGGAAGGTATCGGTATTGCTGAGTTGCCTGGGCACGATGTGCAGCCCAGATAGGAACTCAGTTCTTGTTCACACCTGCCTACTACAGACGAAACCAAGATGAGTTCTCCGTTGTGGTTGACGTCTGTCAAAAGGGAGAATCATCTCCCAATTCCCGACTCCATCCCGAGAGAGCGTACTAATTTACTTTTCTCCGTGCACATATGTCTGACCATGAAAATCGCTGTGCCTCTCTACCGCTCCCCCGTCCGCAAGAGTGGACGATGATGTAGACAAATGTTGGTAGTTGGCTTTACGAACCCTACACAAGACTATGAGGAGACCCTAGGTACGCCCGCATCGTTCAGTCTGTTGTTCGCTCCTCCAGACCTGTCGCAAGGCAAGAACATTCTCAATATATCCTCCCAGGCAGCAGAGAGAGCAAATTTTCACGTCCCCCACAACACACGTCTCAGTTCAGAAAAACATTGTGCCTTTCTACCGCCTCTTTCCCGGCATCAATGGTCATTGGAGAGCCACTTGTTGTCCCTCTATTCACTTCTATAGGGAGAACCCCGGAGCCAGGTCCGGGTGAATCTTCCAACACGCTACCAATCTCGATCGCGTGTAAGGCGTCAATTGTTTCTCCCGATCTCTGTCAGCGACATCAACATCCAAACATGTCGTCATCCCCAGAAGACTCACCACCCAGGCTCTCAGCCCTGAGGGGTACTCAAAGTAACTCAGAGCTGGCACTCGATCCCAGCAGAAATCTCACGTATACCCCGAGTCCAGTCGAGACCACCTTCCAACGTCCTCGCTCTTCATCAGAGGGAGTCCTGGAGCCCTTTTTTGACGACATCCCACCTGGTGCTGTGGCAACCACCTCACCTGACGCTGTACCCACTGGCCCAAGCCACATGTTTGGTCGATCCTGCCCAGACAACAACCCCAATTGCCACTGGCATCATCAACAGATGCAACACTGCCACGTCCCCTGGAAAACCTGCAAGCGTGCTAGTAAGACGTCTGAGTGAACCTCTCCCTATTGCTCATGCTGATTCGTTATAGCTCAAGCAATCAGACAATTCTACTTCGCTGGTGAAGCATGGCTCGAGGCACCTGAAGGATGGAATGCAGAACATGAGCACTGCCTCAGAACAAACAACAAGTGCCCTCGTCACTCTACGCTTGAGGTAATCAGGGGGGAAATGGCGATTAGTGGTCTTTCGGCCGGAAAGCCTACAAATCATCATGAGGAAGGAAAGCAGAATTAGAGACGCAAGGTAGACAAGGTGACGACGAGATCGGATGCCTGGGTCTGAGGCGCAGACAGAGTGGAACGACAGGTCAGATAGATCTACTGTAAGATGAATCGAAGCACGACTCTCCTCTTGAATAACAAGTCCTCAATGCGACCGCGCGCTGAAACGACGATATTGGAACGTACAGTGATCTTGTATTGCAATGTTTCAATTCTGCTGTGTCGCTGCAAAACCCAAGGACACCAAGTACCTGACCTGAACTACCATACCAAAGCTTCTTTCTGCGATCCACAGCTTATACCCTCGCAGATCTCAATATCCTCCTGACTAATCCTATCGCCTACCATCTGTCTCGCTGGCCAAATTTGTCTTCCCTCTCGCTGCTCCCTCTTGAAGTGAGCTGTGATGAGTTCTCGAACAGTCTGTTGGAAGAACAATGGCGCTTTCTCGTACTTTGGATGCAATTGTCCGTTGACGAATACTCCAGAATTGAGGTTCTTTTGTGCTTGGTCGCAGAGCACTTTATCTTCTCCCATTACGCGAGCGTACATGGAGGAGATGAGCTTAAAGTCTTCCTCGGAAGAGGTTTTGTTGCGGTAGATTTCGTAGTTCATTGTCGAGTTTACCGGACCATGAGGTAGGAACTTCTGCACCATGATGAAGTGTGGACTAGAGAGTGTCAGAAGGGATGTGAAGAATGGGGAGTAGAAAACCACTCACGAGACTGTCATTGATGTGTTTGGAAAGTAGTAGGTACTGGCTACACCAAGGCCTTGTGCTGCTTGCTCAGGCGTAGAGATACAGTGGTGTTGGATATGCCCGTCCTTGAGATCAGAGTCGAAGGTCTCGAGATTGATGAAGTCAGGGATATCAGGATGGGTGGTGGGACAATGATAGCACTCGTTGAAGTTGTCCGCCAGGATCTTCCAGTTGAAGTCGCCTTTGATCTCGTAAGTGTGATCGAGCTCGTAGTTATCAAAGTCGAACTCCTTATATCTTTCTTGCTCGTCCACGTTGTCAAAATGTTCTTCCCAAGGTACTTCCGGAGTTTCCTTGGCATCCATGTTGATCCAGATGAAGCCGTTGACGTCGACTTTGACGTGAATACGGAACAGGCTGTTTTCTTCTTTCTGATAGCCGTCTAGCTCTTGGTAGCCAGGAGCTTTGGCGAGTTTCCCATTCAGTCCATACGACCAGCCATGATATCTGCAGGCGAAGATTTTCGCATTGCCTTCTTGTTTCTCGACAATTGGATAGGCACGATGTCTGCAGACGTTGTGGAACGCATTAACGTTCCCTGTACGGTCTCTGTTGATGATGAGGCTGTAGCCTGCAATGTTGAAGCGAAGGAAGTCTCCGGGATTTTTGATGCGAGAGCTGTGTGTCATAAAGAGCCAACGGCGAGTGAAGATTGCTCGTCTCTCGAACTCGTACATCTCTGGAGATGTGTACCATGTCGCTGGCAATGCCCGGACGGGAGAATGTTTCTCAGGCAAGGTGCCCACAGTCTTTGCGGAAGATGCTTTGTCTCCGCCGAAGCCGAAGTATTTGAGGTAGGAGGACATCGATGAGTGACCAGTTGTTTGTGTTGCAGAAGTAAGATGATTTAAGCTGGAGATTGACACTTGTGAATTATGGTAACAGAGAATGTCATTTTTTCAGGAGAGCCTTAAGTATGCTGATGGATAGCTCAAAGTCGCCTGCGCTAATCTTTGGAAGTTGTCTGGTCATGCTGGCTTAGCCTATCGATGCGGCTCAACAGCCAACCACAGGTGTGTGCAATCGCAGCGGGATACCATTACTTCTCCAGGAAAACTTGAACGGAGCGCTAACAGCAAGATGTCACAAGATAAAGATTCAAGACGTATCCAGCAAGCATGAACGATAGTAATCGCAGGTGGTGATTGGTGTAGGCGGCTACGCTAACTTGTGTATCACTACGCTAGCTTCGGCAGAGATCCGAAACATGGAGAACGTCTGGAGCTCGATAACCTTAAACGCGAGCCCCTTCTGTAAAATCATGCGCTTACACTAGCTTGAAGCTTCAGCAGAATGAGCAATTCTCCAGGAGTCGAGATAGCTCAAACAGCTCTATGGTCGCTCGAAATCTGCAATCCAATGTGACTTGAGAACGGAGACAATGTCCAGCAGTGCACATGAAGTTTCATGAGGTGATGATTTCAAGGTTGGGAAACTAGACTGTTCGGTTGATAGAGATAATGATGACATTCTGTTATTTAACTTCTTCGAAAGACCCTTGATCGAAGCTCACGCATGACCGCAAACGCTGTGTCCTGAGTTCGCGCAGCGGCGTCTTTGTTTTCTTCTGCTCTCCTCAGAATGTACAGAAGACAGTCGCGTAAGGATCCCCAAGCAGTATACTTATAGACACCAAGACGAGGATATGGATTGTGCATGTCGACTTCTGTCAAGTATCTTGTCAGATCCTGCTTTTTGGCATGCTCAATCTTGACCACAAGATCCATCGACACTTCGTCGGCCATTCCCATTAGTTGTGCGAAAGTCATGCCCCGAACTTGATGCTCTTTCTGGGCTGCGAGCAGGTGAGTGTTTGTGTACAGGTCAAAGGCATTTCGGACGCTCTGTGCGTTGTGAGTCGCAAGCAATACGTCGGCTTTCCAGGATCGATCGCCCTCTGCCTGTAGCAGATATCGGACCATCGCGTCGTATGCTTCATCCGTTTGCTGTTTAGAGATATGCAGAGATTGTTTGTCCAGTTCAGTATGCAGATAAGCGCCTCGGACCATTTTGATTCCGAGAACATAATTGTGCTCGATTGAGTGCTGCAGATGCAACTTCACCTTGTCGATGTTCGACTTGAGATACCTTTTTGGAGTCAGCGGCAGCTCTTGAGTGCGCGATTAAAGCACTCACGATTGGTACGTGTTCAGCACCGAGGCTCTCTGCGAAGTATTGAAATGTGCCATTATCTGCTGATGGAAATGTGAGAACGAGGAAGCTGATCATCATCACAAGACTTACAAGAGCTGCGCAATCAATTGCTCCCTGATAAGTTGAAGACTCCGCGTCAATCAAGACACGAACCTGTCGTGCTTCGGCTGCTGCACAGATCTTCTTTACCTGCTCGACGTAGTATTCCATGTCGGCACAGTAGATTCTCTTCGCCTCCTCCAATGAATGGATTTTGCAAGTGGCCGAAAAATCCGACAAGAACTTGGCTGCTGCTGTTCCTGCACCCGTGAATCTCAAACCAACGTAGTCGCCAGGCTCCGCTTGTTGTACAGATTGAAGATTGTTTTCCACCCACTCCTCGCATTGAAAGTCACCAATCACCGAGCCAATGTTCAATTCTGTAGTGGGCTGAGCCTCGCGAGCATTTGCCAGAGCAATGCCAGTAAAGCCGATGCGGCGAAGGTCTTGGGTCTTGGACAGTATTTCATCCTTCTGGAGTCCGATACAAAAGTTGTCGTACAACATCTTCTTGAATGCCCATCGAAGCGGAGGCACAGATTCGACTATGCCTACATTGTTCTTGGTCGTGCGGATAAGGAAAGCTAACACTTTTGCTGGGAGCACTGTCGCTGAAAGAACAACAAGTGATCGCACAAGAGTCGTGGTTGGAATAGCTTGGAGCGTTCGTCGAGAAGGCGACTTGAATAAATCCGGAGCATGTTGTCTCGAATGTAAAGAAGTTGAAGTGTGCCTGCGAGCTTGAAGCTGGGTCTTGCTGGAGATAATCCTTGAGATACTGCGGCTCAATCCGGGCAACCATTTTGAGCTGATAGATAGTGTGGTTGCAATTGGAATACTCGTCTGCATGCTTGCGGTCTTGTCACAGGTTCACACGATGCAGGTTCTACAGTCAGAGAAGATTGTTCGAGGTTCATACATGTTCGAGCACAGCGCGACCGCTTGCCCAAACGCGACAAAACATCCGGTCCAAAGTAACACCATCGAGTGACTTGTGTTATCGGTCATGGCGGCTGAACGACGCCAATTTTGAGAGGAGAAGGAGGGTGGTTCGTTGTCGGGAAGAGATGCGAGGTTAGCGTAGGCGCGAGGATCCCGCCAAGTGCCCCCGCTTTGCGGCTCCCGACGCGTCACCGGACACCTTCCCGATACTCTTGCTGCTTCCGTCCTACAATCCATTCTCATAACCTTGATGGGCGATAACATCCCTCGGTGTTGTACACGGAGGCTAGCGTACGCGCGACATCTTACAATCATGTGGACAAACGTGAAAGGCGGATAGGCCTGACTTCTTTTCAGGCTTGATTTGTCTCTGCATTCTGTTCTGAGCCTCTCACTCCCTACCTGAAACGATGTTGCTTCCTCGACCCGTCACTCCTGCTATACGCTCTACTTTGCGTCCCACTACTCGCTCATGGAAGCACTCGGTATGCTCTGTTCGTCAACCGCTTTTGCGAGCTGGAGTGGCCACGAGCGGCCACTTCAAACTGCCAAATGCTCGGAATGAAGAGAATCTACACTATGCGAAATCATCTCCGGAGAGGGAACATCTCGAGGTAGCTTTGAGCACACTGCGCTCCAAGCTCCCTCTACAGGTGCCGCTCTACACGTCTGGCACTTCTAAAACGACCGAGCAGACATCGATATCAACCATGCCATCAGAACACACTCAGGCATTCGCACAGTCGAGCTCTGCAAGCGCAGAAGATGTTGAGAACGCCATCAAGTCAGCATTGGAAGCCAAGAAGTCATGGCAGAAGACGCCGTTTGTGGATCGTGCAGCAATCTTCCTCAAGGCTGCGGAGCTCGTGGCTGGGAAGTACAGATATGAACTGATCGCTGCGACAATGCTCGGTCAAGGCAAGAATGCGTGGCAGGCAGAGATTGATGCTGCTGCTGAACTTGCTGACTTCTTTCGCTTTAATGTCTCGTATGCCGAAGAAGTCTACAACAAGCAGCCGACTCTGAATGCACCTGGAAACTTTGGGTAAGTCTATAAAATATTCGTTCAAGATTATTCACGCTGACATTAATCAGTCGAACCGATTGGCGACCGCTTGAGGGCTTCGTGTATGCTATCTCGCCTTTCAATTTTACCGCCATCGGTGGTAATCTCATATCTGGTCCAGCCATCATGGGCAATGTCGTGCTTTGGAAACCTTCACCAACAGGCATCTACGCGAGCTGGCTGGTTTATCAAATTCTCCTTGAAGCCGGGCTTCCACCCAACGTAATCCAATTTTTGCCAGGCGATGCAGAGCTCATTACTAAGACCCTGTATGAGCACAAAGAGTTCTCAGCTCTGAACTTTACCGGATCCTCAGACGTGTTCCGCAGCCTCTACGGTAAGGCGGCGGAAGGAGTTGTCAGTAGAAAATACCGCGACATGCCACGCATGGTTGGCGAGACTTCTGGCAAAAATTTCCACCTCATACACTCGTCTGCTGATATCAGCAACGCTGTCAAACATACTGTCAGAGCCTCATTCGAGTATTCTGGTCAAAAGTGCTCCGCCTGTTCTCGTGTCTATGTTCCTCAAAGCAAAGCGCAAGACTTCCTCAAGCAGATCAAGGAAGAGATGGCACCAGTGAAGGTTGGACCGCCAGAGGACTATGAGAACTTCCTGGGTCCGGTGATCCACAAGGCCTCGTTCGACAAGATTGCAGGTATCATTGATAAGTCGAATGACGACAGCAGACTACAGAAAGTCTTTGGAGGCACATACGACGGAAGTAAGGGTTACTTCATCCAGCCGACTCTCTATGTCGCCAAAACCCTCGACCATGAGTTATTCGATCAAGAAATCTTCGGCCCGGTGCTGGTTGCATACTTTTACCCTGATGAAGAGTTTGAGCAAGTGATGGCGAAAATTGATACACAAGGAGGTGGTTTTGCACTGACAGGAGCTATCTTCGCGAACGACCGTGAGATCCTTCGTCAGGCCGAAGACACATTACGATACTCTGCAGGTAACTTCTACCTCAACTGCAAGACCACCGGAGCAGTCATTGGTCATCAATCGTTCGGTGGAAGCAGAAGCAGTGGCACAAACGACAAGGCCGGAAGTGCGAACGCCTTGATGCGGTTTACATCTCCGAGAACTTTGAAGGAAGAGATGATTCCGCTGCAGTCTGTACTCTATCCTAGTAATCTTGCTTGAGCTAGATGACACATAAATACGATTGTCATGTCTCGAATCATGCTTGGGTGATCACTCTTGTATGAGTCGTGCCTTTTGTCCTTCGCCAATAACAGTGTTAGCTATGGACGTAGGCCTCTGATCGAACCATGGACGCAAGCAGATCTCGGATAGTCTTCCGAGAACGAATGATACTTGTCGATAAGCCTCTCCAGCAATAGGCGCTTACGCTAACCGCCGGCATTCCTTCCGTGTCATCACATGTCTATCAAAGGCGGGGTATAATGCGGCTACGCTGACCGCTCTTCTTATCGAAGCTTATCGCCATCAATGTAACAATCAAGCAGCAAACAACTTTCAGCGGTAGCACTAGCCCCCATTCTATACGCATCTCTCGACAGGACAGCCTTGCCGGATTGGGACCTTTGTATGTGATCAGATCATGTAGACACATTCCTTGCGTTTATAGATACCACTATCGCGCTTGTCACTGCTCTTGTACTCTGGTGATTGTATTTCTGCCCCTCGTCTCTACTGCATCGACCCATCATGTCGGAATTAGAGCCTATCGCTATTGTTGGCGGTGGTGCCTGGGGTCTTTCCACTGCTCTTCATCTCCATCAGTCTGGATACACCAACATTACTGTCTTTGAGACTGCCGATTCGATTCCTTCTCGCTACTCTGCAGCCTACGACCTCAATAAGATTGTTCGAGCTGAGTATGAGGAAAGCTTTTATACAGATCTCTCTTTGGTGAGTGTATCTTGTTCCAATAAGCAACAGGCAGCTGACTCTCAAAAAGCAAGCAATCGAAGCGTGGAAAGATCCTCTATTTGGTCCATACTACCACGAAACCGGATATATCGTAGCCACCTCTGGCTCTGCACCTGCAAAAGCAAAGAAGAGTCTTGAGACCGCACTCGCATCTGTATCCAAGCACCCGGTCTTTGCCCCTGGCATACAAGCTTTGGACAGTAGTGACGGGTTCAAAAAGTACGCTTGGCAGATCACAGGACCACTGAAAGGCTTCACTGGCTATCACAACCGTCTTGCCGGCTACGCCCATTCGGCCAATGCTCTAAAGGGCATATTCCTGCACTGTGCCACCCTCGGTATCAAGTTTGTGCTGGGCAAAACTGCCGGCACGGTCACAGAACTCGTTTACACGGGCCAAGGAGCCAGCCGCAAATGCACCGGCATACGCACAGCAGATGACAAAGTCCACCCAGCCACGAAAACAATCCTCGCATCCGGAGCCTGGACAGCTTCTCTCCTCCCCTCCCTCGGCAACTTCGTAACAGCAAGAAGTTGGTCAGTCGCCCACGTCCAGCTCACAGAACAAGAATGCGATTACCTCCGCGGCATACCCGTCATTAATGTTCGCGATTTGGGCTTCTTCTTCGAGCCAGACCCTGCTACTCGTCTTTTCAAGCTTTGTCCTTTGGGAGCCGGATTTAGTAATACGGACGCAGAGGGCACGAGTATTCCACCCATGGTTAGGAAACCTCAGCCTCAAGACTTCATCCCTGCTGAAGATGAGATCAAGCTTCGAAAGCTTCTGCAAGAGACGTTTCCCTGGATGGCGGACAGACCGTTTGTGGATAAGAAGTTGTGTTGGTTCGCCGATACCTCAGACTCCGAGTATTGTATCGATTTCGTGCCTGAAAGCAACAAATCTGTCATTGTTCTGTCAGGAGACTCTGGGCATGGATTCAAGATGATGCCAATCTTCGGTAAATGGGTTGTTGAACTGTTGGAGAATGGAGAGCAGAAAGTTGATAGGTGGAGATGGAAGACCGAGGACGAGAGGGGCAAAGATTGGGGTGACGGTGTCAGCTGGAGAATTGGAAAGGGAAGGGAATTGAGTGAATTGATTGATGAAGCCAGGAGGGGAAGTCTGAATGCTCGTCTATAGAAATGCGAAAACTTGTTCGTCTGGAGCATCGGCTTGTTGGAGTAGCATAAGTCCTTTGACTGGGTCACGGAAGAACAAATACCCAGGTACATCCGCAAACGATAGTCTCTCCTCATGGTGCACTCTCTTATCAGTGTAATTGTGCATTTCCGCAGCGCACCATAATGTCGATCAATTCCGAAAGAGAGACATGCTGTTAGCGCCAGCATCGTCAGGTTCATCCGCGCATGCCAGTGTTTCCGTGGTTCCTGCCCACTTGACTCAGGGTGTACGTCAGATCCCTGTCGACATTGAGTGCCAGATCTAGGTTGCTTTGTGTCTCTGGAACATTGGGCGAATGTTGGGCATATGAAGCTAGTTCCCAGCCGATCACTCAAGAAAGAGCAAGCTTCCAACCGAATGTTGTGATGAGTGTCTGCCAGTCGTGCTTACGACTGTTGTCGAGTCCGTTCAGGTCTCGGCTTTGCCAAATCTGAGTAGTGACATTCCGGACGTATGAAATGTTGCTTATTGGCCATTTTCTGTCGAGCGTACGAAACATGTCCAAGACGATCTTTCGCTGCTCATCCACAGATGATGCGCAGCCCGCAATGAACAATGGCCACATGGGGAATGCTCGACGTGGCTGATTCTCATTTATCACTATTCGCAGAGCCTGAAGTAGATCATCTTGCATCTGGACCAGAGCTAAATGGGTGAGACTGGCATCAAGGCAGATCAGACGAAGATACACCCTAGCAGCTAGTTTAAAGCATTGACTGCTGTGCTGAAGATAGCTGTCATCAACCTTGGCAATGAATATCATTTCTTTCAGGGCATCATCAAAGGCCAAAGCCGTAGTGGAATACAGGTCAGACGTCTCTTCCGCGACATTCTCGTCGGCCTGACAATGGTATTTGAGAGCCGAGAGTGTTGATATCCTGTTGATTAGCTGAAGACACTCCAGCGAGCATCCGACTTTGTTATCAATGTTTTGCATTGCTATGGTTGGCGCTGAGTCAATAGTCTGTTCCAGCATCAAATTCAAGTTCAGCAAGAGTTGGGCTGTCATAGAGGTATCTGCTATCACCTCCTTCAGGGGATATGTTCCTGGCGGCATAGTCGTTTCAAGAAGAATCCATCGGAAGCTGAAATATTGGTAGGCGAAGAGAGCACATTCTCGACCGATGGTAGATGCATGGTAGTTGTGTATGGCTACGGCCCCATTCAGATGTTGCAGCCAAGCTGAGCGGTGCCCATTGGAGATCTCGAAGGAAGACAAGAGCACGCAAGTGAGAATGTTCTCTTCGGCGTCCGTTGAATTGACTAGCGACGCTTGTAGTGCGTTGATAGCACTATCGTAGTATGTGACAGCGTTGGACATGAGGCGATTAGAAAGGCTGTGTCCAGAATTTGCCATCTCGGCTGCACTCAGCGCCAGCATAGTAAACAGCAGAGGTCCCCGGCGGGTACATGCGAAGGGCATAGTCAACGAGCAGAACGGGTTTTCATCTCCAGTGGCATACACTCGGCTGGCACTGATGACCTCGGTATCTATAAAGGCGTGAGCTAAAGTCTATCATCGAATTAGCCTGACACAAACAGTATTGAAGCAGTCGCCTTTCCGATATGTCCACAGTTGTGTCACATATGGGCATTGATCTCGGGATCTCATTATTAGCATCACAGTCCACGTCGAGGAGGTAAATATGTCGTGAACCATATGATAGGCAAAGACGAGCGATATCTCGTGTAGTCAAGTTGACAAAGTGTCGCTCAGTGGATACTCCAGGCAAAATGTAATGCTCGAGAGCTGACGAGATAAGGTATCGCTCACTGAAGGCTCCGCTGACATTAGGATAGACACATGACGCGCCAGATATTTGGCAGCGTCTGCAGATTGGCTTGGTTTCATCACATCTTTTCTTTCGACGTCGGCAGCCCATACAGCCTGAGCGAGTGCGTGTGCCCGACATGATGATTGCAAATCATGTTGGATGATATGGTGAGGGGTTAACGTCGTGGTTCAGATACGTATTGCGAGATCGGGAAAGATGTGGCGGCAGCACCTCGGCTCGGGAAACTGTTGCCCGGGATGACGTTGGAAATTCGCGACGCGTGCCTCTCAGTCTCTTCTTGCTTGCTACTTGCTTCCACGAGCACACAGTCAATGATGCCGTTGATGCTCTGGTGACTGGTTGAGTCGTTGCTTCTCAGATTTACAAGCTTTGTGTATTCATCTCTACTCTCTGAGTCTTTGAATATCCATCATCGCGACCATGATAATGTCACCCACCTCCCTCGCTCCAATTGCCTGGCCGTTGATCGTTCTTGACCCACGAACAACTGAGTGAGTCTTTGCGCCCATCTCAATCTATGTCTAGTATCCCGGCTCTGCGGAGACTCAAAAAGCATATGAAGTATGCAATCATGAGAGCGACGTTGTCTAGATCACATCATGGATAATCCAGATGATCAACCCATGTATAAGGACGATGCAGGAGATTGTGGACAAAAGCTGGGTTTTCCCGGTTGGTCAAAAGAGGTCAAAGAGATCAAATTGTGATTGGCGGAACAAGCTCTGGCTGATCTTCCGCCTTGGCAATGCCTCTGTGAAGACTGGACACTTTCAGAAGTCATGATAGGCTCGGACTGTCTATACTGTTGGTCAACTTTTCATTGTAATGGCCAACGCCACTGATGCGGTCTCTTGAGGGAATATGAGGGGTAAGTACCGAACCTCTCTCTCGTCAAAGTATAGCCGGTCTGAAAATCGTGGCACTAGGAGCAGTCGATGGTTCATATAAGCAGTGATCATACCCTGGAGGACTGGATATACAAATCAACGTCTTCACGGGGAGTACAACAGACATGTTGCTAACAAACCTCATATTTTCCTTTATTCTTCTCTCGGGCAGTACAAGCGCTGCTCCGGCTTGTAAAGGAAAGCATGCTCAAATTCAAGCTCCTCCGGGTGCACTTGTCGTTGATAGCTCAACCCAGTTCTTCGGTAGCTTCAGCACCGTCAACGCTGCCGTGGCTGCTCTTACCAATACGACAGCAGAGCAATACATCTTCCTCATGCCAGGAACATACTCTGAGCAAGTTTATGTGCCCAAGCTGGCCGGTCCGCTCACCATACAAGGATATACATGCGATAGCCGCTCTTATGCAGATAACCAAGCGACCATCACCGGCAACCTCTCACGAACTACTCCAGGCCTGACAAACAACGATCAGACCGCGACCGTCCGCCTTTGGACCGCGAACGTCAAGCTCTACAACCTGAACATCGCAAACACATTTGGTCAAGCAAACACCAGTGGACAAGCACTTGCTTTGAGTGCTCAAAACACCAACCAAGGCTTCTACGGCTGCCGTTTCGAAGGCTATCAAGATACGATATATGCAAATGAAGGCAGACAAGTGTACGTGAATTCATTCTTCAACGGTGCCGTCGACTTCATTTTCGGTCTTCGTGCAAGAGCTTGGTTCGAAGAGTGCGATATCGAGACCGTCGGCCCTGGCTTCATCACAGCCAATGGACGCGAAGCAGCGAACAATACCTCTTTCTATGTCTTCAATCAGTGCCAGGTCGGTGGAACCAGTGGTGTTGCATCTACAGTACTTGGTAGACCATGGCGACAGTTCTCACGAGTCGTGTTCCAGAGATCTTACCTGGGCGACGTGGTCAAGTCTGTCGGCTGGGAGCCTTGGGATAATGTCCAAAGTGTTGAAAATATTTATTATGGAGAATACAAGAACAAAGGACCTGGAGCTGTGGGTCCGAGGGCTAATTTCAGCATGGAGTTGAATGCGCCAGTGAAGCTGAAGACACTGTTTGGAAAGCAGTATAAGAAGGAGTGGTGGATTGATCCAAGATATCTTTAGGCAAGCACGAATTACTTTCAATGCAGACATGACTTCACGGCCGCAGCTTCGGTCACGGAGGTCAGCATTCGGCACTTTAGTCATAGCTCATACTGACGAATTAGGACAAGCAGACCACTACGCAAGCCGTGGTTTGCTTGCGCATTTCTGTTCCGTTGCATACAGCCTTCCGTCAACATATTTTTGGCTCCTGCCCCTCCCCCTGACGTGGGCAGCGCAAGCATTTTCTGGCCTGTGGCATCTGACCAGGTCGTGCGATCCATGCGAACGGAGAACACAGGCTAATGAACCACTTCATCGTGCGGTGACCCTATACCCCCTGTCGAGTTTCGCGGATGTTGGGTAGTCACGACTCACAGACCTGTCTTCCTTCTCCACATATCCTTCCCCACCGTAAGCACCCAACCTATATCGCCGTAGTATACCTCCCACTATCCTCACAAGAATGAAGGGGGGTGCGGATTGCAACAAATCTCAGCTTGCGAATGTTGCGAGAACTGATTCTTATAGCGCAACTAGGAGAGCAGTCTTCTCCCACTCTTCAGCAGATGAACGATTGCACTCAGCTCGGTAGCAAACAACATCCAACAATCACAACCTCGAGATTCCAGCTTGCTACAAAGCTCCATGGATTGATCATCCCGAGCCCGCGTAGACTGCACAAGCTCCCAGCCCAAACAAATTCCCCGAGGACGTATATTCCAAAGCCACACCAGCAGGACATTGGTCTGAACCACTTGTGACTGGGGCAGAGTTGAGGACGTACAATGAACATCCTCCGCTCAGATAGTAGATGAAACAGTTGGGTGTCTCAAAGCATTTGGCGCAACATCCCTGTTGGTCGTTGATATCGGGGAATGATGGGAAGGTTGCGCCTATATTACCCTGACCTGGACCGGAAGATGTGTAACCACCAACATAGTCGTAACCGTAGGATGGTGGAACACAGACTGTAATTGGTTGTTAGCCCGCTTCCCCACTGGAATGGATTCAAAACTCACCGGCTGATGTAGTCTGGACCGTGATCGTGGTGGTCGTGGTAGCGCTAGCTATTGCAGTAGAAACAGAGATGGTCGTCATGGTCGTAATGAATACTGTTGTCGGGGTAGCCGCAGTGATCGTAGTCGCCGTAGCTCCTACACACGAGCATGCGCTCGAGTAACGAACTGCGCCAGAGCAGGGAGAGGCATAAGCTGGAATCACAGATGGGCTGACCGTTTGCTGTCTCTTCTCGAGGTTTGGGACAGGTAAAGCAGCAACGATCTTGTCAGAAACAGTGTTTGGACTAGCAATGCGAAGATCACGTTTCTGAACTGTTGCTCTCGGTGCTGGAGTGATGACGCTCCCACCGAACACACTGTACAGCGTTTGTGTAGTAAATACGGTTCCAGTATTGGTTGAAGTGCTTGTGGTGACACTAACACTTTCGACCGTCACTGTTGATGTCGAAGTACTGGTTTAGATCCATCAGCAGGAGTCTTTCTTCCATCCTTGGTGGGCGAGTTCTTACTACGTGGCTGGAGTTACGGTAGCTCGAAGAAAGCTGCTACAATCGGCTACACCCTGAGCGAGACGACCAGGTGTGTTTGTCGCACGAATAGAGCGAAGGCAAAGGTCGGCATTACATACCATTGACTTTGTGGTAGTCAAGGCAGCAGCAACGGAGCTCAAAGCCAGAAGAGAGAAAAGGGAGTGCATGACGAATCGAGCTACTATGAATGTCCGAGAGTCGTGAGCACAACAAAGTCACATCGATAGTTGGCGAAGTGCGAGACTTTATACAACAAGGAGAGCCATCTGTCTGCTAAAGCGCATGCTACATCACAAACCGAATGCGCTCGGTCTACTGACTCCAGTAGCAGGTATCAATATTCTCAGCTCTGATGGCGTATGGTACTAATGGCCGGGCGCTGGTTTCTGGTCACAAGGGGGTCAAAGTTGATCTCGCTTCAAGCATCAATCCAATGGGCGAGCACGGCTAGACGAATCCGATGTCTTCAGCTGGAGTCCTCGAACCTAATGTACAAGCTGAGAAGATCCCCGCTCCGTCGTGTGAAATAACGAGTCCAGTAGGCTCATGAGGCTTTTCAGCTCAGCCTTACAATGCCGGTTTTCTTCCTTTAGGAGGTCTACATAGGTACGTGTAAAGGGTCCATAGCTAGAGACGGCTAGCACTAATCCTAAACAAGACACTCGCCTACACTTGCTGCGGGGTTTCATCTAAGCTTTAAACACCAATTGCCGCCACTAGTTAGCTCGCCAGCTTTTCTCTCTAGATAGCTCCTCTATCGCGCTCTTAAGTCTGTTGTAGTTACTCGGCGGAAGGCCAGCTCCTGCACGACTAAAAGTATGGACGCTCACACCTAGTCGTGCCGGCTTCTAGCTGGACAGTCGGCTATCGAGCAAGTTTTTGCGTGCCAAAAGTCAAAAATCAGGCTGGGTTCATACCCATCTCACCTTGGACTGGAAGAAAACACGAGAGAATCAGAAATGAGTTTCCAAGGCTCTTGTAGTTGTAAGAAAGAGAATGATATTAATGCCATGTAAAGCACATGTATAACTGATAAAACTCCTTCCCAAACACTCCAACGCCAACAGTAAGCAGATTCTTCAGCAGAGACGGTGTTTGTTCTGTTTTTTTTTTTTGGCTCTTGTGTTTTCTCATTCTGTCCTGGTCTATATCAATCAGGACTCTGATATCCCGTCGCACCCGGAAACCTCGGTTTCTTCGGAAATGGTGTAGGTAGGAATCTTTTCTGCTTCATCATTAGTATACCATCCTCTGCATCTGTAGAGAATCAAACAAAACTTACAGCATGCTCCTCATCATCCAAACTCTCTCCACTACTATCATCGCTTTTTTGAGATTGATCTGTCTCAATCCTCGATTGCTTTTCTTTTTTGTTTTCTGGTGTTTTTGCTTCTTCCTTGTCGTCTTTCTTCTCGGACTCTTCAAATTTCACAGATCTCTCCTCATTACTCCTCTCACTGAGCGTCTCCAATTGGCCCAGGATATTTCTGACTGGGATCTGCAATTTGGGTCTCAATCGCGAGTACACCAATGCGTATTGATCAGTCCTCCACTCTTCGAATTCTGTCTCCGCACTTCTATAGGCAGCATTGACAGCTCTCTCCTTTGCGAGTTCTGCTTCCCGTTTAGGATCGGTGAGCACACGTTCTGCGGCCCTTCTGCGACCTTGTGGTGTCAGAGGAGTGGATGCTAGGAATGGTGGGATAGGCATGGGTATAGGTTTGCGTCGGGGTGTGAGTTCAGAATGTGGGAGTCCGAGGGCATCAAAGAGGCGGTTTGGATTAAACTCTGGTGTTTTTGCTGAAAGAAGGCCGCCAGTTACGAGAGCATCGTTAAAGGGGTCATCCAAGTTGCTGAAGTCTGTGATGATTCCTGCAGGGCGTGTTTTGTTTTTGTCGGTTTCTGGCTTTCTGACACCGCTGATGGGGGTAGGGTATGCGGTCTTGACAGGGAGTTTAGGATCGGCCGCATGCTCGAGGGTGTCGATTTTATGTTCAAAACGTTGTTTAAGTTGTGTATTCTCACGTGCCAGACGATTGCAATCGGCCTCCAATCTTCTTGCTTCGTCCTCAACGAGGCGAATCTGTCGCCTGGTATCCTGGAGTGCGCTAGACGGTACCTCTTATCCGTCAGCTTAATGTATGTTTGATGTAGTTCTGCAAGACATACCTGGAGGGCTAGGATGTTTCTTACCCTTCTTCTCGGAAGCGCGCTCTTCGGTCAGCTCCTCGACTTGCTTTGCGAGTGCTCTCTTTTCTTTTTCTGCTTCTAGAACCTTGTTCTTACCGATCAACACTACCTTCTGCATCTCATCGTTGACTTCGGCGGCTTTGAATAGGGTTTCCTGAGCCTTGTCCCACTTCTCTTTGTAGACTTTGAGGGTTTTGTTACATTCAACGTGATTCTCAGCCTCTCGCGTCTTGTACCAATCTACCCATTCTTGAACCTGTTCCTTGTTGTAGATTGCCATTTCGAGTTGCCTAGTCTTGTCGTGTAGCAGTCTTTGATACCTAGCAGTATCAGGGTCCGAAGAAAGGTTTGGGGGAAGAGTCGGCGATGGACCCTTGAGTTCTTTCTGCCAAGCATCCAATAATTTCTTCGAAACTTCAGCTTCCTTGAATGCTTGCTCCTCCATCTTTTTTATTTCTTCGTATTTCGTTTGAGCTTTCGATAGCTTACGGTGAAGATCTTCGATCACATCCTTAGTCCTGTAATGTTCCCTCTTCCACTTCTCAACCATGTCTTTCTTTACGTCGATTTCTGCCTTGAGCTTCCTGTTTGCTGCCCTCAAGCCTTCAATCTCGTGCCGATGGTCGGCACGTTGTTCTTCAACGTGCTTCTCAAGGTCGGCAAGGTTCTCTTCGACAATCTTGCGCTTGCCGCCAGTCAGACACAAGCCATGACTACTTCCACGCATGACCTCGGCAGTGAGATCTGCAATCTCCTTGTTGGCAGCATCGACTTGTTCTTCCGCAGCCTTCAGCTTTTCGTTCGCAGCCTCGAGTTGACTCATCACTTGATCGAGATCTTCTTGGCTAGTAGCATCTTGCTTGAGCGTGTTCTCTTGCTTGATTTGCTCAGCTTGGCGTTGTCGATCCTCACAATTTTCCCGTTTCTGAAGGGCCTCATCACGATCTTTCACAAGATGATCGCGCTCGACAGTCAAGGCATGAATCTTGAAATTGCATTCGGTGTGATCGGCATCGCCAGAAGAGGCTTGGGTACTGTCCAGACGGACAGGTGATGTTTGAGTGCCTTGGTCCGAAAGATTCTTCCTCGAGTAGCGCTGAGACCAGGTGCTGTTCAGTTGATCAAGAGTGTTGACTCCCTCTCTTTCGACGGCCCATCCGTCTTCGGCGTCGTACATTCTGGTTCGCAATGCCTTGTTAGCCTCGTGACAAGCCTTCAACTGCTCAGCAGCTTCCTTGAGTTGAATCTCTCTGATCTTCAGCATATTTTCCTTGACCAAGAACTTTGCCTCGATCGTACCGGCAGGAGGGAAGTCGTCGTCGCCATCGTCAGAACCATCCGGTGAATCTTCATCCTCATCCTCATAGTCTTCGCCGAGCTCCTCCTGTCTCCTTATTCTCTCCTTTCTCCTCAATTCTTCCTTGGCTTGCTTCGACTCTCTTTTCTTCTTTTCCTTTCTCAAGAACTCAACCTCTCCCTTGGCTTGTTCAAGTGCCTTTCTGACAAGCGCCAGCTCTTTCTTGACATCCTTACATGGGTCTTCCCAATCTGCTTCTCCCTTGATCATACCATCCCAAAGCTCGTTCTCGCCCTTCTTAGCATCAGGACTCTTTTTGATATCTCCGAGCTCCTTCAGAGCGGTATCACGTTCTTTCTTGACAGCTTCGAGTTCCTTTTTGGTAGCTTCGAGCTCTGCCTTCGAGTTCTTATTCTCGTCAGATTTAGTAGCTGTGATTTCAGGTACAGACGACTCCGTGGAGGACGTGATCTGCGGTCTCAAACCAGCAACCTTGTCCTTTACCAGACCGAAAAGACCGAGGCTCAAGATATCAAGACCCTCTGTTACAATAGTCTTTCCTGTCTCGGCAGCTGTCGAAACAATACTCTGAGAACGCTGGGCCTTTTTCTCGACAGTCTTTTCTGCTTCCTCGGCCGTCTCCTTGACTTTTTCCTTGACTGACTCAAACACCTCGGGTGCATTGCTGACAGAGCTGATGGCTGAGCGTGCGTATGGGTGACGCTTAGGATCAGCCTTGGGACCAGCTTGTGGGGCTGTAGCGGAGGGTGAGATTCGGGCTTCGGATAAAGCTTTTATCTCGGATTTTGCAGCAGTGAGTTCTCGTTTGGCTTGTGAGACCTCTTTCTGATACTCTTCGATCTTGTCCTCAAGCTCTTTGCAGTAAGGGGAAACATCCTTCTCCTTATGGACTTTGGTACGAATATCAGCCGTTCTTGTCGAAGAAGGCTCAGTGCTGACGGAAGAAATGTCCGAGTGCTTCCAAGTCTGTTGACGAGTCGTCTTGAACGGCTTAGGCGATCTGGGTGACTTGGGCAACTTTGGTGAGTCGGGTGCGATATCCAGTGAGAACCAGGACAAGGGGTTCTTGCTGCTGTACTTCTGAGGTGACTTGGGTGACTGGGGCGAACCAGGTGCAATACCCAGTGGGAACCAAGGCATCGGGCTCATAGTATTGAGCTCCTTGGGACGATTGTCTTCCTTGGTCTGCTTCTTAGAGCTATCGCCCTTCTTGTCATCACCGCCGTTGTTGTCGCCTCCGTTGTCATTGCTGTCGTCGTCGCTGCTGTCGCCACTTTCATCGCCATCGCTACCGTCAAGATCGCGGTGTCTGCTATCAGGGTACGGGTCAAAGACAGCGCAAAAGACCCAGGCCAGATAGATGACCAACACTCCAACGGTGCTCGCGCCCAAAGTGGTGATGAGACCGCTGTTATCTCTGAATAATTCTACAAAGTCATACCAGATAATGTCTGTCACAGAGAGAGCTGATCCCTCATGCAGAGGTGTGAATCCGAGGATATAGTTGTCGTAGTACTTGATTCCCAAGAAAGTCGACAAAGCAAGTGTGATCAAGAAGCGTGTCCACGAAGACTTGTTGACAGGTCTGACAACTTCCACTTGTTTGATCTGCACCTTGACATGCTTCTTGGCTTCTTCCTTGACTCGCTCCTTGACTTGTTCCTCGATCTGCTCCTCGACTTGCTTTTTGGAAGGTGCAGCTCGGTTCTTCTCGAGCTCAAGTGCTTTACGAGACTCCGCGTCCTGTTTCTTCCACTTCTTGGCCTCAGTCTCGGCGTCCTCAAGCTTCTTGGTGGCTTCCTTCTCAGCAGCCTTCAGTTTGTCTTCGACAGCCTTGACTGCTGCGAGTTGATCTCCGTTCGTCTTGATAGTCTTCGGATCTGCCAGGGCAAGCTGTGCCTTGGCCTCTTCATGCGCCTTCTTTTCCTTTTCGAGCTCGGCCTCCGTGTTTGTGAGCTGCGTACGAACGGGGTCGTAAAGAATCTTCAGAGCTGAGAGTTGTTCGTGAAGTTCTTTAACGCGCTTTTTGACCTCGTCGCAATCTTCTTGGTCCTTTAAGAAATCAAGCTCCTTCTGTGTTGCTTCGAGTCTCTCCTTGACGTCCTTACAAGGGTCTTCACCGCGCGGTCTTAGTATTTTGAATCCGGGTGTACCACTCAAATCGATGTTTGAGCCAGACATTGTGGGACGTGAGATCGAGTAAGACGAAGCATTTGAAGTAGGACTGGTGGCAGTAGGATTTCTAACAGTGGGGATAAAGCCAGGGTTTCGCAATTCCTCTGGTAGCTGCCAGAACGATCCGGGTGGATATGTGGGCGCCACATAGCCACGTGATGCAGGCTGTTGCTGGTTGACAGACCCAGGGTTTCGCACTGCCTCTGGTATCTGAGAGAATGCTCCCGGGATGTTGTTTGACGGGGTGTATTGATACTGCCCAATCAACGATGACAGCTCCGAATCTGTTCCTCGAACGCTCTGTGTAAGATCGATTCTGCGGCGATCCACGATGTCTGCAAGGATCGCAACTTCGGATTCAGCAGGAGGCAAGAACCCATTTTCAGCACGCCAGAGCGACAATTCGATGAGCGAAGGGTACTTGACCTTGTTCTTCTTAGCGATAGCTTGTCTCTGGGCGATGAAGTTGTGAACGTTGATGGATGCATTGACTCCAAACTTCATTTCCTTTTCGTTGAATTCGCCAAGGTAGAGTATCACATTAGGGTACTTGTGAAGAAACTTTGTCCATGCAGCGCTCAGAGCTTCTGGGGTCGCTGCTGTGGGACACATGATGATATCGTTGGCATCTACGCCCACTCGTAAAGCTTTAGCCCGGGGTGAGCTCAAATTGTTGGCACGGATACGATAGGTTCCTCCATGTACGCACTCTCGGGGCGTTTCCTGCACGTATTCTGATGGGTTCTTCAATAGAGATCCCCTTGCGGCTTTCCACTCATACTCGTGCTCACAGCAGACTTCGTTGGTCTGGAGTCTCTGGAAGAAGCCATCCCTGTATTGCGGGGGAATTCTAGGGGGAGGTGTTTGGGGATCGAATGCACCGGACCCGTTGAATGGCGAGTCCTCCGACGTTTCCGCAGGCTTGGAGGGGGCAGCAGACTTGGACTCCTCCACAGGCTTGGTCTCGATCTTCGAAGGACTGTTGCCCGCAGACTCAGGCGAATGTAGCCTGTTGACAAATTCTGCATACGACAGCTTGGTATCGTCTGTAGCCGGGTAGATAAAGGGGAGTGCAGGTGTCTGCTTGATCTTTGGACTCTTTGACTGTCTAGCATTGAGGTAATCGACCCATTCCGATGGCGTCTTCTGGATGGACGAGTTGATAGGTGTGCCATCATACGCATCGCCATGTGGAGGAGTGATCTGCCCAGGTGGGGTATGAGGCGACTCGACTCCTCTCTTAGCAATTGCCGAATTCTTGCCTATTTGTCCAGGGGGAGTACGAGGAGGCTCGACTCCTTCCTTGGCGCTTTCAGGGTTCTTGCCTGCCTGACCAGGAGGATCCTTGGGCCTGAATCCAGCGTCACTGGCTGAAGCTGTGGTGGCAGATCCGCGTTGGCCCTGAAGACTGTTCACATAGCTGCCCAAGTCGTCGAGTCCACCACTAAGACCAGTGCCTCCGAATGATATCTCAGCAGGGACAAAGAATCCAGCTTCATCAAATGGAGTATTACTGAAGAAAGTGTCATCAAGACGCTGTCCGGCGTAACTCGATGGGCCATATATGACAGAATTCAACGAACTGTTCGACTTGGGTTGTACGTTGAAAGACGGGTCAGAGAAGACATTTTCGGTGTAGTCCGGTCCTGCGCTTGATGCTGACCCATAGCCCTGTTGAGAAGCGAAGATTCCATTATCAGGTGTGTTGAATTCAATCAGATAATCTGGTGTTGGTGCGGGCCAGGGACCAGTTAGTTCGGGAGTGCTGAACAGACGTCCTGTTGAGAACTGCTGGGTAGTCGGTGCCCCTGTACCAGGTGCCCAATGAACGGAGTTTGTATTTGCAGACGCGGCTCTTTGTCCGGCTTGTGCAGCAGCTGAAGATGCACCCTTTTGTGCGGCCAACTGGGCAGCTGTTTGACTTGAACGTCTAGTAAACTCAACTCCGCCATTCTTCTGGAAGTCTTCGTAGGTAATTGTGGTACCACGTCGAGGTCCCGGAACACCAGCAATCTCCCAGAACTTGGTGTTCTCGACTTCCTTCCATTGTTCAGGTGTCCTCTTGTCGTTCTTCCAGTCGATGACAGTCTTGTTGCCTTGAAGTCGATCTTCAGCATCTTGAAGTCTGAACTTGGTCGCAAGAAGCTCGTCATTGACAGTCTTGCAAGGATCTCCGTTGTTGGTGGCGATCTTGTTTGAGGCTTCGGTAGCAGGCTTGTTCGCAGTGCCAACAGACTTCTTCGAATTGTCCGTAGCAGCCTTCGCTGGAGTGTCTGCTGCAGCCTTGTTTGCATTGTCAGCAGCGGCCTTGTCAGTAGTACCCTTAGGGACCTTGGTCGCGTTGTCCGCGTTGGCGTTGGTGTCATCCTTCTTAGGTTCCTCAGTCTCCTTGTACTTGAACTTCAGATCAGCAAGTCCCTTCTTGACATCCTTGCAAGGATCAATCTTAGGAGGTATTTCCACTTCAGAAGAATCTGGTAGCATTAGGTTGCTCTCTTCGACCTTGGCCTCTTTGATCTCGATTGGTTTCCTGCAGAATAACGAGTCTGTGATCCAGCAGGTGTAGATGAAGAAGAATGCAGCAACCAGTACGGGCCATGACCAAATCCAATCGTGGGGACCACGTTCGCGTCCGTAGACAGAGTCTATGAGAGCGTGTGCGTAACGGCTCTCACTGTCCAGTTGGTCGAGAACCACCATTGTGATGTAGAAGGATGGCAAGAACCATTCAGTGGTTGGGAACCTGACCACAGCTTCGGCGGCATCCGAGTACCAGTGTCGTTTGGCAAGTTTGGGGAGTTTCCACCTCAAACTCTCTCCCTCGTTGAACAGAGACGAGGGCTTGGGCTTAGGATGATGAGGCAGACGGTCCTTTGTAATGTACACTGGGGTTCCGTACAACTTCTCACTCTTTTCGAATGCTTCATCAAAGATCTTCTGCTTCTCTGGGGGCGGACAAGGCCAGAACTCATATATGAGCTTAGGAAGCGGAGGCTCCGGTTCCTTCGGCTCCTTCTTTTCTTCATCTCCGGCTGTCGTAGACTTGGATTCGGTTGTCTTGGAGGTGGAGTCGGCTGTCTTCGACTCGGAGCTGACTGCCTTGGAAGCAGGCTCACTTGTCTTGACTCCAGACTTCCTAGCCTCGTGGGCTTCCAAAATAGCCTTGTTGATTTTCTCGATGGCTTCGTCATCCTTTGCTTTCTTGAGCTTTATTGCTTCGGCTGAAGCTGTCTGAGACACATTCTTAGTGGCTGTCGAGGCGTTCTTGGCCGTCTCAGCCGGCTTCCAAAGACTCTTTACCGGTGTCTTCTTCTCGCCCTTTGTATCAGCTCTCCATCCGTCCCTCTCGGTGTAGAGTATGCTAAGCTGACTTCCCAGGAAATTGAGTTGTTTGCCCTTCTCAATCTTGTACTTGTGGAACTCGTCGTGCAAGTCAAGAAGTTTCTTCTTCTTCGAGTCATTCTCGTCTTGCAGTTCCTCCATGGGCGCATTAGGTCTTCTGAGTCTTTCGAGTCTCTTGTGAAGAGCAAGCATCTCTTCAGCATGTTGAGCTGCGACAATCTCCTTGCATTCGATGATGTTGGCTTGTCTACGATTGGCTAGATAGGCTTCGTTGAGAAGCTTGCGAACAGCGTGAGGTGAATCATCAACGACTCTCTCCAGCATGTTCTTTGCCTTTTGTAGATCCTTGTCTCTTCTACCCAGACGCTCTTCGCTTCTCAACAACTTCTCCTTGTACAGGGTGAGCATCTCGAAAGCATCACACTGCTTTTGAACATCCCTGAGTTGCTTCTTGTAGACGCCGCAAGGGTCGTCGTTAGCTATAGGTCTAGGTGCTGGAACTTCGTGAGAAGCCTTGGTCGGGCTGCCAGGAGCCGACTCAGCCCCAGGATCTTTGCGGAGCACAAATTTCTCAAACACGCTAAACACATCCTCGGTAAAAGTGTTCTGCTTTGGATGCTTGATCGGGGTTCCTGGCGTCTCAGGTGTTGGCATGATGTAAGTATCAATGAGTCCCTTGAGCTTTGTCTGTGCACCGATGAGCTCCATGATAGTATCCTTGCACTGATCGTCCTCTGGAGGAGGCAAGTGTCTATCGCCAGCAAGCTTGTAGGTATCCTTGGTGGTTTCAAGCTCGCCAATGCGATGTTGCAAATTTACAATCTTCACCGCACTTTCACGCAGTTGCTGAGAAAGTGACGCGATCTGTTCTTGAGGGTCATTTTTGTCGTTGTTGGTAGGTTGGTCTACAACCTTCGCCTTGGCGAGATCCTCTTGCAACTTCTTGGTGGTCTGCTTTTCCTGATCAAGGAGTTCTTGCAATTGCTTAGTCGACTTGACACACTCTGTTTTGGTGGCTTCAAGTTCCTCTCTGAGCTTTTTGCTATCATCGTTCGGACTTGTGACATTGCCGCCAGTGTTCTGTGCGCTAGCCTTGAGATTGACTTCACGAAGCTGCTTCCTCACTGTATCGAGCTGACCTGTATTGACTTTGAAGGCATCTTCCAGTTCCTTGTATTGACTCTTGACAGTCTTGAGCTCTGCCTTGACGTCCTTGCCAGAGTCGTTGATATCGGCTTGATCAGGGTTCTCATCAGGCGTGGTGCTTTTAAGAGCCTCCTTGAGCTTCTTCTCGCTGTCCTTGAACTGTGTGTGTAGACTTTCGTAGTCCTTGATCATTACGTCGACTTTCCAGTCGTGATCGGACTCGGCGTCCTCGAATTTCTTGGTGATGTTTTCAAGACGTTCCTTGGAAGTCTGCAGCTCTTGCTTGACTACCTTGCAAGGATCCTGGCCCTCGCCAGTTTGAAAGTCGTCATTGGCGTTGGCCTTAGCGAGAGCACCTTCAAGCTGACTCTTGGTGACAGCGTGAGCTTCACTTTCTTTCTCAAGGTCGTTCCTGACAGCTCCACAGCATTTAGGTGAGTTGTTTCCATGGAGGTACCCAATCACACCTTCCAGATCATACGCCTTCGTGATAAGAGCTTCCTTTTCAGAGACTAGCGTGGCGTTCTTCTCGCGAAGTTTCTGCAGCTCGCCAACATCTGCCTTCAGAAGTTCCAAGTGGTCGAGTCTGGCCTGAAGACCTATGTTGGTGGCTCTATCCAAGTCCTCTGCACTGACCTCCTCTCCGACTACCCAAACAGCGGCAGCGGTCTCGAAATCGTCAAGAAGCTTATGCATTTTCGCATTCTCTTCGCGAAGTTCCTTTCTCTCTTTGACAAGCTTACGATGGTTACTCTCAGTCTCGAAGGAGTCCCACATGTCCTCTTGTTGATCAAGAGGGACAGCAGCAAGCTTAGTAGCACCCCAAGAGCCACCCAGCGTCGTCTGAATCTTGTCAGTCAAAAGCTGTTGAGTTTTGACAAGTTCAACTTCGAGCTCCTTGATACGGTTGTTTTTCTGAGTTTGCTGCTCTGGACTGTTACCGGCAGAAGTGGGGGCCGTGGATGTTACGCTGGGTGATTGACCATTCAAACGGTCGACCTCGGTTTGGAGTCTGACAACTTCCTTGTTGGCAGTATCGGCACGGTCAGAGTAGGCAAAGACTCGGTGATCGAGGTGTCGAACCATGTCCTGCGCTGCCCTGAGCTTGATCTTAGTCTTTGTGTTCTCAGAACTGAGGTAGGCACAATCGTCACAACGAGCAGGTCTGGTGGGAATTGGTGTTTCTGAAGAGGCATCGCCCAACTGTCGTGTAAGCTCAGAGATCTTACTCTGAAGCTCAGCTTTCTCCCCATGTGCGAAGGCTTCGGCGGAGTTCATGGTGCGGATGACATCACTTTCTCTGGTTTCTTCGGCTCTTTTCAGCGCCAACTTGTGATTCTTCTTCAACTTCTCAATCTGTTTACGCATGACGCTACAGTTCGGACATGTAGGAGAGTTTGGCAATTGAGCGCTGTCGATCTCGTGGACTCGGTTGAGTTGCTCACTCTCCTCCCTAAGCTTGTTGAGTTCTGCCCAGTAGTCATGTACGGAGGGTTGGTAATCAATTGGACGGTCAATGACGCTATCATCGGCTGTTCCACCATAAGAAGGATCATCTCCGGCCATCTTCTTATTGAAGGAGGCCACAAGCTCTCGTTTCTCGTTCTCGAGCGTGCAAATCTTGGCCTCCAACTCCCTATGGGCGGTGATCTTGCATGTTTCTTCGCCAGTGATCGTAAGATCGCTGTCGGACATGACTTCATGGCGTACCTGCGCCATTTCACGTTCATAGTAGGCGACTTCCTCTCTTAGATCTGCCATGTCTGCTTCGAGGTCTGCTTCTCTGGTCTGCAGTACAATCAAGTCTTCGAGAGCGCCTGAAGGACTTCCGTGATGCTTCTCAAAGGTATCCATAGCCCTACGAGCCTTCTTGAGGTCATGTGCGTTTTGCTTGAGCTTCAATTGGTTCTGATGATCCCTTTGTGCAAGCTCGGAGGTCTTCTTCTCGGCCAGGTCACGGTCTGTCTCCGCCTTGTACAATCGCTTCTCCAGGACATCCAGGGTTCCGATGAGGCTGGCAAGACGGGTAACAAACTCTTCGCGGGAGATGGGCCTGCCCGAAAAGACGAAGGTGGAGAATACGTCGTAGTTACCATAACACAATCCCTGCTCGATGAGAGTACGCAAGATCTCGTCTTCAACACGGCCATCCAGGTAGATGCCGAGAGCGCGGATCTCATCGAAAATGTTGCGTACACCCATGTCTGCAGCAAGCCATGGGACGACGTGGTCTCTTGTGAGTTGTTCTGGGAGTCGAAGCTCGGGCACAGATTGGCCAAGTTCTGAATAAGTTTCACCAGTAGAGCGGCCGTGGATAGCCGATTCTGCGGGTTGGACGGACTCATCACCAGGCAGTCTGTTCTCGTTTATCACATTGACGATCAATTGTGCAATGTCTTCCCTGGTAGCAATTGGCCATGGTTGTCTCAAGGTCGCATAGTGAGCGAAAGACCAGACACGCTGGTCGTTTGCAGATTTGTACAGTTCTTTGAACCTCTTGCTCTTTTCTTCCGATTTGGACAGAAGATGCTCCAGTGTGGCAACCTTGCCTGCGAGCGATTTGTTTGACAGCTTTGTCGTCTCAAGCTCTCGTTCCAGGAGGTCGACCCTAGGCTCTGACTTCTCAGCAACCGAAGCGGCGACTGGAGCAGCGATTGTTACGGTAGCGTTTTGCATAGATTCCAGCTCAGAGACAGTATCATTCAACTCCTCGATCTGACCCCTGAGTCCGGCAAGTTCAAGGTCCGTCTGGACCTTGAGAGCTTTCAAGGTTGAATTTCGGTGTGCCAAGTGAGCAGTCTCCTTCTTGTGTTCTTCGTATGCCTTCGTGACTTTGCCACAGGCTTTTTGCTCATTCAGGAACCTCTGCACGGCTTTTTCGGCCTGCTTCTCGAAGAAGACGATCTGGTTGCGAAGCTGGGCGTTGTCGACGTTTAGTGCGAGGATCTGCTTCTCTTGTACTTGACTGACGTCGAGCATGGAACGCATTTTGGCCATGTTGTCGTTCATACTGATTTGCATGCCGCCCATTTCTGCGACGTCCTTCGAGACCTTGTCAAGACCTTCTTGTACCTCTGAAGGGAGTTGAGTTGGCGATGCGGTGATAGCTTCAACTAAAGATCCTTCGAAACGCTCTCCTTGGAGTATTTTAACCATCGCGTCGGCCTCTTTGACTTCGTTTTCCAGCTCCAAGACTCTCTTCTCGTATGCTACTTTGGCCACGGCAAGTTCAGATTTCATTCTCTCAACTTCATCTTGCATAGCCTCGCGTTCAGCGCGCACATCTGCAACACCCTCGGAGTCGATCGATAGCTTGTTTTGCCCCAAAACCTTGGACAGCGAGAGAACTCGGTCCTCCTGGACGCGCATGAAGTACCAGAGATCTTCAGGTTTCCACACACTTACGTTGTGGTGCTTGTTGACAGCTAGTCTTCTCAAGTCATTCTGAATGAGGCCGACTCTGCCAGCTCGTAGGGTTTGTTTAGCTTTGGCAGCCTCATCAGCTGAGGTAGATCGACGATGTCCCAAACTACCTGTCTCGACACGCCTGGAACTTGGGGCGGTGAGTCTGCCGGGGATATTGGGAGCATTGACATCCTCATCCTCTGCTTCAGCATCTGCTGACGACATGCCGAAGTTTGGTGTTCCAGGTCGTTCAGGAACTTGTGGTGGAGTATGCTTAGGCCCATCCTTGTTATAGGCTTCGGCAAGTTTCAGAATCTCCTGCAACTCGAAAGCCTCCGTAACAGCGTCTTGGGTGCTTTGCGGAAGAGACGATGCTCTGTCGACAGGAGACATGGGCCAATCGTTCTTCTCCGCACACTTCTTCAAGTCTGCGACAGCATTTGGGTCTGTGATGATCACTTTTACATCTGTAGGAGAAGTGACCTCGGCGTGGTCGTGATCGCGATCTATAGTGACATATTCGATGGCAAGAGGGCTTCTCTCTCCAGTCGCCTTTCGCTTAGCACCGCTAGGGAGTCCTTCCTGGCTGCGGCGGCGTTTCGCTGTAGATTTCTCGAGTTCTTTCTGATTTGCAACACGCGTGACGAAAGTGTTGGCAGGGGAGTGGGATCTAGAAGAGATTCTTGGACGCCCTCTTGATTCTTCGTCCGAGTCTGAATCAGAAAACTTGGAGGATGTTACACTTTGGTCGTCGTCTTCGTCTTCGTGGTCATTCTCGTTGTCGTAGTCGTCATCTTCTGGGGAAAATGACCGTCCAATGACTATGTCGCTGAGTCTGGATCTGTCGCTTGATGGAGAAAGGAGTGAATCCTCCTCAGTCTCAGCCTCGGTAGGTTGTCCAGAGAAGATGACAGAAGGCTCCTCATCCGTTCCGGCTTCTTCGAAATCAGAACGAACCTTGGGCAAAGCTACATCATCCTCGGTTTCGTGTTCAGCTTGAAGCGAATCTTCAGAAGACTCGGTGGCTTCGACTGTCTGCTCAGGCTCCGCAAGTGTGACACGAACGATGGGAGTAGGAGTTGTCGAATTTCGAGACTCCTGGCTGGGAGTTTGCTCTCTCGAGCCGGCGTTTAGGGACTGATCCCCTTCGTCCGTCATACTGTTATCAGTAACTTTTATTCAAAACAAGATTATACCTAATTTATCTCTCTTGTTCTTTTCTGAAGCAAAAGAAGAAGAAATGGAGTATTGAAGATAGGGACGAGAACAAGAATAGCATGCGGCACTATGGTGGATTCGGAATAAGCTGGTGTTAGTAGTGGCAGGATTTCCTCTTGTTCGGTTGAGAGAAGAAAGAGGTCGGGAGACCAGTGACTTAGCCTCCATTTGTGTTTGAAAGCGTGTTGTGTCGAAAACAGCCTTCATGAATATCCGCATCCGGATGTGTATGTGTTGAGCATGCACACAAAGAAGCGATGATGTGCGGGAGTGTTGTAGGGCACATTCGATACATACTCTCCCAGAAGGAGGCCTCATCCCAACTCGAGAGCCAACTCGATTATATCTTCACGTCGTCGAGGTCGACTGGTGAGGTGATCCATCGTCCAGCTTGAGAACATGGAGAGGGTGTGTTTAGGCACGATCGAGTCGCCAAGAACTGTCACCCAGGAGTAAGTGCTGACGAGGTCGAGGAATGTAATTGGAGTGCACAAAGGATTGTTCGTTGGCCGAATGCGGAGTTTCGAGAATCACGTCCGGTGCCATGCGTTGCAATTGATGCAGCCATGTCAGTAGACGTCCCGACTTGAGCCTCATAGCAAAGAGACAGAGACGACGAAAGAGATGACAATGGGTGCAAAGACAGAGAGAGACGCGAAATGGAGTGATTGTGTCGTCTGAGAAATATCGATCGTGCCTTCTTTGACTTTGAGACACGATCGCGTCTGGGAGCTCAGACCATATAGCCAGGGTGCTCTCCAAAACCATGATTACGACCCTTTCGTCGACCACTCACAGTCGTTGACAACATCAAATTGAGTGTGTTGATGTTTCAGGGCGCTCTCGCGATATATATTCACGATTCTGAGGGCCTACGGTTGCATAAATCGGCACCGTGGTAGACATTCAAGAGAGTCGTCGATCTGTGATTCGAGGCTTTGGCTGACCACACACTTTGAACGACAGACAATTCCGAGTTGACTTCTTCGCGGAAGCGGCAAAAGATGGTCAGGTGTCAGAACTGTCTATAGACATGACTAACGCAATCAGGCTTTGCCTTCAATTTCGTCGCACCTTCGTCTAACTTCCCCCTCCCATGTTCTATACTCTCTCCTTCTCCCTGTGCTCAACCAGTCAATCGAGTCTTGAAACATAGTACCCAAGCCTGACCTCAACCCAGCACCAGGTCTTGCTTCGTTCTCAGCCTCAGCCTCCGCATCTGCATCCTCCATTACAGTATCCATGTCTACATCTTTGCGTACTGGTCTCGGAGCGTGTTTCTCTTTCCTGTGAAGTGGTGTTTTGGCAGGAGCTTTGTTCTTCTTTGGTGTTTGTGCTTCTGGAACGGCCGAGGCGGTGGCAGCAGCTTTGACGGCGAGGAACCAGGGAAGTTGTAGCCAGCCTTCTGCTTTGCTGGCGTGGAGGAAGGCGTCGACATCTTGTGAGGCCGGCGCATTAGGTTCTAGTGCTTGGATGGCTGAAGAGCGAGCGGTAGCGTAGGTAGTGCCATCTATGACGCTGTTGCGAAGAGTGAAGGTCGTCACTAGGGAGATTGCACTGATGAGTGCCGGTAAAGAGTCCGGTGTGATTGTGTTTGGATCTTCTTGAGGCGCAATCTCCTCTGCATCTGTAGATGTTCGCTTCCTCTTCTTGGCAGACGATCGAGGTGTGGGCTTGCGGTCTTCGAGTCTCGTATCGTTCCAACCTCGTAGTTGTAAAATGGCAGAGACGGCTGCACAGATGTGTGATGTGGCTTGAGGCACGTCCAGAGTATCGCATATCGCTTCAGCCATAGGACGCACTTGCTCAGGTAGATTGCCTTCCGCCTCTTTCTCCTGCGTCTTCTTCTGTCGCTCTTCTTCCGAGTCGGCTGTTACAACCTCCTCTTCTACTTCTTTTGCCGCAGATCTTGTTGATCTCCTGCCTGATGCCGTGACACTTCCTGCACTCTTTGCAGCAGAGATGGGCGTCTTCGATGGAGTCACGCCAGCACTCTTGACACTCTTTACAGGCGTTTTCGATGGTGTCCCAACAGGCGTACCCAAAGCGCTTCTCCTCCCTCTACCACTCCCTGGTGTACCCACGGCTCCTACGTCTTTCAATCTGTTGGTCCTCGGCGTCGCTGGCACAGATAATGCAGCATCCAGATATCCATATAGCTTCTTGTAGATTCGTGGTGCGACGGGCGGTCTAGCGACAATCTTGTCGATATCTAGTCGGTGTCTAAGTCGCTCGACTGCTATGTGTGCGCATGCATATGTTCTTCCAATCTCTTCTTCCGCCTTGAGCGAAGATGCCCTGTTTCGTGATTGTGCGAGTAGTGATGTGGACAGGTCGATGAGTTCTTGCGGAAGTGTGTTGAGAGTTGGGACGAGGGTAATGAGTGCTTGTTGTATTGGTGTCGACATCTTGTTGCGTGTGGTATGGCGTATGATGACCGTCTCTACAACATTCAAGGAAGACGCGAAGACGCGAAGACTGAACCGAGGCTTGACGCGTGCACGTGCCCTCGTGAATCAATCATCCTTCCACAACCGGCCAATTTTACAACATTTCACAGAGGCATGAGGAATCTTGTTTCTTTGCTTTGTCTGTCAGAATGCAGACAGTAGTGCGCATGAACTAGAATCCCTCCAACTTTCCAGAATAATCTATACACCCAATATGACAGAACACTCTAGCGCTTGCCACCGGCAGCGAGCATCTCCTTTCTTCTCAACTTGTCTGCCGTTCTTTGAAGTGATGTTCTCATGTCTCCCTTCTTGAAGTCCTCAATGTTGTAGTACTTGGGTGCGATGTCCAATAACCACTCGGGACGAACTGATGTCACTGTACGGATGTAGTTCTTTGTTGTGAGAACAAACTCATTGTACAAGACCCACTCGCTGTCAGTACCCAGCACTGTCGAAGGGTGCAACAAGACAGTCTGCTCGTCCTTGACTGTAATGTACTGCTTCTTGCCAGAATCCTGCTTGGCGCACTGCATGAAGTAACCACAGACCAAGGCCTTGCGGATGTTCTCGTAGTACTTCTTGTCCTCGAACGGAGTTGACATGAGCTCAATCTCGTTGCGCTCCATGATTCTCTTGAGCTGCATGCGGACGTTGTCGGCCTGCTGGAGAGCGCGATATGACAAGAAGTGATCGTGGCACCATTGCTTGGGGTTGTCCTGTGCTGCTGGTGACTTGAAGGCGTGATAGACGTTGAGAATGGTAAGGTGGTCACCGTCGGGGTGTGCGAAGAGATCCTTCATCTCATCAGCACGCTTGCGAGCACTGTTTGGTCGCACAAAGACGTTCGGCACTGAGAGAAGCGCTGTGAGGGAGAGAATCTCGTTGGAGCAGTAGAATTCGGGCGATGAGATGAGCATGACTGCAAGAGCGGGGTCCAGAGGGAATTCTGAAGCCATACGACCAAGCTCGGTCAGTTCACCTTCGTCATCAAGACAAGCCAGGTAGTTGAGCTCTTCCAGAGCACGCATGAGAGTCTCAGGTGCGGGAGGGTCCATAAGATCGAAATGTACCAGATCATCGACTCCAAGCTTCTTCAATTCCAAGACTGTTGATGACAGGTTCGAGCGCAAGACTTCGGGGTATGACTGATCAATCAGCTCCTTTTTGAAAGCAGCCTCGGTGTAAAGACGGAAAGCCTTGCCGGGCTTGGTACGTCCAGCACGACCAGCACGCTGTTGAGCTGAAGCCTTCGAGATGGGCGAAACGAGCAGAGACTCGACTCTAATTCTAGGGTTGTAGACCTTTTGCTTGCTGAATCCGGGATCAATAACGTAGACAATGCCATCGATAGTGAGCGAAGTCTCGGCAATGTTTGTGGAGATGATGATCTTGCGACCAGGACGACCACCAGCGCGGAAAGGACCAGGGGCGGGATCGAAAATGCGTTGTTGTTGAGCAGGAGGCAGGGAACCGTACAGAGGGTAAACCTTCAGTGGGCCAGCATCTGCTTCTCTGATCATCTCGTCCGACTCCAACTGGATCTTTCTGCAGGCGTCTTCAATCTCCTCCTCACCAGTCAAGAAGAGCAGGATATCACCTTCGGGTTCGGTTGCGTGGATTTGGAGAACGGTGCGGATGGCGGCTTCGACGTAGTCTCTCTCGGGTTCGGCGGTGTAGAAGATCTCGACGGGGTGGGTACGACCGGGAACGGCGAGAAGAGGAGCGTCGTTGAAGTACTTCTGGAACTTCTCGGCATCGAGGGTGGCGGACATGATGATGATCTTCAAGTCGGGTCTGCGCTGGGCGACCTCCTTGAGAAGACCCATGAGAATATCGGTGGCCAGGGTACGCTCGTGAGCCTCATCGAGAATGATGGTGCTGTAGCGGCTGAGGTTGTGGTCGTTCATGGCCTCACGCAGAAGCATACCATCTGTCATGTACTTGAGGATGGTGTTTTGCGAAGTCATGTCCTCGAAACGAATGCTGTAACCGACTTCCTGACCAAGTGTGACATCCATCTCTTGAGCGACACGCTGGGCGACCGACATGGCGGCTACACGACGAGGCTGGGTACAAGCGACCATCTTGCCCTGCTGGTGAGGCAGATCATCGTAGAGGACGAATTGTGGGATCTGAGTAGTCTTTCCTGAACCCGTCTCACCAACGAAGACGAGGATCTGTGTTTGCTGAAACATTTGGAGGAACTCATTTCTGTGTGCCTGGTCAGTGAATTGCGCCGTGCGAGTCGAGGAGGACCACATACCTCTGTGCGTGGACAGGCAGATTTCTGCGAGTCTTCAAGATGCCAAAGTAGCGCTCGGAGAGGTTCTTGCCGTTGAAAGGGTTGGAGGGACCGTCCTCGGCCTTTGCGGCCAGAGCAGCAGTCGTTGCGTGGCGCTTGAAGTGCGTGAGGCCGTCGTGCGCACCACCGTTTGATCTTCCATTAGAGTAGCCGTTGTTCTCGCTGTGGTCCATGTGTGCCAGGTAGGGGTTGGAGGCGGGATCGGATTCCATCTTTTGACGTTTTGCGCGCGATTCGTCTCCGGATCTTCTGTCAGACATTCTGTCGTTTGACTCGTGGTGTCCTATATTTGACTCAAGTATGAAAGCGCCAATGGAATAAGAAGAGGTATGGCTGGACAATGGGTGCGACAAAAGCGATAAAGTGCTTGTCGTCGAAAAGTCAACAAGCAGATTCCCCAAAGAGTCGCCGCTTTGCTTGAAGCCAAAAAGTCCCTGCAACTCCATCATCGTTTGTCTTGGCGTTTCGCTCCTCCGCCCTCTTCGCGCCTTCCGCTCCGGTCACCTAGCCACAGGCTACCCTTTCACTGTCTTCCTAACCGTAGAGAGTATATACTCATAATATCTACTTTGTGTCGAGTCACTTGTTAACTTCCCGGATCTCTTACGCGTCGTTCTTGGCTGCGGTACAACTTTATGACTATATTAAGAGTGTTCAAGAATTGGTAGCGCATTACTCGCATTCGCGTTCCACCAAGCAAACGCACAGCCACCTGCGAGCTGTGCCCCTCCATCCTTCAGCCTCATATAAATCCGTCCCACCTTCGTCGTCATCATCATTGCTGTTTGAACTTCTCACACAACAATCATCAACATGGCGAACACCAAATTACTGCTGTGCCTCTGCCTAGCGGCAGTCTTGCTCTTCGCGACTCCCACTCATGCTTTCGGCGCCGGAAACATTGCTTCCATCTCAAAGATTGAAGGAAAGAATTGGCGTCATGGTGACATCGAAGATATGCTCAAGACTGTCGACTGTCTGAAGAAGCACAAATGGACTTCGATGATGATCAAAGTAGGTTTACTGTGATGATAAAGATCAAATTCCTTCATAGTTGACTCTTAATCACAGCGTGTGTACTTTGGTAACTGGCTTCGTGACTACAGCCAAGCTGTTGATGTCGGCACTCTCAAGGGCGTGCCTGCTAGCACCATTCGCATTCTTGTCTGGGTTCTTGCTTTCATGAGCTTTGGATATGCAACTGCCGAGTTTGAAGTTACCGACGAACGCCTTGGTGTCTATCGTCCTGAGGAGCATATTGACAACCCCAAGGATTATGCCGACAACCAAGATGCGAGACAATTCGATCAGCGTCTTCGTGGTCCTGTCCAGCCTGAGGAGCTTGCCATTGATCCTGAGACTGGTATGAAGAACTACATCGCAAACGAGCGCGGTGACTGGGCCACTTCTTCCGGTTACGTTAGATACAGTTTGAAGAGAGCTATCCACTACGGACGTGTCTACACTCATGGCAACAACAAGGGCGACGAGAAGGATCTTTGTGAGGCTCTTCGCTGTCTCGGTCAAGCACTCCACTGTATGGAAGACTTTGGCGCTCACACAAATTACACCGAGCTTGCCCTTCGTGAGCTCGGACATCGCAACGTCTTTGCTCATGTCGGTACCAATACCGAGATCAACCTTCGTGGCAAGCGAGTCTTCCCTCTGGTCACTGGAACCTTCGGTGGAGTCGACTTCATGCACTCTGTTCTTGGTGAGGCCACCGACCACGTCACTCAAAGCGAGGTTGATGAAATGCAAAGTGCCTTGAACAACGCTTCTGCTGATGGAAAGCGATCCGGCTCTGGTCCATCGGGCGAGGTATCCGGCCTGGTTAGCCTCCTGTCTAAGGTGCCTGGTACAAGTGGCCTTTGTCAGGAAGCTGTACGTCTGCAATCTGAGTCTGATCAGTACGCTGCTCAAAATGCTGGTGCAGGTGCTCGTGGCTTTGATGATGGCGGCTACAGTCAAGATCGCGCTTGGAACCCAGTCGCGTCTGCTAACAACACCGCCGATCCTCAAGCTATTGTTGCGAAGATCTACCCCATTCTTGTCTTCCGTGACAATGTCGTCCGCAGCATCAGCAACATTGTTTCTAAGATCCCAGGTCTGGAGAGTCTGATTGAGAAGATTACCGAAAAGGTTACATTGACCGTCATGGGCCTTCTTGCACCTTACATCACACCTCTGATTGCTGCTGCTTCAAACAGTCTCAAGCAAGGTAGCAGCAGTGTCGTTGATGCCAGTGGCAAGCACCAGTACGAAGTCTGGACCGACCCCTTCAGTACTGATCCTACTCACTCTCTGCTGTCCAAGGACCACTTCAGCAACATCTTGAACGAGCCCGCTGGAAAGGTCGCTGCTTGTATTCTGCAGTATGTTGCTCCTCGAGTCATCTATGCCTTCGACCACGTCGATGTGCCTGAAGATGAGGTTCTCAACGATGTCCTTCGCGCTTTCCATCATCCCGCTATTCGTGACCCTCACTGCGAGATTCAGAAGAGTATGTTCGCAGTTGTCGAGACTTGGTCTCACTCGCGTCACGATCTTGACAGAGTTTTGAGCTCTGAAAGTGTCAAGGCTGGACACAACCACACTGGCGGCTCTAACCCCCACCTTCACTCTCATGGTGGTCCAGAAGATATGCAAAACGTCTTCGGTATGGGTCAGCATGCCCAACATCCTCAACGCGGCATGGACGCGACCGGCACTCCCGAACAGCACATGCCTGCCTACGGCCAGCCTCCACATGCAGATCAACAGGCGGGATATGGTGCACCTCCACCTGCGGACTACAATCAGCAATATCAGCAGCCTTATCAGCAACCCGCTCCTGCAGGTTTCGCCAACAATGACCCTCACGCATATCCTAGTGCCTACCAACAAGGTTACGAGATGCCATATGATGGCTCAGCACCTTATGGAGCGCCCCCACCTGGACCACCACAGCAGTACGGCGGTCAGTACGGAGCTCCACCTTCTGGCCCACCTCCACCTGGCCAGTACGGTGGGTATGATCAACAGCAGCAAGGCCCAGGACATGGTCCACATCCTCCACCTGGATACGGTGGGAGTCAGTCCTCGGGATATTACCAAGGAGGTGGCTACTGAATGGAGATTCTTTGATGATCAGATGATTGACAATAGAAGTTAATTCTGCTAATAATGCCAAAGTTCCGCAAGCAATAGTCACAATCAAATCTTTCATATAAAAGCACGCCTCCACCTCATATCACTCTCACTGATATCAAATCTGCTTCTTTCTATTTGGAGAGCACTCCTAGCTTCACCAAGCATTCTATTGTTCTGGGAGCGAAGGTCTAACAAGATCTTTGCATCGCGGATGTTCGACCGCAACATCCGACGACGCGACACGGGTCGATGAATCGTGGGCTCCCCAGGCGATTCGCAGGTATCGTGAAAGGGGCTGTATGCAACGGAAAGAGCTAGGGCAGTGGCGTAGCGGGAGTATTGAGGATTGTTGACCCGGAGCGCCTCTTTGGCTCACTGTATAGCATATAATCGGTGAGATGAAGTTGCAGCACAGGTCGATGACCCGCGTGCACTCTCCAAGACTTACAGCTAGAGATGTATGGAGTACACAGACCAGAGAAATCGAGTCCGGTAATGTTGCAAGAGTGTGGGAGAGCCGTGGACCCAGATCTCGTCTTCGGCTCACGACCTATCCCGTGAATAGTTTGTGGGCTAAGATGACTTGCCCCTCGGATGTTGTCTAACACATATTGTTATGCCTTTCGTCAATATCATCTTTCGATGTGGCCTCATAATCATGGCACGGGTCGGTAAACACTACATATATTGCCGGCTCTCGCTTGTCGAGGAGTTGCGCGTTTGTACTAGAAGCATCGGGTCTGACAGCACTGTGAGGTTATTTGGGGAGTCGTCGACCCGAGACGCTGCTTCGACTCGCTGTGCACCCCATGGATGGGTCGAGACGACTCGACATCGAATAGTGGATGTTGGGATCTTCCTTCTTGCCCTGTGTTTATCTTCTTGCGACGGTTGATCTGATTAGTTTGCGGACAAGTTGGCTTTTATACATTTAGGATTCGCGTAGGAATTGTTGTATTGATCTGCATAGGGACTGTCAAGTTTGTACCTAAGATACTGTGCTGCCTGTAGCTGACTTGTCAAGGATCATCATGAAGACTGGCTCTTGCTTACTTTGTAGGTTGGAGCAACTTTACACAGCCCTTGATGATACTTGCAAGTCGTCCACCACCGACATTCTCCAAGCCTGCCATGATCTCTTGCTCTCCTCTACAGCAAATCCACCATTGCACCAAAGCGACAAAGACAAAGTCCACATACTGCGGCTCCTTCCCTCCAAACGCAAAGACACCATCCCCTTCCTTCTCCAAGCCGTCATAGAACTCCAGGACCGGCACCACAGCTTCCTCGACATGTGCTTGCAGCCCCTTTTCCTTCTCCTCCTCAAGCACTTGCTCACGCAGCTTCTCCAAATTACCCATGTCAGGCTCACGAGTACGAACAAAATACGCCGCACCCCTCTGATCCAAAAACAGCGGTACAAAAGCCTTGACGCGTGGTCCCAGTTTCAAACTTCTAGCAACTGGTCTCATAACCTCCTTCTCGAACTTTCTCACCGCATCTCTAGACTTCTGTCCTTGTGGGAAAAGTTTCTTGTCGTAATCGGAGGATATAGAAGCCAGTTTATCAGCGATAGCTCCAGACCCCATTATTGTGCCGTCGGAGAAAGTGACGGCGGGAAGGGTGTATTGGATTTCCTCGTCTTTGTCCTCGGGTGCTGGAACGACGCCTAGAGGTGGGAGGACAGAAGCAATGTCTGGGTATGAGATCTCATTGTGCCTGTACGTGATTTCTAGAAAGTTTAGGCAGAGAGCTGTTCGGGCCGTAAAAGGAGACCAGGCAGAAGGCCATTTCTGTGATGTCAGGTCGTGAAAGATGAGCTCGGAAGACATGGTTGATTGGTTTCAATCTGTGTGAATAACTTTGAGCCGGGTTGAGTTATATAGAGGTCCGGTTCGTTGTCAGGGTCGAGTTGTTCATTGACGTGGGGAGTCGAGTGGGGTTGTAGGACGTTGTGTAAGCTTACTAATCTTGTATACCGCCAAATGAGGAAGCTGCTATCAAGGCAGCAATACGTACTGCGCGACAAGGCAGTCGCGATGGGCTTTTACGCTGGTCAAACCTGCAGCATGCGAAAATGTGCACGCGTGCGCGGAATACAAAACTACCACAGGAACGACCAACAAGTCTGGCTTGAACATCGAAAGACGATCCCAAGTCAATCGGGGAGTAATACGAGCTATACATGATATTTCGCTTCCTTGTCGAAGACGCTGGTGTGAAGCAATCCTTCTACGCTGCCATAAGCGAGTCCAGCTCTCCCTGCCTTTCTCTAAACGTGCCTTGTGCTTCCCTCTCACGTCTAGCGACGACATTAACCTCATCTCTGATCTTCTCCAATCGTTCGTTCAACCCAGCCTCTTCAGCAGCGGCAGCGATTCTCTTGACATCAACATCAATACTCGTCTTTGCCAAGAAGTCCGCAGCTTCGCTAATCTTCTGCCGTAGGGCTTTCGATCTCATCATGTAACCTGTGTGTAATTTGACGAGTTTCTTCTCTAGCGTGTTGCCTTGTTCTGCGGAAGCAATGATGCGGGACTGAATATTCTGAGAAGGAAGTTAGTACGTGGAAGTCTAGAATGGTAAAGAAGACTTACATCAAAGGCTTCGGTCATGAGTTGGTGCTCATCAACCTCGTCTTCTGCGTAGCCGGCGAGTCCAGGGAGCATGCCTCTTTCGTGAGCCTTTTCCCATTCTGCACCAAAGCCTTCTGCAAGCAATGCGCGTCCTCTTTCGTCTTTGCCCATTTCCAGAGCAATTTCGAGGCGTGCGTGTTGGACTTGCTCGTCTGAGAAGGATTGTGTGGGTTTGGGAGCACCTCTGACCTTGGCTTTGCCAAATTTGAGTGCATCACTTGCAATAAGCAGCGCCATTTCGCTGTTGATGCTGCTCTTGATCGGATCCTGATCGTCGGCGGCGGTCTTTAGCATTGCATCAACATCGACTACACTTGGTCGTGGTAGTCCTCGTTGGATGACCTGCGATTGACGCTTGAATTCTGCTCTTGCTAGAGCTTGCTGTGCCTCCCTATTCCTGGCGTCGCGACGTGCGGCATCTTCCTCGCTCATCTCGACGTCGGGAGCAGTTTCCTGTTGTTCTTCGGGTAGCTCCAACTCAAAGTCCATCTCTTTCGGCTTGGGAAGGGCAGAAAGCTTGCTCTTGATGTCGTTACGAAGAGCATTTTGTTGTAGGCGGAGGTCTCTCGGTGTTTGTGCAACCATCTGCATACCATCGCCGGTATTCAGTCCGTATGTGTCGCGAGGTGTGCGTAAAGGAGTGGCACCAGGACCACGTGGTGTTGCGGCAATACCATTCTGACGGAACGGAGTAGCCATAGGGTTCGGTGTAGCGGTGGCTTGCTTGCTGGGAGCGACCCCACCAAATCCAGTAGTAGCTTCACCTTCGTAGAGCTCATTGTTGTCGCCTCCTAGCAGGGCAGACTGTGTTTCTGTTCTTGCTCTGGCGTTGCGGATCTCGTTGGCGATGCGGTCCTCCTCTTGAGGTGCACGTGGCGTGCGAAGTGGTGTGGATCCAACAACGTCCGAGTAGTTTCCAATCAAGGCGCGTGTGGCTTCGTTGTCGTTCTGACCGGCTTGAACGTTTGCTCGTTCTCCAACCATACCCATCTTGACAATCTCGTCCAACTCTCCTTCGCTGATCTGAGGGGCAGGTAACACGAGACCGCGACGTCTGCTGCTGCGTTCAGCCTCGCGCAACTTCTGTTCCCTCCCAGCCTTTGCAGCTGCAGCGAAAGCAGCTTGATTTCCGCCCTTGTCATTCTTTTGGCGCTTGCGATCTTCGGGGTTGTCGTCCTGATCTCCTTGTCGTTTACGTTGTAGCTGTTGCTTGCGCGGGTCGAAGGCATCGCGCTCGCGCTCATTTGTGGTAATCTCCTCTCCAGTATCGTAGAAACCAGGAGCAGGCGCCTTCTCAAAAGGAATGTCTGCATTGTAGTCCATTTGACCCTTCTTTTTTGTGACAACCTTGATGTTGATACCGGCATTCTTCAACTCGCGTCTCTTCTGCAGCACAGCCAGACGTCTTGATTCCTCAAGTTGTCTTTCTCTTGCCTTTCTCTTTGCCTTCTTTCCCTGAGTATTGGCCAGACGTGCACGAGCTTCGCTCAGCATTTCCTTCTCATCCTCGTCCATGTCAATCGTGTCAGGGCGAGCGGGCTTGCTTTCCGGATCGGGGTCCATCTCGCCAGGGCGGAGTTTGCGCACATCCTCCGCTGATGGCGCAGCTGCTTCTCCTCCAGATGGACCTCCAAGACCGAATTCATCGCTCTCACGCGACTCTGCGTCGTCGAGCAGTTTTTGGTAGCGCTCCAGACATTGTGTGGCAGTCCTTCCGACGATGGGTGCGATAGTGCGCCATTGCGTTGGCATCAATTTGGCAAGATGTAGAAGCTTCTCGTCCTCGTCTTTGGTCCACTCGATCTTTCGGATTCCAGGATCCAGCCATTCAGACCAGCGAGCCTTGCACTGTTTTGGAGTTTTGCGCGCAAGCAACGAAGAGACTCGCGCCCATTGTTGAAGTCCATATTTGGACACTGCCGCCTTGAGAATTTCATCCTCGATGTTGGTCCAGACTCCTCCTTTGACGACAGGCATATTGGCGACTGTACAGACTGTGGCTGTCGAGACAGCAAAATAATGTTCACTTTGGTGCTGTAGACAGCCAGTCGCGACTTGAAGATTGCCAAGCTCCGCGCGCCAATCACGTGTAGATAGCCTAACTGGGCTTAGTTGGATGGCCTGCTTGTGACGTCGTTGAAACTCTGCGAGATGGCTCTTGAAAATAATGGATGGAGATGCGATTTCACTCACTGCAACCACATTCAAGAAACATGTTGTCACAGTCAATCAGACCATCGTATAGAGCTCTCTCGCAACTTCATCTCCTGCAAGCATCAGCTGCAAGCCAGGCTCGTCAAGCTAGCTCAAACTCTAAATCTGGATCTTCGAATAACCAACAGCAGGATGTGAGTCTATCAAAATCATTGTCATCTCATGCAATCTGACAAAAGCAGAGTCAGAAGGAAACAGTCCCACAAGCTGATTTTGAGCAGCCGCAAAAGAGGCGCAAGACCCAAGCCGAATTGGATGACGAGCTTCGTCAGAAAATGGCTGGCATGGCTGGTGATGGCGGCGATGCTGGTGTCGAATTCGAGGATGGTCAGCCTGTCTCCATGAAGAGATCAGTCAAGAACAACATGTTTCGCTACATCTGAGTGACCATCAGCTTCGTTATGCCAGCCTGTCTTGCCCATCCTTCTTACCTTCAAGGCGAGGGCTGCCGTCAGTCGACGACAGCATTGGAGACATCTTATGACTAGACATACGCATGCCAGGTCATGCTTTTGTATAGAATTGATCGAGGAAGCACAGAGCTTCTCACAACACGGGTCGCTCTCCAAGACGGAGCAGCAAGACCGGAAGGACGCATGGTCTGGCTCCATCTATTGTTGCAACCACACCATTCGGCAAAGCAGATGACATCAGGAGCATGACCATCGTATCAATATTCCTGCATCGCTGACACAGGACTTGGCTTTGGTGCATTATGAGCATTGCTCGAGCAGGTCGGAGACGTGCATATTCATGGTAGATGAGAACGTTCACACTCAAGAAAGCCATCAACCATTGACGCCTGAGCACAATTCGCCATGGGAAACATGTCATGGCGGAATTGACCAATTATATGCGAATGCTATCTCCTCGCAATTCTTCCCACGCTTAGTTGTGTTCACGTCAATTGGATTTTACAAATATCGAGCCTCAACTTTATCGACCAAATCGAAGATCAATATTCTCCGCATTTGCCGCGGAGACGGCGGCTTGTTGCTTCATCTGTCAAGATTGTGATGGACAACACACGCGCACAGAACCTTATGTTAATTGAAATGACAATCCTCGCGACAAAGCTTCAAGACAATGGCATAGTACTTCTGTATCAGCAGATTGTGGTCAAGTAGCATTGGTGGCCGAATGGAGCACAACATTTAGCTCCCGCTTATCCCCAGACAGTACGTCACTGATATTGCCGTGCTACGCGGAACCCGTGTCCGTGTCTCTCGAGAAGCATTCGCACGACACCTGTAGTTTACCATTAGCCTCAGGAACTGGTGACCTATTCCAAATGAACGATGGGTCTCAGGGAAACATCGACGTCACGTCTCGAGCTTGTAGCTATGAGCTATAAGTACAGCACCAGCTGCGATCGCTTTGATCAACACTTCACCTACGAACCATGACTGCATTGACTTTCCTCGCTCTCGCCGGCTTAGCCGCTGCTGATTATACCAGCCAATTTGGTGGTGCCATTCCCGCTGGACTTTGCGCACCCAACACTGCTGGCTTCACGAACCCTACAATCCAGCCCTCTCGCGGTGGTGCTGCTATCTGTGTTTCTGGAGATGTTGCCGTTCAAGCCTCTGCACAAAATGTCAAGTTCAACTTCAACATTCCTGCCAACGAATCGGAAGTCACGGATACTTTCCTGAAGTACATTACTTCGGGCTCGACATTCGCTCAGAGCATCATGGGAGGTATGCAGACTATCTCCGGCAACTACACCATTGGCGCGACTCTCTGTATGCCTGCAAATGGCACCATTCCCAGCTCTGTGCAGCTTCTCACTCACGGAATTGGATTCGATCGCTACTACTGGGACTTCGCCCCAGGCTACAGCTACGTTGACTATGCCGTTGAGCAAGGCTACGCCACCTTCAGTTATGACCGTCTTGGTGTTGGCAAGTCTGCTACTCCCGATCCGATTCAAGTAGTCCAAGGACCTCTTGAGGCCAGCATTGCCAACCAGCTCGCCTTGTCTCTTCGCAACTCCGCCTTTGCCAACGCAAACTTTTCCACTGTGATCGGTGTTGGTCACAGTTTCGGTAGTGCGATCACTCAATCAGTCACGCACAACCACCCCTCCACCTTTGACGCTGCCATTCTGACCGGATTCTCTGGCAATCAAACCGCTATCGCCGCCTTCGTCACCGCTTTGAACCTCCAGATCGCTTCCCAGAACCAGCCTTACAGATTCTCCGGCCTCAACAACGGTTACCTCGTCGATTACTCGGCGGTAAGCAATCAATACGGTTTCTTCCGCTCTCCCAACTTCGATCCTGCAATCCTCGCCGCTGGAGAAGCAGCAAAGGGAACTGTCACATTCGGAGAACTCTTCACCCAAGCTGCCATCGCTGGTGTTGCAAGCAATTTCACTGGGCCTGTTGCTATTGTCAACGGTGACGCTGATCTCCCCTTTTGTTTCGGAAACTGCAGTTACCCTATGAATCTTGCTCAGGCTGCTGTTACCATGCTGTACCCTGCTGCTTCGGCTACTGGCAACTACTTGGCTCCTTTGACTGGTCATGGCGTAAACTTGCACTACACTGCTCTGGACGCTTACAAATACATTGGCAGCTTCCTCAAGCAGAACAGATACTAGATGTGGGAGGAAAGAGACAAGTGAAATGTAATGTTTAGTGTTTAGCGAAATTGTGTAGAACTGAATACAACCGTATTAATTTCCGAAGTGGTCTCTCCCAAATACAAAACCGGCAGTCTTCTTTGACTAATTCGAACCCACCTTTGTCTTGTGAGCTGTACGGTGATAACTTTTCAGGTTGCAGCTCACAGATCAACAAATGCGGAGTGAAACACTAGATAGGAGTTCCGTAGGCGCGCGCTTAGACATATCGTACAACACAGCCCCCGTCGCCCTAATTCTTCGTCTCGCGTCAACATCCTTCCAATCTCCATCTCGTACCTACAAATCACTACCCTAAACAATGACCAACCCTCTACCTCATAGTCTCCCTCGGTGGAACCCCAGCCGGCGACCACCACGCCCTCTACCTCCCCACGCCCAACTCCTACCACCTCAACATCACCCTCATCGCCTCTCCCTTCTAACGGCACAATCTTCCAAGCCACAGGCACAAGAGCCACCTGTATGACCTACGACAAAAGGCCTCAACTCGGTGCTCCTGAAAGCGCACTCGACTTTCTCGAGAAAAGGCTGCTAGGATGACTGACTATCGGGGAGGAGGCTTTGGGTGAGATTCGCGAAAATGGGGTGCTGGCGGAGAAACAAGATGATGGGTTTAAGGGGATTAATAAGGGGAAGAAGTTGAGGAGGTGTCAGGAATGATGGTTGGGGTTTTGAGGGAGAGGGGGCTGCTTGTCGAGTGAGAGGGGATGGCATGTCTTGCTGTTTTTCTTGCTCCCTCGTGGCCTTGTCAAAGGCTTCCGGTGATACTGGAGTTTTGGACAATGTCTGCGATTCCACCTTGAGCATCTGCGAACATGAGGTAATTGCAAAAAGTCGTGATTGAGAAGTGTGTCTTACACATTACACAGGGCTCTGAATAGTGACAACATGATAAGCTTCATAGAGCAGCTTCAAACAACAGCCGCAGCCAAGTCCTTCTTGAACCTCTCGGTAGCCCTCTTCTTGCTCTCCGAGAAATCCACATGAGGCTTCGGGTATCCAAGCTTTTCAAACTCTGCCTTACTCAATCTTCCATATGGATCAAAGATATCCTTACCCTTCAAGTTTTTCAGCTCGGGAACCCATTTCCTGATGTATTCACCCTCCTTGTCGCATTTTTCTGCCTGAGCAATGGGGTTGAAGACTGTGTATGAAGGCTCCCAACCTTGTGTGTTGTTTGAGAGATCCCAATCAATCAGATGAGTAGCAAAGTATCTCTCTCCTCTGCGGTAGTCAATTAACAGGTTCGCGGTCAAATAGGAACTTGTGTTCATCCTGAGACGGTTGTGCATATAAGCCTCCGTATTCAGCTGGCGCATTCCTGCGTCGACCCACGGAACACCAGTCTTGCCTTGACACCACTTTTCCCAGCCTTCTTCATCGTCTTCCCAGTGTACATTGTCGAACTTAAGATTCTGGGGTAGATTCATTGCGTTGTGAGGGATGGCGACGAGGACTTGGCGGTAGAATTCGCGGAAAACAATTTCGCGGACCCAAGATGCTACGCCCGCATCATTTTCGTCAAAGTGCTTGTTGTCGTTGAATTTCTTTGCGTGGGAGAGAGCTTCACGGACACTGATCACGCCGGCTGAGAAGTAAGCCGAGAGGCGGGAAGATGGGTCTCCGGCTGGCTCTGAGCGCTTGTCGGCGTAATCGGAGACTTTGTCGTTGAGAAACTGCTTGAGGCGGTTTATGCCAGCTTCATGGCCTGCGGGCCAGAGAGAGCGAATACGTTGACGTTCTTCGTCGTCGATAAAGTCCTTGTTTTCTTGTAGCGAGGGGAGCTTGGAGTCGAACAGTTTCTTGAACTTGTCCGCTGCTGACTTGTCGTTGGCTTCAGGAGGGCTGATGAGCTCAAGATGGGAGGGATCATGTTTGGTCTCGACAAGCCAGGCCTTGTGATAGGGTGTAAAGACCTTCATGGGTGTGCCGCTGCCAGTCTTGAGAAGTCCAGGCTCGAGAACCGTTTGATCGTGCAGAAGCTCAAAGGAAACATCCTTCTCTTTTTTCATGTGATGTGCAACTTTGATGTCGCGGCGGATCTCGTCAATTTCGTACTCGTAGTTTCCGTAGACGTGTGAGATGTCGTTGTCCTTTATGAACTCAATGACCTTGTCTGTCTTTTCCGCTCTTTCCTCTGCCGTCACAATGGCCATCGGGATATTCTTCTCTTGCAACTCCTTCTGCAGCAACTTGAGTGACTCCAGCAAAAAGTCAGATCTAGCAGGACTTGTGCCGTGCCATTCCAAGTCCTTGGGGCTGTGGAGGTACATGGTAATCAAGCTTCCATCACCCTCCTTGGCCTTTTGCGATGCAGCATAAAGTGCGCGGTTGTCGTGAGCTCTAACATCCTTAGATCTGAACCAATGCAAGACATTGCGAACCGTATGGTCGGTCTTTTGCTCGGAGATGGCCTTCTGTAGCGCTTCGAAAGGCGAGTGCTCGTCAATCTGCTTTGCACGCTTTGGCGAAGGATGTTTCAGATCCTCGTTGTAGATGGCTGAGTGATCGCTAGGGTGAGCATCGTGAGGCTGCGAGCGTTTCGACATGTTTGCAACAGAGGTTTTGAAGAGTCGAGAGATGAACAATTGCTTCGGGGAGAGAAACTGAGGTCTTCCCCCTCTTAAGAATGACGAGTAGGCTCGATTCGAGTAAACACAACCAGTAGTGGCATGGAAACGCTTCCTGAACAGAGTCTTCGACGTCATCTTCATGATCGAGCGCCCGATTGGTCCTCTTGGGGAAAGGCAGGGATGCGAGAAGGAGACGAGTGTGTGATGTGCTGTGTTCTACTCGTAGGAAGCCCATCGACATACAACCTAACAGGCAGCGCAACACCTCTAACACCTCTTACGCCTACATCCCACATCCTGTCGAGTCTTGATCATCTCGAAATCATCATCACAACGTGTTTATCTCGTGCAGGAAGATCAAGAGCCCTAAAATGGTCGTGGCTGAACTTTCCCGACAAAGATCGATCGATGCGTCATCGTGCACTGACTAAATCTTATCCCGCCAAGAGAACTGCTCGAGGGACTGAGCTCTTCCGATATGAAGCTCCGACTATCTCAACACTTGTGCACGTCGTCAGGATTCGATATGGCGTGCTCTTGCGAATGGTGCTTTAACGTAGCTCAAGGATGCAAGGCATCGCTAGCACTTCCTGCCTCGACAAGTACGCATTACGGCGCATCAATTGAGCAGAATCGGCTCTCACGGCACCAGAAGCATGTTCGAAGAAAGTCGACTCAGCATCCGCTGCTGATAGCTTGGATCCGCGTATCTTATCAGAAACTCATTGATATTAGACCAGACTCCCAAGGCATGAACGTACGTCTTGAGAGGCACGTAAACGTAACTTGATTGCACATAAGCATCTAGGCGAACAAAGTCCCCGTGCTCTCCGCCTGTACCTGCCGAGAATGTTAACGTATAGCACTCGGCCTATCTACCACCTGTAGTATAATCAAGGCTACATACTCACGAGCCAGTTTTTTGACCGATTCTGGGTTGTGGACCGGAGTTGTCTGAAAGACAATCTCAGCTATGCGCGTCTGTATCTTGCATGCATATCCATGCCCTGTTGCTTCGGATAGCAAGACATGACATGGTAGGGCTCATTGATCCTCAGAAGTCGTATCGTTGGTTGGGATGTCGCAAGCGCCGCTAGTTATCGCACGCAATGATACCAGCCAGACCAGTGGAATTTTCCCTATATGTGATCAGAGGTGAGGCCAGGCATGCCATTCGGCTACTTATATAGAAGGAAGCCCTCCTGTCTTCGTCGGACATGTTTCATCATTCTCTCTAGTACAATTTTCCCAGGATCATTCGCAAACGGTCGTACGACAATGTCGAGCTCAGCGATTGGCCAAGTGCCACTTGAGATCTCCCACCTCGATCAGGATTTGAAGGCAAAAAGCAATGTCGAGACGTACGCGACCGATATTGAAGCAGACAACAGTAGTGATTCGGATCATGGAGCTAGCAAACTTTTAGACGGAGAGGAGAGAAGGGAGATCGTGCCAACTGAGGCCTTCAAGTGGAGTGTCGATGGAGATCAATCACCATGTTCGTGCTTTTCTAATCTCCAATTGAACAGAAAGCCTAACATCGATTGTAGTTCCGGAAGTCGCAGCTTGCGTACCCAACACAGACGATCCCAGAACTCTTTGCAATAGTGAGCTGACTGGATCATGCATCTGGAACATGACTGACCATTCTCCAGCTTTCAGAGCATGGTTTCTCTTGACCGTGTTCGTGATAGTCTTCGCAGGGGCTAACCAGTTCTTCGGACTTCGTTACCCTTCCTTGTCCATCGGTTATGTCGTTGCTCAACTTCTTGTTTTCCCCATCGGTCGTGCATGGGAGAAGCTACCTCGATGGCGACTTCCTCTGGGACGATTTTCGTTCGACATCAATCCGGGAAAGTTTACCATCAAAGAACATGCTTTGATTGTTATTGTCTGTCCCGACCATCATCTATCCTGAGCTTGATTTGTACTGACTTTACTCAAGTGTGTTAACATCTCAACTCAGCTAGCTTATGCAACAGGCAGTCTGGTCGCCATCACTAGTCCTGTCTTTTGGGGCCAGGACTTCGGCGCAGGCTTCAGCTTCCTTTTCCTGCTCTCCACACAGATGATCGGGTAAGCCGGGAGATGATCCAGCTCTCTCCATACTCTATACTGACATCACATGTAGCTTCGGTCTCGCCGGTCTCTCTCGTCGTTGGCTAGTCTACCCAGCCGCTCTCATCTGGCCGTCCAGTTTAGCCAGTACCGTGCTCTTCCGAGCACTTCACGAACCAGAGAAGCCTACTTCAGCAAACGGCTGGACAATCACTAGGTACCGCTTCTTTGCATACTTTACCATCTTCGCTTTCGTGATCTTCTGGTTCCCAGACTATATTTGGACGAGCTTGAGTACTTTTGCATTCATTACTTGGATCTTCCCTCATAGTCAGAAGGTCAACACAATTTTTGGCGTAAGTGGCTGATATAGACGTTCAGCTCGAGGGGAATGCTGACCGTGCCTCAAGATGAACTCTGGTCTAGGACTGTTGCCGATATCCTTCGACTGGACGCAAATCAACTATGCTGGTACGCCACTCACGACACCTTTCTACATTACCTGCAACGCCTTCGCTGTTGTTGTCTTGTTCTATTTATTCCTTTCGCCTATCCTCTACTATACCAATGTCTGGAACAGTGCCTAGTATGTGATTTTCTATCCGCGGAAGTGTCCAATGCTAATTATTCAGTCTACCACTACTCTCTTCAAGCACATTCGACAATACTGGAAAGGCTTACAACGTCACTCGTGTCGTCAATGCTCACCTGGATTTTGACCTTGCCGAGTACAAGAAGTACTCGCCAATGTACATTTCGATGTCATATTCACTATCATATGCACTCTCTTTCGCAGCCGTCACAGCAATTGTGGTGCACACATACCTCTACAACGGTGCTGAGATATGGGCAAAATTTAAGAACTCACGACATGGCGGTGAGGATATTCACAAGCGTCTCATGCGTCCTTATAAAGAGGTACCTGATTGGTGGTATGGTGTACTCACTGTCATCGTCCTCGGACTTGGCATCTTGACTGTAAGGAATTGGGACACCGGTCTTCCTGTATACGGCTTCATCTTCGTCTGCTTCGGCATGGGAGTGATTTTGATCGTCCCGGAAGGTATTCTGGAGGGCACAACTAACCAAAGAATCTTCCTCAATATTATCACCGAGCTTATTGCTGGTTATGCTTGGCCGGGCAAGCCTATCGCCAACATGATGGTCAAGATGTAAGTGCTTCGCTCATGGCATCCCCGACATTGCTGACTGGCATTCTCAGGTACGGATACAACAGTGTCAAACATGGTCTTGACTTTGCCATGGATCTGAAGCTCGGACAGTATATGGTATGTCTCTGCTATGCACCCTGAGATGACACATCATTGACCATCTACACAGAAAATCCCACCTCGAGTCTTATTCGTCGGACAAATTTACTCTTCCATCCTAGCAACCGCAGTCCAAGTCGGAGGTAAGCCAAAGACTCCTCCCAAAATCCCACCTCTTACTAAGAAAACCCACAGTACTCCGCTGGATGATGACCAACATAACTGACCTCTGCTCCCCCAAAAACACCCAACGCTTCACCTGCAACGGCTCAAAAGTAGTCTACAACGCCTCCATAATCTGGGGCACCATAGGTCCCCAACGAATGTTCCAACACGGTCAAGTCTACTCGGCATTGATGTATTTCTTCGCTCTGGGTCCCATCGTCACTATTGCAATTTACCTCCTCTACCGCCGCTACCCAACCTCTTGGATAAAATACGTCAATATACCAATCTTCTTCAACGCTGCTGGAAACATTCCTCCTGCGAATACTACACAATACTCTCTCTGGTTTATCGTGGGTTTTTTGTTCAACTTTTTAATCAGGAAAAAGGCATTCGAGTGGTGGAAGAGGTATAATTATCTTTTGCAGAGTGCAATGGATACGGGCACTGCGGTGGCGACGATTGTTATTTTCTTTGCGCTGAGTTATCATGGGATTAAATTCAACTGGTGGGGAAATACAGTGGGTGGAGATACTGATGACGCGAACTCGGTGCCTTGGTTGAAAGTTGCTAAAGGAGAGCATTTTGGCAAGGGACCTGGTGAGTTTTGACGAACGGGAAAAGGCCGGGGGCATAGATTCGGCAGATAGAGTAGTTTTGATAGATGAATTTCTTTCATTACAAACCCAGACTCAGGTTCCTGGCAAGGTCTCCTTCTTAGAGGAATAGAGTTTGTTTGTTCTTTTTCCCTCCTTTCCCTAAAACGCCTAGAGAAACAAAACTTGAGATTTTTTCTGCGATTGTGGCAAGAATGCATCATCGCGATGACAAAATGTGCCATAAAAGTACAATGTTTGAGAACAGAAAAAGAAGAAGAATTAGCAGGGTCAAGAATTAGGGTGTTCGGTTGTGCAAAAAAAATGCAAGACGGAAGATAAAAAAGAAAAATTGTAAAAAGAATGAAGAAGAAGAGGCAAAAGACAGAAGGGGGCCTATAAAAAGGAAGTAGGAAGAAATATCAGAACGAATATAGGTAAGAGTGTGAAAAAGAGGATTATAGGTGCGACTTGGCACCCTTGATAATCAATAAAGGTCTTGGAACTTCAACAGAACTTTCGTCATCTCAAAAGTCTTTTCTTAGTTGACAGGCTCTTCCTCTTCCCAGCCAGGCAGACCGCGGTCAGCGGAAATGGCCAAGCCGTAAGAGTTGTTGTTGCCAAAGCCACCGAGTCCTGCGCCAAGTCCGGCAAAGGTCTGTTGATGGGTATGCTGAGGTTGAGGCTGCGAAAAGACAGGCAGACTAACAGTGCGAGAGTGTTGGCTTCTTGAAGCGCTGTTCTGGCTAGACTGCATACCGTTACCACCAACGTTGCCACCACCAAAGCCGTTCGAGAGTCCATTGCTCAAGTTGACGGAGTGAGTGGCGTGGTGACCAAAGTGCGAGGGCGCTTCAAGAGCGGTAGATCGCGTAGGCATGTTGGAGTCTCCGCTGTAGAAGGCTTGCTGGGTGGTCATCTGTGGTTGCTGCTGCTGCTGTTGCTGTTGTTGCGGCTGTGACAGGCTCATCTGTGCGAACTGAGGGCTAATATCGTTGGGCGAAGATGAGGGTTGAGACTGCACTTGCGAGGCAGCGGCGAGGTACATTGCCAGAGGGTTGTTGGCTCCAGCGTTGAGAATAGTCGAAGCGGTGGGTCCCTGAAGAGGGTTGTAGTTGTTCGATGCGCCAGCGCTGGGGGAGATGGAGTTCTGGCCGCGCATGCCACTCACAGGGCTGGGCGATTGTGTGCCTTCTTGCTGAGATTGTCCCTGGCCGTTTGCGACGACTTGACGAGGAGCATTTCCACAACGATCCTTGCCGAAGTTGACCTTGAATCGCTTGTACTCGTCCTTGCTGCGGACAGCCTCAATGGCCTTGATGGCGTTGGCAATGTTTGTGAAGTTCACGAAAGCACAGCTCTTCTCACGCAAGGTGTTGACCAACTCGATTTCACCATATTCGGAAAAGTCCTGGCGAAGACGCTCCTCGGTCCAGGTCTCGTCGAGGTTGCCAACGTATACGTTACGCGAGGCACCACCACTGACTGCAAGAGCAATGGCAGGAGGGAGAGCTCCAGAGTGCTTACCCCAACCGATCTTCAAACGTCTGTTGTGGATCATCAGACCTTGGATGTTGGAAAGAGCGAAGAATGAAGCAGCAGAGGTAGGGTCGATGAAAGTGACGAAGCAAATGTGCTTGTCGGGAATGTAACGGATGTGGTGCAAAAGACCACCTCTGACGACATTGCAAATCTCCTCGATAGTAGTCTCGGGGTGAATGTTACCCAGGTATACAGTGCGGTTGCCCAAGTTGTTGACACCACCAGCAGTGGTTGCGACGGCAGCAGCAGCAACGGATTGCTGAGCCAAAGCATTTGAGATGAGATCGCGATCAGCATTGTTTAGGACGTGTGCATAACCGGGAGCGATTCCAAGATATTGAGCAGCGTTCTGCTGTTGTGTCTTTGAAACATAAGCGCAACGGTCCTTGCCGTAGTATACGCGTCGCGGAGGCTGCCATTTGAGCTCTTGGGGCAATTGAGAGACGGCCTTGATAGCGTTACCAATGGAGAGGAAGTGAACGAAACCGATAGCCTTTTCTCTGACAATCTTGACCGTGTCGATGGGACCGTACTTGGAAAGGTCTTCTCTCAGCTCATCCTCAGAGACTTCTTCTGGCAGGTTGCCAAGGTAGACATTGCGAGATGCGCCTGACTGCTGAACAGCAAGAGCGACCGAAGTAGGGACCGAAGAGGGCTTGCCCCAACCAATCTTGATGTCCTGACCCTTGATGCACAGCTTCTTCAAGATGGCGTCCGAGTGGAAGTGTGTGGCCGAGCTTCCATCGAGGAAGGAGATGAAGGCACAGTTCTTGTCGGGCAAAAGACGGACCGACTCAATCTGGCCGCTACGGACGTGGCTGAGAATTTCTTCGGCAGATGTGTCCGAAGGTATGTTTCCGAGATAGACGGTTCTGCTAGAGCTCGACATCAAGCCAGGAGCAATACCCAGAGGAGCAGTCGACAGGCCATTGAGCGACTGGCTGTTCAGGGGGTTGTAGCCAAGGGTGGGAGACTGAGGTCCTTGGTACATCTGAGCGTGCATCTGAGGAGGCGACATCATGCCGCCGTACATAGGGGGAGACATGGACATGGCCTGGTTCTGGTGGCTCTGGTACTGGTTGTGCTGCTGCTGACGCTGAGGCTGCTGAGGGAAGCTGGAGAAGCTATTGAAGCCTGGAGAAGCAAAGGCCGATGGCGACTGAGGCTGGAAAGGGCTGCCAATCAAGAGGTTGGAAGGAAGAAGAGGAGTGAAGTTCATGTCGAGGGCAGTGCCAGGCGTCTGCTCAGGCTGGGAGTTCATGTTGGACATGCGGCCAGTGTTTATGGAGGGGATGTTTGTTCGGTGACGGTCCGAGTAGCTAGAAATAGAGGGCTGGTTGGTGGTGAAGGCGCTGTGAGAGAAGCCCAGGTTGTCGTTGCTCATGCCCAGAGTCGAGAAGGACTGGGATGGCCGATGGAACTTGGGCTGGCCTGAGGGAGCTTCCGACACTTGCATTTCCTAGGCTGGACGGGACGGGGAACTCGCGAGTTCTACTAGGATGCCGTCGCTGACCGGCTTGGACGTGGACGGGGACGTGGACGGGGACGTGGACGTGGATGGGCTAGGTCTGCGGCAGGGCGGCGTAATTAAAAAAGGATATATGTTCCAGGGTTATCCAAATGGGCAGGTCGTATATACAGCTGGAGCAAATGCGTGTCCTCCTCTTAATGTCGTGGGATTGTCCTTGTATCAGATTGAGAAATGCTGGTCAGGACTCAAGCCAAGGGGAGATGACGAACGAGGGGCGCGATTAAAGGCAGTCGTATCAACGAAGGGAAGCTGCTGCAAAGCGAAGGTAAAGGGTGCGAAAGAAGAAAGGCGAAAGAATGCGAAGCGAGTGACTAGACGAGACGTCGAATTAATCGAGCAGGGCGTGAAGAAGAAAGAGGGCCAGGAAGAGCGAGAGAGACGACGGCGGTTGAGCGCGATGCTCAAACCACCCGGCATGCTAGCCCAAAGGAAATTACATTGATCACACACGGGCCTCGCACTTGCCCAGCGCTTCAGCAATCGCCCTACAAGCCAGACTCGACCTGCCAAAAGGCTCCGATAAGATGGAGCACAGTGTGCGAGGCCTGCCCAAGTAGCCCGCACTGTACAACACCGCTCCCATCGAACTCCCACTCAGACAACGCCATCTTTTGTGTTACCGCGACCGTTGATACTCTGAGCGAACGATCGTCAGGCACAGAGAAAAACATCCGTGCAAGACCCCCACTTATTAAGCCTCACCACCTAACTCTGTTTTCTAGAAGGCCCAAACGTCCTGCAAAGCACATGTGCTGAACAAGAAAGGGGTCTGTCTATTCTTGCATATTGTTATACAGCCTCCTGCCTGCATGCACCAGCGACTCGCCCTTTGACCTCGATTCGTGTGTCGCGTGTGTGCTCGTCCCGACGAAATCCTCGCGAAAGCCTATCTCCTCTTCCTCAGGAACAAGCAAGCAAATTGCCTGCCATCACAATCCCACACGGCTCAGTGCCAATCAATTACACCATCCTCATCCCTTTTTTTTTCTCACACATTTGCGAGAAGTTCATCACCACATTCACAACTCGCAATTCGTTTCTTAATATAACAACATGAGAATGCTTTCGTGCTAGTCCACTTTTCTGTTTCACGTGGCTTTCGGGACGCGCTTTCTGGCCAGATCAGGGTTTGATGTCAAGACACTGATCTGCCCGTCTCCCGGCCGAGTTTGACATCTTGATAATCTCACGCACGCATTCTCAAAGGAGCAATATGATGGTTCATTCTGTATTCATTGCATCACAGCGCAAAAGCTGCTTCGTCAAAAGCTATCAAGTTCACATATGCTGCTGAGCTCAAAGCAAGTTATTGCCACGCTTTTCCTCCCCGGCGAATTCCTGCGCCGCTTTTTCATGCCTCCCTCGCTATGCTTCCTGAGGATAAAATACTTGTACATGCTCCATGCCAGAATTCCCAAATAATAATACGCCTTGATGCGAACATGATCCATCGTCTATTTGCCATACTTAGTTCCCTGTCTGGTTGTAGGCTTTCCCTTTGCGACAACTTTGGCGACGCCCTTCGCTTCCTTCTTGCCCTTCTTCTCCTTGGGCTTCGGCTGTTCAGAATGCAGATGACCATGCTTCTCGATAGCTGTCAGGTTTCTCCACCTGAGGCAGCGCTGACTGGATGCCTCGACGTCGACGTATGTCTTCTTTCTGGTTGACACACGTGTGACGGGTTCATCATCTACATCGTCTTGGTTGATGCTGTCGAGATGCGTCTTGAGCGTGCGCATCTGGTCGGTGATTGGCTCTTGCCAAGCAGTCATCTCCTTGCGCAGTGCCTTCTCTCTGACTCCACGATCGTCGAACCAGCTTAGCAGTAAAATGATAGTCTCGGGCTCGTCGTAGTAGCCCCACTCGTTGGCGGTTCGTAGGCTGGTAGAGCCTTCTTCTTTGGTCTTGCGATCAGGAACAGAGATTCCGTGGTCTTGGATGTAGGTGCGTTGCAGATCTTCGGGCAGATCGATGAAGCCCAAGCGCTCCATCTCATCGGGGCCTTGGACCCAGATGCGCCCATTGGCGTACCCATATTCACCGGTGCTGCCATCGGTAAGGCCAGTGAAAGGCATACCGTTGCGCTCAAACCAATAGTAGCGATTCCAGAATCTATCTCTTCCAAGTACCTTGGTGCGCTGACAGTTAGCCTCACGGAGATCATCGTCGCAAATGGCAATCTCCTTCTCGCGTTTCGAAATGTCGACCTTGAGCTTGTCAATGTCTTTCAGTAGTTTAGTAAACTCCTTGGACTGCTTCGGGTTGGTCTTTGCTCTCTTCTCCTCGCGCAGCTTCTCGCGTCGAGCAGTGTCTTCGTCACGCTTACGCTTTCGCTCGTTGCCACGTCGGAGGGAACGGCCACCTTCTTCGTCCATGTCTGATGTCGCGAGGTCCACAGTATCCATGGTATCATCGACATGGCTCATGCTAATGTCCATAGGATCAGCTTGCTCCTCTTTGGGCGAATCCGGGAGGTTGTCGGGCAACAGAATCTTCTTCTGTGTTTCGAGGTCGTTGAGCTTTGCGACGCTGTACAACGATTAGCTGGTAACTCTTCGCTTTTGAGGGGTGTACATACAACTCCTTCTTCGCTTTTTGATGCTCGAGCTTTTCCTTGCGAATTCTGGTCTGTTCCTCGCTCATCTCCTCGAGGTATTTCCTTACGGCTTTTGTGCTGACACAAAGCAGGGTGATTAGCTGCAACGCAGAGATGCGAAGATTAATGTCTAGTCGAATATAGTTGATCCGAACACTCTCCTGGCTGGGATCTTCTTCAAGTGGCACGAGCTTGGATAATACCTTGTCGCATTCAGACTTTTGACGAGGGTTTAACGAGAGCTGATGGAGCAAACCTGCCATGATTGTTTGCCAGCCTCCATGGGCAAAGTCACGAGCCTTGAGTCGATCCACCCAGCTATAAGATGCCAGTAGTTCAGCTGTGCGATGCGGGCGATGGCGGCCTTCTGCGGGTGTTCTGCTGGATCTGCCATTTGACTCTTCCGGCTCAACGTTACTAATGTTGCTCATGCGGCTTCTAGTTGCGTGTGCAGGTGCGTCCATAATAGGGGTGGCTGGCTCGCTCTCGTCCATCTCTTCGTCTGAAGACTCGTCTTCAATCATGTCCGGGAGAGTGACTTGGAGAGTGCCTTCGTCGTTGACAATCGTCTTCAGCACTGCGCAATGTGCTTCTTCGAGTAGCTCGCAGGTCACATCATCCGAGGTGAATTTCATCGCCTCCACAAAGTCGTCAAATGTGAAGGCATCTAGTGAAAGTACCTCAGAATGTACGTTGAGCGTATTCCAGATCTCCAGTAAAGGACCGACATAATCCATCTTGAGTTCGCCCTCGGCTGGGCTTTGCGATGTGATGAACTTCAGATCAGGACGAACAATATCGGTCTTTCTTGCTGGGACGTCCAGATCATCGATAGGGTACTTGATGGGTGGAGGGACAGCTTTTTGCGGCTCTGCCTTGATGGCTGCGGTTTGGTATCCAGGAAACTTGGAGCCATTGAGAGGTGGGGTCGTGTATCCTTGCGGCGAACCGTCTGCCTCAAAGTCTCCAACAGTGAGATTCTTTCCTTTACGGCCGTTGACCTTGTTGAAGATTGATGTGCCATGTGGTTGGCGAGGCATGCCGGGCTGGGGTGAGGCTTGCATGCGTTGGGCGAGGTGGGGAGGGATCTCCATGGGCAGTCTGTATTGTCTTGCGAGATGCTCCTTGACCAGCCACGGTGCACCAGTGAACATGTCTCGCTGTATCGAACTCTTAAGGAAGGATCTCAGATTTTGCTTGGTGAAGAGTCTGCGGCTTCTCTTGATGCACTTGCCGTCCAGAAGTGCTTCGTCGCCTTGTTCGTTGTTGAGCTTGACAAAGTAACGAGAAAAGGCTTCGCGCTGGATGGAGCCATCGGGGTTAAGTAGTTGAGGGAACTTGGCCTTCTCGCGGATCACGCCCTCGTACACCTCGCCGCTGTCGAGGGTGACGCCTACTTCCTCGCCGGGAAAGTAGTCATTGCGGAATTCCTGTAGAGATTAGAGGCTGTGTGGGAGATGGTGTGGGTACGATACGTACGTCGTAGACGAAAGAGACCAGCTCATCTATGCGAGAGATGTCGGAGAATTGGACCTTTCTCAGAATGGGATCGCGGAGGGCGTCGGGGAATATCTTGTCAATGTCGCTGGAGCTGTTGTTCTGTGTGATTGTGAGCTTCTAGCCTGTCCAACATGGCGAGAGTATTGCATACCTCTGAGTCGATAGCGGCGAAGAAGGTCAGACCGGACTTGCCATTGACGGCATCTGTGAACTTTTTCTATAGCGGTGGTCAGGACGTAGTTCTTGCAGGTGTTGTTCTCTCGGGTCTAGCGTACTCGGTTGCAGAACTCGAAGCTGCAGTCATGTTAGTCTAGGGGTATGCAAAGAGGGACAGGAAGCAGCAGCGTACCGTGAGAGATAGGATTCGTAGTCTGTAAAGACTTCTCCCGACTTGGGCATGACCCAGACCTATGATGCTTTCAGTCAGGACATCTGCATAGATGAGATCAGACGAGTCGACCGACCTCGGTATTGTTGTCGACTTTGGCAGGTACCGGCGTCATTGTCACCGGCTTTCGTTTGTAGAGAACCTATGAGATGGTAAGTCGAGCCCAGCTTGCACGTGCTATAGTCTGAGAATGGCGAACCATGTTGATGTGTTGAGGGAGGGTGATTCGGGCTTCGAGCCGGACAAGTGGGACGCGAAGAGCGAGTGAGCCGGGATGGCGTAGACACGGTGGGGTGTCTGTCTCTAGTGGTGATCAAGTCGCATGCGAAGCTGAAGCCAATTGCTTGATCAATTAACGCGTGGTTTATGCTCGGATGTCATACGACGTCTGCGGATGGAAGGTCGCGTAGAAAGTGCGTGTCGGTGGACGAGGAAGATATTGCTGCGGCAGACGCGGGTACTACGCGCAATAAATTACGAACGAGGCTTCAGAAGTCGGAGAGGGTCTGCGGGGAGAGTGGCTGAGAGAATGCTGAGGAGTGTGTATCCGTTGGTGACAACTCAGTGTGACGGCCGGCGAGAGGGAAGGAGGAGGAGCGAGGGAGCAAAGCTTTGCAAGTGGAAGGAGGTCATGACCTGTGAAGAGCCGTCGTGGGGAAGGCACAATGAGCTGCCCTTGACTTCCTAGTATTTGGTCGCGTTCGACCAGCCAGCCTACGGGAACTAGTCGGCCCGTGGTTAGTCTCTTTCTCTTCGCGACGCCCAGCACGCTTTTCCATGCTCCGTCATATCCTCGTTGCTCGACAGTGACCCTGCGCATTGCCACTTCGACGACTACTGCGATATTTGGACTCATTCTGGTCGCGTAATCCGTAAAAAGTCGCTAGTCATACTCGTAGAGTACCAAATTACCGCTCTGATTTTCTAGCGAGCGATATCATAATCAATACTCTGGTCGCACTGTCTACTAAATCTCCTTTCACTTTGCGTCCCACGACAGGCCACTTACTTCCCGAACTATACCCACCAGCATCGTTCGTGAAAACTTCACCATATCGCACTACTATGCGGCTTCATCTTTTATGATATATTAAATCCTACGTGGAGCACTCCATAGATCGTTGACGTGATGTGCCTTCACCGAGCTTCCATCCCAATTGAGGTCGCATCCGTGCAAACAACACAATTTCTGCAGTTTTTGAGGGAATGATTGACAGGACTATCCAAAGACGATTCACTTTCCTGTCAGATATAATTGTTGTCTAGAAGATCTATGACGTGAAATACACAATCAAGAAACTGATCCAACTCGACACCACTCCCATTGCACAGTAAGCACTGGTGAACATGAGCGGTAGGAACTCATACTTCGCACCGAAAACCAGCGGATGCACCAGTGAGCAATACGCGATGAGCGGGATTGAAACAGCAATGTACACGAACGAGAAGCGATCAAGCAAGAACACTCTCTGTCTAGAAGAGCTGCATCGACCATTAGTATATTCATCTTACGTCCCGTTTGGTGAGGCTGAACTTACGCAGGCGCGAGCTGATCGAATGCCATTAGCAAAGCCACCAGCCAGAAGATGGTGTAAACCGTCTTGATGGGAAACTCCTGGGCTGTGAAGAGTAGTGGGAACAGCGAGACGTGGCCAGAGACCGCAAGAGGTCTGAACGCCCCGAGATATCTTCGGTCCTTGAGTGCAACCAAACTGAATGGAATAATGACCAACAGGATCGCTTTTTCGTGGACGTGCCAACCGAACAAGAATGATGCATAGCCACAGAGAGTAAGCGCACCAACAAAAGTATCCCAAGTCGGTCGGAAGAAGAGCTTTACTAGAGCCGGCTATGTCCAAATCAGTCAAAGAACCATTTACTTCATGTTGATTTGACTGACCATCTGGGCTGCCAGAGTCAGGACAAAAGTCATCCTTGGTGAGATTTCTGGAAGCACGGCGAACGAAGTGTCTCCAACAAGTCCACGTGTGACACTGTTGATAGCCTCTCGGTTGACCGAAAGACTGAAGTAGGGTGCCACTATCTGTGTCAGTAGTTGATCAATGTCCAATGAAGGGTCACTTACGGTAGATCAAGATTCTATCAGCAAAGGAGTACAACGCCCACACGTTTGGAGCCCAATAAGCATGGCAAAGTCCTCGAGAAAAGGGGAACAGGCGACTCAGAAGCTGATCTATCTGGTTCCAGTATACAAAAGGTCCGAACGCGAGTCCAAAGACGAATACAATTCCAAGTCCAAGTTTAACGCAATTGGCGAAACGTATGCTGAACCATGATCGTGGATCGAGGCAGTATACACGTAGTAAGAAGACGAAGTATGCCGGTGCCAAGTAGAGATAGATGTGCTTAAAGCAAAGCAACACAGCGAATGTGATACCACTAGCCAGCAGTCCTGATTGCCTACGTGCTAAGACGATGGACAGAATGAGGATGCCGTACATGAAGCCGTTGTACTGGAAGTGGATGTGGTCAATGATGAGAAGACCAGGAGAGAGAAGAATCGAAATAGCAGCCGCGTGAGATGTCTTTTTGGCCGTAATGGGCGCACCGCGAACAAATCTGCCTTTTTAGCTTCTGGACATCTAAAACGGATACAGCAACAACTTACAGGCGAAGTGCATATAGCAGCACCAGCTCAGTCAAGATCACTGTAGCTCTCTGGAAGTAGACTGTCTGCCAACTAGAGTGTCCTAGGTTCTTCACTTGAAGCATATCGTTGTCAAAAAAGCCAGCCGCTTGTGACATTGTCCATTCGAACGCTGCGAAAAACGGGGGATAGTCGAGAGTCCATTCTGACGTTTTCTGAAATCACGATTAACCCTTGATCCAGACGGCAATTATACACAACGACCGACCTCATAGTACCAGTCTTTGACAGGCAAAGAGTTGGTTATAGCCAGCCAATTGCGATGCACTTCGAAGTCTGTCGACTTGCTGCTTTCGAATTAAGGGGTTGTTTTACAGATCGAGCGAACTTGCTTACTATGCGGGCCATAGCAGAATCTTGAACGCTGTGGCAACAATCGCACATTGCGTGAGCGAAGGATACAGCTCCGACATATTCGCTTGGTCTTGTCAAGTCTACTTGTCCAAGTTGACCTTTTCTAACACCATGAGGCTCTGTCAATAGAATGGCCAGATCTCTATCACGTGAAATTCCCGGCTTCCGATGATGGAGTCAGACGCGCCAAAGACGCGTGGTAGCATTGACGCGCTTGGCTTTACCGAACCAGATAACCGCCGAGACTCGGCGACGTCTTAGAGTGACGGCTGCCGTTTTCCGATTGTCCTAATCCTCCTCACAACTTATGATGGCATCTCTGTACACCCTGGGAGGACGCGCTTTCCTCAGACATGTGTCCTATCTACATAGAGTATCATCTCGCTCTGCTCGACAGAACATGTAGATGCACGCCGCCAAGATGGATCGGCGTTTCAGGGGAGTCAGAAACACGAGAGTAAGTGCAGTCTGGATGAACATCCTTCGCTGGAACTGTTTCTTCGAAATATCCGACCACAGCCCCGACCGAGAGCTGTATTTCTTTGTGTGTATTCTATATCGTCACTGTCAATTCCATCCTTATCCACTTCCCATTCATCAACGCTCTATTTCGTTTTCTGCTTTACCACTGCATTTTTTTCACCATGATCTCCATCTCACGCCGATGGATCCTTACCTGCATCTTGATCTGTATAGCATTATCACTCGTCTTCAACTTTCTCGAACATGATTCATGGACACCGCCACCGCCTCCTCCGCCGATGGAGAACCCTCCTCTACCGCCAGACTTCAGCTGGAAGAACTTGCCCCGACAGTGGCCATTGAACTCGTCAATGATCCCGCTACCGAGCGGACCACCAGCTCAGATACCAACAATCCAGTACACATTCGGCAAGGAGACACCTGTGGAAAGATTCAAGAGGCAGAAGAGACTGGCAGCTGTCAAGAACAGCTTCAAGCACTCATGGAATGGATACAAGAAGAATGCTTGGTTGCAAGATGAGGTTCGCCCATTGTCTGGAGGATACAAGAACGGTTTCGGAGGTTGGGGAGCAACGCTGGTCGACTCCCTGGATACTCTCTGGATCATGGACATGAAGAAGGAATTCGAGGTTGCTGTCAACGCGTTGAAACACCTTGACTTCAATATGTCTCCATCGCCGTCGATAAGTGTGTTTGAAACGACCATCCGCTACGTCGGCGGTCTTCTGAGTGCATACGATCTCAGCGATGAGAAGCATCCGATCTTGCTGGAAAAGGCGACTGAACTTGGCGACATGCTGTATGCCTCGTTTGACACACCCAATGCGATGCCCGTAGTTGGACACTGGAACTGGCTGAAGTGAGTGTTGTGTGTGATGCTGCCCGGAGGTCCTGGCTTACATTCTGTAGGGCTGCAAAAGGAGACTTGCAAACAGCGCCCTCAAACGCTCTTTCTGCTGACATAGGGTCTCTTTCCCTTGAGTTTACCCGATTGACACAGCTCACCGGAGATCCCAAGTATTACGATGCTGTACAAAGAATCATGATCGCATTCGAACAATCACAGAACTCAACACGACTTCCTGGAATGTGGCCAGTCTCTTTAGATGCTCGCAAGTTGGACTTTACCAATGACCGGATATTCACACTTGGTGCTATGGCCGACTCGCTCTACGAGTATTTTCCAAAGGTTCGCTTGCTTAGTCTGTGGAAATCGCAGCACGATAACTAACAACAACAGCAATTTCTCCTTCTCAATGGCAGGGACAAGCAGACCCAAAACATGTATGAACAGAGTATGGCTGTGGCAAAAGAACACCTGTTCTACAGACCACTCAACCCTCAGAACCTCGACATCCTCATTTCTGGCTCCACAAGACAGATTGGTGCAAGCTATGACCGGAAGAATGAAGGCCAGCACCTGACGTGCTTTGTCGGAGGTATGGTCGCTCTGGGCGCAAAAATCTTCAACGCCCCAGAAGATCTCAATACAGCAAGACAACTTACCGATGGTTGCGTTTGGGCATACGAGGCAACCCCGAGTGGAATGATGCCTGAAATTTTCGAAGCCATTCCCTGCACCGATGACGAAGACTGCAAGTGGACCGAAGAAAGATGGCACAAAGGCCTCGTACTGGCTGTTCACCGAGTCCTTGACACCGCCACGAGATCTTTGAAAGAACAAGCGCAAGCACTCATCGAGAGATCAAGACTTCCGCTCGGTTTCGCCAAGATCGTCGACTCTCGCTACTACCTCCGTCCAGAAGCCATTGAATCGGTCTTTTACATGTACAGAATCACTGGCGACAAGTCATGGCAGGACAAGGCATGGCGTATGTTCCAAGCCATTGATTCGCACGCCAAGACAGATATTGCGTATGCCGTCGTGCAAGATGTGCGTGACGAGCAATCACAATTAACAGACACCATGGAGAGTTTCTGGACAGGAGAGACACTCAAATACTTTTACCTCATCTTCAGCGAGCCAGATCTTGTGAGCTTGGATACCTGGGTATTGAACACAGAGGCTCATCCTCTGCGCAGGCCGCAGATTTGAGTAACACAATAGACCTAACTGCATATATTACACCTGGGATTGGATTTCATAGAAAAGGCACTCGATAGGACAGTACCTCTACCGAGTACATCCATCACTTTTCCCTTGGATGCACGGAGCACAATTATGATTATTCGATTGACCAATCAGATATCTTCTAGCCAGTCGACCAATCCCCACTTGCATCTTCACGCCAAAGACCTGTTTGCTCTGTCTTTCACTAGAAAGTGAAAACCGACATCGGATTCTGTGATTGAAATACAGGTAACAAAGCCCTGCAAAGTCGATCCCCGTGACGTGACAGGTTCGTTGCATGACGCCTCTTTCCACACCTGCATCTTCAAACCCTCTCTGCACCCAACAGCGCGGGTCCGGGTGCAATAATGGCAAGACGTGGCGGCGGGTAGCGGAAGCAAAGAGCCCATCACGCAAAGAAGATCAGGAGGTCTCACACACACAACAAGTGTTTACTGTACCTTATCCCTGACAGAAAGAGTACAGCTAGATATAACACACAAAATGCTTTGTGACAGGTTAGAGGTACGTAGGCGGTGGAGTCGAAATGAAGGTTGATTGTGGTTTTGTTTGTTGGGGTTGGCTTGGTGTTTTGAAGCACATGGCATTTTAGGTGCGACCGACCACGTAAGTCGCTGCTCTTCCACCATTTCGTCAGCAGGGAAAGTCATTTGTTTTCTGTTCTTCCCTCCGCATCTCTTGATATAGTTGTGCTTCGTCAGCAACTGCCACACTTTCCCTCGCCAACGAGGAGGCTACCGCCTTTTTTGACGGTAAATGGCTGGTTGGATATTCCAACACGGCAGAACATATGAGGGAGAAAGAGATGCGATAGTGCCCAATCGAACAGGTCATGTTCCCTAGGCTCCATGTGTAACAAACATGAGATGCAGGCTGATATTGCTGGATGTGAGGGCAAGGGATATTAGGTCTTCGTCATGTATAAATCCTTTCTTTTATATGCAAGTACTGCATACCGAACAAACACCTCTTCAACCGCAAAACCCACACTCTTTGAAGGGCAAACAGAGCAGCACTACTTTCTCAACGCACCTCCTCGCGACCCCGGCCACTCGAGACATATCCTCTGCTTGTGGCAATCTTGACACCACACAACCAACAGCCATGTGCGAGAAAGGCATCCTCATCTGGACCTGCGGCTGCACCCACCTCCAAGACCCCCGCTTCTGCCGAAAGGCTATCTTCCGCAAGAAACCCTGCGATGGCTACGGTTTCTCCTGGGCCTACCGCTCTCCAATCCCCTGGCACACGCTCAAGAAATGTCCCTCTTGCTTGCACGCCGAAGAAGTCCGCAAAGCACAACTTGCCAATGAAGCTTTACTGGCCACTTCCTCGGCTTATCCTACTTTGCAATCAGTGGCCAATGGAGATGATAGTAGGAGAGAAGGCAGAGGAAGACCGAGATTTGATCGTGTAGCGAGTGGGGGGGAGATTTGCGTGCCGGAGGGGTGGAGGCCAGAGATGAATAGGCTGCCAGGGAATGCGAACGAGTATTCTGCATGGTTAGGTGGGAGGTTTGACCCCCTTGTCAGACTTGAAGATACACATCAGCCTAGCTCAAGAGTTGCTAGACCACAATCTTCACTGCCCGCCAGAGCTGCACGGGCACAAGAAATACCAGCACAGCAAGTACAGCACAGAGTACGTTTGCATGCGCCCCCGCAGTGTTGGAATGGTCCTGTGGTGTTGGAGGAGAATGCGTATCCTTTTGTCGAGTTCAGGTGTGCTTCGGGGCAGAGACCGGGGCAGAGCAGGAGACCATCTTATACTGGGAGGGTGTTGGACAAAGGGTGGGCTCCTCCGTCGAGTGGGACTTTGCCGCCACAGAGGGATGTGGATACTGCGCCGCCTTCTCAGGTGCCATCGCCGCATTTGAAGGTCTCACCATCACGATTAAGGATTACTCAATCCAAGTGGTTTTGATGGTAAGAGAGGAAGTTCAGATCGGGGTTGGAGGAAGCGAGTGTTTGACTGATGATGTTATGATTCCTATGACTTGCTGAGATACCCAGGGAGGAAAGATCTTTTCGGTTACTGTAGTTGAAGCTGAATCTATTGACTATCAATATGTGTATTATCTATAATGGAGAAGGTGTATGGGAGGGGTGTAAGTGATCTATCATGTCTAGTTCTTCTTGGCGTCTTCAATGGCCCACTGCACAGCATCGTAGACATCATCGACAATGACCGTAGGCTTATGGGCAGGCTCGCCTCCAGAGTATACGCCAGTACGGAGTAAGATGGACGACCACTTGCTGCCGAAGGTACTCTTGTAGTTGTTACCTCCAGCAATGTCAGATTCTGCGTCATTATTAGCTGACGTCGAACAAATTGCGATACATAGTTCAACTTACCGGGATTGTCACCGACCATGTAGACCTTGCGCAAAGGCTCTATCGACTCGCCAGTGTACAGATCATTTCTGTGTGCGCGCAGCCTCTTCTCTGCAAACTCATACGTCTCATGGTAAGGCTTGCCTATAACCTTCTTTTGCAACTTGACGCCAGCATTCTGTCCTCCAGTAATGGCAGCCCAGACACCCTCGAAAGCTTCTCTGAAGCCTCCCTGACCCAATCGCGGCAAGTGGTATTTTGCAGCCCACCACAAGTCAGGGTTGGAGAAGTATAGTTTGGGTTGGCCGTCTTGTTGATAGCCATTGTTCGGAAGTGTCTTGTCTCCATTCTTGCTCGACAATGTTCCCATGATTCCCTCTCTTGACAATAGTAAATCTGCGATGATTGTCGTATCCAAGCCCCAATCACGAGGATCGCTGTATACAAAAATTGCGTCGATCTTGAGAGACTTGTCCGGGTGGTCTGCTTCAATGGGAGCTGGCAGTGGTTTTGCGAACCTTTGGTAGTACTCGGCAAAGATCTTTGTGAATGGCCAGATGTCGGGATAGGCGTTGACGATATCGCCAGGTGTTACGACAGCTTTGAAGCCGTATTTCTGAGCGACAAGCTGGCATTTGTCGTGGTCGCCTCCTACAACAAGGACGGTCTTGTCGTGTAGCTCCCTCATGTCGGCGAATGGAGTGTGGCTTTGCACAAACATGGATGTATCCAGTTCGATGTCTAGCTTTTGACTGAGCTCTTCCACTCTGTCCGACTCGTGCTTGCCGCCGCCATTGGTGAGGAGGATGAAGGGGATACGTTCGGTCTGTAGGAAAGAAAGGGCTTTATGGGCTCTTGGTAGAGGGTCTGAGGAGCGCAGCAGGACTCCATCGATACTACATTGCATTTTAGCATCAGCCTCGAGCATAGACGAGCTATGCGACGTACTCAAAAGCAAAGGCAAAGTCTGGGTGTTCCGCGCCAGGCTTGGATGCGATCAGAGTGCGCGTCCATTGTGCTGAACATGTCGGTTGACACCAGCGTGATAGAACTGAGGGCCTCGCAAGGCTTCTCAACGTACTCGTCGTTCTCGTCGCCATGATTGTTGTGGTGTCGGAGGTTCAAGGAGTCATCTTCAGTCATCTGCCGATATCTCCATGATTTCGCTACGTCACTGTTTTGACCCGCCAAACTCTCTTTGTGCAACGGGTATACCGATACCTACTTTACTTTACATGTGCTGTCTTGGATGGCTGGAGAAGGACATGGATGCCACTGCTCGGGTAAATTGTACTTGTGGTGCAACTTGTCTGCATACACCCTTGCCAATGAATAAATCACATGCATGATGAGCCACATCCATCGACGTCATGGCTAGCAGCTCACCAACCACCCATGTAAGTCCTCACAGATATAAATGAAGAGCAGAGTTAGGTGTTCTGGAAGAATTCTTTGTCGGCAAGACTTCATATTCGGAACTTCTCCATCACACTTTCACACTGTAAGTCTGGCAATGGTTACCATGTCAAATTCTACTCTGACCATGCTTAGATATCATAATGGCTCTCGGAGATGATAAGAAATCTGGCGTTGCTGGAGGAGTAACTGCTGTCACCTCCACGCTCGGCAATGGAGTCGGTGGCCTTTTGGGCACCGTAGGCGGTGTCACTGGAGCTGCTGCTCGAGGAGGTAAGTCCATGTGCAATCCATTCCAGGCACTCGTGCTGACAGTCATGACAAGTCGGTAACACCGTGACTGGAGTCACAGGTAACGCTGGAAAGCCTGTCGGCGATGCTTTGGCTTCGCTTGGAAATGGTGTCGAAGACGGCACCAACAACATTGCTCGAGGTGTCGAGTCGGCTGGCCAAGGCAAGAAGGCTTGGTAAACGAACGCTGTTATCAACTGACGAATTATGCCTTTCTCATCTTCTTCGTTCTGCTGGCGTTTGCAGTTCGATACAAAGCAATTATCCGTAAAATCTACTGCTGGTTATCCTGTACCAAATTCCCGTCTCATTTCATCTGTTTCCGAGTCTCGAGTGTACGACTATGGTGAGCAATGGGCGGTCTTCCTTCTGTTTGAAGAGTTGCAAATTCTGACCAACGCGACAGCTGTGTGCAGAAGATGCCCGCGTACAACGAGCCGTGGCTCACCTGTTGAATGCGTTCGCAGGCCTGTTCAAAGCAATCACCTGCTATGTGCTCTATTACATATTCAGGACCGCAGTCGCCGACCTCGGCAAGTTGGTTGATCATAAGTCCCTTTCCCAAGTCGCTCTCGAGAAGCGAAACAGTCGTGGACAGAGTGCATCAGAATCTCATGCATATGGAGCAGATGCGTCAAATCGAGGCTCGGGATCGGAGAAGAAGGAGCGGTAGCGATATAGATCAGCAGCGGGTGCAAGCAACTCGTGATCATCGGCGGAAGGAAGCGGAGGCATCCAACAGGATCAATCTACTGACGTCCTGTATGCGACTTCTTCACGTCTCTTCCCTTCTCAAGTCTCGTGTGTGTAATTACATCTTTCAAGATTCAGAGAATGGTACGCGACTTACCTTGACTCGCCCATCGATGAGATCATAGCATTGACGCGACTCACAGGCAATCACAGATGATGCTCTGGTCCGAGCAGAGATGCCTAATCTGGTACACGCAGTCGCAACTCTCATCAAATGCATCGCCTTTTACATAACAATGCGTGCATTGAAAGTGCTCGTTGTCGATGTTTTGAGAGTGGACCTCGGCCCTGCCGCCGAAGCTTTCATTGGTGAATTGAGAAATCACGCCAAACCACCAAGCTTCCACACTCAAGGGAGAAACTGGTCGAGCGAAGAAGCAGGACAAGAGAAACGAGGGATCTGAGAGACTTCATATTGATGTACTTCTGGACTGGCCGATTTTCGTGCTTAATGGTCAGTTCATGGTAAAGATGACGCTCGCCCCAAGCGACGCCAGTGCAGATTCATGTGGGAGCTGAAGGTTTGGTCTAATGGCAGCAAGAGAGCAAGATTGACCATTGTAGCAGTCTCAGCAATTCGAAGTTAGGTAAAAGACCCCGTATCAGCAGTGCACCAGTCATTCCGAGGTGTGAGAGGGCATGATATCGCTCATAGATGATGGCGACCGGGTGATGGTCTCGACGAACTCGATGTAGATCGGCGGGATGTCGGCAAGGCTTGTGAACCTTCTCCAAACGCGGAGGCGCGGAGTCGTCCCTTGACGCATCCACGATCTTGGCGCGATAGCTCATTGCTGTAGTTCAGTGCGCAGACAGGCAGTTGAAATTCCAGCGCCCGATGGTTTGAAAGAGTCGTGCGATTTATGCGATTAGCACTATGGCGCCAAATGGCACGGGTCGCAAGGGTGAGCGCCAACGTCACACTTAGCACAAAGCGCGCAAGAGCTGACCCTCACCAAAAGCGCCGGCTGCTGGAAAACCCAAGACGTTCAACTTTGTGTCGCGATCACACGTCGACGATGCCCTAGGCTCGGATATCAGAAAGCAAGCTCTCAAGCTCAAGGATGAGGTGGTCAAGCGGTTGCCCAAGGTGTCCAAGCCTGGCAACTGGGACACGGATGTCGTGGGAGGTGAGTTGCTCAACATCTTGTCTCTGGAGATGGAGCCTCGACTAGTCCAAGCTTACATATGCCATCTCAGGCATAGACAAAGACACGACCGGAGTCGTCAACCGGGTACCCATGGACGTCGCTCGAGCCTTCGTGACCGGCCATCCGATGCAAGACACGCCCGACATCGTCCGCTGTAACCACTGCAAACGTCCCGTTCTCCGACACAAGGCCAAAGCGCACATTGAAGAATGCATCCAGAAGAAGCAAGAGAAGCAACGCAAAAAGAAAGAGGCCAAAGACGCACGCGACGCTGCTGCACGCAGAGCCGAACGCGAGAATGCCGACAGCGAATCCGAAGAGGAAGAAGGTACAATAGGCTCCAAGACGGCTGGTAAGAACGACGGCACTTCGGGCAAGAAGCGCAAGGCCGAAGACCACACCGAAGGAGCAAAGAAGAAGAAAAAGAAGGACGAACCAAAGGCCAAGGCCCCTCGTCCAAAGGCGCCGGTCGATGTCGAGAAGCAGTGTGGTGTTCCTCTCGCCAACGGTGCACAGTGCGCTCGCAGTCTGACCTGCAAGTCTCATAGTATGGGCGCCAAACGTGCTGTGCCGGGCAGAAGTGCTCCTTACGACAAATTGCTGGCTGAGTACCAGCGTAAGAACCAGGCTAAGCTACAGAGTACGTCTCTTCCAGCTCTCCTCACAACACATCACTGACCCATATCCCAGAGCAAGCTCTCGAGGCGCAACAACCCTTCCAGGATGACGAGTTCGCTCATACCGGTCCCATCGACTCGGACGAAGAAAAGGACCTTGTCCTTGCTGCCATCGCACGTTCACAACCACGACCGCTTTGGCAGTCCCAACCAATACCCCTCAAACGCAAATATCAATACGTACGCATCAAGGAGATGATGAGCAGTGCACTAGGCGGGAAAGGAGCTGGCCTCTTCCGTACCGGCCCTCCACCTGACGAAGACAACAGCAATCTTATGAACGGTTTGGACGCCATGAACGCAGCACCAGACAACAGTGACAGAAGAATGAGCGGCGTACAACGCACAATGACAGGAACGCATTCCCGCAAGACAAGCGCTGTCAGTTGAACAGAGCAGTACACATGATTCGGGGTTTGGCGTTATAAGGCTCTTATGGGAAGGCGGTTACTTGATGCTTACAGATGATACCCATTTTCTTTTTCCATCCATGAGCAAAAGAAAGGGATGATTGCTCAGATCTCAGGACTGGCCATGCTAGATGATTAACTCAGCTTTCTTTTGTGTATACTTTTCACCCACCATCCATTCGAAAGCTTCAGCTTCTCAATATGCCCAGCTGTTGTAAAGGACATGACTTTTGTCATGGTCGAAGATTGGGACAACGTGGCTATTGATTTCAAGCCTTGAGGCTGTCAACGGCAATGCTTGGTTTCAACGTTTATCAACATATCCGCCCTCGGATTCTGTAAACCACACCTAAATGTCGAATGGATCTCCTAATCAATTTGTTATCGACTCTGGGTGTTCGACATCAAGTGTCTATCCGTATGCCCGCTATTCAAGATCGCTTGGACTCCTGCTCGCACGAAGTGTTTGACACATCATCACACCGGCTGTCAACCCATCGGCTGTTACAACGTCTTTCTATCGAATGTGATCTAGAAACTCTACTTCTTCATCCCTTCACATTTTTGCGTAAAGTTCAAGTCAAACATACCTGGAATATGGCAGCGAGCACGTATTAGGATTGAAATCACCTACCGCTGGCCTGGCCACCCAGATGGCACAATGGTGGGAAGTATCTTTGGTCAAGACGAGCAACTGTAGGTATATGAGCGAGTCCTCTCCCTCTTTGCTTTGCCCATCTCAACCCACTTGAATATTCCTCTGCCCCTCAACATGTGGTCTTCTACTATTGCCGCCTTTCCCCTCTTCTCCTTAGCACTTGGGGCTGTCAACTGGAGTGCCTTGGAGTCATGCGTGACCGAGAGCGGCACGACGTCCGCTAAAACAGTGTCAACCTCAATGTCCACTACAACAGTACAACAGCCTGATCTTGTTGTCAAGCATACTTTCCACCCTCAGCATCTCGTGACCCTCCGACCTTTCACAAAGACCTGGACACACATCATCCAAGAAACAGATACTGCCGTTTCTACCATCACTATCGACTTGACGCAAACCGTACTGGTTCCAACTTCGACGATAGTGAATACTTACACGCAAACACATGTGTCCAACGTGTACACCACTATCGCAGCTCCTGCTGGCTTCCTTCCCATCTCAGATACCACAAACTCTGCCGATCCCAATGGACAGTCATCCGATAGCTCAACGACTTCTGCCTCGAAGCCTACCAGCGTGTCTTCGCAATCGAGCTCCAGATTGGCTGTCTCGGCTTCTGCTGCTTCCAACTTCAACATGACTGCCTCAGCTTCTGGTCTTGCTGGTCTCAGCGGCTCAGTCGGCTTTGGAGGCTCCGCCAACCTTGATGAGAGAGGCTTAGGTCTCAAGGGTCTCAAGCAGTTTGCGCACGCTGTTCACTGCTTGAAGAGTGTCCTTATCCAGAAGACCATTGATACTACCGTCACTGGGACTACACAGACAAGTACACTTGCTCAAGCTACAGCTACCGTCACCGTCAGTGCCACTGTCACAGCAATGGTACAGCCCAAGCTTGGCCGTGGCAAGACTGTATACACAACCTCTTGGGTAACCACGACCAATGGGTACAATGCCTACTCAAATGCGGTAGTGACTGCCGAGGTCACCTCCACTATCAAGGCCTACGCTGCATGCCAGACAAACAACATACTCAGCTCTGTTGCTTCAATCTCTGGCAAGGCCAAGTACAAGACCACCGTCGCAGGCTCGGCTCAGCAATGCTGCGAGCAATGCCAACAGTCAAGTAACTGCGTAGGATCTGCCTTCCAAGCCTTACTCCCCCTCGGCGGTCGCTGCCTTATCTACTACGCCGACACTTGCCCTGCTCAATCTGCAAATTCCCTGCAGTACACTCTTCCTGCAATCAAACAGTTCGGAACCTATGCTGTAAGCAATGGTATGTGCGGCTACATGTTTGCAACGAGTGGGCAGTTCTCGGCTCATGGACATGGCTGGTAATCGGCATTTTAGATGAAGTCTGGGTGGTCTACCGTACTCTTGATACGAGGTCATCTATCGAATAATCTATAATATATTTCTGCAATGATAAAGTGGTCCGCGTCATGTAGGGCTTTGAGGATCTTCGCGTATCTTACCTGTGTGTATTGGCTTCTCAGAATCGATCCCATGTATGTCAGACCCGCAGTACCAACGTCAAAGGTTTGATGGAGGAAGTCATGGTTCACGAGGACCGAAGTTGTGTTCCAAGTCGCGTAGTTTCACCTAGTTCGGATATCCACGTTTTTATTACAACGAGGCACCCTCTCGCCAAGCACAAGAGTCATGATGATTGTGAATTTCCATCAAGCAGCCACACGAATCGCAGCAACTAATATCTGAATCGCGACTGCCGGCCGGACGAGAACGGACGGGGTAGTTGTGGGAGAGTGAGACATATGCCTTGCGAATTTCTTGGTTTGTCCACCACACACCTCAAACGTGGTGTGTCCACTTTCCTTATCTTCTCGGCCATCTCAACCGCACCATTCCAAATGGTCTCTGTACATGATGGCGCGATGGATCAGTAGCCCGTTAACTGTTTTGTTTCCTTCAAAAGATAATTCGAGCCGTGCTGCTCGTGTCAAGTTTCGGGAGATCTTCGTCAAGAGGCTTGCATGCTTTGCATTGACTCTTGGTGCCCACCACAAACTCGCAATCAGGCAGGTAGGCGGCTCAACTTTGATCTCTTGAACCTTGCACCTTATCATCTACATCTGACTTGACGGATGTAATTCGCTACCATAGCACATGATATCTGTTTGTGCCGTAAAGGCAAATTAGACTTGATAGCCGCGCGCATCTTGCATTGACAGACAGACATTTCTCAGGGTCCAGTCAAACAAGAGCACGACCCGGTTCTAATACTTCTTGGTATGGCCGACCAAGAGACCAAGCGCCGCGTAGGAGGATGTAGTTTCACCAGAAAAGACTATGAGACTCTGATACTGCCAACAACGCCGATAACATTTATATGTGTCCTACCAATGCTTTCCCTCGGAAGAAGCACCCCGCCTAGCACCGCATCTAGCCATGTCTACGAGTAATCGCAGCCACAATTTATCTTGGTTTTCATTGCCGCTAGATCGCAATGGACCCACCACGCTGGGAACGTGGTGTCCCACGACTCATACTTTGCTGTCGCGAGTCATCTAGATACAGACATTTGCTCGCCGCCCAGGACCAGAGACCATGCTAGAAGAAGGAAAAAACGCCATTGGCATTGCTTGAGCATGAACCCTCCTTTCGCTTCTCGCCGTCGATCGATTACTTAGAGTGCTCCGCAGCGGCACGTGGATATGATTATCGAGATGTTCATGCATGAAACCTGTCCCCAGGTCTCGATTTGGTTGATATAAGGACTGGCGCCCACAATCTTTGCACGGTTTCCGGGTGAGTGTCAGAATGTCAAAGTACCAGGGTGTGACGGACTTGAAGCCGTTGATATTGCAGTTGAATGCAACTCAACAGTCGGCTTTGCTCGACCGTCTGTTTTCAATTGCGCGGGCCAGCAATGAAGACATTGACCTGTCCCCTCCTGTCGTGAGGATAGTATGGGTTTTGCTTGCGATGTCGACGATTGTGGTCACCACTAGATTGGCGGTCAAGTATCGGACGACCCGTCGGCTCTACCTGGATGATGGACTTATGGCTGTCGCTCTGGTAGGTTAATTCATGTTCCCGCGCTCGACTTTGTGTATTAATTCAGAGCCTAGGTACTTGGTTGGGTCCATGCTGTCTTCCTACAAGTCTCCTTTACCAATGGTCTTGGTCGCCATGTTTACTTCCTGGAACCCGCCCAAAGATATCTTGCTCTTAAATATGGATTTATCTCTTTGGTGTGGAGCTATCTCTGTCCCTTGTTCGGACGACTCAGCTTCTGTGCTTTCCTCCTTTGCGTTGCAGAGACCGATCCTCGAACCAAGAAGTGGCCAATCTGGATCTTTATCGTTCTTCAGATCATTGTCAATGTTCTAGCATCTGTTCTGCTTCTCAGTACTTGTGGAACGCATATTGAAGACTTGTGGCTCCTGAACCTCGGAAACTATTTCGAATATTGCTTGCCTGTTCAGGTTCAGACAGACTATGCTTACTTTGCTGGATGTGAGTGCGAGCAAGTCTGTGCCGTAGATGCCGTACTAATAGTCATAGCCTTCAACACATTTACCGACCTCTTCCTGACCATTCAACCCGCCATGTTGATTGTGCATACCAAATTGGCCACCTCAAACAAGATTGGTGTCGCCTCTCTCTTCTGCTTGAGCATCATGTAAGAGCACCTCAGAATCTCGCATACGACAGTGATACTGATAAAGTGTCTGAACAGAGCTATGATTGCAGCCGTCGTCAGGACAGTCGCCGCGCATATACTCAATGATGTTGGTGACTATACCTGTAGGTCTACTCGAAGCGCCTCTTTATGACCTGTTGAATCAATACTTACTACCCCCTCAGACGAACTTACGCCATATATTACTTGGGTGTCAGTTGAGCTGAATGTCGTCCTCACCGTCACGTCATTGCCTCTTCTCCGACCCCTTGCCCAAGAAGCGCGCGAACGAGCAACCAGAATGCTGTCCGTAAATCGCAAGACCAAAGAGCCTTGGGATGACACAATATCACTGCGGAGCATCCACACCCATACACAGAATGACGAAAAGAGCAAAACAGGAGCCGGCGTAGGTGTCGTTGCGTTGAGCGCAACACCAGCTCATAATGGCTTCGTGGCACAACAAGATCCTGAAGCTGTCATACGCACTGTCGAGGTGGAGATCAGTTACGAGAAAAATGAGACGCCGATGATACATGCTGCGTTGGTTGGCTTGGTCCAAGGGCAAGCGATGGAACGTCTGGCTGGCCGATGATTTCATGAACGATTTTGGACATTTCTTTTGTCGCTATTTTCTAATGTATGTCTACACGACCCAAAAGCAAGCCTTTTGCATCGACCTGGTTATTTGAGCACACATGAGTGTTTGTCTTGTAATGAAGACACGTCGACTCAATTGGAGAGAAACTCGTCAGAAGCTTCCTCCACCTCCAAGTTTGGTATACGGAAACAAGACTAGCCAAGATGGGCTTGGCCGTATTCTTTAAGCATGATTTCACCAGGGTCATGTGAGTTTCAGAGCCAATTGCCCAAGGTTCTTGGCCGTTGTGTTGTTGGAGCGATGACAGGTCCAACGTGCAGCAATTTCATGTGGCTTGACAAGATGAGGTGAGGCTTGCGTGGCAGGAAGACCAAAGACGGAGCTAGAAGACGACATTGACGTCGATTGTTTGGACAAGCAGGGCAGAAAGAATGACACGGAAGGATTGAAAGCAGGAAAGCTAAAAAGTCTAGACTTTCGTAACCGAAGCGTGCTCTGACGAGGCTCTGCCTATCTATTTCTATGTTTGAACCGCACTGCCAAGTTTCGTAGTAAAATATCGTATGATTTTACGCGTCCAATGCGACGGAAGTTGGATGGAGGAGATTATCCTTAGGGTAGAAACAAGGAAAATGTCATATGGAAAGATGGCGAATTGGAATGATGAAAGTGCAGGCCATAGTTGGTGAAGAAATCCGGGATGCGGGGCAGTTGCAGGTTTGGCTGTTTGCTCCTTCCAACCAAGCACGTCATGGTGGGGTCGTACATCATAGCTAGGGAGAGGTCGATGACTTTGGTACAAATAGCTGCCACAACTCCCTCCAACAGCTGTTTCCTCATACCATACAATCTTCTTTGACACTTCTCATCTTTGATATCCAAACAACTTCTTTTACCTTTACACCTTGAACTCATACTTTCGATACAACCGCACAACATGTCCAACGTTCCTTGTAAGTAGAGCTCCGAGCTCCAAGCTCTTCAAGCCTCAATTCAATTCCCATTGCTAACATCTGTTCAGCTCATCTTCCCGGCGACCTTGGCGAGCATGACCCTCGCCGTGAGGCCCACCCCCAGGGCAACATCCCTCACTCTGGTGGTCATGAAGTCAAGATTGGTTCGAGCGAGCAGCAGGGCATCAATGACGAGGCCACCGCTGCCAAGCACAGCCATAACAGCGACCCCAGAACCGACAACACTGCTGAGCACGCCCTCGAGGGTGGCTCCGTCGAGTCCATGGACCGTCAGAAGCGCCAGCACAACTCCAGCATCCCCGGCGGCCGCACTGGCCACGATGGTGTTGACGACCACCTCACCCGTGGCGGTCTTGAGCAGGGCAGCCATGGCTCCAACGCTGGTCTCACCGGTAACCACGGCTCAGGCCTCACTGGCAACCACAGCTCCACCTCCGGTCTGACTGGCTCAGGCCTCACTGGCTCAGGCCTCACCGGCTCCAGCACCCACCACCACGGCTCGACTGGCTCAGGCCTCACTGGCTCCAGCACCCACCACCACGGCTCGACTGGCTCGGGTTTGACCGGTGGTCTCTCTCAGTCTGGCACTGAGCCCATCTCTGGTGTCAGAGGTGCTGGTGTTGGCGGTGCCCCATACGATGCTGGCAACCTCCAGTCATCTGGCTTCAGCGGCTCCGACCCCCAGGAGCGTCACCAGCTCCACCACGGCACTGCCCACCACGCTCACGACTTCAGCCATGAGCACACCACCCGCACCGGCGCTCTCCTCGACCCTGCCAACGGTAGAGACACTGGCATTCCCGGCTACGCTGGCGGTGCCACCACCGGCACTGGCCTTACCGGCTCTTCGCACACAGGAACTGGTCTGACCGGTTCTTCTCACACCGGCACCGGCCTCACTGGCTCGCACACCGGCACCGGCCTCACCGGGTCATCCCACACCGGCACCGGCCTCACTGGCTCGCACACCGGCACCGGCCTTACCGGCTCTGAGGGCCTCCTCCGTGAGGGTGAGCGTGCTGTCCACACTGGCACCCACGGCTCAACTGGTTCCGGCCTCACTGGCACCCACGGTGCTACCTCTGGTCTCGGTTCCTCAACCACCGGCGCCGGCTACGGCCAGACTGGCACCACTGGCGAGCGTCTTAGAGATGATGTCCGCCAGGGAGAGCACGTTGTTGGCTCCACCGGTCACCACGGCTCCACTGGATCTGGCCTGACCGGTTCCACCACCGGCCGCGAGACCACTGGTGAGCGCCTCAGAGATGACGTCCGCGAGGGCGAGCACGCTACTGGCCACAACACCACCGACACCACCAAGACCAAGACCAAGCCTTCCCTCTTGGACAAGCTTAACCCCCTCAAGGATGCCGACGGTGATGGCAAGAAGGGTTTCATGAAGTAAACTCCTGGAACACCCAATCGATACCCAAAGTAGAACACGATTACAGTCACGAACGATTATCTTTAATGTAGTATAACGAACCATTTCTGAATGAATACTTTAACTTCTTCAATATTTGTCTCTTGCGGTTTCTTACCAAACACGAACTGTCTTGTCTGTGCTGTAACTTTGGTGATTAGGGCAAATCCGACCCTTGTCGCTGCCCTGGCTTGTCACATAAGCTTTGGCACTTGTCCTGACATGCTTCCATTTCGCTTCCACACCGCCACACCGCCACCCTTGCTTTCCTCGGTGTCAAATTGGACAGGTACCAAGGTAGTGACAGAAACTTGTAGATCTGTGTTGTATGCATGAAACAAACGAGAAAGCCTTAGGGCTTGCAGAGAGTAGATGGCCAAGTATGAGGATGTGTCAATGTATAGAACAATGCCCTAAAAGCCGTGAGTCCTTTGACAGAGAGGAAGATAGATTGGGTCATGGTATGCTTTTATATCGACGGAGGAAGTCAATTCGTGCTGAGCATATGGAGAATTAGTATGGCGCTAAGTAGTGTGGAAGCTGGTCAAAGGTGCACTGAGAGTGGTTAAACTTTTGCACTGCTGAGTGGGAAGTGTTTAACAGTTCTGACCCCAGAGTGAAAGGGTTCAATCAAGCACCACTGTCTAATGCACAGCTATAAGCGTTTGGCTAGTTCATCGCAGTTTTGTTATCTAGGTCGTGTCATCGAAATAGTACATGAATTCCTAGAAGTTCTTGTTATTCTAGTAGGTCGTCCCTCCCTCTTTCCACCATCACTTCCCCCCCCACTGGACCCTTGAAATCGCAATGACGCAGGTGCCTGCAATTCCACCTTGGCGTCACCCATCTCCAAACCTCCCTCTCCACTTTTCCAAAGAAAGGAAAAGCACAACAAACACCCCCGTCACTGCCTGCGGTCGGCAAGGCACACGCACACGATGCCCAGTATCGCGGACAGTATCAACAGCATCAAAGATCAACTGCGCGATCAGGACTTTGCGCGGCAATCGCATGAACAGACGCAGCGCGAGCACGAGCGCATTTTGGATGAATATGATCGTATGACGAGGAAGCGATCGACGAGGATACGTGAGGAAAGAGATGGCTCTAGAAAAAGCGGAGGGGAGAGGAGAAGGTCGAGGTCACCGTCATCTATGCGGTTTCGATTCAAAGATGGGAAAGGGAGTGATGGGCGCAAGCGCAAGAGCAAGAGCAAGAGTAGACATCGATCACACAGACACAGTCACAGACACGGACACACCGGCCCAGAGGACCAGGAGAGCAATGCCAGAAAACACACAGCATCAACTTCCCCCCTCCACGACTCCAACAAAGCAACATCTCCAAAAGACACCGACACGGCATTCCGAGAATCTCTTTTTGACGCCATGGCCGACGACGAAGGAGCAGCCTACTGGCAAGCCATCTACGGCGACTCCATACACTCGTACCCCCGCCCCACCATCCAAACCCCACACGGCCATCTCGAGGAAATGTCAGACGACCAATACGTCTGCTACGTAAAAACAAAAATGTGGGAAAAGAAAAACCCCGAGTTGCTTAGGGAAAAACTTTCTCGTGAAGAACAAGGAGAGAGAGCAAAGAGGCGTCATGGTGGTGAGGAACATGACGATGATGAATATGAAGAAGATTTCGAATGGGTGGGGAATGCGGAAAAGGGATATGAGAAGAGATCAACGAGATCGCGTCGTATACCTCGCCCACAAGAAACAAGAGAGTCTCGTCATGATGCAGCCTTTGTCTCTGATGTCGATGCCGCGCTGGCCAGAGGTGCTGCTCGAAAACAATCAAAGAGATACCACTCAGCCTGGTTTGCATATCTCCAACGCTGGGCAGCTCTCAAATCCTCTCCTCCCTCCACCTCATCAGAAGCTCTACTCAAGGAAATCCCCTGGCCGGTTCAATCTCTCGTCTCTACAGACGTGAATAAGCAAAACGTGCAAGACTTCTTCACAAATGCGCCATTGGACGACCAAGCAAGGATCAAGACACTCAAAGATCAAAGTGTAAATTGGCATCCTGATAGATTTCAACGCAGGTTCGGTGGTGGTGATGTTGATGAGGAGACTTTGAAATTGGCTACTAGTGTCTTTCAAACTATATATGACATGTGGGAGAGGATGAGACCTGCGAAATAGAAGATGAGAGGAAAAACTAGGGACATGACGATACCATTCTTTTTAGCAGACACTCTTCAATCAAGACAAACATTGCTCTCGTGCTCATATCACTTGCATTAAACATTCCAGTGCACCACGAAAAAAAAAAAAGAAGTGTAGGAAGATTTATTCTCGAATTCTAGGTATCAAAGGAAGCCACTCCTGTCTATGTCTATAGTATAATAATCTAATCATGATCGTCGTGAATTGCCTTTCCAAAACACAAACGCCGAACCGAAACACAGAAAAAAAGGACAAAGTGCAGATTAATGAGTGATTAAGTGGACAGAAACAAATATCCGACACCGGGGGACCATGCAAAAAGTCTATCGTAACAAGACTGACAACAACTTAGGAAGAGAGAACAGACAAAAAAAACAGGAGGGAATGCACTTCTTGTGCAATGTGTAGTGAGGTTGGGAAGAGGCGAGGGGGAACAGACGAGCAGAATAGGCTCTTCTCTTCTGATCAAAAAGAGGGGCGAAGTATGGGAGGATAAAGCAACCGCTCAAAGACTGAACAGTCCACTTCTCCTCTTGCCGAATGGGTAGACCACGAGTGACGAAGCAAAGATCCCGATTGTTATTCCAATGGCAATCTGAATGACGGAAAACGCAATATTAAGGTTGACCGTGTTGAGACTGGTACCACTTGTGATTGCTTTGGCGTCAGTCACTGTGCTACCGTTTGAACCTTTACCAGCAATCTGATCCGCAGCTTGGACACCAGCGAGCAGACTTCCAGATACAGCCAGACCACTAGGTACCTGTACCAGAATGGCGGGCAACATGGCTGCGGCTGCAAGACCATAGCCCACACGTCGAATGCGTGGAGTGAAGATGCTGTCGTTATCGTACGCTTCTCCAAACTCCATGCTCTCTACTTTTCTCTTAGAATGCATGTTACGCAGAGCTGTTGATTTGCCCCGAGCTCGTTTGTGTAATGCTCTGAATTGCGGTCGTATGTAAGTCTCCCAGACGTCCAGTGCCTTGTTCTCGATCTTGGTTCCAAAACGTGAATGCAGGTTTGCAGCGAGACCAATGGCGAAAGCAGCGATGGTAGCAGTGATTTGTGTGTTTCCCTTGAACTTGTTTTTCAAAACCACGTTGATAGTACGCCCGATCATCGATATTACGATCATGACGGGCATTTGTCTCCACTTGGCTTGGTTCAGGATACATAGGGAGAAGGAGAAGATGAGTGCGGAAAGCATCTGCAAAGGGCTACTGAGCGTGCGACTAGCAGGGCACGTAGTTGACGACACCGCATTGGAGTCCATGGCGCCATAGAGTACGGTTCCTATCGTGATTCCAAAGCCGAGAAGGAGGGTATAGAGGATAGCATATACCATCCTTACGCTTCCAGAAACAATACTCCTGGATTGCAATTCCAGCGAGGCGCGAAGTACTATATAGCCTGGCAAGATAAGCGCAATTGACGACTGAACAAGAGCGGCGAAGCAAAAATAGCGACCTCCGCTAATGGAAGCGATAGCTCGACCAAGGAACGAAACGATGATGGTAGCAAGGACTTCGAACATATTCTGTATGCCATCGTGCCTGCTGGAAGCGACCTGAAGGTATCCCACAATGCAGCCGAGGGCGTAACAGATAGGCAAGTCCATCCAGCCAGCATCGAATGCGAATGGAGCGACAGATGCGGTGCCGACACCAGAGAATAATATTATTTTCAGGTTGCCGAAGTGCGGCGTTTTGTTGAGAATCTCATTAAGACGATCAGTCGCTTCATCAACTCCCACGCGATCGTGGACAACTTCCTTGTAGACTTCGTGGACGTCTCTGAGTTTCCCAAGACTCAACCCTTCACCAGTGCGGACCATCTTCACCTCGGTCGTGTGAGTAGAAAGGTCGTCGAATGAACATATCATACAACCAGGCATGTGAAGGAATTGAGCATCAACTTCGAGTACCCTGGCGCTCATACGCATGTACGTTTCAAGACGATGAGTTGGGGCGCCGTACATCATCAAAGCCAGGCAAAGCTTGAGGAGATACTTTTGTCTGGCCAGGTTCTCCTTGATGTGTTTTGTAATCCTGATTTCTTCGTCGAGTCGAGAGCGGCCCATGCGACTGAGCACATTACTGCTGCGAGACTTCTTGGCCTTCTTCTCCGACTCGCTTCGTTGGCGTAGGTTTTCAGTGACTTGTTCACCGAGGGACATGCCAGCAATTGGAGTGCCACCGCTGACAGAGGAACCAACCAAGTAGGCCAAAGACGATGTCGAGGCGCTATTACTCTTAGAATGCCACAATCTCGACTGTCTGCCACCGGGTGTACCATAGCCAGAGAGAGGTCTACCGCTTGGAGTGTTGTACCCAGAAGAAGGTGGCGAGTGCTGTGGGGTATTGAATCCACTGCTTCCATCACGGAAGTGCGCAGGCTGAGGTAGGCTAGCTGAGCGATCATGGCGGGAGTCGGATTGGCCATCGTTGTTGTAAAGTCGGAGCAGAGCGCCCAAAACTCCTGCGCGGTGACGTTCAGGCTTGGGAACGTAGTCGAGATAGGCTTCCCGCTCCTCGTTAGGGGTGGTGCCGACAGAAGTCAAACCTGAAGAAGAATCAAGATGCAAGGCTTGCTGAGCAGCATGAGCTCGCACAAGCTTATGTGCAGCGTGCAGTTCGTTGGACTCTTGATCATTGAGATGACGGAAAGGATCATGCTCGTACGCGTCTTCTTCTACGTTGACCTTGCTGAAGTCCTGGAGCGGTATATCGCTAAGGTTCAGCTTGAGCTTGGGTAGGCCGAATCTGCGCGCGGGAGAGGTGGCTCTGGAAGCCGGAGCAGAAGAAACGCGCTCGTCCAGTTCCAGCCTTTTGCCTCGCTCATGAGCCTCGCGGGCTCGTCGTCCCTGAACGGTATTTTCAGGTTCATTATTGGAGACAACCGATAGCGCAGAGTCGCCACGTCGGAGGACAGGTCGCGGAGGTATACGTGGTACTGTGGGCGATGTGGCGATCGGTGAGGATGGTGGAGCAAAAGCGGCCTTTATCTGATCCGAAACTTCCGATGACACCTCAGGAGCATGACTTCGGTAAGATGACAGCAATGCCTCGCCCGTTCCGCTCGAGTTTCGAGAATGTGAAGTGAATGGATTATCGGAGACCGCAAAACCGGGACTCAATCCACTAGGCGGCGTCAAAGTGATCCTCGTAGGCAATGTGATGCTGGCCGGACGGTGTTTTCTGAACAGCGGTGGTTCTTCTGCATCCGGATGAAAAATGACCTTTTTCTTGTCTTTAGGCCTGAGTCCTCCAGCACTGCCAGGCCGACTAGGTTCCATACTGCTGAGATAATCGCTCGACTGATTCGAGTTAAAGTAGGGCGCATTGTTCACAGTCTCCGGAGGATCCTCGAACGGATTGAGCTCGATCCGTGGTGTGTTTGCTGAACTCATCGCGGAAGATACTCACTGAGCAGAGGCTTGGTGCCTCGCCCGACTGAGAACAAAGAATACTCGAGCGTCTGAGATGTGGTCGGACAGAGTGTGGCCGAATGCGTGAGGATTGAGTTTCCCCCACCCCACCTTTTCGAAGCCGACGAAAGCGACGAACAAAGATGCAAATAACAGTTCGAAGGGAAGGAGCGAACGACAGAGCGACCGACGCGCTTTCTGACCCCAGATCAGAACTGGAGATTCAATAAAAATTACGGGGTTGCGAAGGAGAAATCAGATGCGCCGCCACTGAGCTGGGGTGGTTGAGTGCCACCGTTAGAAAGCAGAATTTCAAGTAGAAGCCTGTATAAGAAGGACCGATGAGGTCGGAAATACGACGGTCTTAGCACACGCGTTTGAGCCTCAGGGTCGATCTTCTCAGATAGGGGCTCGGATTGTCAAGACAGGAAATGCGGTAGTTTTCATGGAAGGACTTTCTGGGAGAGAAATCGACATTGTGCCCAGATGAAGTAGTAGTTCTGGTCCGATTCACGGTGTCTCCTGAGGATTGTGCCCCAAGGGGGATAGTGGAGACCATGATGGCATTGGGGTTCAGCATAGACCTCAATCTTCATATCATCAACGACGGCGTGCACCGTGGACAGTGTAGTGGACGATACGGAGCGAGAATGGTTATCAGGGACCCACAACTTCTACTTGGAAGTTCGGGAATCTGCTGGGCACCAACGCGCCGGACGCGTGCAGTGGAAGTGATCGGATGCGACAGCCACCGACGTCACATATTTCGACCCCTTTGCTCAGCCATCTAACTTTTATTCATCAACATTGCGACTCGGAAGCAGTTCATGGCGTTACAACGCAATCACCTACAGGATGCGTGCGTAGCCGAAGATGATCTACTTGCTGATCATGGTATAACCCTGCAGTTGAAGATCCGCATACTTTGTCCCTGCATTTTGCTACTCTATGAACCACTTGGCAGTGGCCTACACTCTTCAAACGTGGACCTTGCGAGAACGTAGATGTGCTACCATAGCAATTTCATACATGTTGATAGGCACAGCAGCGACTTCCAAATCCTTGAGAGCAGTGTTTCTCTACAGAACGAAGTTCGTTGCCTGGACCCCTGCACTCGGCTCGTCGGTATACTAAGATGAGTCGTCAAGGTGTACAATGTTTTTCAATTTATCACAATCATTAAAGGACAGCTTCTGTATCAGCACTTCAAGCGATGAGCTCTTCCATATCATAAACACCACCTGCACTCGTCGACAAATCAAAAAGTCAGGAAGCCATCGTAGTTGCACCTTCCACAGCGTAGGGTATAACAACACCACGTGCGGTGCCACGCGCACGCAGCAATTTCAGTAACATGAAGGTACGATGAAGCAGTCGAGTACTTGCTTCTATCAAGAAGTAAAGCATCAAAGGTAACAAAACCATTGCCATCACAACAAGATCAAGACCTCATCACCACCATTCAATACCATCAAAAGACTGCAGATATCGGGTCCTGATTAACACCACCCTACAAAACAACAGTATGCTATCCGTGCCGGCAAATATTGAGCCATACCATTAACGTCCGTCTAGCATCTCAGCCATTCACCGAATTATCCATCGAGACAAAACACCCACAGATTCGACAGTCTTACAGTGTGTCATGCAAGAATCACAACCTTCCTCCTCTGCAGCTGCGTCCACAAACACACCGACTACTGCCCTCCAGCCCTCCAAGCCGGCACAGCAAACGACTGGGAAATCGACCCCGTCTGCTCAGACTGGGATAATCCTGACACCACTGTCACTAATAAGGTGAACCGACGCTGTGTCGATCATACCAAAGAGGTCTCTGAGCTGGAAGACGAGTCGGGAGATGAAGTTGTCATGAAGGCGAAATGATGTGGCTTGCTCAACGGTAACCAGAGGGATGTGAGGGTGGATGGAGGAATTGGTTGACGATGATGGAACGATGAGAGATGCATGCTGGAGCCTAGGACCAGTGCTGCATCCTTCGGACGATCGTATGATATTGGACAGGCATGGTTATGACAAGCATGATGCTACGACACCGAATGACACTGTGAGAGGGCGGTCCTGAACGGCAGGGCCATGGCATGTATTGAGGATAGACTTTATGCCATCGACGCAGTCGACATTTACACTTCTACCTGTCACTCGTTGATATGTGTTGAGTCGATTGAGTAGTCGATCACAACAACCGGCGCTGATTCGACCAGAAGACGGCGAGACACGTCTCCAATCGCTATACAGCAAACCAAAAGCACACATGTACATATGGGAGAAAACTTCGTATTACAAGCAAAGAGAGTAAAAGAGTCTTGGGTATAGAAGCAGAAGAGCATAGTGCAGAAAAAACAGCCCATTTGAAAGACGATACCACAAGTCCGCAAGTGGCATCCTGAGCAAGTGTGTATAATCAGAAAAGCGATCTATGACCGCAATGTAAAACGCCGTAGAGCAGGAGATCTCGCTCCATGCCCACGTAGAAAAGAAGAAGGGAATTAAGGGAAGGGAAGGAAAAGCAGAAAAAAAGAAAAACGTGAAGAAAGGGCCATGTGTGTGCGTTTTTGCGGTTCGTTGCGTGATTTTGTCGTGTGTTTCCCTTGTTCCCCCAACCATCGTTGACATCGTGAAAGGAATACCACCATCCGAGTATGCAAAGTCGTTATTACCACTGCCTGAAGCTCCCCAGTAGCGCCGCGCTTTTCGCTTCGACCACGAAAACAGCAATGCTCGATATGAAAACGCAAAAGAAAAAGGAATCGGCAGGCAAAAAGCCGCAATGGAAGCAAAAGGCGCAGTCCGCCAGCTTCCATCATCGAGAAAGACCCGAGAGGAATTTCGGTGTCGTGATCGAGGTCGGGCGTCGACCACAATCAGTTGAGCTCGTCGCTCCAGAGACCGCGAGGGTAAAGAGGGCGAGGGACGAAGACAAAGTCCTCTGTTTCGGGATCGAAATCGTCGATATCGATCAAAGGGACGCTGCCAGAATCATACGCATGCTTTTCCTATTCAGCAGTGGTGCGGCTTCGTTCGTCTTCTTCCAAAACGTCGGAAAGGCGAGTGGGGTGGTGATGTCTGGACTGGAGACCTTCCCAGTCGCCATAGCCTGCACCCTCATAGTCGGCAGGTTCGGCAGCTTGATAGCCAGCAGGCATGTCGTCAACATCGCCAACAGTGGAAGTAGCAAACGAGGCCATGGCTTCGGCGCTGCTCGTAGGCGCGCGGGGGACCGGGGGAGGGGCCACACCGACACCGTAGCGAGCGCCAAGCTCGCGTTCGCGCGCGACATCAGCGGCAGTATCGTACTCTTCGGAAGATACGTGGCTAACGTTTTGTGTAGTGCTGCGGTTGGGGTTGCGATACACGACGGGACGTCCCTGAGCGTCACGGCGGACGTTTCCGTGTTGATCCACCTCATATTCAGTTCCTTCAGACGTGTTCGAGTCGAAGGAAGGGCGCGAACCTAGACCAGGAGCTTCCTGAGCGGGTACGGCGGTGGGAGTCTTGGAGCCTGAAGCACCACTTCCAGGTGAAGAGTGAAGGTAGACCTTACCAGGGAGTTGCTGGTAAAAGAGCTCAGGCTGATCCCTGGCTGAACCACTACCGACTAACTGACTGGATTGAAACATAGGACGAGTGGTGGTGACGTTAGGTGAGAGAGGAGACATGCCTTGTGGAGACATGTCGCGGCGCTGCTCCTGCGGCGAGATGAAAGTACGGGCAGTCGAGCTCGAAGCGGGAGTACTGCCGGTAAGGTATGGCTGGCGGTCCTCGGGACCGAGCTGCTCAAGGTCAGGCTCATGGTGCAACTGCTGACCGGCTCTAGCTGCCTCGGTAAAAGGGTCAGTGTTGGTAGGCGAGGGCTCATCGGCCTGGTACTGCACATCCGGAACGATGGGCTGGTACTGCTGCTGAGGCTGCTGTGTATGCTGCGACTGCTGCGATCTTGCTTGATGGTATTGAGGGCTGTCGGCAGTGGCGGGACGACGCTCCATATCCTGCTTGTAAGTGGAAAGGGGAACCACGTGGATTTCTCCTCCGATGATGGTGGGAAGACCTTCACGGAGGTTCTTCAAGCATTCGAGATCCTTGACATTCCTCTCTCCGAGACTCTCCCAGGCGCGTCTTGCCTCATTCTTCGCGATGTACAGCTCCTTGCGATCCTCACTGGCACGGTTCTTCTCATGGACAATACCTCTACGAGCGGCTTCGAGCTGAAGCTGGAGCTCGTCTTTTGCGAGGCGCTCAGCATTGAGTTGGCCTTGCAGGTCAGCTTGGGCCTCCAGCCACTTCTCCTGTTCAGCCTTGGCCTCACTGAACCAACGTTTGAACTTGCGCTCAGAGCTGTTTCTGAGACGCTGGAGTTCGACCAATGCGTGGAACAGGTTGGCTCCAGCAGCCGAAAGATCCTGGATTTGACGTTGCATGGCAGGTGCACCTGGCAGAACGCGAGCAATCTCCTTTTGGTTGTCTTCCAACTTGTGCAACCAGTAGGAAGTGAGGCCTTCCCAATGCGAGGACAGGAATTCCCATCTTTCGAAAGCATGAGGGAAGGCTGCGCGGTTGCTAGGCTGAGGCACATCTTCTGGTCTGAGATCGTTGAATCGGGGAGGCTTGGGAGTCTCGGGCGCCGATGACACACGTGCTCCAGCTTGTGTGGCAGTCTGACTTTTTCTGTGCGAAGGCATGGCTTGACCCATGGCTGGTTGTGCGGGTGTGGCAGGTTGGGAGCGCAGTCTTGAGGAGTGGTGGGCTTGTGTGTCTTCTGACATGCGCGATGAGGATGCAGTGGGTTGGAAACCAGCCATGCGCTCTGCAGCAGTGACAGCTGCTCTTCTATGCTCTTGTTCCGACGATCTCTGCTCGCCTTCTTCCATACGGTTAGCCTCAGCTTCTCTTCTCGCCTCTCTTGCGAGACGGTCTGCCATGATGTTGCGAGGCGTACGGATTGAGGAAGCGGACCGGCCGCTACCCTGGTTGCTGTCGTGCGCAAGGTCTGACATACGTGCTTCTTCTTCCTCGAGGACGGGTGTGAAGGGGTATGGTGTACGGATTGCTTCTTCGATTGCGTAGAGGATCGCAAAGTGTCGATTGCGGGAGATGCGAAGAGCCGGATGAGGTTCGTGACGTTCAAGGTCTCTCGAGGACGGGGTTCGTTGCGAAAGCCGGGGTATGTGTGAGTCGCTGTGGCCGTGGCTGCTGTCGAATGAAAGAGATCTACGCCTATTCACACGGGGTCGAGCGATGTGGATTCGAGGGGCTCGACGGAGTCTTCTACCAGCACTGTCCGACGACGACGACGACGACGACCGGGACGAACTACTGAAGCTGCTCTGGTCTTGCGCTTGTCGCTGTTGCCTTTGCGATGCTGCCAATGGGTCTCGAGGTTCGTGGGGATCGTCAATTGAACTGCGCCGTTGATGCGACAGTTTGAAGGCTGGTAGTGGATCCAGAGTCGCTACTTCGACCGTTACAGCTCAATTCCTTCGGTTGAAGCCTATACTTCTTATTTCAACAGCCACCGATGTGTACGAGGGATCGCAAAGCTGCCGAGTCAACAATGCACTGCTACTATTGCGACACTCAGTATCCGTATGTATGACGACTTGGTGCAAAGACATGAAAGAAGGTTTGGGCAGGAAAAAGTGGACCGGCAATTGCACGACAAGGAGATCGGAAGGAAACATGATTTTTGCCCGACAAGGCATCGCTTTGTCAAACAAGGATAATATTACTCGAGGGGCTGGGTATGAACAGCAGACTTGGGTGAACCGAAGTGGCAGGAAACAGCAGTGGCTGGGAAGCAAAGCACGGTCATCACGGAAGACCAGACAAACGCACCTGAAGCCTCGGTATACGAAGATCCAAAATAGAAGGACCGGTAACGTGGTTCCTGCTTAAGGTCGTAACCTTTCAGTCTCGGACTTAATCAATTCAGACGGACGAAGCAGGTTGTTCAACTGTTGTCGGCTGTCAACTGGACTTCGTGAAGTCGCGGCTTGGGCAGCGTTTCAAGTGTGGCTTCGAGGACCGGCTTTGAGAAAGCGATGATGCTGAGGCTGGAACAGATCTGAATCGGAGCAAGGAGGACACCTGACTCATCAATTCCCGTCTCATGGCCCTGCAGCTATTTCACAAAACTCTAACCAACAGATTGGAGAAGAATGTGTTGATTTTGTGACACAGCAGTGGGTCTGTAGCGCTGTGGATGGCCGGAGCTAGGGGTACAGCGTGAAGGCAGATCGATCTGCTCAGCAAGTACTCTCAGCTGTCCGCGTCAACGACCAGGTCGATATGACCAGGTTTGGCAGGATGATTGGCAGATTGAACTCGATGGCAAGCCTGCCTTGGGCTTCAAAGCAGAACCTGGCCGATGCCAGCGCATCTCTCTATGCTTCGGCTTGGCCCGCGAGGGCTACTCTGGCCAGGGCACGCACGAGCTCTTGTCCATCTTCGATTTCGGCATGACCGGGATGGCGGCACGAACGAGATGGTATGGAGAGACGAGTCGCAAACAGACAAGTATGATGTTTCAAGAAGAAACGAGCTAGAGAGATGTTCTGCTCCCACGGACAGCGACATGAGCAGCTTCGGCTCCTGATTCGATTGCTGGCCAATCGGTTTGGACTGCAGGTTTAGCCGGACGAACATCGGCTATACTTGCATAAGACAGAGGCACATCTCGCTACCGTCATCTTCCTTCTGAGTCCAAGTCAGTCGTTCGATGTTGTATATTCGACCGGGTTCGAAACCATCAATCGCGAAGACTCTCGCTGAGTTTGAAAGTGCGAAAAACAATTATTCAAGTAGCTAAGACGATCAGCAGGTAAATGGGTGACCAACGGCACCGGAAGCGTAGGCTTCAATCAGCGACTTGATGATCGCGTACAATCCGCCAACACAGATGAAGCCTCCCAATACCAATGTGGCAAAGCAAAGCAGAAACATGGGCCATCTCTGTCTCACGGACCTCCAGCCATCCCCAAAGTAGTGCGTATCGTGCCACCAGAATGCCCCTGCAAGGCCGTATGTGTACCAGGAAGCAAAAGCAGAAGCGACTATGCCACCTAAGTAAGAGAAGAACTGCCTAAGGTCAGTAAATGAATATGAGAACCTCGAGAATATTAACATACTGGCACACCAGTGGCCAACACGAACCCACAAGCGTTTGCAATTGCGAGTAGCAGAATCCAGATTGTCCATCCCACTAGAGTGTTCTCTGTCAAGTGCTTACTACCTCGGAACATTCGCACAAAGATCAGCTTCGCAGAAAAGTGGTTATACAATGCTCCAGCTACCAATATGTTTGGTAAGAATAAGCCCCAAGCTGCTTTCGCCCACACCTTGGACAGGCTGAGGAATGAAGGACTTTGGACACCAGCACCAAGATAGCAGTATGAGACCACGGCAAAGATAACATACCAAGTCGTGCTGAAGACCTGAAGTGCCCAAGCTGACTTTTTGGCATCTCTTGGAACCTTCATCTCGGAAATGATTGTGAAGAACAGGAAGTGGCCAGCGTAAGCAAGGACTGAATATCCATATCAGCTTCTCCTTTCTGGTCGATAGTCATCCAGGTCATCTTACCAGGATTCGTGATGGCCAAGAACGCCGTGTAGAATGTGTTAGGTGCCGTTGCAACAACAACACGGCCAGGAGTTGGCTCGACACCACTCCCGATCATGGCTACCAAAGTCGCAACCAAGACTGAGATGCAGGCAACTACTGAGAAACCTTGTAGCCCAGCTCCGAAGGTTCTCGGTATTGCGACCAGAAAGGTGATGCATGTCCAGATACCGAGATAAGACATTGCACACATTCCACCTTGACTCAAAGTCTGCAAGGCCAATTGACCCAACAAGCTCATACTCCCCACTCCAGTGATGGCGAAAAGGATGGTGCCGGCACTCAGCACTTCTCTCCCCACAGATCCGATCCCAAGAGGTGAGAATAGGATGTATCCAGCATCGCCCATGTTGTGGACTTCTGGATGATTGAGCTTAAAGTCTATAAGCAAGTATGATGTGAACAAAGCCCAGACTCCACAGAAGATTATGATGATGGTGCCAGGAACAAGACCAACGACAGCGATTGCTTGAGGTAAGGTCAGGGTACCGCCAGTTACGATCTCTGTTATCATGATGAAGGCAGCAGATTGCCAGGACAGTGTACGATACTTAATTGAGTGGTTTTTGTCATCAACAAACACCTCACGCTGGTCGCATGTCAGAGCAGTGGCAATCGTATCCATCCCGGCCTTTGGCTTCTTAGAGAAAGGCATTCTAACGAGAATCTGAGTAGACGTAACTGTTACCAAAGGCACGTGAAGTACAACATGGAGAAGAGACGAAAGAGGCTTGCTGGATAAGTGGTCTTAGCTATAAGCTCATGAAGAAGTAAGCGATTGGGTACATGTGGGTGGGTGGTTATGCACAGAGACAATCGTGGTGCAGGATGCGACTTGGCATGGCAGATCTCGTTATACCATTCGCTTAAAGTCATGGCTGACTGCATGCGATCTGCATTTGAGTGTTTCGGGCGCTCGTGCAGAATCAGTACTATGCGACTTCGTGGACGCAACTTGCTTGGAGGAATTCAGGCACAAAACGGGGGTGAAACTTGAAAATTGTGAATTGAAGGATCCCAACCGCACCGAGATACACCCAGAAAGAAAGGCATAAAAATCGGAGAGGTTGAAGAGTCGTAAGGATTGCATAGTGCACGAGCTCGGAAAGACAGAAAAGCGACGACGGTGCTTGTTCGTTCTTTTGAGCTTGAGCATGCATCATTTGTGCCATATAGAGCGAGAGCATTTCAACGACGACACGCTTGTCCTTGAGACTCAGAGAAGCAGTCAGGGTTGTCGACATGACCCGTGGCGGGCCTCCAGTATCGAGCTTGAAAGTTGGTGGCTCCCATCTCATGACAAAGGGTGTATGCGCCCGTCTGGCTACAAGCAAAGATAGCGCTTGCACTCGAGCTATACTGCGCATGTCGCCAGACGAAGCAAAGAGTGTAGCTTTATCGCATCATGAAGATGGATGATGTTCAGCCTCTCACTTGCTTTCATCTTCGCCGGCCTGCTTGAGAGCCTCCAGGCGTTGTTTGTTCCTCTTCTGTAGTATCCTCAAAGTGTTCTTCTTTTCAATCTCTGCCATGTTGTCCCAGTTTGTGATTCTCGAAATTGTGCCATCCTTGTTGACGACCATGGGTCCAAGGTGGTCCAGAGCTACGCCTTCACCAGAGCTAACGTCCAGCTTAATCCCGTCGGCAGGCGGTTCAGGCAGGCCCAGAGGTGTCCCTTTCTTCTCCTCTTCATGTGACTGCGAGTCTGCCATCTTGTCGTTCGGTGTGGACGAATAGTGCTTTGTGTTGGTGGTGGACGTGAAAGTGGGTCGATTCAATTCAGCTAGGCCGGTCAGTCGAGCGCGTGGAAAGTATCTGAGGAGTTGCATTGCGAGAAAGACAATAGCAAGGCAGGGCAACACCCACGTTAAGAACGTGCGACGCTTCATCAGAGTGTGATGGAGCGATCGAGCTGCTCAATGGAACAAGATCGAAGCCTCGCCAAGGATACCATTTCGGCTATCTGTGACGTCCTTGCCCGCTTGCAACTTCCTTATCGTCGTCGTCTTGCCAACGTTCTTTGGTATCTTCTCTTTGGACCTTCCAGCGACTGCACACTCATATTACTATTGAAAAGCTGCCTGGAGAACTATAGCAGGACTCGGTATCGTGGAGACGGTCAACCAAGATGTCTTTCTTCGGCAGATTCAGCACTCCAGTCTTCAAGAACACAGGATCTACCGCTCGTGATCATCTAGCCTCCGAGAGAACATATCTAGCATGGATGCGAACAGGTCTTGGTTTCCTCGCTTTAGGCATCGGTGTGGAAAGATTCAATCAGCTGGACTTGGCCGAGATTCTGCCCACGAAACATAAAAAGCGTTTCCACGAGGACAAGACACACAACGACAAGTCGGATGCTCTAGTCGGTGCTTTACTCGGAAGTGGAGCTGGAAGCATTGCATATGGGACTACCAGGTACTTTTCGAACATGCGATTGTTGGAACAAGGACTGTTCAAGCCTGCCTTCCATGGAGCTGCGTTTCTGGCTGTAGGGGTTGCTGGGATTGCTGGAGCCGTTTACTGGTCCACTGTGAGAGAGCGTAAGGCCAATTCCAGCCGTGCTTGATTGTGGTTGGCAGAGGTGTTGGGATAATTGAAGGAGAAGACTACGACACCAAAATTGCGTTGCGTTGGTCCTCGACGAACTTTTGACAGACACAGTTGCATCGCAAGTTCAATTTGCGTCTGCTCACTACGAGACACTTCCTCAAACCTACCACACTTCCTTGTTCTCACAAAGGTTAGATAAAACGTCTCTGGTAAGCCCACACCCTCGTAAACTTTTGAATCACGTACTCTTCACTTTGTCGCTACGATCACTCCAAATATTGACATAGCACAGACTATACACAAGTTCACATGGCCACATTCACCACACCACCCGGATTGCCAGATCCAGATTCAGATTCGGACTCGGACTCGGTCTCAGAAGATTCCGACGGCAGTTCTTCTACAACGGAGTACAAGACATCACCCATGTCCAACAGTCTAGAAGCTACGGTCTTCCGGGAACTCACAGACCGTCGTCACAACCCACCTTCTCCAGACGTGGGTTATGCAAAGTTCAGTCCAGTACCATACCCATACATGTCTTCACGTAGAGACCCAGACATTCACGACGACGAACCTCAAGTCATGATGCTGGCTGCTACCCACGATCCCGAAGTTCCAGGAGGCACTGAAGACTTCGAGGAAGGTTATCCCAACGCCTCTTCTCCCGTATCCAGAAGAATCACACGAGCTGCCAAAAAGCTCCAGCAGACCAGGCTCGGGAATGAAAATGTTTCTGCCTTTATACAGCCCCCCGAAACTTCTATCATCGCCATCGAGAGCCCCAAACAACCTACCACAACCCCAAGCCCTGCCGTCTCCGCAGAAGACCAAGCAGTCAACAACAATGTCGTGCCTCGCCTCTATGCTCTCACCCTCCACACCACCCCCAACCTTCACACCCCTCCCCGACATCTCGACCCTCCTCCTCCTCCGCCCTCGGTCCCGCCTACGCCTCCCGCAAAGCCAAAATCATCAACGCAAAATTTGTGCGTGGCTTCAGATTCCCATTCCCCCGTGTCTCCAAGCCGGAGAAACCAAAGTCAAAGCATCCAAGCATGCACACCCTAGCGGAATGGGCGGGTCAAGATAAGGAGAAGCAGGAAAAGGTCGCTGCACTCTTGCATGCGAGAACGGAGGTTAGGACCAAGGGGCTGGAGAATCCTTGTTGAGGAGTTTGGGATCTTAGGTGTGATGATTACGGGGCTGTATTTTATTGTGCATCTCGAAAGCTGGGTGATTAGGGGGAGTATCGGAGGTGGAGGTTAAGTTCTGCGGGTCGTGAGTCAGGGATCTTGGGTCTGGTTGTCGTATCAGAAAAAAGTTGCCCGTTTCGTACATGGTGGTGTCGGTCCCAGTTTTGATTGTGCATTTCCTCAGCCGTCTGCATATGTCAAATCACTAGGGCAGAAAGATGTATGTTGCTAGTTGTAATTCGATTGTTCATCAGATGAAGTTGTTGACGAAAAGTGTAAGATGTAAGTCATAATATGTTTCGGTTTCTGTCTTGAACTATGTTATGGAAAGCTCAATCTCAGCCACTCATCAAAAGCAAATGCTAGCTAATAATTATATCTCGTTAAGTCTTAGCCACTGGTGAAATCTCCGCTGTACAAGCGACTGTCGAAGAGTTCAATGGATGTCAAGCCGTAGTCGCGCTAACAATCATTGTCGTAGTCTCAACTTCGGTGTGCAGAATCCTCCTCCCAGCTTCATGCACACTCCTTCCAGGGCTCCATGGTCGTTGAATGTCATTCCTCTCATTTGGCAATACGACTACGAAGGACGCCAGTCCACCTCTCCTCCCCTTTGCTCCGGTTCTCTTCTCTCTGGAAGCTCTTCTTTCTTCTGCGACCGCGCTGTTCGTACCACTTGGTCTCATATTCTGAGTATTCGATGGAAGCTACCAAATTCGCTGCATCCTCATCACCCTTCAAGAAGACGCGAAGCCTTGCATCTAGTAGCTTTTCACTCTCGAGCTCCGAGGTCTCCAAAGAGCCAGCGAAGGCAAAGATACGGTAGGCCAGTGTGGATTTGTCAGCGAACTTGAACTCGCGTATCATCGGATGTGCTTTGCCGATTTGAGTAACGTTCTTCCAGAGTGGTGCAAGGAAGCGTACCGAGTCAATAATACTCTCCATATTACGCGTGGGTCCGTGATGATGCTGCGGGCTGCAGATGGTGCAGCTTCTGAGCTGAATGGCATTGGTCGATAGAAAGTTCAAGACCACCTCGAACACTTGGACGGATCGTGCGGCGTGAGAATATCCATATTCACAGTACATCTTCAGAGGATCCCAGAACCAACGGAAGTCGTTGGTTGAATAGTATAGAGACAAAGACTCTAGCCTGATATGCTTGTTCACGAAGACGATTGGAGGAAGCGAGAATTGGTTCGGCGATGATTCGCAGCTGCAACCAGAGGGTGGGGGTCTCCAGCAACAACTGCACTCCCAGTCGTCACAACGTGGTGTACACTTGCTGAAGGCATATCCATAGATCATGTTCCGAAGCTCAGGTGGCAGATCCAAGAACCTGAACGGCTTCTCAATCTGACGAGGTGGGAGTCCGACATCCTCAGAGAATCCACGTGAACTCCAACGATCCAGGTTCGCGGATGGCTCAGGCTTCCGTTTGGGAGAAGGACTAGACGGTAAGGACATGGAGTCCCAGAGAGGGCTGCCGCTGTCAGGCAAGGGCGTGTCAGGAACAGGCGAACTCTGCAGTATCTTGATGATCTGGGATGAGCCTCTGGTCGGCATGGGCGAGCCGAGTTCAGATGAAGGCCTCATCTTATTTTGCTGCTTCCGGCCATCAAGAACGGAGTCAGACTTCTGCTCGGTGGCCATCTTGGATCGAGGCACTGCTGCGACAGAAGAACTGTTTCGTGGTTTGTGTTGGCAGGAGTACTTGAAGGCGCTTTATCCAATGAGACAGCTAGGTGGATGCAGTGGATGTGAAGGTATCTTAATGGATACACGGAGAGAGGTGAGCATCCACTTGCAGTGCTTGAAGAGCAGTTGGTTGTGCAATAACGTGAGAGGTTCAGCGTGTCAGTCCTGGTATGAAGGAAGGTGCGCAGCGCGCGCAGAGATATGCGTTGGTAGCCAGGCAAAGAGAGAATGCAAGACTTGTACAGATGAGTGAAAGTATGTGTACAGCTTGACTGAAGATTTGAAGCCCGTGAGATCAGCACAGTGGAATCCTGAAAGACGGAATTGGCGTTGCAAGCCGACACGTAAAGCACTTGGGAAGGTGTGAGACGGAAGCCCGAGGCAGCAGTCAAAAGTCGCGTCGAGAGTTGAGACAAATCAGGAAGGCACGCGTGAATATGACGGAAGTGTGCCGCTTGTTTGCGACTGACATTGATGGATATCTCTAAACGTCCAAAAGATAAGAACTCGTAAGAAAGAAAAAGAACATGGACGCCTTACATGCTATAAACGCCGTGAGAATAAGAACCCATGTCCCCTTTTAGTGACCAACTCACCAGGAAGCTGGCCATGCCAAAATAAACTCATGCAAAGACTACGAAGATCTTACTCGGCATCCTTCATGTTCATCTCCTCAAACTCGTCAAGCAGTTGCTCCATGGGAATTTGAGGACCTTGTTCGTCATCGTCATCATCGTCTGTCTCCATCTCCATGGCGTTGGCTTCTTGTTGGGCCTTGTAGACTTGCATGGTGTGACGGAGATCCTCATCTTCCTCGACATCGCGCAAGAAGAGCTCAAAGTCGCGTTCGAGACGCTCCTGGTCTTGCTTGCGGGGTGCCATCTCGCTCTCCTCCTTGGCCATACGCTTCAGCTTCCAGTTTCGCTTCTGGCCGGCGGCCTTCTTGCGGCGAGGGTAATGCTTCTTGACCAGAATGACATCGGGAATTGCGGATTTGTATGTCTTGCTGGCCTCGACCTCCTCGAACTCGTTGTTGTTGAACTGGGTACCTGCGAGGAGGTATCCCATGACGCTGTCACCAGGGTTCAGAAGAGCACCGAGGTGAGTACGGCAGAAGTATGTTGTGTCATTCACGCCAAGGTCTGCAGCACGGGCAACAGTGCAGTCAGCGAGAACATAGCGTCCTTTTGTAGGGCCAGTGATTTCAATATCCATTACGATGAACTCGACAAGCTGAGGAATATCGGCGATGGGAGTGAAAGGAGCGCGCCAGTAGATGGGAGTAGCGACTTCGGCAGTTTGTAGTGTGTTGGGGTCGAGGAGGTTGACAGCAGTACCGACACGGTAGCAGAGAGCCAGAGGGAACATGTTACCGATCTGCTTGGCGAGCTTGATGGGGAGAGCGACAAGATCGTCCTTGCAAATAGGCACAATCTCGCAAGAGAAGGCGAACTTGTAGGTCTTTTCCGAAGTGTGAACGTTCATGGAAATCAGCTCTTGCGACTTCTTGCTCTTCATGGGTACTACACTGCTGAGGAAGTCGACAAACTTCTCGGCGTGGTTTCTTGCAGAGAAGAAGAAATCGATGCCGTCGTGAATTTCCTTGATGTTGATGGCATCACGGTGAGCGCCGTGCTTGAGGATGAGTTGCTCGAGGTAGAGGAAAGTACGCTTGTGGGTAACCTTTTGGCGGACCTGTACAACGGCGCGCCATGTGTTGTGTGTGAAACTCTTTTGACAATCAGGGCACTGCTGGTTGGCCTGGACGAACTCGACTTCGAAGGTTTGTTGGAGAATGGTGCCCTGGAAAGCTTCTTGTTGAATGGTGATCTTCAGCTTGATACGACGCGAATGAGGTTCGGTCCAGATAAAGGAGGCGTCGATGATGCGGACTTTGTTCAGACCGCGCAGCTTGCGAAGACAGAGAGCCAGAAGTTCGCGCGATTCGGGCTGGGCGACGAGCCACTGGTTGGGTGGTGACAACCAACGGTCACAATCTCTGCACTGGTGGAGCGTTCCTTCTCTTTGGATGCCTTGCGATACGTCGATGGTGAGCTTGATACAATCGTAACATAGAGCGCCGGCTGCGACAGTGCCGTCGATGGGAGCACCACAGTTACAGCAGAGGATGCTAAGTCGGATCAGTATGGCTGTCAGAGGCGCACGAAATGCAAGGCAAACTCACGTAGCGTTGGTCACCTCGCGCTGGGCGGCGGGTGCCATGGATACCGAGTCGAGATCCATCGACATGGTGATGTGCTGTGAAAAGTGGAAACGGGATGAAGGTCGAGGAGTTACGCCGCTTGATTTGACGAGTGGCGTTGATGAACACTTCGAGAAAGTGCCTGGATAGTGATATGAGGCGACAAAAGGCCAAAGGCAAATGCAGGAAACAAGAGGATTAATTCTCGTTACCAAAAATGTTCTCGAAGGAACTTCTCTCTCTCTGTCAGCGACGCCACAAGACTTCGGAGAAAATCAAAGGGACATCCCCGCTCTGATGCTGCCAAGACTTGCGATAAGATAACGATGACTCGCATGTCGTATTCGTATTGCTGCATGATGCTTTATGCACCGCGTCATTGCACACATCTTCGAGAGGAGACCCGGTTCCGCGATAGCTTCTGTTCCGAGATGGCTTCTGAATAGCAATAAGAAGTCGAGTGTTCTCCGTCGTCAGCATACATATACCACTCACACAGCTTACTCCAACCACCGAACAAACAACATGCCTGACTTTGCTCTTCTCGCCATCCCGGCCTTTACCATTCTGGCCGTGGTCCCTCACGCGTAGGTGTTCCTACTCCATAACATGCTATTGTATCTTCTGAGCACGTATCGCAGATATGCTCTCTCAACTGTCAAGAAACACACACAATGGTCAAACGCAAATGGTAGAGGCGAAGGTAACATCCAACACGTAAAGAAGTCTCTCCCTCCCGCCGTCTTCGCAACCTACGAACGTGCCGAAGCTGCACACAAGAACAGCATGGAGAACTTGCCTTTGTTCATCGGTACCATCCTGTCTGGTGTTCTCGCCGAGAAGGTCACCAGAACCGATGTTGGCAATGCTCAATTTGCTGCTGTGTTCTTGGGCTTGAGAATCTTGTACACTCTGCTCTACGTAAGCGGAACTCATCTTCACATGGCCGATGCGTTCATCCTTTGCTAATATCAGAACCAGATCAACACTTCTTCGGAACAGGCCAGTCATGCTCGTTCCTTGACCTGGACGGCCACTGTAGTTCTTTGCTTCTACCAATTCTACAAGGCAGCAGTTGCTCTTGCTTGAATGCCGATTCGTAGGGGGGACAATTAGATGAAGAATAATGATGTGCTATTTTACAGCTTTCATCCGTAGTGTTGTACACTATCAATGGCCATTCACGCCTTGACCTTTTCCCAAACAGATGCATCATCCTTTTCGTGATGTCTCTCTTCCCACATGTTCCGTAAACGCCGCGGCCCAATGCATCTTCTGCTATATGTACAAAATTCGTATGTCGTTCTATCCCCTAACTCCAGCTGCCGTGGATGAATCAAGCCAGTCATCTTCGTGCTGATCCAGCTTTTCATCAACGGTCCTCTGTGATAATGCTGACCCGCCTTCTTCAGACTCGCTCAAGCCAGCCATCTGATCAAAGTCGGTAGACGTAGCTAGAGTATCTGATGGCGATGTACTCAGCTCGGCTACATGCTCTGGCTTTGACTTTCCTATTGGCTCTTTCTCCTCGATGAGGTCGAAGTCTTCTTCACTGACGTTATATACCAGGTTCGGAATAGCGACTTGGGGACGTGGGAGCTGTCGTATTCCAGATTTGGTATGTGTCTCATGCCTGAACAGGTCCAGTAATTCCTGATGCGCATATCTGGCAGAACGTGCCTCACTTACAATGTAATCAAATCGAGTCATCTCATTACACGCACTGCAAAGGCGTAACATGGCAGTATACGTCTGGGGGAAAAGCCTCTCGGGCTGCCTCGATTGGTGACTTTCCCTCTGCAGCGACTTTATCAGATCCCAGATTTGACATCCAGCTGCGTAGTCGGCATTGCGTGCTCGATCGTCTAGTAATGACGTTAATCCGCGGGTGGATAATCCCCATCCGTTGTTGCCCATATCCTTGCACACTCGAAGTGCAGCATCGAAGCCAACGAAATGCAAGACACCTTGGATCAGCACTTCCAAGACACCCGGATTGGGGTATGGCTTTTGATACACCTTTTTGGTGGCCTGATCTACCATCAAACGTGAACGGCCGGTGTCGGTGATCGAAATACCGGGCTTTGCGAGTGCAAGACCACCCCGTAAACCACGCATTCGATCAACGAATGTGATAAAGCCGGACCGTGAATTGACCATGATGTAGTATTTGAGAGTCGTCTTCAGTGTAATCTCGTTGCTACGCACATTCGCATTATGGATGGCTTGGATAGTAAGATTGGCCATGTGAGCGTCCTCGCAATCCAAGAACCCGCAGAGCAAGGTGTTCCAACAGTCCAAGCTAGGGGCGACAGGGGAAACGTAGAGATTGTAGGCAACTTTCGCGATGAGATCATGATAGGGTAATTGTCCAGATTTGGTCCTCTTGAACAGCTGAGCAAGGGCCGAGTGCAGCTCTTCGGCAATGCGATGGAAATCGCCGGTTTCATCCTGTTTGTAAGTGACGCCATGCTTGTGCTGTCGTGGTAAATCATCTGGATGAGCATTGGGATCCGGATAATTGTAAGCCTCGTGGTGTTGCTCATTTGTGAAGAGCAGAAGAGCCTTGAGATGGGTTGTTGAAGCGCCAAAAAAATCGAGACAGGATTCTGATACAGTATTCGTTATGTGCTCGCGAGATCCAAGATTGTCCAGATGCAACAAGGTACGGAGAATGAGCTTGTCAACAGCCAATTCGTTCGTACGAATCTTCTTTGTCGTCCATCGAGAGGCACGAGCTCTTTCGCGCGACAGAATGCCGGCGTGAATGGAAGTTGGAGGGAGAGAACCTCGGTGCAAGCGTGCGCCAGTGTTTGCTGGCCACGCCGGTCCCTCCCCAAATTGTGGTCCTGCTAGCATGACTTGTTGCGGCTCATCGAATAGCGGTTTCCATCGCACAGTCTCCTCGTCCTCTTTCTTAGCCTGGCTGGGCTGTCGTTCGACCTTGGGAGTTTCCAGTGCGGGCTGGTCCAGATCGTGTTTGATGTCCGCGATAGCGCGGTCCCATTGTTCACGTCTCTTTTGCTTGAATCCGGCGTCGGTGGTGGCAGCGGCGGCGAAGATGCCCGAGTATACGAAAGTCGACGAGAGAGCCCATCTCACTGGCCTCCTGCCCGCTGCATTGCCTGTTCGCCTAGCAATGCCGCTGGTACCGGCAGCCACACAGGACGGGCAATGGCATCCGAGACCAGTCTGCGCTATTCGAGACCAAAGTGCTTGCATCTTATTTCCTACTGCATCGCGTCCCCTGTATATTGCCCACCACCTATCCTTTGGAAACGCGAGGGGAGGGTGGTCCGGTGCTCGTCAATTGTGCCGTCTCTGGTGAATGATCCATCGGTATTTTTTGGCGACTCCAGGTTCCCGCTCGGCCTTGGCACTCTCTGCCACGCTGGTGCTTGCGGTGTGAGCATCTCGTTCTACGTCTATCGGACAAACAATCAAAAACATCATGTTGGCACTTTTCCTGACCGCAGAGCTTACTGGGTAGGTATCGTAGTCGTGGGTGTGTAAGCACGAGTTCAATTTGCCAACAATCACACACAGCGTAACCGATCTCGCCCCCATCGACACTGAAGACAGCCCTTTCTACTACACATTCAAAGTGCAATGTACTTCATGTCGTGAGGTTCACCCCAATTGGGTCAGCGTGAGCAGATTTGTAGGTCTCTTCATATCTTTTCCAGTTTTTCCTCCACCGACACCTCACTAGGAACAAAACGAGGTCTCCGGCAGCAGAGGCGAGGCCAACTTTGTCTGGAAGTGCAAGAACTGCAAGGTTTGTGATTTATCGGCTACTATCACAGACACATGGAAGTTGACCTTTGTGTCCAGAGAGAACACTCTGCCAACATCAAGGAAGCACCCAAGGCTGTGGTCCAAAACGACACCCCCAAGAGCCAGAAGATCATCGAGTTCGATTGCAGAGGTCTCGAATTCGTCGAGTTCAAGCCAGATGTACGTATATCTTGCGACAATCACATAGCATCCATTCATAACTCACAATTCTCAGGGCGAGTGGAAGGCCACCGGCATCGAATCCAACACAAAATTCGACGCCATCGACCTGACAGAAGGCGACTGGTACGACTACGATGAAAAGGCCAGCGAAGAAGTCAGCATTCAAGGCCAGAAATGGGAGATTAAGCGCGCTTGATAGCTATGACGACGCAATTCCTAGAGAATTTCTGCTTGGAAATGCTAAGACAAAGTCTTTGGTAAAAAGAGCCTCCATATCAGCTCACTTCTTGGAATTACGAGCACGGTACTCGGCTACAAGAGTCGCTTTAGGACAAAATGTCAAAACCTTCGATTCTTCGCATTATTAATCCACAAGAGTCATGGGTCATGTCACCTTCTGAACTGTTGGCGAAAAGGGCTTCAGGCATCCCGGTCGTGCAAGTGATTGTGGTTTATATCGACGATTTAAAATACGGCGGCCAAGAGCGTCATAACATCAGGTATCTCGAGAGTCAAGAGCACACTCTTGTCTTGCTTGCCTTGTGCATCATAGCATGCCACAATCATCACATGCATCACCACACCGTTATTTTTTCTCTGCTCGGGATAATTGTCTCCCGGGCTCGGAGACATATCCGCTGGACCCTGAGGCCAGTCGGACACCCAAGCTTTCTGTCAGTCTCTTTCCCTTTTGACATTTCCCACGTGTCGAATGCGTGGAAAGTCTCGTAACCTTGTTCCAGTAGAGTTTGATGAAAGGGATGCTCGCGTAGGAAGTAACATGCTTTTTGGTAAACATTGTGTCACTGGTTTAGACCCGACGGTACGTTACGGCGATATGCAGGGCAGAGAGGATTCCACAAAAACATCGCCAAGTGCATTATGGCAATACACAATCAGGGATGGCTGGCTGCACTTCTGTCAAGAAAGCCCGGATCCTTGTATCCGAACAGCCTTGGACGATGATGACGAAGAATGCTCACAAGGCGTCCCTGGTTCCCCGAAAAAAGAGCTCGCGGTCGCCGGCCGGCGCATAATCCAGGGCCCCGAAAACGTGACGAGACAGGTTCCCTGAATGAAGATCATCGTCACTTTCGAAACTGTCCCGATCTCCGGCACTGCCAATCACTAGGCCCTCCAGATCGTGAGAGTCAGGGATTGATGGACCTCAGTGTCACCTGCCAACTAAGAAGTATTTGACATCCTTCTACTGTTTCCGTTTGCTTTCGTCTTCTCTCCCATCTCACTTGCCATATCCAGCCAATGTCGACGTCTTGGTCCGGGACTATTGTGTACTTATCAGTAATCTGTTGCTGCTGTACTGCAGCAATTGAGAAGAGATGGAAGCATGGGGTAGTCTGCTGAGCACTCTGGAGCACGATGAGATTGAAAGTGTCTTCCTGGCTATTTGCGACCATCGCTTGAATCACATATACCCGACTACAGCCATTACACCGCTGGAGGTCCCGAGACACGATAGCGCCATCTCTGTTGCTTCTGTCAAAGATGAAGACATCGCAGCCTTGCGACCGACAGCCAAAGTCCGATCTCAGGATTCGCCCTCGCGACGTACAGATGCAGAAGAATACCCGACCAAGGAAGACTTTGACAATGCCTTCTGGGCCAGCACAAGGCAAAATGGTATCATACAATACTGGGCTCCTCGTCATACTTCCTCGCCGCATCACAACACTACACTAGCCACCAGAACGCCGAATATATCTCGTGCTGCTCATCAATCACACAAAGGCTGTACAGCAGTATTTCTCTCCGCAGAAACGGGCTCCCTCGCCTTCAACCACGTAGCAGCCGGAGTCCACAAAGTCCTCTGTTGGGACTCCAACCCCTGGAGTATAGAAGGACTGAGAAGAGGTGCTGTAAAAAATAGATGGAACGTTCAAATTCGGCGGAAAAGCCAGAGTCGGTGCAAGAGTCTTGGTTTGCTCCCGAAAACCAGGATTGTAGCTTTTGAAGAGGAGGATGAGAAGGCTTTGGCGAGGGTTAATGACTTGAGGCATAAGTTGCCGCCTGTTCGTCGTGTACATTGTGGATCAACAACTACATCTCGGAAGTCGTATGCGATGGCGGCAGCGATTTTGGATCCAGAGCTAGGTGGTTGGGTCTATATCCAGGAAGGCTGCGGCGTCCAAGAGGTGGTACCCAGATCCATCGAGATGCGCGCGGATTTGGAAGAGATTGTCCAGACCCTTGACCGAGAAAGAGGATACTTAGGCAATGGCAAGATTGACGCCAGAAAACCTGTCGTAGAGCACATCCAACGTACCGCTTCCCACACCCCTGGTGTATTTACTTGTAGTATAGATATCCACATACCACCACTTCGAATATGAGATCATCCTCCCAAATCGAAGGAACGGTTCAAGCTCTCATCCTTCAAACACCATCCAACACCCACGTCTGAGCATCTCCATCTTGCTCCCCACCTTCCTCTCCCCCTTCCTCTTCCTCCTCCGCATCCCGTCCTTCTTCCCTCCTCTGCGCCAAAACCCTACTATGCAGATCCGCCCACCTCTCAATCCTCTCCGTATGCACAACAACCCTCATGATACAAAAACAAAACCTCACAAAAACCTCTGGATTCTGTTTAATCCCCTCAGCCACTTTGCCCAGATCCACAAGCTCTGAAATCGACAATCCTTGTTTCCAAGCCTCTTGCGCCTTGGGAAAATATTCGCCAACAATGGAAGAGATGAAGAGATCATGCATTTCCTTCATTTTCAAGGTATGGGCTTTTAGGCAAGGGTGATCATAAAGAGGATGGGGGAGATGAAAGGAAGAGCCAAAGTTCCCGTCTATGCAAAAGGGACAAGATTTGTGGTAGTGGTTTATCAGTGCTGCAGTTCCTGTGCTGGAGATTTGGAAGATTGGGCTTGTGAGGTCGGATTGTCCTAGATCACCTTGGAAGGTAACGCGTAGATTTCGAAAGAATTTTGTCGTCAGGGGCAGGGAGTGTAGTATTGATAATGTAGAGGGGAGGAAGGTTAGACCATATGTGCCATCCATGCCGCGTGTATAAGAAGCTGAGAAATCATTGACTCGCAGGAAAATGGGCAGGGTTTCTTGTCTTAATTGCTTTGACACTGCTGATAAATTCGGTAATCTCATGACTTCGAGGTGAAGTCTACGTTGTCGAGAAAGAGCATAGCTGTATATCCTGACTCTAATCTCTGCCGGGAGATCCATAAAGGGGAATGCTTGATCTATATCCATCCGCGGATCTATAGGTTTTATCTCGCTGGCCAGTGCGATTTTCTCATCACGAGAAGCGATTTTTAAGCGATGGGTTGAGAATGCTCGAGAGCCGGTTTTGTAGGAAGAGGTTATTGGTGTTATGCCGAGGACTCGGTATGCCTGGGCTGCTCGACGTTGTTGATTTGTGTCAAGGTGTGACATTTTGAAAAGTTTACCAGTCCAAGCGATCCAACAAAGACTGTTCTTTTTTTTCTCCTCGTAAAAGTCGTGTTGTGATGGTATTATATGTATGAGGGTACTTGGATTAGAAATTCGAGATGGAGGCTGACAGCGACTTGGTGACGTTGTGCAGGCGGTAGGCCAGAGATACCAAACACGCAGAACGATGCTTCTTGGCAATCTCGAGGCCTGTCATATATGTCGCTCTCACACTCACAATTCGCAGCCTCAGTGTCGAATATCGCTACATCGCAGCTGCTTGACATTTCCTTCATGTGTCGCGAAGTCGTGACGGAGAATCTCACATAATAGAAATTTTGGATATCGTGTTTATAGCAAGAGCATGATGGAAGTAATCGTCTCTCTGGAACATGCAAGAAAATGCTCATACAAAATGCCGTCTTATCCATGCCTACAATGCTAAATGCGCCGAAACATACTTGTCCCAATGCTCCTCCGTATCCGCTTGTTTCCAAGCCTCCACGCCACCAGAAACACCCTGCTCATCCACAGTCCAATGCCCACTCTTGACATTGACCAACCAATTCTCCAATATCGCCGTCAACTTCGGGCCATGACGTAAAGTAAAAGGATTAATACCATGAGCGTAGACTTCAGTATGGCTCTTTGACATTAACCTCCCATCACTAGTTCTAGCCTTCTTATTCGCTCCCACAGCAAAAGGCAAGACAAGTCTACAAGCATCCTCAAATGGGTTTTCCTTGTTAGGATAAGAGTCAAGGTAAAGCCCACAAGGCACTTCCTGCACCGTACTAAACGGCCAGCGGAAATTTGCCTGTTTGGACGTCACAGTGCCCTCGGCTCGGAAAAACAAAAATGGCATCTTGATGCCCTCTGTTTCTTTTGGGTATTTTGCGGCGACGTGTTTGAAGGGTTGGTTTACGAATTCCGAGGCTTGGGGGAGACGGATGCCCGGGGCGACGTACCAGATTCGTGGTTGGCGGGCGTGGGAGAGGAGGTCGTAGGCGAAGCCTCGGGGTACACCTGCGGCGGAAAGACCGGATCTACTGCAGAGGGGGGTGGTGTTGGGGTCTTCTTCTTCGTCTCGTAGTCCACTTTTGATCTCGATTATTGTGAAGAGCTCCTCCCAGAGCTTTAGGCAGGTTGTCAGGTCGGCGTGTGTGTAGGATACCAGACTCCAAGGATGTGTGTCGTAGCGGGACCGCCGAGCTCCAGTGTATGGGTCCACTTTCGGTCCAGCAGGTGCAATTTCTTGCCACGATGTTTGTCCATCTGGTCCTTCCACTGGTCCTAGTCGAGGCTCGCGACCAATTGAATCGTGCAAGGCCACCGCTTTCCCAGCTTCAATCATGTCGATATAGGCACTAAGGATTGATTCCAGTCGTTGCCATGGTAATTTTTGGTCGTACAAGTCGAAGATGTGTAAGAATGTCGGCATGAAGATTGCCTTGCCTGTCTCCTGATCATATCTATGGTTTCTTGTCAGCTAATTGTCCTCTCCAAATCATTCGAGAACCACGCGCTTGCAATCTCGATGAGAAGGAGAGGCGCGCAGCCTCGAGGTATACCACTCACACAATGCCACTTCTTTGACTGACCAACTCCTTGTTCGTCATGTACAGCGTGATAAATCGATGCTTCTCCCCCTTGACCTTCTTCTCACTATCGTCCAGCAAATCCCCCAAATACACCATCTCCCTCGGTCTCGCAACCCTACTAATATAATAGAAAAAATGACTCCCATCTCCACCCGGCAAATCAAAGATTTTCTTCAGGTACTTGACAAGAGAAGGTCGTAGTAAGATCTCAAGCGTTTTGCTGCCATGCTTCATCCACCAGGTTTTGCGATCCATGTCGGCTACTTTGCGGCCGCTGCGTAGCCAGCCATATATGGCTATCGTGTTATGAAGAGCGGCGCATCTGTCAAAATCCAATTCTGGAGATTCTCGTGGCGGTTTTTGTGCCGTGACTCTTTGATTCGCGATGGAAGCAAAAGGGCTAGCCATTTTTGTGTCCTTACTTCCCACTGTCCTGTACGAGTTTATCCCCAAAGTTTCCCGCAAAAGCCGGAGAAGAGATTTGATGTCGAGATTTCTGCCAGCCGTGCATATAAGAGGCGGTCCAAGAAAAGAGGGGGTTCCCAAAGCGTGAGTAGTAGAATCGCAGTCAGGCTGAGGACAAGTCGCAAATGTACACCTATACAAGTCCCTTTGCCGAACGATGGCGTTCCTTGGGGCTGTGGTTTGTCTATATACTTTCCACACAAAATGCCAGAGCCGCGTGCGGAACAAACGGCCTACCTACGTAATGTGGGCGGTGCACTGGCCTTTTTGGGGAGTCGAATAAGTAAAACGGACACTTTTGAGTAGCAGAGTAAAACAGGGAAATGTGCCAATTATTGACAGAATACAGAAGGAAGGAAAAGTTGGCTATAGAGGATTGGGATAGTGTTGCGTACGTAGTTTGAGCCGAGAGGAGTCTTGGGGTGTAGCTTTGTATCTCTCGATATAACAGAATACAATCCTTTGCGGTTCTAGACCTTGGCCTCGGCTGACAAATTCACATGAACTCTACTCTATGTTGACAATCTATGATTGAGATGACAATGACAGGAGAATTGTTGACAGAATTCTCCGCTGGCGATAGATTGGGCACATGACAAAAAGGCATAGATGACATGTTGTAAGATGGCCATCACGGTTCTCTCAATTTAGCCATGGTCGACCCTGTTGATCCTGATGCGGACCATCTCGGATTGATCCACCGGGCCGCAGTGGGTAATTACCCGGCAATTGGTCCACGAGTTGGCAGCATGCAGGTCAGCAGATGGAGCTGGAGATGGATGCGCAAAGTCCATATTTCGCGAGCGCGTGATGATCCTTTGGGCGTCGAGGGTCGAGGCTGAGGAGCGTTTGAGGAGAGGCGAGGACGAAAGCTGTCAACAGATGACGTCAATGAAGCGCTTCCACGATCAACGACATTGGTCAGTCGATGCGAGAAGATGGTTTGAGTTGCGGTATGAGGAGTGGTGCACTTCAGGTGTACTTCTTTGGCGGCGGGACCCATTCCTCCTTCTTGCCCTTCCAGAAGCCCTTGCCATAGCTGACAAGAATCTCCTCTCCTGGTGTGATGCCGTTCTTCCTCATGGCAGACTTGCCTGGCGTAACAACGAAGATGCCAATCCATCTTTCCCACTTTCTCTCGCCAGTCTGAACCCAGATGTCACGGAACTCTGCATTGGGCCGGTCGGCGATGCCGCGGTAGTCGTTGATAAATCGAGCCTCGTTGCCTGATTTTGCAGCATCTTGAGCTAGATCGAGATCTCTGTCTACCGAGATGTCGTATTCGGAGTCGGGGTCGGTGTCCTTTGCATTGTTCGTGTGGAGGACACCAATGTATGGGAGAATGAAATTTCCCGGATAGAAGTGCTTGTTGGCAGCGAGACCGAACTGGCCATTGGCAGGATGTTGAGGGTCGTTGAGAGGGACGATACGGACGTCAGGGTTGGGGAATCTCAGAGCATCGGCAGAGAAGCGAGTGAAAGAGGCAGTCGCAGCTGTCGGCGTGTTGAGCAGCTTGAGAGCGACGGCAGGTACGGCGGGCGAGATCTTGGGTCGGCGTAGGTACTCGATGTCTTCGGGCCAGTCGACAGGCAATTCTTCCTGCGACACTGCGTCTTGTGCATTCTCTTCTTGCGACATGGTTGCTGGTGCCGAGGCAGATGTTCAAGTTGGCGCAAAAACTTTCTTCGTCTTTGTCGCTGTTGCGGAATTGAGCCGCATTGACACGCCCCGCCCTGTTGATCAGGCTTCAGTGCCAGGTTGAAGGAAGCCTCGAAGACGCGCCAGCTTTCTCCACCAGAACAAGAGACAATGACGACCGCCTTTTCGACATCGGATGTCGATGCCCGCGTCGCAGCACTCCGGGAACAAATTCAGGCCACCGAGGACCAACTCGCCCAACTTCGCGAACAACTAGCTCACGCCGAGGAGGCCCAACACCGCGCCCAAGATGCTGGCAAGCTCGAGACGGACTGGCAGCAAGAGATTATGGGAGCTTTGAACAATCCGGATCACCAATACTACCAGCGAGAACAAGCGCCGCAGCGATTCGGTCTCAGCAACGCAGACTTCAAGCGCTATGGTCGCCAACTCATCATGCCGCAGGTCGGTCTGCACGGTCAATTGCGACTGAAGGCTGCTCGAGTCCTGATCGTCGGTGCCGGAGGACTGGGCTGTCCAGCTGCTGCATATCTCGCTGGCGCTGGCGTCGGTACTCTGGGTCTGGTTGATGGCGACACTGTCGAAGAATCGAATCTCCACCGCCAAATAGCCCACTCCACCGACCGCATTGGCATGTTCAAGGTCGACAGTGCCCTGACCAATCTACGCGGTCTAAATCCAAATCTCAACTACATCCCACACCGAGCTCATCTCACTCCGACTACTGCTTTGGACATTTTCTCAAACTACGACTTGGTGTTGGATTGCACAGATCACCCAACTTCACGCTACTTGATCTCAGATGCTTGTGTCTTGTCTGGGAAGCCTCTGGTTTCTGCTTCCGCTCTACGAACAGAGGGTCAACTCATCGTCCTCAACAACCCGCCAAGAGCTCCTGGCGCATCAGAAGGTGGTCCTTGCTATCGCTGTGTCTTCCCTCGACCACCGCCAGCCGAGTCGGTCGTCAGCTGCGGTGAGGGCGGCATCTTGGGTCCCGTAGTCGGCGTCATGGGTCTGCTACAAGCCCTCGAGACACTCAAGCTCATCACAGCGTCCCCAGACGCAGCAGCACCGCCTCCATCTCTCCTCCTCTTTTCCGCCTACAGCACACCTCAATTCCGTAATGTAAAGCTGCGCTCAAGACGTGCCGACTGTGCTTCCTGTTCCGCAAACCACACAGTCACAGAGTCCAGTCTGACATCTGGCTCCATGGACTACATAGCCTTCTGCGGCGTCACCAGCCCGATTGACATCCTCCCCCGTTCCTCCCGCATCAGTGCCGGTGAACTCCTCTCCACTCTTTCCTCATCCTTACCACACGATGACGAAGCTCCTGTCATTCTCGACGTCCGCGATGCCACACAATTCGAACTGTGCAGTCTACCAAACAGTATAAACCTACCTTATCAAGGTCTATCCAACCGTCTTCGCGATGACAAACAAGTTCTCGAAGACCTACGGGGCAGAGATGTCTTGGTGGTGTGTAAACTAGGCAATGACTCTCAACTCGCCGTTCAGATGCTTTCTGCAGCGACTCCAGAGATGAAGAGTGTAAAAGACGTACAAGGAGGCTTCCGAGCATGGAGAAACGAAGTGGATCCTGAATGGCCTGATTACTAGAATCTTCATATATATATCTGGAGGGCCAATGAGTTAGAAAGACCGAAGAGGCTAACTCTGCAATATCACACTCTCAAACATGTGCCCCAACCCCTTTACCTTGAGCCAATTCTCAATAGCAGCCATATCCCCTCTATTCTGCCTCGCACCATGCTTCTCCCCCACCATAGCCGTAATCTCACTCATATCCTCAAAAGCCCTTTTGACCTCATCACCCTCTTCCCGATATCTCTCTGTAACCTTTTTCTGATGCGGAGGAATGTCACTCCAAGAGACTGTTTTGATCTCATTCATATAGGCGGAGATTGAGGGTGATGTACCTTCTAGGCATAAAAGACCGGGTTTTCCGGCCAGCACGAAGCCGGTTAGGGAGTAGGAGGGTGCCCAGAGGACCATGTGGAGGCGCTTTTCGCGGGTGCTGAGGGAGGGGAAGTAGAACCATACTCGTACCAAGGGGTCTGAGGATACTGGGTCTTCGGTGGTGGGGGTGTAAGTGGGGAGGAGTGAGGGCGCTTCATCTCGGAGGTGGTCTAGTGCGCTAAAGATATCCTCAGGAAGGGTGGACGTTAGAGTTGCGAGAGCGGCTTTATCAAGCCATGTTGGTTGACGAAGGGAGAATGTCAAGGGTGGAGCTTCCGATGGATCAGATTCTGTGGTCCGTAATGGTGCTGTGATGTTGACTTGGATCGAATGTGTTGGGTCCAGATGGATGTGTAGAGATAGATTGATCTCTGAAGGTGTGGATGTGATATTCTCGCTACCATTGTCGCGGACATTCGTTATCAAATCAAGATCTAATTGAGAAATTCCGAATTCGTTCTCGTCAGGGAACATGGCTAGCAAGAGATCAAGAGTTGATATCTGGGACTCCAAGAGGTCCGAGGGAAGTGGGTGGGAAGTGCTCATATTGGTGTTTTGACCTCCGCAATCTACCAGATATCGGATATGCCAGGATATAGAGCAGTGTTACCAAGAGTGAAGTGTCCAGTAAGAATGCCCTGGGACAGAGGTCAGTCATAATCTTGATCACTCATTGAAGAATTCGAGGATTACCTTGTTTTGCGATCGAGTATCTTAAAGTGCCCGCGGTGACGATTGGCAAGAGCAGATGATCGAAATTACTGTCTGTAGAATTTACTATGCCCACTATACTAAGCTACAACTCCAGGCTATTTGTAAGAAGGTCTCGCAAAGAGTATGGTCAGCTGTGGATAGCCACTGACAAGATGTTAAATCTGGAGATATTTTATGCAATTTTATGGCAGTTTTACGACGCGACGCCGAAGTTCGGAGACTCGGCTGCACCTCCCTCACATCAATCAACATACCACTTCTCTCATCTTGTCTCTATCTTGATTCTCTCCCTGCGAACCATGAAGAGGATCCCTGCGAGGCTTAGGATTATTGCATTGAACCTAGTCAGGACTGATGAATCCGAAATCTACAGGAGCGACAGACTCCGACCGACAATATCAATAAGCAACTGGACCCACGGTGGCATTCCATCCATGTCCGACAGTTGACAGCAACCAGAATCGACTGATCGTATCTTCCAGACAGCGAATAAGCGAATGGCAATGGAACACGCGTCGTATGAGCTCTATGTTGTCTTCCCCACGGGAGATATAGCTCCGCTATACATAGCACAAGAATTCTCAGCTGACGTCGAGATTCAGACCATACTATTCCAGCCAGCTTGGATACCACTCATCGTTTACCACCACTGCCCTCTCAGCCCAACTCAGGTTCTGCTAGTTCGACGCACCCTAGCAGCAACGCCTTCGATGATAATTCACAGATGCTCTACTGGATAAGTTCGACCAGGGTCATCCCCATAACCATTATTCCCATGTCAAAATACAAGTGAGACAAGCAACTTGGTGTTAACAGCTTCTACTTATGTGAAACATGATACACGTGTTCATGTCGAACCAGACACTGCATCAATAGGCTGATTGGAAGAGGACTTATAGAGCTGGGAAGTGGAAGTGGACCAAGATGACAACTTCCACAGGCAGAATTCTTCTTCGAGGACTGTTCAGATTATCTTCAGCATTTAAGATCCCCTAAATAAAGTCATTACTCCGCCTCTACACCTTTGGTAGTTCATCGTGGGAGGTGTACGCAAGCTTCTTCTCCTTCGCATCCAACTCGTGCTTGTTGATGAACATGTCCTTGTTCTCAGCATATGCCTTCTCCATCTGCCAGTAGAATGGTGAGGTGGTGAACATGGCTTCAATAGACTCGAGAGAGCGGTTGGAGGTTTCTGGGTAGATCAGGTAGACGATGAAGATCCAGATGAAGTTCAATCCGGCGAAGAGGAAATATGTACGACTCTGCGAATATGGTCAGTGGACGTATGGAATGATGGATGCGGTGGATGGACATACCTGGATGTTGCCGAACATGATTGGGTTCACCAAGACAGTCATACCCACACCGATGGCCCAGCCGGTGATACCGAAACCGTTTCCTTGTGCTCTCATTCTGCTGGGGAAAATTTCTGTTGGGATCAAGAAGGCTACCGTGCCCCAGGTAGAGGCGTAGACGAGGTTGAAGAGGAACAGCATAGTCACTGCAGCAGGGGCAATACTGCTTGCAATCGAGGGGTTGCTGCGCGATGCTTCGTAAAGAGAAGCGGCCTGCGAATTGGTCAGTCTGTGGCTAGATCGTGTTCAAGCAAGACAGGTACGTACAATCAGGTTGACAAGGAACAAACCAGCAGCACCGTACATCAGACACTTACGTCTTCCGAGACGGTCAACGATTTGAGCGGAGATGATGGTACCGACTATACCGATAGTGTTGAGACCTCCGGCCAGACCGTTCTGCTTGATTTCACTGTATCCTGCTTGACGCAATAGTACAGGCGAGTATGCAGTGACGGCAGTAATACCAGTCCAGGAAGCCATTATTTGTAGCCAGATACAGAGCCATGCTCTGCGGCCAAGATGACCGCCCTTGTTGAGTCCGAGTATAATCTTAATGAACTCGATAGGAGAAGCAGGCTTGGTGTCCTCAGCCATGGCGACGATCTCGTTGAACTCCTGCTCTACGGCTGCAGAGTTGTGGCCTCCTCGAACCCGTTCGAGGACATCGCGGGCTTCGTCATTTCTGCCGACGGATGCAAGATAACGAGGAGAGTCGGGTAACATTTTAATACCTGCAAGGAGCAGGAGAGCGGGAAGACATTGGAAAGCGAGAAGGAAGCGCCAGCGAACTGCCGAATCGCCATTGTCTACAAAGGATAGTCCAAAGTCGAGCCAGTAAGCGACGGAGATACCGAGGTAATTTGCGATGAAGACATAGCCCAGGAAACCACCACGGTGGTCTGCGCTGGAGACTTCCGAGACAAGTACGGGAGTGATACCAGTAAGAGCTGTTTGTGAGTCGTAGTCAGCATAGTTACAAGACCAATCTCTGCAATACGCCGCTTACCTCCAGTACCGAGACCAGTGACGACACGAGCAACAATGATGAAATCAGCACTCTGAGTGGCAGCTTGGAGAGCACCTCCGATCAGAGCGAAGATGGCGGCGAAGAACAGGCCGTTGATTCTGCCAATGCGATCGGCCGCCCAGCCACCAACGAAACACCCAACGATGGCACCGAGATAATACTGCAGTACATATTAGCTTCCAGTCTGGGGGTCGATGTATGTTGGCTTCAACTTACGACACTGACGATACCGCCCTGCTTGGTAGTGTTTGTGACAGTACCATCAGCAGTACCGATGTTGACTTCTCGCACGTAATTTGGTGAGGCGTTGACACCTCCCATGACACCCTGATCATAGCCTTCGAAGAAGATGGAGATCAAAGCAAATGTCTGAATTGCGATGTTGAGCTGAGAAGGCGTGAGCCGCTTCCAGGCTGTTGTGAAACCCATGATCTCTGGAAGATGAGATGAGGTGAGATTGGAGATTGAAGTGACTGGTTTGGACGATCGGCATGGAAGGGTAGTCAATGGAGGTTTTATATTCTCACTCTCAGCGTGATACTCGAGACGTGGTAGTGATTAGAAAGACACTTCTGGACATCGTGTAACCGGGAGCCGAGAAAGACTCCAGAACGCTGATCGGGGCCCCGGAAGGCGTTTGTCGTTGCTATGATATTTGGCTCACCCCATGGCGCCTGACTGCCGATGTCGTGGAGATGACGGATTGATGTTCGGGTAATCGCTTAATCGCGATCGTGACGGTCTCATTACGAGCACCCGATTAAGCGATTACTCTCCCCACTCGCACCCCAGGCTCGCGGACGACTGGATGTTCAAGGTCCCTCCGTGTTGTCGGCATTTAGCTTATGACATCTTGGCAGAATTCATTTATTTACCGTGACAAGCTGCTTTATTGAACCCTCATTCCTTCGTCCTCACAACTCATTTCCTTACCTCCTACCACGATCATCATGAACGGCAATACAGAATACATCAATGGCGACCGGACGGCGCTAGATCTTACTGTACTCGGGCTCAACAGTGGAACAAGCATGGATGGTATCGATTGCGCGCTATGCAGATTCCGACAAACTGGTCCCGAAGCACCAGTGCACTTCGAGCTGCTCAAATATGGCGAGATTCCTTTGGAGCAAAAGATCAAGAAGCGAGTCATGAACATGATCTTGCACAACAGCACTACACCAGAGGAACTGTCCGAAGTCAACGTCTTGCTGGGCAACACATTCGCTTCAGCAGTAAAAGACTTCTGCAGAGATGAAGATGTCCCCATGGCAGATATTGATGTGATTGGATCGCATGGTCAGACGATATGGCTGCTCAGTATGCCTGAGGCTGGTCAGACAAAGAGCGCGTTGACCATGGCTGAGGGCACCTTCATCGCTGCACAGACAGGAATCACTACTGTGACGGACTTCCGTGTCAGCGACCAAGCTGCTGGTCGACAGGGAGCACCTCTCATCGCCTTTTTCGACGCCCTATTACTGCATCACCCAACGAAGCTGAGGGCTTGCCAGAACATCGGTGGTATTGCCAATGTTTGCTTCATTCCACCTGACAATGCTGGTGGCATTGACCAGTGCTTCGACTTCGATACTGGTCCAGGCAATGTTTTCATCGATGCGGTTGTACGACACTACACCTGCGGCAAGCAAGAGTACGACAAGGACGGTGCCATGGGTAAGCGTGGAACCGTAAACCAGGATCTGATCGACGAGTTCTTGAAGTTTAAGTACTTCAAGCTGGATCCTCCAAAGACGACTGGCAGAGAGGTGTTCAGAGACACCATGGCACACGACCTGATCGAGAGAGCAGAGAAGCTGGGCATGTCACAAGATGATGTTGTCGCTACCGTGACACGCATCACTGCGCAAGCCATTGTCGACCACTACCGCCGTTATGCACCGTCACAAGACATCGACGAGATTTTCATGTGCGGCGGCGGTGCGTACAACCCGAACATCACCGACTTCCTTCAGAAGAGTTATCCAAACACCAAGATTTTCATGCTAGATGATGCAGGAGTTCCTGCTGGTGCCAAGGAAGCGATCACCTTTGCATGGCAGGCGATGGAAGCAGTTGTTGGCCGATCGATACCTGTGCCCGACAGAGTAGAAACAAGGCAGGAATATGTGCTTGGAAAAGTGGCACCCGGAAAGAACTACAGAACAGTCATGAAGCAAGGCATGATGTTCGGAGAAGGTAACAGACTGCCGCCAGTGAAGGAGATGATTAACTATGTGAACGGCAAGGTGTTTGACAACAATTGGGCATAGAAGGTTTTCCTTGGAGTTGAATGTAGCATTTCATGAGCGACTCGTCTAGCATATTGTTAGCAAATTCATCTGTTCGTTCTTGCCTGGATAGCTGTAGCTTTGAAAATCGTTCACTGACATCAACCCTGCGATCAGGACATCCCGCGGTGCACGTTGAAGTTTTGAGCGTATAAGTGTCTTCGCGATGTATGCGTCATAATAATTAATCGATTCAGACCGCTCACGCGCTGCTGCCGCTATCGGTCATGCGCGTTATGTCCGGGTTATTGCCGTGTGGTCACAAAAGGCTTGAAAGGCTTGGAAAAGGCTTGAGGAAGCTGTCGCCTGACAGAGTACTGCATGTTTGTTTGACCACTTCATTTCACATCACCGATCTTCAAGGACGATACACGGCTCTGACGGGCACATTTGTATGAGATGTCCTGTCTGTGACTTTCCAGTCAAGCTGTACGGTCCTGTTGCATGTCCCGCGACCAGCCGCAGCCTGAAGGAAGTCTCAATCGTCGTCGTAAGCCTGCGGGTGACGACGAAAATCAATGACCCCATGGGGGTTGCGGAACAATCTGCCTTACCTCACGTTGCTAGATGGGAAACTGCCGCCCTGTCAACGGGACCTGCACTGTGGCTGATGACGCTGCGAATTGTCCTGGACTTATATCCAGATCAAGTACGAGACAAGACTCCGACTGAGAGACCGCCACAGTCCCTGTCGATATACTGTACCGTTTACACACGACAGACTATGGCCTGTATCATCCGACGCACAAAGCTTGTCATCTGGTAAGTGATCGTATCAATTCTCGAAAGCGCTGGAGTCACTCGCGCGTAGCTGCAGCCTCTTCCTGAAAATAGACTTCCCAATACACTTGTCGTCGTAAGCATATCTTATCGGTTAGCCGGCAACCACCAGCCACCCGTCGTCATTGTCTCAACGGGAACAAACAAGAGATATACTGATTCTTGTTCAATGCTCCGTACTGGGCATTTACTGATTGCTTCATCCTGCTCTCGCAACAGTACCTCTATCTGGCTAATCTCATACCATGGCGTTCTCGACGAAAAGTTTTAACCTGTGCTTTTGTGCTTTCTGGCTCGCGAGCCTTACGAATGCTGTTACCCTCGACATTACAGATGCAGGTACACAGAATCTTTACGAACATTTCAAAGGCGCTTTCCGAGAGCTAATTCTTATTAGATTCAATACGCAATGCATCGAAAACAGTCGCAGAGGGTCTGATGGCATGGTACGCCGGGAATGACACTGGAGGAACACCTGGTATTCTGCCAGGGCCGTACTATTGGTGGGAAGCAGGAGGAATGTTCGGCCATATGATCGACTACTGGTACTATACAGGAGACGACTACTACAACTCGATTGTTTCAACAGCCATTCAGTTCCAGGTAGGATCCAACGATGACTTTCTACCAGCAAATCAAACAAAGGATGAAGGCAATGATGATCAGGTCTTTTGGGCATTTACCGCGATGGATGCCGCCGAACTCAACTTTCCCGAGTCTACAGACGCAGACGCACCCTCTTGGCTTTCTTTAGCACAAGCAGTATTCAACGAAATGGCTGGACGATGGGACACTAGTACTTGCGCTGGTGGTCTTCGGTGGCAGATCTACAGTTTCAACGCAGGCTACAACTACAAGAACTCGATATCGAATCTTGGACTCTTCCAACTCGCTGCTCGTCTAGGTCGCTATACCGGTAATACTACGTATACGGATTGGGCCGAGAAGACATGGCAGTGGTATTCTGATGTTTCACTCTGGGATGCTGGGACCTACCAAGTCTTCGATGGTACGTCGACGGACGACAACTGCACTTCAGTGGACCACTTCGAATGGACATACAACTATGCAGCTGCCATTGGGGGTGCGGCTTACATGTATAATCACGTACGTTCACCCAAATCTTCCCAAGTCTACTCTTCAGCTGATACGCGTCTCAGACATCCGAGGCAAAATGGCTAGATATAGTTGAAGGTCTACTCAACACCACGTTCACCACTTTCTTCCCTTCGACCATGGGCGACAAGATCATGGTGGAGATAACATGTCAACCCCTGGGCAATTGTGACACCGATCAACTCTCCTTCCGCTCGTACCTAGCCCGCACACTAGCAGTGACCACTCAACTCATCCCTTCTCTCCACGAGACAATATACCCCTACCTACGAGCTTCCGCCCAAGGAGCAGCTCAACAATGCGATGGCGGCACAACAGGCTCAATCTGCGGTATGGAATGGAACACAACAGTCTGGGACGGCACATACGGCGTTGGTCAAGAAATGTCTGCATTGGCAGTAATTCAATCCCTTATGCTGGATACTGAAGACGCGGCATTCACTCCTCCATTGACGGCGTCAACGGGTGGAAATAGTACGAGTGATCCTAGTGCTGGTACGGGAAGTACCACCGTCACGGATGAGCCTTCTATTGTCACCAGGCAGATTACAACTGGTGATCGGGCGGGAGCTGTGATACTGACGATCGCGATTTTGGTCTTCTTCGTTGGAGGGTCTGTATGGTTGGTTATTGACTGAGCTAGAAGCCAGCTAGAAAGTGCAACAGCCACTTACATACATAGGATAATGACAGTCATACGAATGATAATCATCACGCGCATTTGAAAGTTCATTCAGGTCTAGAGCGAAAGACGCCAGGGTGATGGATTATTAAACACTATATGCCTGTAGAACGCATGCTCAAAGACCACTAACTGCACCTCTACCTCTTCCTTCCTTAACCTTGGCAAGACAATACCAAATGCAACTGAGAACGCAAAGACCAGCTCCGACCCAGCTATGCGCTGGCATCTTGAAGTTACTCAACACCGCGATCTGGAAAACACTCCTGGGCAGCGAGACAAAGTTCGCCGAGAGAGGTGATGTAGCTTTCACCAGCAGTAAGAAGGAGGAGAAGACGCCAAAGCCGCCGAGAGATGCGCAGGACATGAGAAACCAGAACCATGGGACATCCAAGAAGTAGCAGTTGCGGTGAATTTGCTTGAGTTCGCCAGAGATGAGTAACAAGGGGATAAGCATGGCTATTGTGAGGGAGGAGGTGTAGTGTAAGATTCTCCAGTATGCGCGTGTTTCCTCCTTTGTGCCTGTGCTGATGGCGGGCATGCGTGAGTCTGAGACGCTTAGCAAGTCGCCTTGAGGTACCAGGTCGGATACGAGTTGACGATAACTGCGTAGAAGCAGGATGGGATACAGCGCGACGAAAGCGGAACTGAAAGCTCCAGCTACGACTGACTCCCATGGGTTTCGCTCTCCAGTACGTATGCTTGTCATGAGCAAGTTCAGTGTGGAAATAATCACCGCTGACATAGTCTGAATTGAATGCTTTTGGCGAAGTAGAACGGCGGTAAGTATCAAAGTCAACGGGACAACGGCGATCCTGGAGATCATGTACATGGGCATAACAGCATATGCAAAGGAGATGTTTGACAGAACAGTCTTGGCGAGAAAGACCACAGCGACGGGAAAGACATGCTTGGCTGTGTTGTGCTGATACTCAAACAGACCACCTCCAGCAATGCCTCCTGAACCGTGCAAAAACCAGTCGGAGATGTTGGTCAAGACAGACTTTGTTCGTGAGCCTCCGGTGTACCTAGTGGGTCTGTTGCCTTTGTTATACGCCCTCGAAGGGGCTACGACAGCACCAAGGCCAATGCTTCTTAGAGGTGCAGCAAGTCCTCGGGTCAAAGCAGCAAAGCCCAGCAGAAACAGGTGAGTCATGCAGAGTTGCAGAAGTGTCAAGGTGAGTGGGTAAGGAAACTTATATGTGCCCGTCCATAGAATGAAGCGGTTCATAAGTAGAGTGCCAAATTGGCAGCCTCCGACCCAGAAGACCAAAAGAGCCAGGTATAGTCTCCAGCCAACAACTGTGCCGAACAGAAACTGACCAACCCCACCCTTCTGAAAGATACTTTGTGTACTACTCCGCTCTCCGACTGTATTGCTCTTTGCGACCAGGGGTCTACTCTGAGAAATGTTGCGCATCTCATATTCCTCGTCATCTTCAAACTGTGCGGCACTTGAGCCCTTCGCGCTCGGTGATTGTGAGCGTGACGTGCCAGCACGGAGACTTGTCGCAAGTGAACTCGGCTCCGAGAAGGCGTCCTTAGCATTTGGGGGAATGGTGGAAGATGCTTCCTTCATGGTGTATAGCGAGGGAGGTGGCTCAGGGGTGTGTCGCTGGGCTTCCGTGTCCGAGTCATCAAGTGACAGGCTTCTGCGTCGCGCTGCCGCTGTGCTGGAGTCGTTGGAGGATCCAAGAAGCGACGCTGCTGGCTTGAAGAAGCTGCTGGACGCGAATGGGTTCGGTCGATTCATTATAACATGCGGCTGCCTCAAACCTTGAGGCTATGTTTGGACTGTCACTGCTGCTCGTGTTTAGGGGCGCTTGCCGACGACGCTGTACGCGTCTAATACGAGCGTCTCACTTACACACGAGGTGGCACTAGATTGAATTCTCGACAAGGTCAGTTGTACTACGATAGATACTACGCAGAGTCAGGCAGAATTCTTCTCTGACCGACTGATCTGCCTCACTCGACTCCTGCCAATCTCATTTCGCAAATCAAAGAGTTCATGCCACAATCCAGCTCTGCCTTGCCCGAAACCTTGGCAGCTTGTGATTGTCAGGGTCCACTCTTGCTCGAATAGGAAGGCCGTAACTCCGAGAAGCCTTCCTCCATGCTCTCAATCATGTAATTAGACATCTGCTCGAATACAGCAGCTGAAGATTCTTTCGCAGGCCATCTTTGATATCTTGCAGCCCGTCAATATATGATCAGTACGTCATGGAAGGACTGTCTAGTTTTACTTCCGTCTTTTCTTCTAACAACGACAATCGCGTCGCAAAACGAAACCGCCGCCCTCTTTCGTGTTCAATTTGTCGCGCCAGAAAGTTGAAGTGTGACCGACAGCAACCATGCAGCTCTTGTGCTAAAAAGGGAGAATCTGCGAGTTGCGACTACAGCCCGGTCATCTCGAAGGAGAAGTCAAGATCTCGCTCTGCTGTCAACAGCAATGATGCTGCTGCTAGCCGCTTACAGAAACTCGAGGATCTGGTCAACGGCCTGATGCATGCTACTCCCCCAAGCAACTTTGTGGTAACTCCTCCAAGCTCGTCAAACTCGCCGCAGATCGACCCTCCTGCATATCTGGCAACATCTGCTGGTGGTCACCTAAGTCAGCAAGGAGCTTATGTTGGCGGCACCCATTGGGCGTCGATACTCGAGAGAATTCATGACATTCGGTCGGTCATGGACTCTGATCTTAGTGATGTGCCTTCTGAGCCAGCACTGAAAGCCGATCCCCTGTTCGGTCAAGAACGCCTCTTGACCATCGACGAGGTTCTCGTGGCGCTTCCAGAGCGGCAGATAGTCGATACTCTTGTTTCGACTTACTTCAAGGAATCATTTTTATCTTTGACATTCATACACAGTGGCAAGTTTCAGAGAGAATACGAAGGTTTCTGGAAAGACCCATCCTCAGCAAGCTTCTGCTGGTTGAGCATTCTCTTCTCCATCATGTTCATGGCAGCAAAAATTGCCACGGCAAGAGGTCAACTAGCACCTTCTGATCCATGTGACACAAAACGAGCCGGAGCTCTGAGGTTGGCTACTAAATGTCTTGTCACAGGCCAATACCTCAAAGCCCAACCATACTCTGTTGAAGCATTACTGTTCCATTTCCATTGCATCTATGCTCTTCACGCGGATCCTGATATACAACCGTGGCCCATCCTAACTATGGCTACCAGACTGGCCCAGAAGATGGGCTATCACCGCGACCCTAGGCATTTGTCAGCAAAACTATCTCCATTCGAAAGCGAAATGCGACGCAGAGCATGGCATTACATCGAGATATTTGACATCACCATGTCAGCTAACCAAGGTATACCTGCAATGATCAACGAAGATGAATGCGATTGTCAGTTTCCTATAAACCTTCTGGACGAGGACTTCGACGAGAACACCTCAGTAATGCCCCCTTCGCGATCTGACACAACTCACATCCCCATGCTATTCTTCAATTGCAAAGCTGAGGCTGTTCGCCTTTTGCGTCCAATCATTCGACATGCATTGTCCAGTCGAAGATACGACATAGAGGAGACGAACAAACTTCACGATAGTCTTGAGAAGAGTCGCAGGAATGTACCACAATCATTGCGTATCCGGACCATCGCAGAGACTAGCTTCGTCGACCAAGACTATTTGATCATGCAGCGCTTTATGCTTGAGCTACAATACCTTAAGGGATACTGTATCTTACATCGACCATATATGGCCTGCCAAAAGGATGATCCGGCATACGAGAAGTCGAGAGAGATTTGCAAAAGCTCTGCACTACGTCAACTCGACCTGCAGGCTGACTATTTCCAAGCCGTCCAGCCGCAAGGACGTCTGTATCAGAGCAGATGGATGTTGACGAATGTGACCTTACATGAACAATTCGCTGCCGCTATGATTGTATGTTTAGACCTTGCAGAATCAACATCGCAGAGGTATGTATACAAAGAGACGAAGCAAATGGCACCTAGCTGACTGTGACGAAGTCCAGAGTCCAGGGCGAGGAAATTGGAAGCACTTCAGAACTCACGGCATGTATGGTCCAGCAAAAAGCCTGCTTATCGGGATGCCATTCGAGCAAGTCATGTTCTTGGTGTCATGATAGCAAAGTTGACTGCTCATGGGGGCGACCCGCCGACAGCTGTTCAGAGTGGCACATTCAACATACCCAACTGTCAACACCCACCAACACCAGCCAATTTGGACAGTCATAATGCGCATTGGAGTGTTACGCCAGCCCAAGATACTGCCCACGAGATGATGGACATTGCGTCTCTAGAGAGCATACTTGATAATCCTGACCTGCTGAATTGGGTAAGTTTTCCCACTAGACCATTGTATGACGCGCCTGACCATGGACGTAGAATGATATCGACACTTATCTTATCGACTACAGTGGTGGTCTCGGTCTGACAGATCCTTTGGCCAACGTGCCATAATTTCTGACATGTATCCCCGTTGTGTCTAGTCACAGGGTGACAGGGCAACGGGGCTTCCTTACCATCATTTTGCCAGATCATGATATTATGATGGAGCCGTCATCCGAAAGACATCATGATCGCGTCATGCCAAGCATTGAAGCAACGTCCGAGCTTACACGTTTACGGCATCACACACCACTCGATGTTTGTCTGTCATGAGCCGAGTCGAGAATTCCCAAAGGCCGCGAAAACTGCGACGTAATCGACGCGCCTGTGATCAATGCAGCGCTCGTAGTGTCAAATGTCGCCCGGGTGAAGGTGAATCCGGGTGTCAAAACTGTACCGATTATGGCGAGGCTTGCACTTCGCTTCGGCCAATAGGCAGAAGGGGTCCAAAACCTCGGTCGTCCAGATCTATAGCAAGTCAATTGACGAACGATCCGGCGCAATCGAGCAGTCGACATCGTTCTCAAGGTCAAACGTCTCCCGAAGAAGAAGATGGAGAAGTCACACTCAGTATTGTCACCACTACAAACTGGAAGCCGAGGAAGATGCCTGCTCAGGCAGTCGTCATGGATCTGACCGAGATATATTTCGAGGTTGTTTATCCTGTGTTTCCCTTCTTTCACCGACCGACATTGTTACGGAAGGTCTCGCGAGGGGAGTACGCCTCGAGTCGACCTCTATTCGCTTCTGTCCTAGCTATGTGTGCGCTCTCCTCAGCTCGCGTCCGTGATGGAGCTCTTTACACCGGCAAATGGGATGCGAAATCGTTGCAGGATCCATCTTCGGAGGAACTGTTTGAAGCAGCCAAGGAAGCCATTCCGCATGATGCCTCGTTGTCGCAAGAGTTTGATTACATGCGAGCGTACGCATTGCTCGCCATCACGTCAATACAGTATGGGGATACTCGTCAGATGAACTACTACATTGGTCTCTACCAAAGCTTTGTTGCTGTAGGTATACTACAGGATGAGAACAATTGGCCTACAAATATCGGTCATGTCGAGGTTGAGGAGCGAAGACGACTTTTCTGGTCCACTTACACTCTGGACATATTCTCCTCCATCATCTGGGGTGGCTTCGCCAGAAGTAGAGAAGCTTGTTTCAACGTGTGTTACCCAACTGAGTGTGATGACGAATACTTCGGCGACAAGCAACCTCTCGCGAGCGACATACACAAGGACCACAGCTGGCTGAAAGGATGGAACTTTGTCACCGATCTATATCGTATCCTTGAACACGCGGTTGACCGTCTCGGTCATCTCAGGAACCCAGTAAAGCGTACACCTTCTATCTATGGACATGTTGATCAAGGCAGTCCTCGACATGCATCGATTCTTACCCACATCATGACACTATATGAACAGTTACCGTCCGTCTTCAAAGCAACACAACCATTGACCGGACAACTCGAACGCGATCTCTTTGGGTTTCAAGCGGCGAATATTGCTGCCTCGCTCCAGCTTGTCCGCATGGTGCTATTCACCACCGAGCACTCGACCGTGGATCAAAAGTGTCAGATTGCGAGCGAAGTGATCAACGGTTTTGCTAGTGTACCGGTAGCGTACTTACGTGCCATCAGCTCGCCGCTCTTCCATCACTTGGCTGGCATCGGTGGCATCATGGGCTCGGCTTTCGAGAACGGTCTCACCGAGTCGTCGTATCGACGTGTGCGATCAGTACTTCTCGATCTTGCCAATCTACTAGCTAATCTAGAAGTGGACCTTTACTGCGCTGCCGGCACAAGCGACAAATTACGCGCTCAGGTCTCTCGCATTGACGAGTTCATGAAGATACAGCGATCGGTGGATGCAAGTGGGACAGTCGGTGGGTTGTCGCCATGGGCACGCTCAAGCAACGAATTGGCATCTCCAAGCCTCCACAATCCACAGCATCTGGCAGTCTCAGAAGACTCGCCACAGATCTACTTTCCTGCGGAGTTGTTTGAGAATTGGTCTTGGGCATTTGATTTCAATTGATCTAAGTATTTGAGACACAATGTAATTACTACCATGAATGTCGTTCAGCAATAGGCAATTGTGACAGCGATTTCAATTTAGAATATCCCACACAGACTTTACATACCGACGGCTCGTCTCCAGCCCAGCGATACCGCCAGCAAAGAATTGAAATATATCTGTAAGTATGAATCCTGGAAATGCGCTCGGATCGGTCGGGGTTTCCTCGACGTAAGTATCATGCAGATACAGAGATGGTATGTTCGGGTTCTCATGCGGCGATAACTTTCCCGTGGCAGAGAAGAAGAACTGGTGATTTATCTGCATGTGGACATTCTCGTTCCATCCATTCTTCTTCCAGTACCCGACCAATTTTGTCTGATCCACTTCCCCGGAAAGTGCTTCTTCATCTTCCAAATAGACGAATTGTAGCATCTTGCATGTAGGCTCTGGAACATTGTTGCTACGCATAACCTTCTGCGCAACGGTCTCGACGTTCGATTTGAATATTGCCCAAGCTTCGTCGTCACTGTAATCGAGGCGAAGAATTGCAAAGCCCCAGATGCCGATGTCGAGACGTGGTTTTAATTGCGCTTTTATAGCAAAGTCTTGGATTTTCTGGGACAGAGAGTCGTTGGTCGGTGGTCGAGGAAAGTCTACCTGGCCTTTGGTCTCTCTCATGATTTGCTCGAATGCTCTTCTTTTCAAAGCGTAATCTGCGATGGGTTGTGCTTTTTGTATGCCGTCTTGAAGTAATTCTTGGTATCGTCGCTCAACAAGGCGGTAGCGATGTAGTTGTCTCGTCGTGCGTGCTGCCTCTCTGCGATAATTTTGCTCCTTGTAACATTGCATTATAGCATCCAATTCACCAGGATCGTTGAGTCTGTGACTCGCATATACTTGGTCCATCAAGTCTTGCACTTCTTGGCCTTGTTGGCTCTTGAAGACGTTGACGCGCTGTAGTGGTGATTCTGTATTTGATGAAATGCCCTTGATGATTATTTGCAGTTCTCCATCTGTCAAATCCCAAGCTCCTTTGTCGAGACATGCTTGTATCAGCTCTGCACGAGAAGCATTTCTTGTTGTTCCTTGCACTAAGGTATCCTCTTCGGCTGGAGGAAGGCGAAATGAGGCTTTGTGTCGTTCATCCTGCGTTAGAACTTCTGATGAGTCCAGAGCTCTGCGGAGTATTACTATGATCTCCTCAGATTGTTGATCCGACATAGGTCTGTGTGAATGACACGGTAGTGGGTATGGTCGGAATTCGAGGCGAAAGTCAATGGTTTAGCGGCAGACCCATGCCCTTTTGGCGCGTTGTGTTTTTGGCGTCGCACCTTCCAAAATCCTTCTGTTCTTTTCTCTCCTTCCTTCCGTTCGTGGACACCGCTTCACCAGTGGTTATACCGACCTGGACCCGACTTGACACCCATGCGCCCACCAGACGACTTTACTCTCGTCATCTGGCAACTCCGAGTCCCTGATGGCCGCGCGATGGCGTGATGCTTCAACCACCTCCCTCACCTGTGCAAGTAACCATATAGTGCCAAATTTACCCCACACTCCATCGCAGTGAGGTCTAACCAACCTCCGCAATCCAAGGCGCTTTGGCGGAGTGGTTAACGCGATGCCCTGCTATTATCCAGCGGTAAAGTTTAGGCATTTCCTTCGGGAGCGTGTGTTCGAATCACACAGGCGTCGTTTTTTGTGGCGCCCTGTAAGGATGCCATCTCTTTTTCGAGTTGTGGAAGATGTAGAGGAAGACCAGGTGCATATTTTGAGCTACTACTGGTCCTTTAGCGATGAGCGGTTGTAGATGAAAGACGAGGCGGAGTTCGGGACGGAATAATGGTGAAGCTTTGGGATGTTCACGCTTGGACGCGCCTGACTACTTGACCAGCGCTTTCCTTCGACTCGCTGCTTCGCAACATCATCAACTTACACTGATTGTGATCCGTTCTGTTTCGGAGATACAAGATGTAGCTGAGGCTTGTCTATGCCTTGCCTGTTTGTCTCATGCATGCGTAAACAGCAGTACACAAGGACTCACGCTGTCGTATGGCTCTTAGACGCGTCTGGTACATGTTTGCTCACCGTCCGCTTTCTCTCGAACGAGCCCCCAAGGCAGATAATACTGTGCAACGAGGTTGCGATCAATGAAAAGGTACTACAACAATATTATGGCACCGGTATTCCACCTTTACACTTTTATGAACATCCTCATCGAATCTCTGTACCTGACCAGAAAGCAACGCATTTTGCAAAGCCAATCCAATCTCTGAGCTCTGTACACCGATATCCAGAGCCACTGGGACAGGCTTGTCCTCCAAAACACTCTCACAAAACTCGATAGCTTCGGTTGCGAAAGCATCCTCGAATCTCTCCCGCTACTCTGGCTGTACTTGATGAGAAATGCCACCGGAAGAAGCAAGTTCAACAAGGCTGTAGCAGTGTTCAAAGAAGAAGAAGAGAGGCAAAAATGCCGAGAGATCATGGAGAGATGTCAAGGGTTTGGTTGGCCGACGGGAGAGATACAGAAACAACTTGGGCTGTAGCAAAATTCGAGGTCAATTATTTAGGCATCGACAACGCTTGGATGTACGTTCGTCTCATCATCAACAAAGATCCTGTTGAAATCGTTACAGAGCTCACGAGGTCCACTATCTCAGAGCAAATAGAGAATTAAGATCTCACAGCAAATACAGAATCAAGAAAGAAAAGAAAACACTGAGTTTGTCTTTTCTATAGAAAAGTTAAGAGAGAAAAAGTGGAGTTTGACTGGAAACAAGGGGTCTACGAGATGCAGGTGCACAAAACTGCAATGCAACTGGAACCCCGCCAACCACTTTTCGATAACGAGATAATAACTCCTTGAAAGTCGGTATCGATCCTTTGTGCGCCTTCTTTCGCCATGCTGAGAAGGAGACGGATGTGCTGTAAAAATAAAAAAAAATAAAAAAAGACTCCTATCGAGTCGGAAGAATTCTCCCCACCAAGAAGTAAGAAAAACTCCAAGGCTGGGGTTCTAGTGGCTCTGGGCCAAGAGTGAGGTTGTGTGTTTCTTCTTTCTGTCAAAAGGGCTTATTTGGGGTGAGGGGTGATAAAATTCACTTCGAGACCGAGTGACTTCATGCCAAGAAGCTTCATCTACCAGGCATAGCCATAGCCAAAATCTTGCTGAGGCACGACAGGATCGAAGTTGTAGTCGAATGGAGCGTTGGGTTCGTTGAGAAATCCACCTGGAACCCGAGCAGGAGGTGCTGCGTTAACAGGGAGCCGCACGACCGGCTCGTTGTGCATCAGGGGAGGAGCAAAGGCTTGGTTCAGTTGTTGGAGTATCTCCTCATCATTGTGATTCCAGACAGGCTGATTCTGTGCAACTGGCATTGCGGCAGGCGCTCCGTACAACATTGGCTCATAGAACAAGGGGTCGTTGTTCAAGAAGTTGTTTGCATGTGCCTGGCGATTACGGTCGAACGGCATTGCGAAGCCGAATCCGTGAGCAGCCATGTTATTTCTGTCGTTCGCATACAGAAAGGGATCCCGCTGTTGAAAATCGTCGATGAAGGGATTCACTGGGTCCAGAGCGATACCACGACCGGGTCGGACATTGGCAGCGAGACCTGCAGGAGCAGCTGCTTGGTCGCCCATGCCGGGACGTCGAAGACCTGCAAAGAGTGGCCCAGGAACACGTCCTGCGCCAGGTCGCTGGCGAACACCAAACAACGGTGCACGGACAAAGGGGCGGCGACGATGCTGGGCCATCTCTCCCTGGTGTATAAGCTGATTGACGTCAGGAATTGGGCGTGGTAGAGTGGGTGGTCTCTCCACTTCCTTGACGTTGTCGGAGAAATTGATGTCAAGATAATTTTTGTCAAGCTCAGGGTGGTCACGGAGAACCTCGGCCTGAGCAGCTTCAGCAGCTGCATTGACCTCTTGTTCGTGTCTACCTTCAACGGTCATGTTGACATCAAAGGTGGGGCATGGGTTGGGGGGTTGAAAGTGGGCGTAGTTAGCAGTCACATCCTTGCCACAGAGATAACACTGCAAATTGCCGCACGTTGGACAAGTCATCTTGTTGCAGCCCTCACTTTTGATGAAAGACCTTTTGCATTTGTTGCAATTGCGAATGAGGGCCTTGCTTCTTGCTTCCTCGATTTTGTGACGATGAGTGAGAGCGGCATCCTTGGAGCGCTTGCGCTGATTTTCTTCGCATGAGTCGGGGATGTGGGTCTCTTCCTTGCACTTGCGGCACGAGGTGATACCGCAGTCGAATGATTGACAATGGAACTCGAAATCGATCTCGATAGGTAGACAGACGGTCTTGAAGTCGCAGAATGGGCAAGCTTCGACGTCGTCAATACCAGCAGTGCGAAGGTCGTCTTCCTGACGCAGATGCATGAGCTCGTCGACCAGTGCGTCGGCATCCGGAACAAGGCGGAGTTGAGGCTCGTGGAAAGTGTCGTCGCAACCACCGGGACAGGCGAGCTTGAAGCTGGACTGTCCCACCTCTGATTCCAGGTAGATCTTCATGCATTCGAGGCACACAGAATGGGCATCTGTCGAAGCGCATTTGACAACTCTGTTGGAAGGAAACTCATCAAAACAAGCAGCACTGTGACCAGTCAGCAGTGTAAAAAATGTCTAGACATGAGAGAAGATGGATGACTTACCATTCGACGACAGCACCGCTGGCTTTGGCTTGTTCCAGATTTGCCACCTCGTCCAGAGTTTTTGCGGCGGCTTCCTCTTCTGCTTTCTTCTTTTGAGCAAGGTTCTTGCGAAGTTGAAGGTCCCATTCGGCGGCGGCTTTCTTGGCGGATTCGAATTGCGCCTTCAGGATTGGGACGTTGGCTTTGTGGTCCTTTGTGGTTGCAAGAAGGTCAAAGTCAACGTCCTTCAAGGGTCTCCGAGGAGTCTTGCCAAATGGACGAACGTCAGCATGTTTTGCCTCGTTGAGAGCAAGGTAGGTGGCGTAGAGATGTGTCTTGGTCTTCTGGATTTTCCTGATGTACTTGACGGGAATAGTATTGAACTCATCCTTGAGCACTTCGATGCTGGAAGTTGTTAGCGGAAATTATTGTGAGCATAGGGTCAAAGCGCTCACATGGTGTCCTTCATTTTGCCTGAGAAAGTGCACTGAGGGTTAAGCAATGAATTCTGCTCGGCTTCTTCGGCCGCCTTCTGCTCACGCAGCGCAGTCTGTTTGGCGGCTTCTTCTGCTGCGCGCTTGTCGCGTTCCTTCGGGTAGGGCGCGGCAAAGAGGACCTCTATGACTTGTTCAATGTCGTCTTGGTGAGTTTCGAGGAGCTGAGTGACATGGTCTTGGGCGACGTCCGGCACAATGTCCAGGACACGATCGAGTAGGCCGCGTTCGGGAGTAGGAGGTGTGTCGGTGATCACGATGGCTTCGTTTGGGAAGTCGTCTATGTCGACATGATACAAGTCCTGGATGTCTTCATAGCCGAATTGGAGAGGTGCATCAATGTCCTCGTCGCCGCTCTCAATCGTCTCGGGTGTGGCTGCCGTTGCACCGGCTTCAGCCTGTGGAATACCAGCGTGCTCGTCCTTGACAATCAATCCAGTGCGCATCAAGCCTTCCATGTTATCCTGTCCAAAGTAGTCGTCCTGATAGTAGTCTGGTCCTGAGTACATGTTGTTATGGCGAGCCAACTTCGGTGGTCGAGCAAATCTGTCCAGGTCGTCTTCACTGGAGTCTGAATTGATCGAGATCACATCATAAGGTCTCTTGACAGCCGCCATGACTTACGCACGCCGGTCAATGCACTGTAATTGGTATGGAGTGCGGCTGCGCGCTTGACAGAGGGCGTGGCTGAATTGAGCGGCGCGGCTGAGGTCGGACGGATTCGACGGCCAATTTGAGAGATCGTCAAGTTTCACGAACAAAGCCTTGTTTTGCACAAGTGTGAGTGTAGGTATGGTTGTAGGTATATGCAAATCTGGAAGCGGCAGTGTTGTGATGGGGCTTTGAGAGGCACAGAGAGGACGGAGAGTTTTGACAGCGATAGGTTGTTCATCGAGACAGCGGTGTTGCGGAAAATTGGTCAGTCATGCGATCTCACAAGGCAACCACTTCGTCTTTCAATTCTCTTTTATTCCGCGCACATATGAGGGAAGATCGATGGACTTTGAACAACAAGGCGGGCAAGAAGGGACCTTTGGCGGTGCCTTGTCATTCCGACGGCCGGCGACGGCGTTTACGTGTAACACAAGAGGCAGCCTGCGATGCGCATCCGAGAGGGCATACATGAACTAGCAGGCGGCCAACCTTCGATTTATACTTGCCTGGCTCGCCCAACACTCCGGTTCTCATGTCGCTAGACTGCAGAGAAGGACGATGAAGGAGCGGTCGAGGTCGAGGCCACAGCGCGACATGCGAGGCGAGACAATGACGCTTGCAAAACTGCTGGGTCCCGAGCCAAATACCCGTCACCATCATCGGACAAGCTGTCTTTTACCACAAAAAACAATCTCAATTGCCATCATTCGACAAAGCAAAACTCAACTGACGTAGCAGATAGCTTGGCCATGTCTGCACAACTACCTGACCGCAAGAGCTCGAACATCGAGCTCACCCAACTGACCCATGAGGAAGCTGTACATCAAACCGAACTGAACAGTATCGAGTGGAAAGGTCCCCTGTCTCTGGAGGCATACCTTCGCAGGGAAGAGCACCTAGGGAAACAAAAATTGGTCCGTGATGGCGGACTAACTCCTTGGGCCTTGGTAACAAAGGACGGTAGTCCTCGTTCTGTCCTCTCCAGCTGCGAAACCATTCGCAAGAAAGCTCTAGTTGCCCAGAATGGCCAGATCAATGAGGTCATCTGTCATGGTGTTGCCAGTGTATTTTGCCCTCCGGAGTACCGCGGGAAAGGTTATGCTGGGAGGATGATAAAAGATCTTGGAGAGACGCTGTCCAAGTGGCAGACAGACGGACACGAGTGTTTGTTTAGCGTATTGTATTCAGACATTGGCAAGGTAGGTCAATGGAGTGTGAAATTGCATGCCCAAGTCATCACTGACCGACTACAGCAATTCTACGCTGCACATAAATGGAAGCCGTTTCCGTCTGCCCACATCTCTCTTCCTCCAACAGCAAATTCGCAAGACACTCCCCTACCCGAAGCCAAGAGCCTTTACTCCAGCGATCTTACTGACCTCTGCGATGTCGACTTGACACTCGTGCGTAAGAAGCTCATGAATGCAGCGACCTCGGGCAAGACTATTGCCTCGATCGTGCCCGATGTTGAGACTCTCTCCTGGCAGCATGCTCGTGAAGAGTTCGTCGCAAACGAGTTGTACGGCAGGGCTCCTGATATCAAGGGTGCAATCGTCGGTACCGAGCAAGGCAAGCGAGTCTGGTGTGTATGGATGAGAACGTGGTATAGCAGCGACCCTCAAAGGACCAAAGACAACTCGTTGAATATTCTTCGACTTGTGGTGGAAGATGCTGAATACACCGACTCATCTGCAGCATCCGATGAGGGCGTGGAGAAAGCGAAGGGTACATATGTAACTGCAGCCATCGCTTCACTTCTGGCTGCAGCTCAAGCGGAAGCTAGCAGATGGCATGTGGGATCGGTCGACATATGGAACCCATCATCTGCAACCCTGGCGGCAGCAAAACAGTTGAATTCTGCAGCAGAAGTCACTCACCGGGAAAAAGACAGCATTGCGAGTTTGAGATGGTATGGTGAAGGCTCGATCGAGACGATTGAGTGGATGGACAACGAAAAATATGCCTGGTGCTGATTAAGAGCTCGACAGGTGTTCGCAAATGTACATATACTGTCTGACTCGATAAAGAAAATGCTCATAGACATAGATACTTCACATACATGTACTCTTCCGATCATTCTCCTTCGTTGAGGTAGCCTTAGCATGTGTCGTGGGCGCTAGAGAAATTTTGTGGTTGGATCATTCACGTTTTGCATCGTGGAGGATTGGGAACCAAAAGTTCAAGCGGAGCCGACAGTTGAGATGTCGGCGACAAAGGACGACGAGGCACGACAAAGAAAGTTGGTGCTGCAAGACATGTGAAGATGGGTGTTGAAGAAACAGGCAGATGCACGTCTCGTCAAACAGAAGCAGCAAGTTCTGCGACAGAAGGAATTGCCGACTTTCTTCAAGCTTGAATGTCATTGACCCCACCATTGCACATCTCGGGCATCATTGTGTTGATTGGGCGGGTAGTAGTGAATCTTCCTCCATGTTTGCTACTCGAGCGGCCGAGTTGCATTTGCCTTGTCATGCAGTTCTTCGATCCACTGCCTTAGATGCCGGGTGGTTGCTACGAGTGGACGTTTACCGTGTTCAAACTGGAGGCGCAGTGCAATTCGCAGCCACAAAAAGAGCTGTGGCTGAGCTGTCCCGCCCGGATGCGATGGTCGCAAAGTATATTCTTGACATCAGTTCCATCTCGCAACGTGCCGAGGAGTCGAGCAAGACGAAAAGGAAGACATAGTTGATCGGAAATGCGGATCAGCAGGGAATGACGATGGCAAGTGCTGGGAGGCCGGAATGGCATGTTTGAATCAAATGGGCAAAAGTCGTCCCAACAAACGAGGTTCGAGGGTGATTCGAGCTTCTGCTGGTGCGCGTCTTCTGGTGGGCGCAAGCCGCCGGCAGCAATAACAAGCTCGCTCAAATAACTGCCAGAATCCTTCAACTCTGATTCGCGTCGTGTTCCCTGCGCCCTCTCTGCCAGTGACATTTTCCTTCTCAATCGTCTTGTCCATGTGCAATCGATCGGCTTGTTGAATTCTTCATCGTCGCTGACCGACATTCTATCGTTGTCTTTGTCTCTGGCTTTGCCGAAGCACCCACTTTCAGAAGTCGGTCGTCTCTGCCTGCTGTCTCCGCTCCACCTTCCACATCCAAAGGCCAAAGCCCTCATTCAAGCCACACCATCTTCTCCTCATTTCTCATAACAACAACATCCACATTTCTACCTACCACTCGCCCATCGACCGCGACTTCTGTCCCCGTCGCCGCAGTCCAGAGAGTCTTTCTCTCGTACGCGTCTGCTCGGTCATATTCCGGCGCGCCCTCCTATTCCCCTCCATCGCGTGCGCCTCCTGCACCACAAAGGTGTATGCCTGTTAGACGCCGCCAACCATGAGCAACAACGAGGATGCCGCCGTCAGCGATCTCTGTCGCAAGATAGAGCGTGAAAAGACGCTGATCGCCGGCTTCAACTCGATGCGACAGGCTACCAACAACAGCCAAGTCAACTCACGTATCGACTCGCAGGTCCGCGATGCTCAAAGGAACCTCAAGTACTTTGAGAAGACGCTGCAGGACTTGCAGTCCCGCAAGCTGGGCGACCACATGTCCAACATGAACCTCTCCAACGACTCCGGCCCGCCGCCGCCCTCGCACCAAGACGATCAACAAGACCCCGGCAGCTACGGGACTCCCGGTCCGGGCGGATACAGTCAAGGTGGTGGCAATGGTCTGATGCCTCCTCGCGCTCCCTACGCCCCGCCAGCGCCCGGCCAGGGTGGTCTCAAGAACAGACCCAACTACAGCAGATTGGACCTCATCAAGGCCGAAACACCCCATCTCGGCCCACGCATTCAGCTCATGCTGTCACAACTCGAGTTCAAGCTCAGTGTCGAGAAACAGTACAAGGATGGTATCGAGAAGATGGTGCGCTTGTACCAGCTCGAGGGAGACCGTAAGAGTAGGGCAGAAGCAGAAGGGCGTCGCATCGAGAGTAGCCAGAAGATCCACCTTCTCAAGCAGGCTCTGAAGCGCCACGAAGACTTGCACGTCGCGGATATCAGCACCGACATGCAAGACGACGACAGCTTGAACATACCCAGTCAGCGCAAACCCCTCAGCGGATACCTCTCCATCCGGATCCAGGCCATTGCCGACGTCGACCATGCCGCGACTGGTAGATTCTCGCGCGGACCAGAGACATTTGTCATCCTCAAGGTCGAGGACAGCTTCAAGGGTCGTACAAAGGCCACACGCACAGATCGCTGGACCGACGAGCAACACGACTTTGACATTGACAAGGCCAACGAGATTGAGTTGACCGTCTATGACAAGGCAGGCGAGCACCCCATGCCCATCGGTATGCTGTGGGTGCGCATCTCGGACATTGCAGAGGAGATGCGTCGCAAGCGTATTGAGACCGAAGTTAAGAACTCTGGCTGGATTTCTGCGGACCACATGGGCGACTCAGGCCCACGTCCCGACACGCAGTTCTCTCCTCCTCCGGGAAGCTCTGGCGCTGGCTCGGCACACGCTGGCCAGCAAGGTCCCCCCGGAGGCTTCGGTGGTGGTCCAGCTCCTCTCACCAACCCAGTTGTAATTGACGATTGGTTCTCACTCGAGCCTGTTGGCAAGATCAAGCTCAACTTGAGCTTTGGTTCGTTCCCATTCCTCGCTCGCAATTTGACAAGGCTAACACTTTTCAGTCAAACAAACACGAGAACGCAGACCATTCGATGTCGGCCTTGGGCGTAAAGGCGCTGTTCGTCAGCGCAAGGAAGACGCCGTCGAGCAGTACGGCCACAAGTTTGTTCAGCAGACTTTCTACAATGTCATGCGCTGCTCGCTGTGTGGCGACTTCCTCAAGTACACGGCCGGCATGCAGTGCTCTGACTGCAGATTGACCTGCCACAAAAAGTGCTACCCGAGCGTCGTCACAAAGTGCATCAGCAAGTCCAACGCAGAATCAGATCCCGATGAGGAGAAGATCAACCACCGCATCCCTCATCGCTTCGAGGCCTTCTCCAACATAGGCGCCAACTGGTGCTGTCACTGTGGTTACATGCTCCCTCTTGGAAGGAAACAAGCTCGCAAGTGTAGCGAGTGTAGTTCCACCTGCCACAATAACTGCATCCATTTTGTTCCAGACTTTTGCGGCATCTCCAACGAGAAAGCGAATGAGATTCTGGGAGAAATCCGCAGAGCCACCAAGGGCCGCCAGGGTACCAGCATGTCGGAGCGCAAGCTGCGCCCTGGTACCTCGAACAGTTTGAGGCCTCCTGCTCAGCCCTCTCAGCCTTCCTTCACCCCCTCTCCTTCTCACCAAGACCAGGCTTCAAACCCGCAGGATAGACCACTCTCCTACGGCAAAGACCGCATGTCAGATGCCTACGATGCTCCACCTCGTACCTCGCAGTACGGCGCTCCGGCCACCTCAGTCGATGCTGCTCGTGCATCCTTCGCCGCTCCTCCATCCCCTCAACAGTCAGAAGCTCGCCCACCTCCCGCTCACCGCCAATACTCGTCTCAATCTGCCGCCGCAGCCGCTGCCGCCGCCCTGTCTGGCAAGCGTACATCTGCCGCAGAGCAACGAATCCCTCCTTACAACCGCTCCTCTACCGATTACCAGAAACAGCAACAACAGCAGCAGCAGCAGCAACAGCAACAGCAACAAGCGTCAAGTCAAAGAAGCTCCACTGCGACCACCAGTGGAGATCAATACTCTTCACAGCGAAACTCCCAGCCCCAGCCTGCAGGCTACAACCCAGCAGACTATGCTGCTGTCAGTGGCTTCCCAGTTCAGCCTCTTCAGCAAGCTCCCCAGCAAGCTCAACCTCCACGTCAGCAATACCCTTCGGCTCCAGCTCAGACCACTCCTACTATCAACACGCCTGCATCACCACCAAGCAAGACTGCAACATCCATGGGTCCTCCTGCAAGAAAGACTCAAGGTGGTAATGTTCGTGTTGGTCTCGACCACTTCAACTTCCTTGCTGTCCTCGGCAAGGGTAACTTCGGTAAGGTCATGCTTGCCGAGACCAAGCAGTCCAAGCAGCTGTATGCCATCAAAGTTTTGAAGAAGGAGTTCATCATTGAAAACGACGAAGTCGAGAGTACGAGGTCAGAGAAGCGTGTCTTCCTCATCGCGAACAAAGAGAGGCATCCTTTCTTGACCAACCTTCATGCTTGTTTCCAGACTGAGACCAGAATCTACTTCGTCATGGAATACGTTAGTGGTGGTGACTTGATGTTGCATATTCAGCGTGGCCAGTTCGGTACCAAGAGAGCTCAGTGAGTTAAGAATATTTGTTGAACGCGAACACTGCTAACATTCCACAGATTCTATGCTGCAGAAGTGTGTTTGGCGTTGAAGTACTTCCACGAGAACGGTGTCATCTACCGTGATTTGAAGCTGGACAACATCCTCCTAACGTTGGATGGACACATCAAAATCGCTGATTATGGTCTCTGTAAGGAAGACATGTGGTACGGCAGCACAACCAGCACGTTCTGCGGTACTCCCGAGTTCATGGCGCCCGAGGTAAGTTCTACGCTGGTTTATGCTTGTTGATCATTTCTAATGCATTTGAACAGATTCTTCTAGACAAGAAGTATGGCCGTGCTGTCGATTGGTGGGCCTTCGGTGTCCTCATCTACCAAATGCTTCTCCAACAATCGCCATTCCGCGGTGAGGATGAAGACGAGATCTACGACGCTATTCTGGCAGACGAGCCTCTCTACCCTATCCACATGCCGCGCGACTCGGTATCAATCCTGCAGAAGCTTCTTACACGTGAGCCCGAGCTCCGTCTGGGTAGTGGACCTACCGATGCTCAGGAGATCATGAGCCACCCATTCTTCAAGAACATCAACTGGGAGGATATCTACCACAAGCGCGTACCTCCACCTTTCTTGCCTACCATTAAGGGCAAGGCTGATACCAGCAACTTCGACACCGAGTTCACGAGCGTTACACCAGTTCTTACACCTGTACAGTCAGTGTTGACTCAAGGCATGCAAGAAGAGTTCAGAGGATTCTCATACACGGCCGATTTCGTTTGAGCGCATTCAGGAGCAGTCTCTCGGCAGACGAGCAGGAGCCACGTTTGACATTCTTTATCGCCGCGGACGCCAGCGTGGCATATCCAGCGCGACGCGTTCATCGCATCCTTTGCTTCACATCACCCTAGTCGTATGGGTTTTCAATAAATCCCTGTCTGCTTTTACGGCGCGCTCGAGACGTAGACAAAGATACCATGCAGGACGTCTAAAGAAAGAGGAATGACATTACGCTCAGGTACGGCAGTATATTAGACACGACGCTTGAGCAAAGTGTGTCAAGAAGCTCATCTGGTGCACAATTGGAGATTTGTTTTTTTTGGACGGAAACACGCAAGTCAAAGAGAATTACGGATATAGAACTTATCATCATCACCACAACGTTGTAACGGCCTATGAAATCAGTAATTGACGATCAGTTTTGTGTTCTTGTTCGATATGTGTTGCTCTACGTGAATCTAGTTGGCTGTGAAGGTGATGTCCTGGCTAAGGCCTTGATGACGGTTTTCTTAATGTCAGTTCAAAGTAATGGAATGCAGCTCCGTGCCTTTCTGCATACAGTCAACGGACGAATCATCACCACTCGATGTCCTACTAACATACCGATTTGATCTTCTTGCACTGAAGCTCGCGATACTGGACCTCGTGCCAGATGCACTGGCTTATGACGATGGTTCTTCCCTTCTGAAATTAGCGCAACCGCCACTGACTCGCATTGAAACCGTTGCGGGGAGAGCTCAACCAAGAGATGAGCTGTTCGTCTCGACCTTGTTTTTGCTGGGCGGTGTCTTGCGTCTAGGTTCCTCATCCTCCTTGAACATCTCATTGTCTAATTTTTGTCTACAAACTATACTTGAATCGAGCTGGGTATCTTCGCGACAGTACTGGGAATCTTCAGCATACTACGGCCTTCGCGATTCACCACTGCGGGACGAGCTTTGCAGCCTAGGACTTTCACTTCACTCGGACATCAAGGTGCTTCTTTCACCATGGGAGGAGGACAGCAGCTTCCTCACAGAAATGTGACGACGCATAATCAACCCGTCACAGAGCCAGAATGGAACAAAGATCTTTGGGGTCTCGTCGATATGGGCAGTAACGGCATCCGACTCTCCATAACCGACCAATCTGCACCAACTACCCGCGTCTTGCCTACAGTCTACGCTTACCGCAACAAAATCTCCCTCTACGAAGCTCAATACGATGAGAATGGCACCAAAATTCCCATCTCAAAGGAAGTGCAGGATGATGTGATTTCTATGCTTCTCAGGTTTCAAATATTCTGTGCGGATTTCAGGGTTCCGCCGGAGCAGATTGAGATTGTGGCGACCGAGGCTACTAGAGCTGCTATTAACTCTGCAGAGTTCTGTGATAAGATTAGAGAGGAGACGGGGTTGAAGATGAGGTTGTTGAGCAAAGAGGATGAGGGTAGGATTGGTGCTTACGGAGTTGCGAGTTCGTTTTCTTCCGTGAGAGGTCTGGTTATGGATATGGGTGGCGGTAGCACTCAGATTACCTGGATGATTGCCAAGGGAGGAGAGACGCAGATTTCTCCTGTCAGTGCTGTTAGTTTCCCGTATGGAGCTGCTGCTTTGACTAGACGATTGGAGGATTTGAAGAAGGGCAAGAGTAAGCATCAGGCTCATGAGGCGAGAGAAGAGTTCCGCGCGCAGGTCAAGACGCAGTTCCAGGAGGCGTACAGCAAGATACAGGTTCCGGATGAACTTGTCGAGGACGCGAAGAAGAATGGCGGATTCAGGCTCTACCTCACTGGCGGTGGTTTCCGCGGTTGGGGATATCTCTTGCTTCACCATGAGCAAGTAGCAGGAGGCGGCTATCCCTTCTCCATCATCAACGGCTTCACGGCACAAAAGGATGAGTTCGAAGACACCGAAAAGATGAAGGAGATTGCCAGAGAGGCCAAGGAAATCTTCCGCGTCTCTGATCGTCGTCGCGGTCAAGTCCCTGCCGTCTCCTTCCTCGTCAGTATCCTGGCTACAGCGATTCCACACGGCATCCGCGAAGCCCACTTCTGTCAAGGCGGTGTCCGCGAAGGTGTCCTCTACAACCGTCTTCCCTCGGAGATTCGCGCCCAAGACCCCCTGGAAGTAGCGACTCGCGACATGGCCAAGCCCATCTCTCCGAAACTGGCAGCACTGGTCACCCAATCTCTTCCTGCTGCTGCACACGGACATCCAAGGGTACCAGAGTCGATTGATGTTCACATGATTAGAGCATTCGCCAACATGTTTTACTTCCACGCAAACATGAATAAAGAGGTGAGTTCGACATCGGCGCTTTACAGTACAGGAACAGGCATCCTGTGCTCGACACATGGATCTTCGCATGCAGATAGGGCGCTGCTGGCTCTTATGCTAGAAGCACGCTATGAAGGCGAATTAGCCCCTCGCGAGATTGACTACCGCAACCAACTCATCCGCCTGGTTTCAAACGAGGAAGCATGGTGGACACAATACATCGGTGTCATTGGTCTTATCCTGTCCCGCGCTTTCCCGGCTGGAGTAGTCCAAGATGACCTTTACGACCTCCACACTCGCACAATTCTCAAGAAGCCAGAGATCCGCATCTCGTCTGAGTACGTGGATAACCTTGGAAAGAGAGGTGATAAGGAAGGATTGATGGTTACATTTACTCTGGTGTGGGCGACGGAGAATAGAGATGATCCTATGGAGGTCAAGGAGACTTTGGAGAGACACATCAAGGACCTCATCAAGGTTGGGAGGAAGAAGCATGCGATCAACGGATGGAGGATCAAGGTTGGGGCGCAAGTCAAGGATGATTATCCTAATGATGTATGATGAGTTGAAGTCAACACGACATGGGAACTTTGGCGTTCAGGATGTAATTTATACAAACCAATAAATACATCAGCTTGCATTTACGCGAAGGATGAAGTCTACAAGCCATAGCAGACCGCCAGTATCCAGTATGTTGTTGGGCAGCTCTACATATGTGCTTGCATGCATAAGCTATCATCTCACTAGAGACAGCACGATGTCAACGTTTTCCAAGCGGCCAAGCAAGGAAGAATGACAGGCTGGTCTGTGATTGAGGGAGCGAACTGCAGCTTACCTGCACCCCCGCGCACAAGCCTCGGCTCAGGCATCAGGATAAAACAGCCGAGTATATCAACCACGTAAACACCAACTCCATCGTTTACGACATTCTTCTCTCTACTTTCAAATACTGAATAGAATCCGTCCAAATCCAGTGAACTTTTGAATATAGCAATGTCTTCCTTTGAGGAGAAATTCGAGCAAGCGGTTAAAGATGGCGTCTTCCCAGGCGCCATCCTCATGGCAAGAGATGTATCCGGTAAGCACCCTTCCTTACCACATCTCAAATGATCAGAGACTGACGTAGAATGCGAAAGGAAAACTCGACTATGCAAAAGTATTTGGCTCTCTCTCCATGGACAAGGATGCTCAGCCTCTTCAACTTGACAGCATCCTCTTCCTAGCCTCGATGACAAAACTCCTCACCTCTATAGCAGCAATGCAATGTGTAGAGCGTGGTCTTATTTCCCTGGACACCGATGTAGGAGATTTGATCCCATCGCTCGCCGCCCAACCAATCCTACATGGCTTTGACGCAAACGATAAACCCATCTTGAGCAAACGCAAAAACGCAATCAAATTCGTGCATCTACTCACTCATTCCGCGGGAACCAGCTACGATAAAATGGTTCCAATGCTAGAAAAATACAGAACTCAAATCGGACAACCGGAAAACAGAGCCACGATGGAAAATAAATGTGTCTATCCACTGTTGTTTGAACCGGGTACTCATTGGAGCTATGGAACCGGCACAGATTGGACGGGTAAAATCATCGAACTCCTCACAGGAAAAACATTACAACAATACATGGATGAAAACATTTTTACTCCTCTGGGCATCTCACGTATTCAATTCACCCCGTACGTCACTGAAGAGATGAAAGTCCAAGCAGCTTCCATCGCCCTTAGGATCCCAGATGGAAAGTTGGTAAACCTACCCAGAAGCAAAAACATAGACTTTGGAGATCTGGAATGTTTCGGCGGTCATGGAGGTTATGCCGACTTGACGAATTACTTCAAAATCCTAGAATCCCTTCTCTTGGACGATGGGAAATTACTTTCTCCCTCTAGCACCGCAATTTTTTTCTCACCACACCTGTCAACACCTTCTCGAAAGGCTATAAATACCATTTTCGCACAGCCAGAAATCTCTGCTGTATTCGTGGGAAGTTTCCCGGAAAGTGTAGAATATGATTGGGGGATTGGGGGTGTGGTGTTGAGGGAAAATGGCGAGAAGAGGGGAAAAGGTACAATGGCTTGGAGTGGGATGCCGAATTTGTTTTGGTGGGTTGATAGGGAAAAGGGTGTATGTGGACTTTTTGGTACGCAGGTTTATCCGCCTGGGGATGGGAAGGTTGGGGAAATGATTGATCTTTTTGAGAGGGAGGTTTATGAAAGGGTTGAGGGTGGAGGTGGTGGGGCGAAGTTGTAAGAGATACATGCATGTATGATGAGAAGATCACGTCGAATAGATACGAAAGATCTACATGCTTCTGTGAGTGAGATGGTTGATTCGACATGCAAAATTTTTCTTATGTGGAAGCACAACGTACTATTCCTTCTTTCCTCAATAGCAGTCCACTGACACAATAGCAGCACTACTCCATGGAACCTCCACCTTGACAATCCCCTGCCCATCGACTTTCACCCCCTCTCCCCTAGTAACATTATGCAACCTCACAGCCTTTCCCATATTCAATTCATAATTATAACTATTTCCATCCCAAGTGATCCCACTCAGAGCATCACTACCATTAGCCAACAACCTCTGCACCACACCACCTTTACATCCACTCGGAAGAGAAAATTCATAGCTCTCGACCGGGCGAGCAAAGAGTGTTGTGTAATTGTTCGCCGTGGTGTTGTAGGTTTGAAGTGAGACGATGAGGATACGTGACAGAGAGTTATCGATGTGAGCAGTGTAGAATGAGGTATTTGCCGAGGAAGCATTGAGATGGGTTATCTTGAGAGAGGCGGCGGGGTGGGGTTTATTCATCATGGCTGCTACGGCTAAGTTGCCATAATAAGGGGGTTTTGTACCGATTGTGGTGATGTTTGTTTGGATGGGTTGCCAGGATTGGTAACTATTACTTTTTGTTAGATTCTTGTTGATTTACAGGAGAGAAGAGGAGAAGAGGCAGGAACTTACCGATAATTAGTTCCCTGATGCATGTGAGAGCGAGAAATGTTTTGAGATGCGAGATAGACGTTCCAATCTACACCCCACAGCGCAGCGCCAAAACTGTTACTTAAACCAGGACGTCCCTGTCTAGCAAGGGAGTTGTGTTCGCCGAGGATGTATGGTGCGTCAGGAGCCAAGTCACCTCCAAGAGCTGCAATGTTACTCGAAAGATTGAGGTGACCAGCAGCTTTTGCAATGACATTTGTGTGATTCATCAGAGTGCCTTGGAGAGTGATACCAGGGTCCGTGGAGACACCCATGTAGTTGTGGGCAGAAATCAATCCGATATCTTTGTCTGCGTTGAGGTCTGCTTCAAAGGCTTTGAGAGGGTCAAGGGTGAAGTATGCATTGGCAGGTCCAACACCAGCGAAACTAGGAGCCATAAATTTGGTGCCTGCAAGCTGAGGGCAGGCTTCTTTGACAGCTCGCTCAATCTGCGTCGTGCCATTCAGCCACTCCTCGACATACTGAGCTTCCGTGTAGTTTAGAGGACGGTAGCCAGAAGCGTGGAAGAGATCGGGCTCATTGCCATATTCCCAGTACGCAAGGTCATCACCAATTGCTCTGCAAGCATAAGGAGCAGAAGCATAAGTCGCGGCTCTGGCTGCAGAAGAATTGGCACCCAGGTTGAAGCCATGGACGTATTTCGTCCCCTTTGGCATGGTCTTGTAGGATTCGAAGAAGGAAGGGCCAATGGTGATGATGGTTGGGTAATCGGCTGAGATGTTTGGTCGAACTACACCCACAAGACCAGTCTTTTGGTTCTCATCAAAGATTGCAATGTCTCTGTTTTTGGTATTAGTACGAGTGCGTGCACATCATAGGCATGGCGAAATCTCACTGAGTATTACCTCCAACTCGAGCAATGGGGAAAGAGCCTTGGAGTCTATCGAGATTGTTCAAGAGATTGTACGAGAACTCGTTTGGATGCGAGAGGTTTCCTGAACGGTTCAATGATCAGCACTATCTCATAAATCTGAAGAAGCAGTCAATTAACTTACCAGCAAAGTCAGGCCATGACGACAACTCAAAAGAAAAGGACACAAATGAGTCCAAAGGAATACCAGCATTACTTGGAGCAGACTCTGAAAGTGCGATCGGATTTGGTCGAGATTTCAAGGTGGCAGCCTCTGCTTCCAGCAAGGTCGCGAGGCACCAAACAAAGAGAGAGCGCCTGTTGAGAAACATTTCTATTTCGTATGTGCTGTATACAATGAGGTCTTTCAAGAATGGTTTATACAACCCATCGGCAACGGAAGCATCAGCCGAAACATGATCTGGCAATTGAACTCGCTTGGTCTTGACCGTAAACAGCGTGCCGGCTTGACGATCTGCAGTGCACTGATGTGGGGGAGTGGCTGGGCCGTGGGGATGTTGCGGAGAAGGTGGGGTAAGACCTATTTTTCCGTAGTCAGTCCTTGATAATCTTGCAGTCAGGGCTCGGGACCACTTATAAAAAAGTAATTGGCCACTCCTTCCGAAGAAAGAATGGCACCAGCGCACCAATGCGCTCCAGACAGCCCCTCCTCCACTTTCCGCAGAAACACACCACAATTCGATTTTCACAATCTGCAAGTCCCGAGAAGAACACATTGAAGTCCCGAATTTTGACGATCTACATCATCGCCATGCTTTCTCCTCTGCATACGGCGGCCTTTGAATGTGCGTCACGAGGGATAGTGCAGAGCCGAGGCGTACAGCAGACAAGCCGGAGCTTTGACACTCACTCGAGAGAGGTCCCGCACGTACAACCTCAGCAGATGCACTTTCCCATCGATCAGCATGTCAAAAACCGTGGATGAGTGCGTCAGATAGGCACGACTAGTCGAACGTCTCGGCCCTTCATAGTGTCTTCTCATCAACCAGAGATTTTCCAAACAAGATGAAGCGTGAGCGCATCAAACTTCAGAAGAACCATCGCTATCCCAAGTTCTGAACGACCTCATTCAAAATCCTTGGTTCAGTCTGACATTAGCTGGCTCATATACCTCACCGCTTCACCAGACTTCCAGGGACTCTCGGTATCAAACTCTGCTGCTTCCTCTCGGTGTGTTGTAGCGTTCTTCTCAGAGACAAGTCTTTGGTTTGTTCTCCGGCCAGCAAAAGCCAGCGTCGAAGAGCATTGATACGTGGGAAAACGCGAAGTGGACAAAGTACATCCGTAAAACCCACTTCCTTCTTTCGCAGTGTACTGAGAAAGGTATGATGCCAGACAGACACTGATGAAGATACTGTAGGCGAGTATGTCGGCGCTCATCGTTGACTCCGCGGTCGAAGCAGAGACTGATGATTGACGCGGCTGGTCAGAACAATGACTTGGATGTCAACTCTGCTGATAGCTGAACGCTATTGGCAGAGGCTTTCTGGCTGTGGTTGAGAACTGCGGCGGATGAGAGACGGTCGTGCGAGCACGGTAGGGCTTGTACGGGATCTGTATATGTTGCCTGACAGGTTGATAGACGACGAAGAGCATCGATCATGAATGCGTGATGAATTCCACCCTGGTATGGAAGAAGAGCGGACATTGAAAGTACATCAACCGCTTCCAAGGCGACCGAGAGGGGACGAAACATCACAGAAGCCGGAGACTTTGGCATGCCATAATAGACTGTGCCACTCTGTGCCTCTGTTTGTAGCTTGACGTCCTTGCTACGCTTTCGCGATTCTGACAGGTGGCGTACAAGCATATTGTGAGGCTCAGAGATTGACACGGTCTGTTTGGAAAAGCATGACCAAGCTCTTTCTGCAATGTCCGGACTGATCTCCCGACCACCAGGGTTGCAGGCACCGAGGTGCTCATGATGCTTTACAAGGCCGTCTACATCCAGGCGGAGATTCATCTTTGCTGAACAAGCTCCCCGAACGCCCTCTGTACAAGCAGCAAAACACATGTAAGATCCCAAAGACGATCCTCATACAAGGTGTCCGACAAGGTTTCCTCATCTCCTCCGAGCGCAATCCAGAACGGCAGACCAGAAGAAGCTGTCCATAGATGACCAGAGCATGTTGTCCAGATGGTAAAATCGACGCGCGCCCTCTAAGAAGGTCTTACCAGCCAGACGCATGATAATACCAATTAAACGCCTTTTTCATTCCGAAGAATTCCAAAAAGCACCGGACGTCGATATCTCATTTCATTCGCATTGCCCACAAATTCCTCGTGAGAAGAAAAAGAGGCGCCGATGAACTAGTCGAGAAATCGGCAACTTCCTGCAAAGGACCGCGAGACTTGGAGAGAAACCGATGTATGGCTTAGGGTTAAGTTCCGAGGGAGATGCCCATTCGAAGCGCTTGAAATCAACAAGAGCAGTCAGGGAAACCCAAATGAGACCATGCTATGAGGCTCAGGATTATGACTGTGTCGAGATCTAGACGGCAGCAAACAGCTCGCGAGAGATAACGACCATGACAGTGGCTAGACCCCCCTCGTGACTGTGGAGAGAGTGAGACGCGTGGTATGTAGCAGAGAGAGAAAGCAGCAGAGAATTGGAGGAAGAGTTTCCTGAAAGCCTGGATCCAAAGTGTCAGCAGTGATATGACCAGTTTTTTCAAGACCGAGGACGATGAATTTGACGCGAACAGACATCGAGAAATAGTTTGTGAAAAGAAAGAAGAGTTCACGCGTAGCATTCGCTTTCATAACATCGCGGTGGCCGGGCAGACGCGCCAGAATGCCAAGACCTCGCGTGATGCTCGTAATCACATGTCATGAGCATCAACGACAACAGCATCTTCAAACTTCAGGATCATCATCACCGGAATACACCTGTGTCTAAATGACATACATATCTTGAGTCTGGTGATGGTAGTTCCAAATAATTGCGTTCCGGACTTGACTTGAGCTTTTACACGATCTGCCCTTTAAAAGCAAGTGTCACAAATTCCACCACATTCTAACACCTCCTGGTCAGAAACGTGCGATAGATTATGACGCGATAACTGCAAGCTTTGAAAAGAGTCTTCGAGAGATTGATTTTGTTAAAGTTTTGTACACTACATACAGATAAATCGGTCTGCGAAGACCATCTCGAAAGGAAGAAGGGGTATTGTCGTGAGGGAAGGAGATGAGAAGATGAAAAGATATCAGAGAACGCGAAACCAAAGATCGTGCACAAAATCTACACCTGTGGCACCGCAGAATCTGTCGATTCGGTTTGAGCATCAGCATCCTCAGCGGTGGTGTCGAAGTTCTCGGCAGAGTGCAGAATCTTTCTCTTGCCGTTGGCTTTGTAATGCAGCAGAACATCACCACCACCTCGCCAGATGTGTGTTCGAATTGTCGCCAGTGTCATCTTTGGTGGAATAAGTTGACCGTTGCAGTATAGCTCGAGATAATCTTCTGGTGGCATGGCTGTGGCCGGGTCTTGTGCGGGTTCAATTCGTTCGGCGACATAGCCCAGGATCTTGCGAGCACGTAGCATACGATTGGCGTTGAGACGATTGTTACTGTCGCGTTTGTTAGCTGGGTTCGGGAGTGTTATCGCAAAAGGTACATACCCATCTGCAGCAATACTTGGCAATACATTCTGCCATGGCTCAAGTACGAAGCTGATTTTGACAAGATCCTTGAGCGGAATCTGGTTTCGTAAGAGAGCATCACCGAGCCACATGGGCGCAACCTTCTCAATCAGATCGGCCATCTCGCCTGTGCTGCCGACCTTGCCCTCGAACAGGTCAGCCACGCCACCGGCTTCTGGTCGCTCTTCCTGGATGAGAATGGTTGTGTTTGGCGGTGGCTTCAGTACTGGCGTCTCGGAAGGCAACGATGGCACGACCGAAGTGGGCAGTTCAAGCTCTTTTGACTGGCCCAACGCTCCCCCCGCAGCATCTACAGCAGCTGCTCGTTGAACCTGTGCCTGGATATGATCTTCGTAGGCGAAACGAATCTTCTGGATGCAACCGAGGAAGTTCTCGTCAACGACGCGTGAATTGCTGTTGTCAGACGAGCTCTGGGCGTCGGCCTCTGCCTCTTCCTTGGTCTCCTCAACAATCGCAGGCTTATCTTTGTCGTTGGTCGGAGCCTTGCCCAGCTTCTTCATGTTAAAGGACATGTTCATGCGCAGACGTTTACCGAACTTTGATGGGGTGTCAGTGGTCTCGGCCGTCGAGGTGTCCTCTGCAGCTGGTGTAGTAGCAGCTTCGCCAGGAGTTTGGGGTACAAGCTTGGTCTGGCTGTTTGCATTTGTAGAGTTGACGGTTGTTGAAGTGTTCGAGAAGTAGTCGCCACTAATCGAGGATCGGTCTTGTGTGCGCTCGTCGTCCTCATTGGTCAAGCCATCTCTCGTCAAGTTTGGAGAGCCGAGATATGATGAGGCAGTGTCAGCAATGGATAGACCAGGAGTTGCGAAACCAATAGTGTTTGTGTTTGTCGGCCTGAGTGTGTTTGTTGACAGGGGAGCCGAGGGGTCAAGCTTCCAGCCGTCGGCCATGCCGGGGGGCATCTGGATGCTTGTCGGGGCGTTCTCGCGTTCCAACTTCTGCTTCTGCGCCTGTTCCAACAGGTGTCTTCTGTACTGCGAGTCTCTGGAGCTTTCCTCACTGATCAGGTTCGCAAAGAGATAGCGCAGAACCCACTTGCCAAGGTTGATTCGCTGGTCCTCCTTGAAGTCGATGTTCTGATCAATGTCGAGCTCGTCAGCGTACATTTCAGCGTCGAAAGCCGTGTGCTCCTCCAGCGTGATGGCCAGGGTTCCAGTGCGGGTGTCGACAGAGCACCAGTTAGGCACTGTCTCGACCGTGGTAACCTCTGGCTGCACGTCCTCGAGATGCTTCCTGCCGAAGGACTTGATGGGCACACACTTGAGGAGATCCCACAGCAGAACCTCACCAGCGGTATCTTGGGTCAGGACACGCTTCCGGTCATTGAGCATGATGTGCTTGACCAAACCGTTCTGACCTTCAATGGCAAAGTCGGGAGTGTGTCTCAGGGGCTGTGTGTGTTCGGCTTCAGTCACCTCACCGTCTGGAGTGGTCTCTCTTGCTACCGGTCTGGGGAAGTATGCAGCGTTGCTGAGTCTGAGGACGTGCTTGAGGGGGATGGAGCGTTTTGCGGAAGGCGGAGGGGAGGTGGGAGAGATGGGTTGCGGCGGGGAAGCGAGTCTGTCAGAGGACGAGTTGACGGGTGGACTGGGGATTCTCGAGCGGGAAGTGGCCAGGCCGAAGCGCTTCTGTTTGTAAATGTCAGGCAGGTCAATCTCGGCACCGTCAGTGTTGACATCAGCCCATCTGTTGATGGTGGGGCGAGGGGTGGCCGTCCAGATGTAGTCGCCAGCAACAGCAAGCTTGTGCACAGCGGTACCTTCCTGGCAGATGGCGACACTCAAGCCTTCCTCCAGCTCCTCGCCGCACCCTCTCGTGTCGGTCTTTGCAACCATGCCGCTCTTGTCGGACGAGTAGAAGACGGAGAGATCGGGGTGATCGGACCACAGAGACCAGACACTGGCATCGTGCATAGTCAGGGTGTTCATACAGCGACCGGCAGTAACGCTCCACACCTTGACCGTCTGGTCGGAACACGCAGACATGACGGTGCAGCCATCTTGACTGATCAAAATGTCGCGCACGATGTCCGTGTGACCAACAAACTTGGTGATGCGCTTGCCCGAGCGCGGGTCCCAGATGCGCACGTTGCTGTCAGGCCCACCACTGGCAAGGATGGAGTGTGTAGCCTTCAGAGCGTAGACGCTGGCCTTCTCTTTGCTCAAGCCGGCCAAGCTCTCATCCTCGCTGACATCGACGCGGAGAGTCTCTCCTGCACCGTTCAGGTCCCAGAGACGGATGTGACGGTCCAGGCCTGCACTGGCGACCCACGAGGCATCTGGCGAGGGAGAAGCCAGCACCTTGACGTAGTCGCTGTGCAGACCGATGGTCTGGGGTGGCATCGAGTCGGTCGCGGCGGGCCGCCATAGCTTGACACTGATGTCTGACGAGGCCGACACCAGGGCCTGGTTGGACTGGGCGAGGACGAGGTCATTGATCCAGTGGGTATGCGCTTGCACCTGGTTGTGCAGCGTCGAGGCGGGTGACGGCGGGGGCTTCGCGTCGACGGCCGTGATCTGGTCCGACTTGTGCTTGACCTCGAAGTTGAGGTCCCATGCGCAGATGACTCCGTCGCGTCCTCCAGAGTAGCTGTGCAGCGTCAGTGTCGCGCCCTGCATTGCGTGTCTCGGTAGTACCTACAGGATCGAGTTGTCGCTGTCTACCGCGAGTCCGTTGACGCCGAGACGGTGGCCTCCTGCCGAGTTCGTGAGAGGGAGCACATAGCTGATCCTCTGCCGCGCTTTACGAGCCATATCCACTACTCTGACATGTAGGTAGACCTGCGAACTCGGTCGGACCTCTCGTCTTCGAATGCCCCGGCCCCCGAACGGCCTCACGCGCCAAGCCGCCTTTCCCCACGATCGCCATGCGGAGAGGCCTGTCCAGCCCGTCGATAGCCGCCACCTGTCAGATCCGAATTCAGAGTCCAAACACGAGGGGAAAGGCGAAACAAGGGGAAAAGGGTCAGCAAACTCAGGTCGAATTATTCCTAGGTATGCTGTGTACACATTATATATCGCCCTTTTTCTGCGCCTAGAAACACCTCGCTTTTCGCTATCACGCTGCCTCAAAAAAAACCCAATGCCTCGTAAACTCACAACGCCCGCTACATACTCGTGTCTTCTTCCGACAATCTCACTACTTCGCGTGAGGTGTCAAGGCCTCTGAGCTCGTCGCTTCGCCGGAAGGGGCTGCTTGCAGATAATCGCCCATCGAGAGGTCTCTCATTGACTCTGTTGGTGGCTCGGTCGCTTCCACTCTACGCTCCAGCTGCACCTTGTGATAGCGTGACGACCCAACCACTCTACCGTTAGGTGCGCGAATTCGGAGTCCATCGTCTGCGGGGTTGGCGCTTCCAAAGTGGAACGGCTCCGTCTGCCCAGCAAGGTACATTGTGTCATCGAGCGTCGGTGCGTGAACCCAAGTCCTCTCTGTTGTTGGGATACCGTTGCGCACATACTCCTTGTAGTCGCCTTCGGTTCCTGGGAACTCTCTGGCTGTGAAGCGAAGTGGCTCTCTTCCAAAGTTCGAGTCCTTGGGTAGCTTGGACAACATCTCGCCGACGAACCACTGCTGGTTGTAGCCAGTTCTGCCGGGAATTTCGTCCGCCGAAATCTCCATCAGCTCGTCTCCGTTTCCAGTTGGGACGAAGTGTCTTGCTGGGAGAACTTCGATGTCGATGATGGGCAGAATGCGATGGTAGATGTCGTGGTTGTGGATTTCGCGAGTAACGACTTCCTCCCGAATGTGATGAATCTGCGGCATCACAGTTTCGTGGACAACAGCTGCACAAGTCAGTCTTCCGATCATTCATTGATGATATACATTGAACATACCTGGAGCCCAATGCTCGGTAACGTCTGTGTCAACAGTGTTTCTCAGGTCCACAATGCCTTCGAGCTGAGGAGTAGCCGGAGCATCCTTCACAAGGTAGTTCTGGTCCTTGGGGAGGAACTGGCCGAAGGCTGGATCCTCGCTCAATGCAGTCTGCTTGGGAGGTGAAGGCAGAGGCTTATCCATACTAAGTCTTGATCTCTGCTCCGTGTTCGAAATGCTTCCCCTGCGACCATCAAGATCGCGTGAGGACTCGACGCCACCGACAGCCTTGCGCGAGACTGCTGTCTGGCCAATGCCGTGCGCCGTAGAGTAAGAAGACGCCGAAGACTGGCGAGATTTACTGAGAGTCGACTTCGTGACGTTGAGGGGAGCGGGCGCATCAGAAGATCCATTCATAATGTTGCGATCAGTAGTGTTTTCGGAAAACTTATCAGATCTCTCTGAAAGTGGTTGAGAGGCAGTGTTGTTGTGATTGAAACCGATCACGTTTGAACTTCTGCGAGCTTTCTCCTTGGCTGCGGCATCTTGAGAGATGGGACTTGCCACGGTCTCGCCCTTGTAAGTGTCAGGCACAGCGGGAACACTGGGTGCCTCGCCAGCATTAATTTGACGCTGATCAAGACTCTTGCGCTTTGTGTCAAGACTTCTTCTGGTCGTGGTTGAGTCGCTTGCAGTGGGCGCAGCAGACTTGCGATCAAGCGACCTTCGAAGCTTGGATCGGGATCTTGCAGGAGACGGCTGCGAAGACTGATCTGTCAATAAAGTCAGCCGTCTTTGCCCAATTTGCAATGCAATCTACTGAGAACTCTTACCTGTGCCTGATATTGGCCTCCCGCCGGTCTGAGCGCTTACACCATTGTCGGCGCGAGTTTGACGACCCGGGCTGCTTGGAGGTGTCGACTCATCATCGTGTCTGTGGAACAAGCTCTTGATCTTCTCGCGAACCGGCATCTTTTGACAAGTGATAATCTCGATGCGCGCGGGGGAACAATCGACCAGTGAGGGGATCAAGGGAGTATGTGATCAATATGCTGAGTAGGTTGCTGCACTCTAGGAATTCCGCGGACAATGTCACTACCGTTCGGGTCGTGTTTCTACCAACGTCATATTATGACTGCCTTCAATAACAGGGAACTCACGCCACGCGCTAGGTGGTGCCGCCCGTGGCCGTGGCCACTGGCGTCGGCTACGATGTTGTCTCACGCAAACCCCGTACACGGTACCGGCCTGCAGTCCATGTAACTACGTTGGTATGACACAATCGGCTGCGGTCTGGAGCTCTCTGGCGAGTCCTGACACATGCACCATCGCACAGAGCAACAATACAAATGCCTGCAGTAATTCTGATTCCTGTTGTACAAACGCCTTTCCTTCCTGGAGCTCGAGCGCAATTCCCATACCGTCGTGCAACCATCACCCGGGGATACGCGTGTGTTGACGTTCAGTATTCCCCTGTTCATGCAGGAAGGCTGTTCGAACTTTACCAGAGCTCCAGGATTTTGGAGCTGTCTCGAATCTCTCGATGATGCTGTGTGACGTCGAGAATTGCGGGGCACTTCACGATTGGCTGACGACGGAAGTTGAGCTTTGTGCTTCCTGTTGATGATCGCTGATTTGCGCGCTGGTGCATTTTCCGGCGGTTCTTAAATCACGGGCCGCCAAAGCTTCGATGCAGACACGCAATCTCGATCCCTGCTTTGCGTCTGCGCTGCGGCTGCCTTAGTGGAGTTCGGTGGCAGATCCGACCAATCGACGGCGGCGTCTAGCGAGCGTGTGCTGAATCCGTCGATGCGAGGTGTTCGTGCTTGCCAAAGTGAGCAGAGCAATCAAGGAAATTAACCAAATGAGAACGGGCTGTTCTAGACAGAAGACGTCGCAATTAACTATTGGCTTCTCCGGACGATCATTGCATAATCTGGCGTGTCGATCAAGACCCAGACCGCTGGGGCTGTTTGTCTGCGAGCCCTCATGCCAAAATGTACACGTATTGATTATGCTTCCCAAACCCATGCCATGAGCTCTACTCTTTCCCTGAGCATCCGAGGGACCGAGATGTCATGAGGCTGTTGGACCCTCTGGAAATAACAGGCTAATGCAGGATACAAGATCTGGTGCACAGCAAGTACCCAGCCACAGTAGTCCAACGGTGCTGTTCCAGCGTCATGAAGTATGCAGCCCTGCTCGCGGTCGTGCATCACCTTCTCTGCGCGTCCGCGGGATATAGCGGGGTCGAGAGCTTTGAGGTCCGCCACGAGGTAAACCAAATCGAGTCTGGCGGTTCGGTTGGTCCGGGTCGTCCGCTCGTTAGTTTGGGATAGTTTTAGCAAGAGGCAGGTTTAAGAATGGGTTTGGGCAAGCAGAGACACGACAGCTATGAGATCATTAACGGCTTTGGGTCCTGGAACCCACTCCGCACTGTGGCTTCTCGGCCAACTACGCAGGAGAAGTGAAAGCCATGATCACATGCTGTGGCTCACGGTGCTCCCAGTCGTTTTAGCCACCGTTGGGGGAAGGAGCAGGGCAGGCTAATCGTCACATCTGCCACTGCCTTGCAAATCGACACGGATGATGTCAATCGTCGAGTGAGGGCAGCCGAGAGCTCCTGCCATCCGGACCTTACAAAAAGAGACCCCGTCGACGTCTCTCTCATCTTTCTTCCTTCCCATCAACACATCTTCCACTCCAAAAACTCCATCACCTTTACACAACTTTCCCACCAAACCACCCCAATCTATTATCACAATGGAATCCGCCAAGGCCGCCGTCGCTGAGTTCATGTAAGCATCCCTTCTTCTATCAGTTCCATCTCGAATGTCTGCTGACATCATTCACTCAGGTCCAAGTCGGGACACCACGACACCACCGTCCACGAGAAGGTCGCCCCCGCTGTCACCCACGAGAGCCATCAGCTCCAGCAGCACGAGCAGATCCAGACCGCCATCGACAAGGAGGTTCACCAGGACCACTACCACACCTCCATCCAGCCTGTCAAGGACCGTGAGGTTCTCCCTGAGCAGCACCACCACAACCTTGCCGCCGTCGAGCACCGCTCGTTCGAGCACGGCAACGACTCCCAAGTCAAGGAGCGCCTTGCTGCCGAGGCTGCCCAGTTTAGAGACCAGCGCACCGAGGTTGAGGCTGTGCACTCTAAGTCGATTGCCCCCACCATCGGCGGTGAGCACATCCACCACCATGTCCACGAGACCATCCAGCCTGTCGTCAACAAGGAGACCATCGAGCCCCACGTTGTCCACACCACCGTCCCCATCCACGAGGTTCACCACAACGCCGCCCAGCACCACACTGCCTCTGCTCTTCCCGCCGTCTCCATGGCCGACTTTAAGAAGCAGGGTGGTGTCCTGACTGGCCGCGAGGAGCGCTACGACGGCTTCGAGGGTGAGCCCCGCACTGTCGGTGGTGCTCACACCTCTACCTCCACCTCCACAACCGGTCTCACTGGTGCTGGCCTTACCGGTGCCGGTGTCACTGGCGAGCGTGACCTCAAGCACGGATCCCACTCTCACTCTTCCACCACCGGTACTGGCGCTGGCCTTACCGGTGCCGGTGTCGCTGGCGAGCGTGACCTCAAGCACGGATCCCACTCTCACTCTTCCACCTCCGAGCACGACTCCAAGCACGGCAAGCCTTCCCTCATGGACAAGCTTAACCCCAAGAAGGATGCCGACCACGATGGCAAGGCCGGTTTCATGAAGTAAACGGTTCGCCTACCTGTTTCCATTGATACCACTATGAGATGATCGTCTTTTCACGACCTCTGTTCACGATTATGAATGTTGTTTCCAGCGCTGGGAGTTCAGCAGTCCTGTAATATACATAGCTCCTCAAGAAAATAATCCTAGTTTCCTATCTTCAATATTGCTTCCTCTTGTTTCCTTATGCAACTCTACACTTGTGCTACTTTTTATAACATGTTTGCTGGCCAGATCTTACCATCATCATTTTGGTCGTTCATACAGCGAACTTGCTCTTGTTGATCTACCTCGTCCCTGACCACACCGTGAACGATCAGCAATCTCGTCTCCCGGCCGTAAACAACCTGAATATTACTCGCGGCTCGTGAGATTGTGATTTTCTGTCGTGTATGTTGCGGTGTATACGTGAGAGGCACTGTATGAGAGGTTGAAGAGCTTAGCTGGAGTTTGGCGATATGTGGTCGTCTTTGTTCGAGTCGTTGGTCTGTGAGCACATGGTGTGGACGGAGGGTATCAACAAGACTTGTCCAGAAACACGAAAATTGATGTTACAGCACTAGAACTCGTGCTGCACATTACAAAGCCTTATACTGTATAATTCATAGCTTGGAGTATATAATAGACAGGTCGGACAAAGACAGAACCTGTTCGTAGACGAGATGCCTTGTCAATGGTTGCGTAAATGCTTGTCGAGGGTACTACCCTGTCACTGTTTCTGCGCTCCGTTCTCAACACGTCCCCTGACCGTTTCTAACACGCGAAGATGATGAAGGTCAACCGAAGCCATCCCCAGCCATCCGAAACCTGCCGTTTCCAAGCCGCCGCCTTCCCTCGTGGACCTGCGACATCACATCTATACTCTTAACCCCCCTGCTGCCCATGATGACGTTCAGTCTGGTCTTATCAATCGGAGTAAGAGGAAAATTCTCATGTGACATTGAGAGACTCACAGTAAGAGGGCTCGATAGATGTTGCTACTCCACTCAGGGCAATTCACAAATCAGTCGTCCTCAGAAATCGACCCATCACCATCATAATGGTTGCTGCGCAAAACTTGATCTGATCGCGTTCCAAGAAAACATCACTTCCGAACGTCGTCTTGGCTTTGACTTCGAAAAAGGAGATGAACAACACGAACGAAATTCTCATCCCTCTCATGACTGCCGGGTGAACGGTTTTCTGCCTCAGCGGGTGTGCTTACACGCCTATCGCAATCAACAATCTCCCTATGCCATGACATCTGCATCATGATTCACGACTTATATCCAGGCCGCATACCCGCCACTGCAAGCAACGTCTCTGATGATATTCCACCTCTTTTCGACCATTTCCATACTGTTGTCTCGGTGGTTGATGGTAACGGTGCGGGCTGGCACTGCGTGGTTTCGCTGTGTCTTGGCAATATTATAAGATGGTACCGTTGACTGACAACGGCTTTTTTGTACAACGTCGAGGTAATTCATGTCCCTTAATCTTGATTATACAGGGGTCTTTCGGCAGTGAACAACACACAAGTAAGTATACGAAGCGACTTGAGAACATATGTAAGAACGTAAGAATTGCACTCGGCCATCTCATTCGACAATGAGGCCAAGTACAACACTTCCCTACTCCTGCCTCGTATCAACAGACGTTCAATATCAGCAAACAATAGTAGATGGCTGGGAATTACGACTCCAGAGCCACCTGCTGTGCCGAACGGTCTCAACGGCCATAACGACCCAAGCCTCTTCCAATTGGCTTGGCCGTATTGAGAGAAATTGCTATATAACAAAGACCATCAAGTCCTCCCTACTAACTTCTGCTTTCCCATCCACATCCAAAAATCATCTAAGCTCTCATCCATCAACACAAAAGAACATTAACACCTTCAGGAAGGAACTAAAAAGAAAAAACCCAAACTTGATCAGGATCAAGGGAAACAAACACCACAACAACACAATCTCAAGATGAAGTTCTCAGCTTTCGCCTTCATCTCGTTGGCCGCCTCTTCGGTCTATGGCTCGGTCATTGATGTCAATGCTCGCGATCTTGACTCCTACGTCAACCTCGAGACTCGCGCCACATGCTGGAAGTCCGATATGCAAGCCGTCAAGGACCGCATCAACCACTACAACGTCTTTTGCCAGATGTACAACGCTCAGTATGTTCCTTCCACACCACTTGAATCAGTACCCAAATCACTAACAACAGCATCAGACCTCGCGACTCATCTCCTCTTCCCACATTGACTGCCGCAAAATTGACAGGAGCATGCTCATGTCTCCTCGCCCAATGGAACAAAGTAGCCAACCCTACCTCCGTGCCCTCCACAGCAGCAAACACCTGCGCCGCCTCAGACATCAACCTGATCAAGAATGAAGCACCCAGAAACTTCAAATCCTACTGCACATGGTGGGGCTTGATGTAAGTTCATTCTCCCTTCCCGCCTCCTCCCCTGCAAGTCACTGACAAAACCTCCACAGTCCTCGCTCTCGCTCAGCCATCCCCGGTGTCAGCGCCGACCAAATCACAAAATCTTGCAAGTGTCTTCTTGCCGCAAACGGTGGCACCGCAACTACTGCCATCAAAGTCAGCAGCACGAGCACAAAGACTACTGCCAAAGCCACTTCCACCGCTTCTGCATGCAAGAAGCGCAGAAAGGTGCGCAGAACCGTCACCGTCGAGGTTGCCGCCGAGGCCACTCCTTCTTTTTAAAAGAAGAACTTTTTCTTTTTCTTCTCTTTTCCGCGTCGGTTGCCTCACCAGATCAGCTCTCTTCATGATACTTCGAACGAACAGGAGTGGGAGGTGAACAGCCACGACGACAAAACTTCTTTTGTGCGACGACAAAATCATCAAGGGATAGATGCCCTTTTTTTTTTTTTTTGGATGTTTGGATGGAACAATCCCTTTCTTTTCTTTACTCTTCTTCTCTTCGGAGGAGGAGATTTTACCGGTGGAGGGTTTTAATAGGAGGAAAGAGTTACTGCTTGCAGTGTTTACTCAAAGAGATGGAAAGATTGTGGCATAGAAAATCACTGGTTTGATATTTTCTGTCTCACATAGCATGGAGTGGAAGAATTTATATAATTTGTATTCTAGATAGAAAGATTGGCTTCGTTGAGAAGAACCAAGGGAAATACCAAGATTTTGACCGCCCGATATATTTTCTTCACCCCTTTAACCATTTCTCCTATGGAGATGCAGCGAATTTGAGAGTTAAGGAGTGAAGTGAAGAAGTAGGACCACGCGGCTGATGCACGCGGTGGCAAGCCAACGGACGTTCCTGTCGATCCCATCAACGTCTTAGTATAGGCATGCCGTATGTAGAGATCTGCAGTAACGTCTTTATCAAGTTCGGCAAGGCAGAATTGCTTGATCTTGATGCCGAGGAGTCTCGGTGAATCGATTCGGGCAAGACATTGATCACGGGTCGTAGTTTGACCGGGCAGAAAGGAGAGGAAAAGTAGTGAATGGTACATGATGGTGATCGATTTGAAAAAGTTTGTATCTACCGAGAGTAGATAATCGCTAGTTTGCAGCAGATGTGATGGGAATCCGTTGACATCTTTTTTGTGTCTCCAAGCCCTCATGAATAAAGGTCAGTGTTGACTTCGACCTATCTTCCCGATCGTTCTCGGCTTTTTTTAATCATGTTCTCAACGTCCTCACTTCCTCTCCTCCCTTCTCTTTACCAATCGTCTACAAATCTCTCGCCAGACGCCTTACTGAAAACCTTAAAAGAACGCCAGAAGCCGCTTGGGTAGACGATTCCAGTGCCATAAGCAGAGGACGTATGTGCTTAAGCGTCACTCCACTCAGCCCAGTGTCGTTCAAGAGCTTCTGAATACCATCCGCGAAGGAGGAGTGTAATACCTGCATGTCTTCTGCAGTCACCTTATCCATCGGTCCGAGCAGAAACTCGAGGAAACTTTGTTCCTCTTCGGACAACGTGTCTTGACAGTCAAGTACATGCACAGTCTTGCTCCTGATATCGATCTGCGCGGCAAGCTTGTCTTTACTCGACCGGGCGACGATAGCAAGGATGACTTTTCCCAATTTGAGATCATACGGTACTTTTGAATTGAAGGTAGCCCAGTCAGGAGGCGGTATGATTCTTCTGTGTCTCTTTCTGACTCTGAAACTATCGAAGAATGTGCTCCATGGTCGTAGATTAGAGTCGCGTTCGCATGGCGAGACCATGATCTTGACGTTGAGAGTAGAGACGAGCTCATGCGTTTCAAAGCGAATCTGTTGAGATGTATCCAGGAGACGGCTCAAGGGCTTGAGATCTTTTGGTGGCTCACATCAACCTTATCAACACACTCTCTAGACTGGACATTCTCTTCTCCGCCTTCACCTTCCTCTCCACTGTCAACGTCATCAGAGTCATCTTCCTCGTTGCTGAAGGGATCTCCTCCAGATTCATAGAAATCATCATCATCATACTCCTCGTAATCATCGTAATCATCGGAATCATCCCACTCGTCGCAGTAGTCCATACCAAATAACTCGTCATTGTCCCAAAAGTGCTTGGGACAAGGCATCTCCACCTTGTGCAAGAACTCAGGCACATCCTTGAGCAACAAGCCATCGAAGCTTTTCTTCGCGGTGAAAAGCTTCATGACCTTCATGAAAGCCTCTTCGAAGATCTCGTAGAAGTATTCGCAGTAGTTGGAAGAGAAGATGGACATTCCGTCCTCTAAGCCAGGGAATCTCATGTTGAGGGTCTTTCTCTTGAAGTCCAGCTTTGCAATGACTCTGACTTCCATCTCGGCGTTGAAGACGACGATGTCCATCTTCCAGACTTTGAGCTCGAGAGGGAAGGTGGTGGTGTCGGTGTCTTGCTTCTTCTTGCCCTTCTTGGCCTTCTTCTTCTGCTTGATCGGGATTCCAACAGCGATGGTGTGAGGCGCGAGCGTCAAATCGTGGTACAGGCCGGCTTGAACACGAGCCTTGATTTCGGATGCGATCAGGGCGGTGACTTCGACGCAAACTTGTTCAGAGAAGGCAAGCAAATTGTTGACGGCCCTCAGAGAATTAGGTGGTTCGACAGCCAGAATCTTGGTTCCTCCGGGGTCGAGAAGGGCATGGTAAATCTCGTTCCTGGCCTCGAGACTCAGGTTGAAGAACTGAGGGTCGGCAGGATCTAAGAGGATCAGCATCTCGATGCTTCATGAGAAGGCAATGACAGTATTACCTTGATATCCACGTCCTTCTTGGTGGAAGCGGGATTCTCTCCAATGGGAAGCTTGGATTGAGTACTCATGTTTGCAGAGGCTCTGTCAGTAGTTGCAGTGTTGAGAAGAAGGAGAAGGCTACGAGAAGCACATATATGGGGGAGGAAGAGGGGTTGCAAACGGAAGCTTCACACAGCTTCAAACTAGAACAAAGACACGGGCAGCTCCAACTAAGCCTAGCTAAGACAAAACAGCACATGTCTACCGTTATTTGCATACCTGCAGCCTCAGCAGAGGCATAGCTTTACTCGTGCATGCTTTTATCCTTTGGCTAAAAAAAAACCAGACCAGTTGTGACTCTGTATGTCTCCCAACGTTCGAGCCACAGTTTTTATAGCATATATGACTGCAACTTCAGTGGTTTTTGCTACTGATAATGCAGGCCTCTGAGCAGGGGTTCACAGCCGAATAGAGCGACGGGTTGAAACGATAGGGCTCAAGAAAGCCGGACAGTATCGATGCGTCCCACGAGTGGAGAGGGAAGTGATACGCTGGTCAGATACAACGAGATGCCTGTAGCTTGCAGAAGATGATGGTGATGCGATAAGTCTGTCTATGCATCCATGCTCGAAAACTCAACGCGGTCAGGGCTGGCGAATCACCTACCTTGATCGTACCAGGCAGCTGATGACAAACTGTGTATCTCCCATCTCTGCATTATCTATTGGTCTGTCTCCTGCCCTGAGGATTGGTCAGATATATCGGGTCGCGCAAGAAAGTGTGATAGTCATTGCCTGAAGGTGCCGAGCAGATATCACAGGCAGCAACTACCGGGGAAATGGCGTGTTTCGGACACGACTCCGGTGTTTGACGTGGATCGTCATGCCGCACAAACCTCAACGCCTTCGCAAACATTTCCTTCTCGGGCGACTAATTCAGACAGAAGGATACCTACGCAGCGCTGTATTTGGCGTATATGAGCGTCTGCATCCGCACATTATGTTTTCTTGACCATTACGACATTGACACCTGTCACGATGGGACCCTCGACCTCAGAATACATTTTCATCCGTACCTGCATTGCTTTCCTGCATTGGATAGCCCCTTTGAGCGTCGCGTATTCTTTCGTCAACCTTTACCTTAGACCGAACAGGTCGCATGGATTTTCTATACAAGATATTTTGATTGCTTGGGCTCTTCTAGAGGCTGTTTTCTATCTCGTCATTTTCCTTCCTCTTAGACGTCACCTTCAACGCCCTGCGTTGCATCCTGAGCACGCCTCCCGAGAACAGCGGAAACAAGATTTCATCCAGTGCATGGGAAGTGTACCTGATCTAGACGAATTTTTGTCAAAGTGGTTCAAAAATAGCCCGCTCTCAGAAATCAAGAGAGAGAACATCAAGGAGTTCCTACGGTGGGCTTTCTTGAGTTTAGACTCTGTCGATGAAGCCTACGAAGACGAAGTTGAGGAGTACGTCCAGTTGATAGAGAAGACTCGTCAAAAAGAATTCGAACCTGGCCGAGGAAGTGCAAGATGTATTCGATTGACTTTTGATAAAGTTGAATTGCTGCACCGAAGCCTTTTCTGGTATTTGGTAAGATGAACATTCTCTTCCAAATGGACTGCGAACGTCTTGGACGAACTGACATTTTTTGCAGTGCGTGTGGGTGGTTGATTGTTTGACCTCGCTCCGATTGTTCTACTATGGATTCAGCTATCATCGCTTACCCTTGCGGCGCTTCTTCTCCGTCTTCCCTCTTAGACCGCACAATCTTATCTCTCCCATCAAGTCGCCATCTGACAAACTCACCTATTGGCACCGGCCGCACCACTCCAAAACCGACTTGCCGATTCTCTTCATTCATGGTATAGGGATTGGGCTATATCCTTATGTAGACTTCCTCGCAGAGGTCAACAAGGAGATCAAGGGCAAGGATGGCAAAAGTGTGGGTGTAATTGCTGTCGAAATCATGTCTATCAGCTTCAGATTGGCTGGACAGACTTTGCTGAAGCAAGAAATGTGCGCTGAGATTGACAAGATCTTGAAAGCACACCAGTGGGACAAATGTGTGCTAATGTCGCATTCGTGAGTGCTATCCTTTCTGTTTCTTGCATCTCGCAATACTGACTAGCTCTAGATACGGGTCGGTGATTTCGACCCATCTTTTGTACACGCCGAGTATTGCAAAGAAAATCGGACCTGTCCTTCTGATAGATCCTGTCACTTTCCTGCTGCATCTTCCCGACGTAGCGTACAATTTCGTAAGCCATGCCACCTTCTCACTTAGACTAAATGTTTTACTAACCACCGATCCAGCTACACCGGAAACCAACTAGCTCCAACGAACACCGACTCAGTTACTTCGCCTCCAACGACATCGGTGTAGCTCACACGCTATCCCGACGCTTCTTCTGGAAGGAAAGCATCATCTGGAAGGAGGACTTTGGCCACCGACTCGTTACAGTAGTGTTGTGTGGACAAGATCTAATCGTTGACACACAACACGTTGGCGAGTATCTCAGCGGGACCGATGATGATAGTTGGAAGACACAAGAATTCAAGGGCAAAAGCCTGGATATCTTGTGGTTTGAGAAATTGGATCATGCTGAGGTGTTTGATCAGAGGGCGACTAGAACTAAATTGCTCCGAGCGCTGCATGAGTATTGTGGGGAGCAGGTAGACTAGCCAGGCATATCCGATTCATGAAGTTGATCTCATCTCTTCTCATCTCGTACCAGTGCACTTCATCACAATGTAGCCACAGCCAAGACAACGCTGATGGTGCTCAGAAAACACTAAGATCTCGGCCAAGTGGAGAAGAGAAAATGTGCTTGCAGGTCCTAAATTCGCCCTAGTGCTCGCTGATGGCTACTACCGAATTGGCATTTTTCAGGTTGGCCGAGTCTCAGTACTGTTGTCGTTAGATTCTGACCCAGACTGCTCGTCAGATTGGCTCTGCTGTTCGCTCTTGCTCTCATCCTTGTCTGAATGTCCGCCATCTTCGCTGTCACTTTGATTGGACTCGTCGTCATCGCAACAGTCATCATCGATGTAACCATAAACCCATTCGGAAGCTTCAAAAAAGTAATTCTTGCCCCAGAAATACTCCAGCCATGGCAACTTCACCCTGTCCGAAAGTGAAGCAGTGTCCTGGAATGTGAACCCATTGAAGTCTTCTCTTTGGGTAAAGATCTCCATGGCCTTTGTAAACGAGTCCTTGAACAATCGATACAACTCGTCACCGTAGTGTTGAGACTCAAGATACAACATAATCTCCAAATCGCGAATACCCACATCTTGCTTCTTGATTTCAATGTCGGCAATACAAAGTACGTGGTCGTAGATTTCTTCGAAAGCCGAGACCGAGACGTCTGAGCTCAATCTAGAGTGCAATGGAAGCCACCTACTCTCCATAGCTAGCAACGCCTTGACAGGAAAAAGCGGACTGAACCCAGTAAAATCCGGCATACAGACAAAGCTTACAGCGCGCAGAACCTTCGTTGCCGGGATCAAAGTGTTGCTACCTATTTCATTCATTGACATCGGGTGATGTAGCCACCTTTGGAATGCCAGAAGTTTTGCTGACGGCGAGACCAGCTAGACATGCGTCGAATTCACGAACGTAGACGTTTAGACGGACCCCTCTTAGGAACAATATTGAAGGCTTCCATGATGCGGGAGAAAGGATTGAGAGAAAGAAGTCGGACGACGTCCCCTCGGCAGCTCGCGCGTCATCGCCAAGCCGCTCAAAACACAGGGCATTCATGATCGTTGTCGCGCCGTCAAGCTCGTCTTTATCACCGACAACATAGGCGCGACCGACTCACGCCAGCTGCTAGCAATTAACGACTCCAGCATCGAGAGACGGTATACTACGAACAACAGTCTAGGCGCAACTTCCTCGGTGCAAGCTGTTGTATGCACTTAGGCGCAACGCTCGAACGCCGCGGCAAACAATCGCATTTCCCCTCGAGCAGCATCTGCCAGGCAGCAAACAGCTCAGCGTTCACAGTTCGATGATAAAAGGAGGGTCCGCAAGCTTGACCTTCGTCACCGAAGCTCTTGTTGATGGTACCGAGGGGGGCGATGACGACGAAGAGCCGCTCCCTCTACGCGCTGCACAACATCGCAGACAAGATCGAGTCCCAAAGAAGCAATAGACACAAGTGCAATGGGCATATCAATTGCTGGTACACTTCTATGCAAAACGCCCTCCTACAATCAAGTCCGTTATTCCACGGCTCCCCCTTATTCCCGGTCCGCGCAAGCACACCCTCATTGTCTGACCATAGTCGTCGTGACAAGCCAGATGCATGCGACATTCAACAAGGATACCAGGAAGCTTGATCAACACTCATCTGAATATGGAGAATCCAAGAGAGACTTCGCATCTGGAGATGATGTGCCGGATGACATGTAGCGCTAGATACCACTTCACGAATTCACGATGTTACGAAATTATAGTCTCGCAAGAATCTTGTCTCATCCATTGTGGCAAGAGAATGACACGCTTACACATATCGGAGTATTTGCAGCATGTACATCCCTTGTCATGTAGTCATGACTATGGAGACGCCGATCAATGCGATGACTCGACCCTTCGATTGCTATTTATCTAACTGCTCAACGGAATCATCTGCCAACCATATTTCCTGCTGTCTCTGTCCGTGTCGTCACAGACACTAAGTAGTAGTAGTAGTAGTAGTAGCAGCAGCTGTAGTAGCCGACTCAGTCTTGCTCGTCTTCCCAGAACTAGTCTTGCTAGTCTTCGCAGTACTCTTCAGCGTGGTCTTGGAAGAAGTGTTGCTCGTCTTGAAACCAGTACCGGACGTCTTGCCACTAGTCTTGCTCGTCTTGTCGCTAGTCTTCATAGTCTTGGTCGTAGTAGAAGCAGAAGCCGAGGCTTCAGTGTCAGTAGCAGTTCCACTGACAGTAATTGATCCCTCGTTGACACTGACATAGTAGTTGGCATATGTCAGGTAATTGTTGCATCTGTCCATTGCCGAAGACATTGCAGAATTCATCGAGGACATCATGTCGTTCATGACGCTGGAGCTGGCGCTTGTGTACATGGACATGATGGAGCTGGAGCTCATGGTCGTGAATTGGACGGTGAAGGGGGCTGAAAGCGACTGGGAAGAAGTGGTCGTGTCTGAGGTCGTGTCCGAGATTGAGCTTGCAGTCGAGGCAGGAGTGGTCAAGATGGTTGTTCCGGTAACCGAACCACCATCGTACATAGTCATGGTAGATACTTCAGGAGTAGCATAGGCGCCGTGCTGGGCAGCGATGCTGAAGGTGACGAAGAGAATTGAGCTTGTCTTGAACGCCATTATGAGTATGTTCAATCGAGGATAGATGATGATGTATTGAGACAAATGAGTCGAGTTGCGTAGAGAGAGCCATATGGTAGGCGAGGTGTGGCTATATGTAATGTTTGACCGCAGTAGCAGAGCGTTGTAGTCGTCCTCTGCACGCATAGCCGCGTGTATACAGTACGAATATAGCTCAATGTTACAGTGCCGTCGGATATCAGAATTCAAGCTGTCTTGGCAAGGGACACAATGGAGCTTGATCTCAAAAAAGATGTCGAATCACAATGCTGGACTTACAACATCTTGTGTCACTACACCAAATCATGCTGACCTGCCAGATATACTGGCAAATAAAGCAAGCCCAACATCCGGAGATGACGTACCCAGCCGACAAATGATGGATACTTACATACTACAAGTTTGGACTGGATTCCAAGCTGTCAATGCAAGAGTTGGAGTTTTGAAAAGTATACGCGCCAGCACACGAGTCTCGAGCCATTTCCGTTGCATTGTTGGTTGTCCAAAGTGTACGCAATCATCGTTCAGCTCACCCGAGATCCAGAATTTCTGTGTGTGCGCTGAGGATGTCGTGGTATATAAATCAACTCTCCAGCAGAAAGCCATCGAGCCAGAACCCTATCATCATCCAAGATCAGTCATCAAGCAAACGAATTACCTCACTCAACATGTTCAAATCCATTCTCTTCGTCGCGGCGACAGCAATCGCTCCCGTCCTGGTTCGAGCAGATTTTTGCAAGGGACAAAACGACGTCTTCTTCTTCGCCTGGTAAGCAAAACCCACCGTCAAACTTCCAACTTTCCAATACTTATCCTTTGTCATAGGACCGTGAATCTCAGCGGCATCGAAGGCGGTTGCGATGCGATTGTCAACGGCAACAATTTTCAAGCTGTCCTGCAAGGCGAGGGTGGTTGTTTCGCAGTCACAGCATTCAGCTGTCAGGATCCTGAGGGCGGCGGCACTACCTTTACCTTTAATCAATCAGACTTTTGCGATGGCGGCTCGGTGGCTGATGCAGTGAGCCAGGTGTTTAATGTGGATGCATTCAGTTGTTCTGGACAGGGGCCAGCTTGAGTAAATATATAGTCAGTTGATTCGACAGTATGACTTTTGAGCTTGCCTTTTGTGGAAACCGAACCTCGCGTGATGATGTTCAACGAGTACTGTATACCGTCTACTCGTACGTTTCCTGTGCATTGGCGCAATAGAGTAGTCAGCTGTAAGAGGATAAGGACGTCTGAAGATCAGGTGGCGCGCCCTCTATCAACTCGTTCACGATCTTATGACCATCAATCAAGATGCTTTTTGAATGTTCGCACACGTGCCGGCACAAGAGTATATCTGTAGATATAGAAGTCGAGAGTTGGCACATCGGTGAGCAGCATTAGTTCATCGCATCTGCTTAGTCAACCATTTTCTTGGCATACCCTCTGCCACTGCATTTCCAATTCTCACCACATCCTGGTCTGTGCACCAGTCAGAGGTGTCTCTCCATGGGACGACGCTTCGAGATGTCATGGACGAAAGCTACGTTGAACGCTGGAATTGTTCATAGTGGCGCTCATGCCGATACGCCTAAGATTGCGCCGGATTGAGTGTTGCGCAAAGGTCGTTTTGCCAAGTCAGAGTATATAGTCAGATCTGATGGTTAATCTTGTACATACGGCCACAGTCAGCTGAAAACTGGGCATCCCGTCCGCTCTGCCATACATAAGCAGTTGAACGGCAGATTAGTACTACGGTGGGTGACCACGTGGGAATTCCTGCTGCTGTATGTTTTGTCTCTTATTTGCTTGGTCTTTTCTTTTGCTCTCCAGGGATGGGAGCACGAGCGTTCTGGGCAGTCGTAGTCAACTTGCAGAGCCATGATCGAATTGATCTTGGTAGGAGAGGCTGTGAATTTTGGTCATTATGTACTGATGAAAGACGCTATACAAATATGTGATGGGAGGAAGCTATGCAAATATCACTTAATAACTGTAGTCAACATACTCATCAACCTTTTCGCTCTCATCTTCATTTTGGCGGGGTTCCTGTACCACTGACTCATTTCTGCCTCTTCCTCTTCTTTCTGGCGTTGACGAAGCCATGGAGAACGAGGTAGATCTACTACCAGGAGTCAAGGCTTCAGGCCACCAGAATGGGCCGGGTCCACGGCTTCTGCTTCTCTCGTCAGCCTTGTCGGCCAGAGAGCTTCGCTTCATCTGTGATTGGTATGATTCGCCTTCTTCATCCTCGGATTGTTCCAAACCACGAGCAACCATTCCAGGGAAGACATCAGGACCGATGGCGTCCGTAGTCTCACGCACTTGCTTAGCGAGGGCATTGCGATGAGCGCGGAGTTGCGTGAGTGAGGCCGAGGATGACGGGTTCAGAGCTACGAAGAGAGGAGGTAATGACTTCAGGATGTCCATACCAATCTCACCGATACGTAAAGCAGCCAAAGAAACAGACACCATGAGACCGAAGAAGAAGATCGAGAATTGCCAAAGAGGGACAAAGTCGGGAACATAGGTGTTTGCTCGGAGGTACCAAGGGAGAGAGAAGGTGTACTGCCCACCAATGCGATTGTAATAGAGCCAAGTGCTCACAAGCGCGGTGTAGTAGATGTACAGAGCTGGGGCAAGTGCCATTGCGACCAGGATCTTCCAGGTAGCCATGACGTCGTGACCTTGCAGTTTGACGACCGAACCAGCAAGGGCCTTCTTTTGCTTCTTGATAGAGATCATTTTGGAAGTCACAAAGACTGGCCAGAACATGAGGATACCTGGCAAGGTTCCCAATGCCAGAAGCAGTAGCTCGCCAAGGCGGTAAAGTAGCGTGGCCAGACACCACCACCAAGGGCGTGCGGAAGCATCACCCCACTCGACTTGATGGTCCTTGATACCTAACGCACGAAGATGGCGATTGTAGTCAACAACCGCCTTCTTCAGCTTTCCAACGCGCGGATCATCCTGGTACTTGGTGTAGCCCTTCAGTAGACGTCTATTGAATTCGATGACGACAGGTAGAGGAAGCTTGCGACCAGGAGGGTTATAAAGACGGCGCGTAGCTTGAATCAGCTGTAGCGTCTCGTGGTCCGGACTAGGTTGCGTCACTGCTGCCAGTCCCTCGTAGATAGTTTCGAGAAGTGATCCAATAGCATCGCGTTTCTCATTGCCTCCAGCTTTGAAAGCTTTCACCTGATCAGGATGTACATCGATAGGGTTTCCAAACTCGATGACAGCTCGCGAGCGGAACTTATGAGCGTGGAAGTAGTTCATACCAGCCGGGATGATGGTGAGGCCACAGTCCGGATCACGAGCCAGGCATCCCAGAGCCATGATAGCAACACCGGCCTTTAATGGCAGTAAGTCGCTTCGGTCGTGAGATCCACCTTCCGGGAAGATACCAACACAGGCACCCTTGGAGAGCTCGCGGTAGACTGCATCGAACATGCGGTTTTGATCGATGTGAGGCGCAACCTTGAATTTTGTGCCTTTGATCTTGCTCCCATCTGGAGCTTTGCTCTCGCCAGTAAGTTGCATGATAGCGTCCTCGGTCTTGAATGCCTCTCGGAGGCGGAACTCCCTTGGTCCCAGGACTTCCTCAATATACTGACTCTCAGGTGCTGCCTTCGAGCCCGGTCGCTTCGGCATGATAATGCTGCCACCATGCATGTATTGGCCATTGAGGAAATTGGTACCCACACCACGGACCAGGGTTGGATCATTCTCAGGATCTGGGAGAGAGATGTAACCCTGAGCAGGCTTGACGTGATCCATAGCTCGCGTCACTGGCAAAGAACCCATCTTGCCAGCCATGGCACCGATGTAAGGTTCCTTCATGGACTTTTCAGCCACTAGGAAAGACATGCGGCGTCCAACATGCTGCTTCAGCAGTCGCATGAGGATGATAGAATCAGCAAACTGGTTGGCATGAGGAGCGCCGACGATAATGACTGGCCCCTTTTTGGGAATTCTGTAGGTGTTTCTCGGATAGATTTCTCTGAAGAACACATCCAATGCAAGATTGAAGGTTCCCAGTCCGAGATCGTAGACCCATGGCGTCAGTACTTTTGAGTTGCCCTTGGATTGCTTCACAACTTGTTGCATGTTATCGGACTTTGATCCCTTGAGGCTTGTTGTGTTTTGTGTGGCCTTTTCGTCCTGTGTTGAGGCCATCGCCGGGTTGTGGTTATCCGTTGAGGTCATCTTCGCGTCGAGCGCAGCTCAGCTCTTGAGTTGGCTGATCGCGCACCTAAGACAACACAGACACGTGTAGATCCTATCTGGTATATGCGCGCGTCTTTTAAAGCGCCATTCGAGACAATCTCAAAAGAAGAAGTGCAAATCGCGGGTCACTTTGGTTTTCTGTGAGATCTTTGATTGAGGAAATTGGTGCGAGTCAGGACTCCGCGTCTAAATCAGGCCACACAGACCGCAACTCTTGCCGAGGTTACATCACGAAATCACAAAATCTCCATACTAGCAGTAGGTAATTGATGTTTGCGATGACAATCAGAAAACTTGTTTGTATGCAATGAAACAAGTATCACAACCACTCAATAACACATCTCGAGCATTACGAGGTAGCCGGTGTGAAAACACAACTGCCATTAATCACCAATGACGCCAATGAACTTGGCCAAGCTGGCCATAACTCCTGTTCCGAAACGCCCCCCTTCCAAGTTCTGACCCAAATGCCATTTGATTAAACACGCTTATTCCCTTCGATCAACCTCCGACTCTGATACATATGAAGGCCTCCGAGGAGCAAGTTGCGCGTCTGTATCCGCGAGCGCAGCCTCAAAACTTATGCCAAATGACGCTGCCAAGTACGAAGCATAACGCCTCCTGTAAGCGCACGAGATCTGTGCCGTGGAGGAAGAAGAATCTACACAGATACTTAGCAACGTAGCAAAGCATGAGTTCGAACTCGCGAATTACCTGTTTGCGTCGGTGCTTCCGGTGCTGTGGGATATCTGAATGCGCTCAAGCTTGGTCGTCGAGTAGTTGAGGTTGTCGAGTCCGAGGCTAGAGATTGCGAAGGAGATGCCATTGTGATGCTTGATGATTCAAACATTATGGATACTGTGAATAACGTGAAGTGAGAGAAGAGTATTGGATGATTGGCACTATTGTGGTACAGTAGAAAATTGTGAGTTCAGACGATATTCAAAGAATCCAATGCTCGAGAGGAGCAGCCTCTTTATATGACAAGTGCGGTGTACAGGGACTGCAGCAAGTAGCATCACGTCGTACCGCACCTCGATTACGTGAAAGTGTACAAAGAACACACTCAGATCAAACACTGCCACAAAGCATTCCTCGAAATCGCACCTGCGTCGCTCCTGCGGCTCTGCGCGATTTCAAGTTCATCACCAAATTGTGAGCCATTTTCACGAAAATCACGCAACACAACACCAAGTTCTCCAGGCGACGACAAAGCATAACCCACAGGGAAAGTGAGCCATTTTGGATCATTCTGACCGGTCTCAGGCTGAGTTTGAGTCGACGATTAGTTCGGCTACACGTGATGGTCAAAGTAGCTCTTGGTCGCCAGCTATCCATGCCTAATTTCAAGACAGCCATCGATCATGGGGTCAGCTTGCTGTTAAAATTCAAATGTCCCTCTGACCGGCCGATGTAAACTCACACCGCTGGACGCGCGCCTCCAAAAGTCGAGCCACGAATAAACTCACAACCGTCTGTTGCCCTGAGGCGCTGGTGTTTTGTGTTGCTTTTGCACCAACACTGTTTTGAACATACATTTGCTCGAAACATCCAGCTTCTCCAAGCCGCTCGTGAAGAACAATCTGACGACCACGCGACCGTTCCTGGTTCCTGGACAAGACCTCCATCAATGTCGTCAGCCAAAATGCGGGGCCGTGGTTCGGCTCCTCCAACCTCCTTTCGGACAATGCACCGAAGTCCATTAGGTCTCAGTACGATGACGGTGACGATCAAGAGAAGTCATAGCTGCATCAACGCAACCATTTTCCCGACCCAGGTGTCCATAAAGCATGACCGTGTGAAGTGTTTCGAATGTTCCACCCTTCTTCGACCAAACACTAATTGTCAACATGGTCTTATTTACTATTGCGAGCGTGCTTTCTTTGAGTCTGGGACTTGCTCTTGCTCAGTCCAGTACCATCAGTCCACTTGCGCGACCATGTCCTGGACGAGTGAACGACACCAACATTGTTTGCATGAATCGTTATGCATCTTCCATGCCGCCTTCATTTGAGCGTCAGAGCTCTACTGGAGGAGCATTTTCACCCAACGACACTTTCGTCAAGACACAAGTACCCTCAGATCCGTCCTTCAATCTCGTAAAGAATGCGACACTTGTCATGTTCGATGAGCGTGGTGACCAGATTCTTGGCTCCTCCCCTAGGCTAGACTGCGTATTCGCCAGCCGCAATGACTCCATCCATGAAGGACCAGTGTATATCTACCTAGCTCAGACTCTCGGTGATGATGGCTTTCATGTAGCTCAGAACGGGTATCTTATAGCAGCAGCGGAAGGTGGAGGTGTGACTGTTCTGAGCGAATACGATGAAATGCTTCTGAGAATTGAGACAGGCTTCACCGTGAACAATATCCAGTTCGCTGGTCCCAAAAGAAAGAATCTTTGGGTGTTTGGAGAGGGCGAAATTGCTCGCGTGACCTAGGACTTGGTTGGGATGGCAAACGAATGAGCCACGGCAGAGAAAGCTATGTCGATGACACGATCTCTTAGACGCTTCAAGGCGATAGACGTCTATAGATATGAGACATCAAGGAGTACTGCTTGCAGATTTCATTGCTGGGAGAGGACAAGATTGTTTCATGCGCTGGAGCGGAGCTAGAAGCCAAGAATTATGACCGCCTGGAGTAGGCCTCAAAACGCGAAATTATGGCCGCTGTATGTTGTCCTTTCCAATAACGTTTCACGAGTGTCTCTGAAGATGGTCCACAATACAATTGTTCTTGACTTGTGTCATCTACGAGATCTTCTCCAATCCGAATTTTACAACATGCTATGAGCGACAAGTGATCTGCGAAGCATGCACGTGCAAGCGCTCCTGCCTGAAATCTACGGAAACTGAAAGAAAGTCGAAGAGTAAATTCGCTACGGCAACAATCGCTTTGTTCGGCCAAGCATAACACATCGCCAACACGTTCTTTTTCCATCAAGCAAAAGATGTCAAATCTTTCGTCAATTGCACAAGAGCATATAATTGATCCGGAAACAACGTAATGTCATCATTCTTCAGGTCGGCAGCAGACATTAGCTCCTCCCGCGAAGAAAGTACAGATAACTCGAGCGATGAATCGGACAGCAGTGGCCAGCAAATCACGAGGGTACGCACTCTAGGGTCAAGTACTGCGGCGGAAGAGCAATCGGAGCCTGGAGCGACACAGACTCTTGATCAAGCCTCTCGCAGCTCTAGCTACCATCGCGATTTGCTCCTACATGCGCTGCTGGAAGAACGCTGCTACAGTGAAGCACTAGAGGATCTCAAGAACTCTGGTGTCAATGTCGAAAAGAGTCACCCACAAGTCGATACGCTAGCCAAAGAAAAGTATGCTCGACTTTCACGACAGCTTGGCAGATACGGTCTCGAAACTGGTGATCTGAACTCTGAGCAATTTGGCCCTCTTCGCCAAACATACCGGGATGGTCTTTCTGTTATCACGCGAAAATCCGTTGATCTTCAAACACCGATTGAGGAGATTCTGGCACAGTCGCAAGGCAGCAACTTGCCAGGACCACTGCTTCGCTTGATGGGAGGAAACGAACATTCGGCGACAATCGACATGAGCCGCAGATTCAGTGATCTTGCAATCGCTGGTTCAGACTTACATGCTCAGCCAAAGTTGCTTGGTAATGGCATCCTGCCTGGTCATCCGCTGCTGAACTCCACACGCTACACAAGAGACTTTGAGGAGTTTGGCATTCTTGGCAAAGGTGGCTACGGCACGGTATTCAGATGCAAGCACAACCTTGATGGCCGTCACTATGCAATTAAGAAGATTCCTCTCGGACCAAGTCGAATGCGCAAGATCCAGGAGAATGGTCAAGCAGAGCTGGATCACATCCTTGTCGAAGTAAGAACATTGGCCCGCTTGGAGCATCCGAATATTGTTCGATACCATAGCGGCTGGATCGAATGGGCACCTTTGATCTCCAATAAACAGGCGCTGGAGTCCAACGGTCACAAGCTGCTCGAAGCTCCCAAAGAATCGGAAGAAGAAGATGAGACTAGTACATCACAGGGCTATAGTGGTCGACCAGACGTACCTGCTATCGATGTTCAATTCGGCTACGATGATGACGAAGACCCCTTCGAGATGTCAACTGGCCAAAGCCAGCGTTTTGCAACACAAGAAGAGGAAGGTATCATGTTCGAGGATTCAAGGAGATCAGCCCAAGGTAGCTCTGCTTTTTCTGATACGCAGTCCCTTCAACCAGGATCTTACTCCGAAGGCAACCCACTTCAAAAGATACCGAGTCGAAGTACAGTCGCTTCCGTTAGCGACGAAAGCGAAGTCGAAGTAATCACGCGCAGAAACTACCCATCCGAAAGTAGCTACGACACTTCCTCCTTCACGAACAACCATCACCAATCAAATGAGCCATCACTTGCTCTCCACATACAAATGTCGTTGTATTCAATGACGCTCTCTGATTTCCTCGCACCTTCTGTATATCCAGTCGGTGCAGATACCAACGACTTTTCATCTCTACGTCACTGCTTCCACGCTCACTCATCACTGGAGATCCTGGCATCCGTCATCGAAGGTGTCGAATACCTACACTCAGAGGGAATAGTACACCGAGACCTTAAACCCGGAAATATCTTTCTCGCAGTCCGCGAAGGCTCAAAACCTCCTCCCGGAGCTCTGTCACTCTCAAATTGTTCCTCCTGCCTGTCAGTAAACACACATCGTCCCTTCAACATCAGCATCTGTATCGGGGACTTTGGTCTCGTCTCCTCCATCGCGCGCCCGGAAGATGAGCCTCCCCCCACAGTAGGCGCGTCCACCAAAGCAGTAGGCACGGAGATCTACCGTCCTTACACTGTTACGAGGAACAATCACCCCTGTTTGGATGTCTATGCATTGGGTATCATCGCGTTCGAGCTGTTGCATAGATTCGGCACGAGGATGGAGAGACATGAGATGTTGCATCGATTGAAGAAGGGTGAGCTCGCCAAGGAGCTTGATGATGATATCGGGTGTCGGGGTATGCAGGAGTGGATCCTGAACATGGTGGAGGCAAACGAGAGTGATTGTCCTACATGGGAGCAGTTGAGAGAGAGCTTGCAAAAGATGCTTGAGCAATGCAAAAAGTCTCAAGGCAAGGGCAAGAGAAATATATGAGGATGTACCACTCGACAGAGAAGCAAGAAGTACTCAGCACATCATCCGACCTCCAAAGCCAAAACAGCGTAAGAAACATCATGTAAGTAGAACAAGATCATGAAGAGGGTTTATCTCTCAACGCATTACAAAACATTAAGTCTGTTCACTCATCCTGCATATACACACAACTCTCTCTACAAGACCATCACACCGATCGCAGCTGCCACTACAACGACTGCCGTGCTTCCCAAGCCAATTCGCCTTCCCGCTCCACCCGTCGAAGCAGCAGCGATCAAACTCGTACTTTCCACTCCCGAGCCTCTCGTACCTTCCGCCCCTGACATACTCTCACTCTCCTGGCTTCCTGAAGCAAGAGTCGTGATAGCAGAACCACTTCCACTTTGCTCCATACTTCCTTGTGAGCAACTCCTGACCATGGGGCCTGTTGCTTCGGTCACTGGTAATGTAGTCGTTTGTCCATTCACCACGATGACAGGCTCTCCAACATCAACTGCAGAGGTGGGAATGGAGTAAACAATTCCCTGGGTGGTTATAACGTCGCCTGGAGTAAGTGTAGAACTTCCTAGTACGAAGATAGGAGCTCCAGATGTCAATCCAGAAGTGGACGGAAGAACAGAAGTCTCACTATCAACGTGTTCCATAGTGCCGGAAGCAGCAAAAGCGGTACTGCTTTCTCCCTCTTCGTCATTGGATTTTCGAATTGATTCCTCTCCTTCGATGACAGTCTCTGTAGTTACAGAACCTGATAGACGAAGAGTTTGACCGTTTACAAGTATAGCGGTTGCGGAAGGAAAGAGTGAGTACATCGTTCCTTCTACTTCGATTGCAGAGTATCCTGGTGCGAGTGTCTTGTCCTCAATCACGTATTCTGTAGCTGAGTTTTGGGTCAACATCTCCGAACCAAGTGAGATGATGGGAGCAAGAGTTGCAGTAATGACGGAAGCCACGGCTTCTGTGGGAGAAGCAAGGGGAAGGGTTGAAGTTACTCCGTTTGCGATGAGGACATTTGTAGAGGCAGAGGTGGCGAGTGAGTATGTTGTTGAGTCAAAAGTCACTGCTGGGCCATTTGGTTCAAGTGTTTGAGAGCTTAGAATGAAGGCCGAGTTCGTGTTTGCAGTGATGACTGTGTTTTCTAATGTGATCATTGGAGCTGCAGTAGACGTTTCCGATCGTTGAGTCGCGCGGGTTTCGACTACATAGATGGCAGAGCCAGATGTTGCGAGTGAGTAGATAGTACCAGAAGCCGTGTTCACAGAGCCTACTGCTGAAGTAGTCTGAGAGTCGTGCGCTAACTCGACAGATGAGCTTATCGTAGTTTCAGGAGCACCAGATGTAGCAACGACAGGTATTAAAGACCGCGTCTGACCATTCTCAACAACGGCACTCGCCGAAGGAGCGAGAGAGTACGTAGCCTCTCCGACGGTTATGGCAGGACCACCTGGAACTAGTGTCTGAGATCCTATGTCATAACCTCCAGAGGGATTGGGTGGTAGAGTCGTCAAGTCAAGGGTGATGTCTGGGATAACCACGATTGCATTCCCAGACGAAGCAGAAGGCTCAGCAATACCACTGCTCGTGATGATGGTACTAGGTAGAACTTGACTCGCTTCATTACCTTGAGATCCAGTGGTCCGTCCCGAGGCAAAGATTGTTGTGGTCGGATTTGCTTGTCGAGTTTCGGTCAAGCTCCCACTGGTGATCACTTGATTGTTTGTCGAGATGGTGGTGGTAGTGAGCACTTGTGAGCCAGCACTCTCCGTAACACTCGGTTGTACGGTGAGCGATGGACCACTAGCGTTCTCAGTCGTTGTCGGCTGGTCAACTTCGGAGGACTCGTCGGCGAAAGATGCCGTCGCTGGTGTTTGTTCACCTTGGATGGTACTAGTTACAACAGGCAAGGGAGGCGCTTGGAAAGTCGTTTCGTGAGAGCGTGTAAGCACTGTTGACTGTCCAATAGAAGATGGTGATTCTACAAGAGTAGAAAATGTATGATCGACAGACGTCCTCTGACTAGTTGGAGTCTGTGCGACTGTTGTCGTCGAGAGTTGCTCAGAAACTGCAGTCGAGACCTGAGTTCCAGTTGAAATAGTCGACGTCGGAGCAGAAGTCTCTAATTCGCTTGATACATCAGATGTCGCTTCCCTGCTGGTCGATATAGCAGCGATCGTCGTCTTCTTCGTGGCCTCGACACTTGAGTCTGTCGGTCCAGTTGTGATGGCCTTCTTCGTAGCAGAAGTCTCTATTACACTCGGTACCTCTGGAGTAGTCTCTCTGCTTGTCGGAACAGCAGCCACCGTCGTACTCGTAATCTCCGTCCTCGAACTCCTCATACTCTGCACCCCAGAGCTCGTCCCCCCGATCATCCCCGCCCTCGATGTCTCCATACTCGCACCGAAATTCCCTGGCGAAGTCGCAATAATCACCCTCGTCATATGCGTCAAAGTACTAACCACAACATGCACAGTAGGCGCCCCCGTCGGCCTCTTACTAACCCACCCGCTACACTCCCCCAACCAAGGAAACCTAGCCGCTATACTCTCATTTCTCAACATCCAAGCTATAAACTGCTCTGGAATAGTGTCAAAAGTTACTTTGACAGGCCAATCCACTGAAGAGTTTAGCCATGGTCCTCCAGTGTAGAGGTTTGTGTATAGATCTGTGTAGTTTGTGAGGGAGATTTGGGTGCCGTTGGAAGAGTAGTGGGCTACGTAGAGGATGCCGAAGATTGGGTTTGCCCAGGGTTGTGGCATTGAGCTTTTGTGGGACAAGTTAGTGGTGGATTGGACGTGAATGGGTGGGAACTTACACTACTGTAGTCGGCTCAAGACCCCATTGACTTGTAAAGGCTGAATAGGTGTGGAATCTGGACATGGCATATGTGTGTTCATTGTTTGTGTTTGGCAGCATGGAAATCAGACCAGTGGGGACACCCGGGAATGTCCATTGCATGGTTGCTAGAACTCCAGTTTCTTCCAAAGATGACAAGTCTGTATGTACAGAAGTCACTGCGGTTCCGGAGAGCAATCCTGATGTGGGTGTCCAAGTCGCCGTGATGCCTTCATACCGCGTAGATGAATTGGCAGGTACGATGGTGTTGTTGTATTGAATGTAGTAGTCCACTTCCGTTGCCATCTATAATAAATGCCGTTAGTCAGAGACAAGACCCAATGTATCGAAATACTAACCGTGAATGTAGCAGTCTCGGTGTACCACGAATTCAGAAAGATCTCGACCGGCATCCAGAAACCACATGATCTCGAAAGACTCGGGTCAGGCGTCGTAGTTATAACAGATGAACTTGTAGTGCGCGTCGGGGCAGAAGTCATGTTGGCAAATGCCGTACTTGTACCTAGAAGTACTCACTGTGAGCCAAGATCACGATAAAAGTCCACAGTCACTAACGTTGTGGAACTGCGCCGACACCATTGACGGTGACCAGCCAAGCTATCGTCAGAAAATGCAAAACCATATTCACCCTCCCTGTTATCTCGCAGAAGAGCGCCATCGTCAGACAGTGTACGGTTTCGAACAGACCTGGCTTGGCTGGTAGTAAGCAAGTCAGCTGTCAGATCTATGGTGTTCTCACTGAGCAGCAGCCAAGAGTCAAAGGAAGATTTGACAACAGCACCGATGGCAGAGTTTAAGAGAAGAAGCACTACAGCTTAGCCTTATCTACTTAACACCTGGAAGGATTGCATTAGGGCTTAGTCTTAGTGTTTCCGAACTGCCAGTACGCGAATGTGCATATATCGAATGGTCTCGTCTATGTATACCACACTCGGCGTACGAAGAAGGTGTACTCCATACACATAGCGAGAGCTATTCGGTCTGCGGCTCATCCAGAGATACAGAGCCCAGCATAGATAGACGAGAGGATGCCACAGCAGCACATGAGGCTGAGATGCCGTGATTCGTGCCAAACAGGCCATTGGTGGAACAAGTCTCCGCGAAGGAACTCCAGGTACAAGCTTGCAGAAGTAACCGTATTACCAACCCATGACTGCCCAGATGCCAAGATGTATGTTCGTGATAGAGAGGGTGGTGCCGCAGCATGTAATATTTTCAACCTTGGCATGCATGAAAGTTCGGTATTGAGCCTCTTTTAGGAAAACACGTAAACATCTCAACTTCTTAGTGGGAGAAGAACAGACAAGGAACATACAATAAGGAAAGATTGGTGCAAGGCATAATTCCAAACCGTTAAGAACATTCTGCTGGCTCCCTCCCATCCTTTGTATCTCTGCATCTATTCTCTTCGAACGGATGGACTCGTGTCAACGCGACAAGCGCAACACCGCCAATCACCCCGTCAGCAGCCCAATATGTCCCTTCTTAGAGAGCCCAGTCGAAATCCGCCTGAAGATCTATCGTCTAGTGCTCAAGGTCGCTGGCTCCCGTCTGGTTGTTGGTCAGCACGGGCTCATCGCCCATGACGAGAAAATTCCTGTCTGGGAGTGTCATACTCAGATGCCGTTGACTATGCCGCCATCGTCAGTGTTTCTGGCTCTGCTTTCCGTCGACAAGCAAATCTATGGCGAGACAATGCCCGAGTACTATCACGAGAACCACTTCCAATTCTCGAACATGGTCATCATAAAGGAGTTTCTTACCAACATGGGTGCCGAGAGAAGATGCCACATGCGTGCCTCAGTTGGCTGGATGTCCGGCTAGCATACATCGAGAAGCGATCCGGGTCCGCGGCGAAGATTTGACCAGTGCTTTCGCACCTTATCCGAGACACACGAAGCCCGTTCCTTGAGGCAACGCACGATGGTGGAATTTTTGCAGGGAGATGGTCCCTGCCAGTTGGTTGTTCGCCATAGTGCCCGGGGTGAAGTTTCGCAGGCTCCGGGTCTGTCAAGTCATCTTGACCAGATCTCGTGCTTGCCGGTCGTTTTGTTTGTTCGTGTAGTGTAGTGGTTCAATGCTGTTTTTCCCATCAACACGGAGATGGTAGAGTAAGAGTTCCAAGTCCTTGACCCCGGTTTTCCTTCTTCGGTTGATAACACGTTCCTCTCCCTCTCCCCCCCTTCCGATGTACTGTGCAACTGGTCGCATAAGTCTAGCCTCGTTGTTCGAGAGTTTTTTTGAAAGGGTGGTGATTCTGTTAGCGATGTAGTAGTGTGTGCTTTGGGAAACTATGCGAAAAAGGACGAAGAGACAAGGAAAAGAGTGGAGAAGTTTGAGAGATCAAAAAGCATAAATGTCATAATCTTTGGGTGGAAAGACCGCTCTAAAGACAGCAAACCCCCCCATAGGAGTGTTAGAAAAAACATCAAGGATATGACGGAAAAAAAGGAAAAAAAGAGGGGAAAAAGACGCAATGGGACGGGAAGATATCCAACTCCTCGCCATTCAGTCCAGCCGCTCGCCTTCTTCTGCGACTTGTTTAAGTGACAGAAAGAAGAGGTACGGTTTACCTAGACATCATACTGGCGTTTGTTTTTTTCGCAACCCAAGAAAATGCAAAGACAAAGTTTTCAGCCATCTTTCCTCTCCCCTTCTACTCGGTATCCTTGACATTACCATTGGGCTCAACAGCAATCTCGACCATCTCACCCACACCCTCGCTAGCATCCGTAGTAATCTGCTGTGCCTCGTCCAGATTAATACCCAGCCTAATCTCCTCCTTGCGCTGTCTAGCCGCCTCGGTTTCTCTTCTCATGGCTTCCAAGTTCCAGTTGTCATCGTTGTCATCAGCATCACTGTCGTCGCCATCATTCCAGTCTCCCTTTTCGAACAAGGCGCGACCGGTGGCTTCCTTCATCTTTTGAGCTTCTTGCTCGGCGGCCTTTTTGTCCATGCGTTCCTTCTTCCATTTCGAAAAGGTTTCTTCGTTGACGGGTGTTAGGGTTCCGGTGAGCTTGTGGCGTTCGCTGTCGAGGAAGTCTTCGAGGGTGAGGGTGTTGAGGGGAGATTTGTCCATGAGGGCCTTTTCGGCGGCGCGCTGTTCTTTTGTCTTGAGGACGAAGCTGTGAGAGGTGTTGTTAGTATGAGATGGACCGAATACTAGAGGGGTGAAGTTGAGTAAAAAGAAAGAGAGGTGCAACATACCCTGGTGGTAGACTGTGCTTGTACATGCACTTGTCACCTCCATTGGGACAAGTCCAGAACCAACCATACTTGCCATTCTCGACAGCCTCGATGAAGAACTTGCACACCTTGTCGGTCGTCGTCTTTGGATTGCCATGCTTCGACATGACGACATTGCGCAACTTTTCCTCGTCCCAATCAGCCATATCGTCCTTCTTCCTCTCCTCATCCTGCTGCTCCTTTTCCAACTCCCTCGTATCAGTGTACAGACTCTTCTTTTCTCCCTTGATACCCTGACTCAGATCATGACTAAACTTGCACTTTCTACCCTTGTCACAAGCACCCTTTTTGAAAAACTGACACAGCACAGTCTTTGGGTCGACACCAAAGGGCACCTTTTGAATCTGTACGGGTTTGAAGAGTTCGGCGGCTTCTCGCTTTGCGGCCTCGGCGGCCAGCTTTTCCTTTTCGCGTGCTTGCTTTTCGGCTTCTTTTTTCTTTTCGTCGGGTGAGAGCGAGGATGTGTTGTGGATCTGCTTGATTGCGCGTTGGGCCGCTCCTCCCTTTTTGTTCTTCATGCCGAACGTCTTGTCGACGGCCACCTTTTTGGGCGCGTTGGCATTTTTGTCGGCTCCCTTTTTGGGCGGCATGGTGGCGTGTGTTTGTGTGAGAGTGTGGGTGTGGGTGTGAGAGGTTGACAGAGGGAGAGAAGGAGGGTGTAAGCAAATGCGCTCAATGAGAGTGGTGGCGAGTCTTGTATGGCCCCGTGGTTTGGGATGGGTTGCTGCCTTTGTGGATGGGCCGCGGGCACGTCTCTTTTGCGAATATTCAGAAGTTGAAGCGCTCTTTCCCCACCAGGCACGTCACCGAGATCCGTCCAAGTTTGAAAAGGCCGCCAAGATTTCACTCTTGCTTTCGAGCTCGGTGCACCTTCCCGTTTCGTGCCGGGTGCGGGAGGGTCCATCACTGTACACGTACGCGCAAGAGACACCTTGATCAACAGCTATACCATACCTTGTCTCGACAAATACCACTACTCTCACCAGCCACTCTACCTTTCGCCAATCGAAATCCTCACTCGCCCGTCCAAGCTTCTCCCACTCAAAACTCCAATCGTGAGTGCTCTCTCTCTCCCTCCCAACCTCTCTCCACACAGCTCCAACTAACAGCCTCTCCCTCCAGACACAAACAAATCCCACCACCACAATGATCACAGACGACCAACTCTACCAACTCGCAATCTTCCTCGGAAGCGCCAGCATGCTCCTGATAGTAGTCTACCACTTTTTGGAAGTAAATGCAGAAAACGACGACAAGACCCCTCTGTCTGCCGAGCGCAAAGCAGATAGCGTGCCTGGAGCCAAGCCTGTTAGATCATGAGCAACAGCACCCAGAAAGACTCGGAGATGCAGGAAAGAAGACGGGAGATGCAGGAACAAGTAGAGACGAGTGTTTACAAAGGCTAGGAGTTCATGGGAGTTTTTCGCAAGAGTCGGTCGCGGATGCTTGTTATGCGACCGCTCTATATTTCAATCCACAAGCACAGGAAGGGGGAGGATACCAAAGACCTTCATGTCTTGTCCAAATATTATATTGCCTTTGGATTGCCTGCTGTTGTGCACAATGGCTCGCTCTGCGCTGCCATTTGTCAAGCTATTGGATGCCCTTTAATCAGCTATCCTATCCCTCTCTGCTCATCCTCCTCTGCCGTACTCATGCCAGCTGATTAATAGGGTGATGGCCAATTCAATCGCTCAGCTGGACCCAAAACTTCGTAAAAGTACTCGTCGTGCAAAAAGTTGCGCTTGCGCTCTTCGGTCCATAATCTGCTGCCCGCCTTGGTTAGAGCAGGTCCAACAACCCTCTTCTTTTCCTCCATCTGCTGCAACAGCTTTTCGTCGTTCAATCTCGAGCCTGTCAGAGTGGAGAGTCTTCTTGCGTCTGCTTCGCGTGCTTGCTGCACTTCCCATTCTCGCGTTCCTTTCTGGACTCGTGCCATGGAAATGATGGGTGTCACTTGTCTGCCGAATGAGTCGGAAAGATAAGCGCCCGACTTTTCAGAATGATGGTCTGATGTGCGCCATTTGGTTAGCATTAAAAGGGTGGGGTTCTCATAACAAAGAGTCAAGAAGGGGGGAATTCAAGAGCCACCTGAAAGTCCTGAGCGAGGTCCATCGCCCAACGTTTTGGAGAGTGGCTTGACGTGAACATTCTCCATGTGCTCCATCCATGAGCCCAAGTCATCGAATGCAGTCACCTCTTCTTCTTGGAAGCAGCCGAACCATGCGCATTCGTAGTCGCCTTCCGATGTCTTTTTGCCGTGGAGTTTGAGGACGTGTTTGCGAAGGGTGTCGATGTTGTGCAGTTCAGAACCGCAATCTTCCCAGTCGCATTTGTACACGTTGAACTCAATTTCAGGCTCCTTGTTTTCGACGACCGGTTTGGCTTGTTTGGTGCGACGCTGCTTTGGTGGCGCATAGCTTGGTTGGCCTCGGGACTGGCGCTGCGCCGCTGATGGTTTCGGTGCCGATGAGACTGGTAGACCACCGCCTGCTGCTGCTGCAAGCGCTGCCTTACTATGGACGCTCTTGCGCCAGCCGACTGGGCGACCTCTTCTCTTAATCGGCTTACCGTTTTCATCGACTTGTGTCGAGCGGAACGCAGAATAGCCGATCGGTTGGCCTGGAACTGGTGTTGCCGACATCTTTTGTGTTTGTTGATTGCGAGGTGTGTCGGTCGCGATGGATGATGTCGCGCGTTGATGGATGTCGGTATGCCGGCGGGTAGGTTTAGCCGGAGTTTTTCCGTCGCCAACACTCGTGCTTGCAACCACTGGCATACTCTTGCGAGGCCATCCAACCTTGGCTTTGGGAAATGGCTTTCTAGTGAAACGTTGGCCTCTGCTCGTCTTGATCTCAACAGCAACGACTTGGGTTGATGCACGTCGCGCAGATGATGGAGGTGCTGGTGTAGTTTCAGTCGTGAAAGCTGCGTCAGTGACTGTGACAGGAGCTGGAGCATCAGAAGTGAGGCGAGCTCCTCCTTCATCTTCACTTCCGCCTTCATCGTCGGCATCGGTGGCCGATCTCTCGTTCATCACTTCCACCTCCGGGACTGTGGATTCTCTGTCTGCCTCGGCTGTTTCAAGAGGCTCGATTATCGGCTCTCCTGGATCGATCAAGTCCCATCGAATTGATTCGAGATCAAACTTGTCCTGATCAACACCTTCGGAGTGATTCTTGAGGAAGTTGTGCATGACATTGAGATGTTGATTCAGTGGCCGCATGTCCGGATGACGTCCTGTAGCCAGGAGCACATCTCTGCAGATTGTCTTCGGATCATATCTGGATTTGCGAGCGACCTTGGCGCGTCTCACTGGCTCGACCAAAGTTTGATTCTTAAGTTCAACATGTTTGCTGATGACCATTGGTCGCGAAGCTACTGCAGCCGAAGGTTGTGGGGCATTACTTGGAAGGTATGTAGGATAGACGGTACCATTGAAGTAAGACTGTTGGAGGTTGATTGGCATTCCAGGATTGAAGTGGCCGTTACTATGGACGTTACCGCTTTGTTCTGAAGTCGAGGCCATGTCGTACTGTGCAGTGTTGGCCTGCTTTGCCGGAGGTACATCCTCTTCCGAGTCAGAATTCATTGCTGTCATGTCAACGAGTTCAGCGAAATTGCGCTTGCGAGCTGCCTCGCCCTTGTTGGCTGAGGGCGGTCTTGGTCCTACTGAAGGAGGTGTTGACCTTGCGGCGTTATGGGCTTGCCCTTGTTGTTGAAAGTATAGACTCGAGTAATTGCGGTGCTGTCCCTGTAGAGATTGTACTGCAGCAGCTTGTTGTTGCTGTGATTGCATCTGCTGTTGTTGCATGTGTTGTTGTAGCTGGTGTTGAGGCCGAGGTTGGAACTGACGCTGATGCTGCGGCGGGGTGTACGATGAAGCGTATTCGGGTACATCATCTGCAGGTGGAGCATAATGAAACTCTGATTGGTAGTTGACAGTGGGAGCGTCGGTGGGATGAGCTGCGGCATGATATGGCTGAGAGACACGTGGAGTGGAAGTCGTCGGAGGCACAGAGTCACGACCAGTAAGGTCGATTACACCCTTTTCTTGAAGAGCGGCTACAGCGGCACGACTAGGTCGGCCTCGTCGTCCTGGAAACCTTCCAATGTTAGGATACTTCTTGGAAGCAGAGCCAGATTGTGGCGTGACCTGCACAGAAGCAGTCGAGGCTGAAGCAGTCGCGTTCATCGAAGGTTGTGCTTGTGTGATGGAAGGAGATGCTGGCTTGTTTTGGTTTGCTTTGGCAGCATCTGGTACGACGGACAACAAGGCGCGAGCAAACTGAGCACGATCAACGTACAGTCCCATACGTTCGAGACTCTCGCAAAGAGTCATGTATGAAGGATTCGGGGCGAGTAATGCGTGGATAGCCTCGACCGAGACCAGCTTGTTCGTGTTCTCCTTTCTCGCATTGAGCCACCTTATAGCAGTTTCAGCCAAAGTGGCTTTCTTACCAGGAGGCCAAATAGTATTAGGACCTCCTGAAGGAGTCGCAGCGCTGATGTTGGCCTGCACCGTCTGCTTCCGAGCATTCGATGCGGCATTGCTGTTAGGTCCAGCCGTAGCAGAGTGAGGCGTAGGTACTATGGGAGCTTGTGGTGCTTCAGCCGGTGCCGGGTTGAAGACAGGGCGTGCTGGACCTTGTGCTCGTTGTGCAGGGGTGAGAATGGCAGCCGGGACTTGTGGTGGAGGTTGAGCTGGAGCTTGGGTGGCACTTACAGACTGTGGGAGATGAACCTGCCTCTCAGTCTCCCACATGCGTGCAAACATGCGAGGGTCAGCTTGATTAAGGTCGCGCATCCTCCTAAGAAAAGCAGCCATCTCGGTCTCCAGATTACTACTGCCAGCACCAGCTGAAGGCAAATTAGCCATGGCAGCGGCCATCTTACGCTGTGTGTCGTGGACAGTCGTCACAGCAGGGATGACATTGGACGCAGGCCGCTGTGCAGCCGAAGTCGAAGGCTGTTGTTCCTGCATATTTCGGTAGTGCCTTCGCTTGGCCTCTTCCTGGTTGGCAACCTCTCGTGCAAGACATGAGCTTTCTGCCTTCTTTGCTTCCTCCTTGCGCTTCTCGTCTGCTCTTCGCTCTTCCTCGATCTTGCGTTTGGCCTCTTCTTCTGCCCGGCGCTTTGCTTCTTCGGCAGCTCTGATTCTTGCTTCCTCTTCTGCCATTCTGCGAGCTTCTTCCTCGGCCTTCTTCCTCGCCTCCTCTTCTACTTTCCGCTTCACTTCCTCTTCAGCCTTGCGCTTCGCCTCTTCCTCGGCCTTGATCTTTGCTTCTTCCTCGGCTCGTCGTTCCTCCTCGGCTTCAGCCTTGCGTCGAGCTTCTGCCAATTTCCTCTGCTGTTCCGGCCAGGGATCGTAGACCTGTACGGGATCTACTGTGGTAGGAGCAGAGGAGTAAGCCTGATCTGGGGGGTTGGATTGGTGAGCGTATGAGGAGTTGGCACGAATGGAAGTCGGGGCGACACTGGGTGCGCGAGGTTGACCGACGTTAGCGGAGGTGTGCGAGGCGGCAGCAGTCAAGTGATGGTCGCGAGGAGCTGTAGAGGTTTGTGAAGAGGTACTCGAGCGGTGAGCACCGGACTGTTGTGACTGACGAGCCAAATAGGGACTGGCTGGGCGGAAGCTGGAGGACGAGTAATCGTAGGATGTCGGCTGGGAAGCGGTGATTGTCGGTGCCCTCGGCTGGTCCGACTGAGAGTATGAGGGGTATGAATATGTGCTTGGGTTGTTTGCCGGCTGAGAGTATGACTGTGCAGGGCTATAGCTATTTGTTGTGCTGTTGGGGCGCTGGTCTTGCTGGTAGAGAGGTGAGGGATTGACGGGTCGTCGGTCAGCGTTGTGCCAGTTTGTCAAGGCTTTTGATTCGTGCTGATTCGCGGAGGGACGATCTGACGTGTTCCATGAGGAGTCTGCGCGTGAGCTTGTGTCGTACTGAGAGTTTGAGGAGCGGTTAGACGTGGTTGGCTTGTCCTGGGCGCTCAAGTGGCTCAGAGTCTCTGCGGCACGACTCTCGGTCGACTGGTCGTTGTAGTAGGGTCGATTGGAGTAGCCAGCAGCGTATGAGGTTTGGTGTCCAGGCGGCGCTGGAGGCTGTGGCTGAGGGGTCTGAGTGGTCGAAGGTTGCTGCTGTTGTTGCTGTTGCGCGGGCTGCTGGGAGCCGGGAGCATAGTATGTCTGGTGGGTTTGTTGATTATAGCGACTGCCGACGGGATCGTAGCGGTCGTCGTAGTGGCTGTTGTACGGAGCCATGGCCTTGGGAGACCATGGATGCCGTTGCGATCCGAAAGATCAGGCAAGAAGTTGGAAACGCGAGGACCAAAGACGGATTGCATGACACGCTGTGAGGCTGTTTGACCTTGAAGCTAGCTCGATATGTGTTAGTCGATCTGAGCGGAGTATGTATGCAGATGGCAATATGCACAGAAGACGACCAAAACACTTGCGACTTGGATCTCGTCCCGTCGCGAGCAACTTGTCAAGTCGTCAGTACGCGCATCGACGCAAGAGCAACGCGAAGTGTCTGTGCACGGCCCGGCGGTCTCGCGCCTCCGGGGCCCGGGGGTGTCAAGCCGGCCGAAAAGCTCGGACTCTTCACGCTTGCCTGAACCGAGAATCTGCCGCCCTCACACATTCCAATTTGCTGGCCGCGTGCAAGTTTGCTTGAATCTTTGTGACGACCAGCGACTGAATTCGACAGACATACCGGACTCGCCCAAATACCGACAAGATGACCAAGATCAACACCTGTACGCCATGCGCCTGCTGCTGTCATCATCCATGGCCCAACTGACCCTCATCGCACGCAGCTCTGTCTTCCTCCAGACGCAAGTCGCGCAAGGCGCACTTCTCTGCCCCCTCCAGTGTCCGCCGCACTATCATGAGCGCCCCTCTCTCCAAGGAGCTCCGTGAGAAGTACAACGTATGAACACACCGGCATCACTCCATCGACGACGCACACCCGCATTAGAAAGAGTTGGAGGCTTTGGGAGAAACATCTGCAAAAACATCAGTCCATCATTCGCCAATCGTCCACCCATCACTCGTCGCATACGAACACCATCACCGCTCTCGTTACGAGACCACCGTCGATTACGACCCTGTCACCGCAAAGCGCCGATTTCGACAACCACGACCAAGACCAACCGTCCGACTCGATGACCCACGACGATCAGATGCTGTTGTTTCTCTCAAGACCTTTGCACCACAACATTCCCCATACACAAACACAAAACAATGCTCGTCGATCGGCTGTCTTTGTATGATGCTAATTAAGTGTCCTACAGGTCCGCTCGATCCCCATCCGCAAGGACGATGAGGTTACCATTGTCCGTGGCTCCAACAAGGGCCGCGAGGGCAAGGTCACAACTGTCTACCGTCTCAAGTGGGTCATCCACGTCGACCGCGTCGCCCGCGAGAAGTCCAACGGCCAGTCCGTCCCCCTCGGCATCTCGCCCTCAAAGGTTGTCATCACCTCCCTCAAGCTCGACAAGGACCGTGAGGAGATCCTTGCCCGCATTGCCAAGGGCCGTGAGCTCAACAAGGAGAAGACCCAGAAGGCTTAAATATGAGAAGGTGTCTTGATGCATCTTTCTGTCGTATGAAACCTCAAAAGCTTTGCCCTTGTCTGCCTCCAACCTCTTTTTTCTGCCCGTCTCCAAACATACCCGCTCCTTGGTACATCAACAAGAGTGACGACCGAACCACCTCCTTGCTTCCTTCCTCCTTTCTTCTAGCGCGTTTCGGGGTTTTCCTTCCTCATTGGCAAATGGGGATGCACATCAATCAATGGTCATGAGGAGGTTCGATCACAAAAAACTGTCGACAATGAATTTTCAAAACATTCAAAATGGAAAATGTCATTTTCTTGCTCGACTTGGAGACATTAGGACATTCTCCTTGACCACCGTGACTGACCATTTTCTTTCTCCCCATCTTCCATTTTCTCACATCTCTCACGTTCTTTTTTCCCATCAACACACCGCTAGCATATCTACTTACCGGCCAAACAAACAATGGCATGGACGAGTTATACGACTACGCGAAGAATAAATGCTCGGGGCTGAATACCCCTCTCGCCTGCAGACCGTCTGCTCTAGATTCTTTTGGTAGAGTAACCGGTTTGATGGTGAGATACATGTAATTCTACAACAATGCCTTGCTGATGTCTTGACGATTTTCTACTTTTCTTGAAACATGTTTTCCCCTTGCAGTCATGTCGTCTAAGCAGTAAGAGGTACAGTTCTAATCCCTTGATGTCAGAAATACTACTTGGTTTTCAAATCATCTTTTCTTCCCGCCTTCATTTTTTTTGTCACTGCTCTTTGATGTTTATTGCGTAAGCGTCGACTTCGATGGCTATGGATCCAGTCCATTTCTCGCATTAAAACCTGTCTCGTCTTCTACTTTCTCAAAAAACGAAAAGAAAAGTCATGAATTAGAAAAGGTTGCTAGTCTCTCGCTCGTGACACTTTGACTTTCCATCCCCATTCCACCATTCTTGACTTGTAAAAATCTCATGGTCAGAGTCAGGCATTCCCCAACGACCAAACGCTCGGACTTTTTTATGCTTCCCCCGTCACATCAAAAATTTGGTCTTTTGTCAGATAAAAGGTCACCTAATACTTTTTTTTTTTTTTCCTTCTCTGGCTATATGCAATAATGAAATTACGTTATCTTTTGTCAAAACTAAATGGCCATCTTATCTACAATCGTGCAGAACCTGATGCTGGAAAAGAATGTGTGTGTCATCGGTGACATGGTCGCGAAAATTGTTGCGGGCCAGATTGTAGTAATTGACAGAGCTTAGGAATGCGCGAGTCTTAGCGACATGATATTTTCTAGCCAAAAAATTGAAGTGCAATCGGATAATAGACTTGTGCAAAAGATCCAACAGTTAGAACTTGGCATTAGACCTTTACATCTCGAAGGATGCATAGGACAACAACGACTTTCTGATGGCAAAGGAGTTTTAGTAGATGGTAAATTCAAAGTCAGGGTGATCCCCTCCCCCTAAAGCAAAAGGGCAAAACCCCGGGCCAAGAGCCACGACGATCCTGACCCCTCAGAGCCAAAATATCTCAAACTATCTGGAAAATGAAACAGAAAAGGTATTATCAAAAAGCCCTAGCAATATCATTTTGAAATACTTGATAAAAGAGCTAAAAAGACGAAAAAGACCTAACATCCCTATCCCCCTTCCATCATTCAACCAAATTCCATGTACGCTAGAAATGACCATTAACTACCCCAAATTCTCTTGGTTCCTAAGCTCGAGCGAAAAAAGTTCTGCCAGTCAAAAAACTTGCCTTGGTCTTGGTCTAAACGATAGCAAACATAACAACCCTTCCTGCCTTACGCAGCAAAAGGAGGGTCTAAGTATATCGATGATGTACCGGGAGGCAGCAAAAGGATGATCACGGCAGGGATCGAACCTGCAATCTCTTGATTCGTAGTCAAGCGCCTTGCCATTGGGCCACGCAACCAGTTGTTGTCCCTACATCGGCCGTGGTACAATATAATTCTCTCTATCCAGGTGGATACTGACAAGCAAATAGAAATATGGGAAGATGCCTGAGGAACATGAAAAAATCGCTGTTGTGGTAGTAGGCTTTGTCTTTCTATGCAAGAAAGGGGGATAATGGACAAAACGGCTGAACTAGATTGCCAATGTTCGATAGGATCTTCTAGGTGATGAGGGTAGCTAGAGTAGAGAAGGAAGAACAAGCAGGGGAGGATAAGTAGGCGAGTGGTAGATGATGAGTAGGCGAGTGATTGATGATGAGTAGCAGGCGGGTAGAGGAGAGTGAGGTGATTAACGTCAACGTCCTTGGATCAGAGAGATGGCCAAGGGTCATAGCGAGCTGGAACAGGGAGAGATATGTAAGGGCCAAGGCGAGTCAAAACAGGGAGAAACTGTTGATTCCACGCAGCTTGTTTTCTCTCTCTTTCCCTATCCCAGCCCCAATCCAACATCTCGAGATTTACATCGTATTCAATTGTCGCCGGCGTGACGTCCTTGATGGGCTTCGCTGGAGAATGCAATCTTGCCTCTTCCAATGTCATCAATTTACTGCCGACAGTCGTCAGTGCAAGCTGGCGGCCCTGTATCTTTGCCTTTCGTGATGGCGGTGACTTGCCATGTAAAAGGCCACGAGGTCTTCTCTTCTTGCTCTTGCGTGCTGCGATCTGTGTACCAGCCTTTTGCGCCCACATGGCTTGTAGAAGTAGTAGGAGTATGAGATGATTACCATCTTCATCACTGTTGTTTCGAACCATGTCAAGCGCAGTCAGTCCTTTGTCGTTTCTGATGCAAGGGTTGGCACCATTTCTCAGCAAAAGCTGGATGATTGTCTCCGAGTTGGGGAAGCGATTTTTCGTAGCCGCGTGAAGTGCCGTATTGCCACAATAGTCCTTGACATCCATGTCCGCATGACTGTCTGATAGTGTCTGGATGATCCGAGCCGAATGATTTTCTGCTGCTCGTAAATCCGGATTACCGTGCGCTGCTTGCATGAGTGGCGTGCAGCCGATGGGGTTCGGAAGGTTGACATCAGCCTCGTAGCGAAGTAACAGCCTGACGAGGATATCTGCGCCTCGCGAAATAGCCACATGTAGTGGTAAGCAAAAAGGGATGCAAGTGTTTTTCTCCTGAATATTGTCACAATCGAGGTCAGCTTCAATCACAGACGATTGTCCATGAGGAGGCAATAAGTCATGGATCGTGCTCAATGAGGGCTCCTCACGGTTCCAAGTCGAGTCTCACACGAAGGTACGTCCTTCACTACGGCGTACCATAGAGGACCATCTCATGTCCTCCAGAGGCGCATCATTGTCGAGCAGGATCTGTACTAACTGGTCTTTTCGGTAAGAAACGGCGTATACGAAGGAACGGAGAGTCGGCTTGGCACCACGTTCAAGCGGTCCACGAATGACTCTAGACCGGGACGAGGCGAGTACTTGAGTAGGTGGGTCCATAATCTCGGATTCGGGGCTGTCCAGTCTGTGTAGTGGCTCCATATCTTGCTCCAAGAGGCAAAGAGTATTCACTGCTATCTCAAGTCCGCCACTAAGTTCGTCGGGGGTTATCTCGATCGTTCGTCCGTCATGTTCGAGCAATCGCAGAACAATATCATCGAACCCAGCATTGATGGCATAATACAAGGGATTCGTGATTTCGGTCTTAGGCTCCGGACAGTACTGATTAGTGAACCGGATACAGACAGCGAATGGATTGCCAGGCACTTGTTCATTCCTTAAGAAGTCGACGATGCGCTCCAAGGAACTCTTGTTGAGCTGTGCAATCCCGACATGAGCGTCCCAGGTGTTTTCCAAGTAGAAGAGAAAAGGGACCTTGAGCGAGAATGGCCAATGCTTGAGCAAGGCCCAAGGTTTGAAATATTGCCAGCTGTCTTCCTCGAACCACGGAGTGTCCCCAAACCATCCTTGGAGAATCAGTCCTCTAATACAACCTCCTAAGAAGGTAAAAAGGCTCATACCCATGGCGACGATCGCCACATGGGCGGAGAGCATACCCAGACTGGACTTGTAGGGTTCCAGGACTCGGTTCGAATTCATGTATTCTTTGACTGTATAGTGCGCAAATCGGACGCTTAAATTAGAATCGGATTGAAACCACCCATCGCGGTCCATCATGTCTAAAACTGTGTCGAAGGGTTGAGGTGAGTCTTTCTCGTAGATGACTATCAGAGCCGGAAGCATCTTGATTATTTCTCTGGGCAAGGGCATCCTGTTGTCCGGATCGTAGACTAGTCCTTGTCCACTCTGTCGAATAGCCAGCGCGTCGACGAGTTGATTTAGAGACAATTCTTTCTTGACCCAAAGAAGCAGCTGAAGCATTGCTATGGCGCTCTCCTGATTGCTAGGTTCAATTCTCGACAAGACGCGAGACTAGGTTTCATCCAGACCAGCAGGTAAGTTATTGAGAGCCTTTCGAAGATCCACTAGTGTCAAACAGTGGTTCAGTGTATCAAGCTGACACGCAACCCATCTGAACCTGTAAGTGGTGTGTCAGTAGCAGCTCCGATCTCGAAAGGCAAGTACTCTTACATTCCTCCAGCTTTCTCGATAAGTTTCGACTCGATTATTTGCTGGATATCAGGTCTACTTCTCCATCTCACCAGTCCAGGATGCAGCTGAACTTGGCCACGAACAGACTCACGAATGTCACCTTGCACGTCGCTTCCTTCGATACACAGTATGTTACCATCTGGAACAATCCATGAAGATTCCACATGATTGTGATGCCACCATGTAGTTTCGTCTTGACATGTTTGTGCTGCGATATGGACGAAAGGAGAGCTCAGAGAAGACGACCAGAATTGTGTTTTAACTCCTCGGCGTTTAGAACGTCCAACCCCGAAGCTACCCCTCCTTTAATCACGTCACCAAACACAAGCTCGTAAGCTTCAATGCTTTCAAATCAACCTTGATGTTTAGTCAACATCATCGGTATATATCACTCTGTCTTCTCCTCACTCATAAACACCTTCTTCACACTTGGAAATCTCCCGTGGTCCAGCACCGTTGACCGATTCCTGAAGCCTCTCTGCGCCACAACTATCCGAGTCTCTGCCAACCATCACTCACCCTCACCAAACACTTCTATACAAAATGTCAGCCCCATTCGCAATAATCGCCGGCGTAGGCCCCGGCACCGGCGCCTCCCTAGCCAGAAAATTCGCCCTCACCTACCCCGTCGCCCTCCTCGCCAGAAACCCCGAAAATTACAGCACCCTCGTCGAAGAAATCAACAAATCCGGAGGCACCGCCATAGGAATCTCCACCGACGTTTCCTCAGCATCCTCCATCACCGCCGCAGTCTCCGAAATCAAGGAAAAATACGGCGATAAATGTGCCGCGGCCGTGTTTAATGCTTCTGGACCTTTTGCGAGAAAGAGTGTGTTGGAATTGACGGAAAAGGAATTTACGGGTGGTTATGAAGTCAGTTGTAAGGGGGCTTTTTTGTTCTCGCAGCAGACTTTGCCGTTGCTGTTGGCTCATACTGAGGATCCTGGTGCGAAATACCCGGGGACTTTGCTCTTCACCGGCGCTACTGCAAGCGTGAAGTCCAATGCTTTGATGTCTGCTTTCAGCACTGGAAAGTACGCCATGAGAGCGCTTTCCCAAAGCATTGCAAGGGAATTTGCACCAAAGGGTGTTCATGTTGCTCATGCTATCATTGATGGTGTTATCGATATCCCCAGGACAAAGGAGTGGATGAAGGATATGCCAGCAGAGGCCAAGATTTCTTCTGATGCTATTGCGGAGGCGTATTGGAATCTACACACGCAGAGCAACAGGTGTTTTACTAATGAGATTGACATCAGACCCATGTTGGAGAAGTGGTAGAGGTGGGATTGAAGTCTTTGGTTGCGTTATGGGAACCCAAACTATCGAAAGGAAGCGCGCAGAGGGGTATCTTTGAATGCAAATAACGCCGTGTCCAAGAAGACAAAGTCATGAGAATGTGATGCAGTAGTTAGAAGAGAAAAGTGGGTAATTCGTCAAGGTCATCGTTAGGTTCCGTCTTGATCTTTGTCTTTTCGTCTCGTTCACGCTTCAATCTTGCTTCTCTTCGTCGTTGAACAGCTGATATGCCGGACTGTGATGGTTGAGGGATGGGATGGAAGCCAAAGTCTGGCTCTAATTTGACCTTTGCTGGTGAAGGTTCGCGTTTCACAGCACGCTTTGGTGCTGGGCGAGAAATGTCGCGGTCGATGCTTTTGCATTTCTTGTGTGAAGATCTGTCGGAGGAGAACTCTGATGAGGGTGCTATTGATGATGAAGGGTTGTGGGAAAAGTGTCTGCTGTTGCTCGGACGAGAGGGAGTAGGTGATGCGGATCGACGAGGTTGACGAGGTGGACGAGATAGAGTCCTAGATTGTGTAGCAGCATCCAGATCATCATCGGTCGAGTCTTGTGCATCTCCCATCTTGACGTCTTTCCTGACCTCTCTCTTCACCTCTTTCCTGACCTCTCTCTTCACCTCTGGACTCTTGTCTCTTTCCAATGGTCTCCCTCTCAGATCCAAAGGTCTCGCCCTGTCAAAGCCAGCAGCAGCCCTCGTAGCACTCCTCCCCACCACAGCTTTCGGCTGCAGAGCTCCCCTCTTCCTCGGACTCATCATAAGTCCCGCCAATTGTGTCCCTAACCACGGCTCTTCCTCATCCTCTTCCTCTCCCTCCCCTACAACTGCTCTGACAGCCGCTCTGTGCAGCTCCCCCTCCTTCGTCCTCTTTCCTTCTTTACTCAAACCCCCCACCACAGGTCGCGCAATAGCATCAGCGCCCCCAAGCGCCTGCTCCCTCTTCCTCGCCAATGCTTTCTGACGTTTGTATTCGGCGTGTGCGAGATGTGCGGTAAAAGACTGAGCCGTGGCCATGAACTCATCAGTCACCATGCGCCAACCATCATCCTTATCCCAGCCTTGTCGCATAAACTCTTCTTTGGGTGGCACGGGCGGAGGAGAGGTAGAAGGCGAGCGAGCCTGTTGCGCAATTCTTCTTACCACAATTGTCCTTTGCGGGCGGATGAATTCGTCAAGGGTATTCGGAGAGGCAGGCGGTGAAGTGTCGATTTTACGTCGTTTCATCGTTGCTGTTGATGTAGAGGTCCTTGACTTGCTGGTTACTGGGGCGGGATTGGTAAGCCATGGTAGGTTTCGCGGCATGGTATTGTTGTGGTCTCGTATTAGGGAAGCAGCATGTGAGGGAGACGCGTTGAGTGGATCATGTTTCGCGTGTGAGGGGAGAGATGCGAGAATGACATGTGCCAAGCGAAATGAGCTGGATGGGCTTCTTTTGTCGCAACCCGATAACACTTTTGTCAACCTGCTGGACACTTCCACCACTAGCAACGATTAGCGACGCGTACCTTCTTATTGTGGGTGCGGCTATCTGCGTGCGAAGAGAGACTACGACGCTGGAAGCCGAGTACGCGCATCCGGTCAATTCACCGTAGGGTGGGTGTCGGTCGCTCGTAGACGAGTGTCAATCAAAAGACCATCACGGGACGAACGCACGACATAGGAAGCACCGGAATGCGTCTGACGGAGCGACGTATAATTAGTAGTTGCGACTAGGGCAAGGTGTCTCTCTTCGATCGTCGGACAGGGAAATGAGGTGCTATGAAAATGTATAGTTATATTCGTGCTGCTCTTACATCAAACGGAGGTCATAGTAGTGTGGTAGTGTGCCCGAAAGACTTCCATTGTGTGACCTGGTCGATTGCAGTGAACATCGGAGCTCCCTGCTCAGTCAACACATCGCTGATTGTACCTGTCAAAAGGCACATTCTTTTTCCTGATCGACACGACTCATGAGGGAGTCCAACTTTTATTTCGTCTTTCGTCTTGAATTGACAAGCCTATCCTAGTTTTGGGCCCGGTACATCTGGTACAAAGTGCTTCATGAGTGTCTGATTGTTCTTCCTTTGAAGCCTTGCTTGCATGTCCCTCTCTTGTCGTCGTGCCTTTTGTAGCTGTTTGTGTTGTGAATCTAGAATGGCGCGTTGTTCAGAAGCTGGAAGATGTGCGAGGGCAAGACGATCACTAGCGCGAAGTGCACCGAGTTGTTTGCCGTGGTTCAAGGCGCGCAGGTCTTGTTTTGTGAGAGTCTGTTTGCCTGAGGATTGGCTGATTATCGTCGAGGAAGAAGAGGCTTCAGTGGTGCCTTCACCGGAGGTCAAGGTGTCTGGGGAAGCTCCCATGTCTGAAGCCTGAAGCCTGCGACGTTGTTGTGTTGCTCTTGATGAACGAGATGTCACCACTCTGCCAGAGGGCAAAGTAATGTTGTCCCCATCAACTTCTGCCTTTTCGTCATCCACTTCAAACTCCCAAAACTCTCGGTACTCAGACTCGACATCGGATATGTCAAATGCGCAATGCCCTTTTCCAAGCATGTGTTGTCGAATGGCCTGAGTGTTGCGTCGTTGTGTGCCACATGTGAGGCATTCGTGATCAAGCGAGATGACGAGATTGAGATAGTTGAGTAGTGTCGTTGGATCAACTGATAGCTGGTGTGGTGACGGGATTGTCATGCCATGAGACTTGGACATGTGTATCAAGTTCGTGTCGATGTCGTCCGAGATGTTGGAGCAGAAGAGGCAATGGGTCGCGTTGAAGTCCAGGGCTTGCGAGGAATTCGACGCATCATCGCTGTCGCTTGAGAAATCCTGGTCTTTCTCGTTGTCTACAGGGGCTGGCCGCACCTCGGATGCCGAGTCGTGTGATGCTTGTTCGGGAACAGCGGCGGATCTGGATGTGCTGCTTACGACCATATTTGACAAAAGAGAATGGTGTATAAGGGATGCGAACATGAGGCTGTCCTGAATTTTGTAGAAATTTAACTTTGATGGGCGACTTACGTTCACAGGCTAATGTGTCTCTTAAGTACAATTCTGATGACTTCGTCACCTTCGATCTGTGTAATATGGCCATTGGCCAGACGGCGCTGCAACCAATGAGAGGTCATTACACACATCTTAGTTGACTCACGCTTCAGGACATCGAGACAGATCACAAAACCTCCAGCCAATGTACGAGTCTTCTAGGATATCGAGTCGTTGGTCAGATGACAGAGATTCCTGAGAAGTGTTTTGATAGGCTGCCGCGGTGACTCACAATCAGCCACCGGAGAAAACACCGTCGGCAAAGCCGAACCCCTCTCCATGTGCTAAACTTCTGTAGCTCCCACTCTCTCTCATGTCAAGGAAGGGCGAGTATGAGCTGACGATCGATCTGTAAGTTGGGGAAGCCCGGAAGAACTACACAGTTACTAGCGCTGCATACCTTCTTTAGCACAGGGAGGCCCGAACGCAAAGGAGATCTCCCGACTCCCGAGTTGTGGCTGCTCTCCGCATGGGATTCGCACAATTCCATCATAAAATCGGTCATTGACCGTTTCCGCGTTCGGCTTGGCAGTTGCAGAGCTCGAGATCCGGCAAGCCACAATCGACCGATGGGTCCGGCCACGGTCGGCAAGATCTCGATCAGGTGAAAACAACATCTCGCGAGAGCCACGTTTGGGCGCGCGACGTCCCGCCAGACTCTCCTTTGACAGACATGACATGGAAAGAGACGGTATCCCACTCGGGCCTGCATCTCCAGATGGAGTAGACTGGACCCAGGATATTCCAGATAGTGATCATGCCCGCTTCTTCAGATCTTTCCCGTGGCATTACACGTCGCTTGGCCCTGTCGAGTCTTGGGGAGTCACACTTCGTCTCTATACGTACCAAGTCTTTGCTGACAATCGTCCCGGTTGCATTTATTGGTGAGTACAAAGCTTGCAATGTCATTCTCTACGCGCATGAACCACATTGACGTGACATCAGGGGTCCGGACAAAATCGCAATCTACAATGAAGCTTTCGTTGAAGCTGCCGGACGCTCTCACCCTTTCCTGATGGGACACGGTTTTGCAGAGGTATACCCAGAGATCGTGGACAACATCATGCCCGTCTTTGATATGGCAACGCAAACGAAGAAAGCTGTCCCAGTAGTGGAGATTCCTCTGATGGTCAAGCGAAATAACTTTCTCGAGGAGACATTTTTTACTGGCAACTTCAATCCTCTTCGCGGAGACGACGGACGAGTCCAGGGATTTTACAACTCATTGGCCGAGGTCACCAGACAGAAAATTACTGACCGCCGACGAAACATGCTGAATTTGATTGCTGCTCTTCCGGAAGGCTGTACCTCTGACACTATTGGGTCTCATCTTATCAGTTGTTTCCGCACGAATCCATTGGACGTCCCCCTGGCTTTAGTCTGGTCGTCGGAAAATCACAGCGCACCTTCGACCAAAGGTTCTCAGAAAATCAAATTATCTGGAAGCATTGGAATACCGGAAGACCACAAACTTGCCGAAGGGCAAGGATCTCTCGATAGCGAGGAGGGCATCTACCCCCTCCTGCAGGCGGCAAGGGACCATCCGGTCACATCGCCATGCGGGCCAGAATTTGACGGAGTGCAATGGCAGGGCTTCGAAGAACCATCACAACACATCTGCGCTATACCATTGTCGAACGCTGGCCGCCCGTATGGCTTCTTGATGATCGGAACCAATCCAAGGAGGCCGATCGATGACGACCACGAACAATTTATGCGCGATCTTTCGTCACAGCTGTCCTCGTCTATAGGCTTCCTAATATCCACAGAGGAGTCGACAGCACGCCAGTCCCGTCTGGAAACTAAGTTGGCTGCTAGTGAACACCATATGAGATACATGGCCGACCATCTGGACATTGGCCTTGAACATCTAAGTCTGGACGGGAACGTCCTGTGGGCCAACGAACACTACTTCAAAATCATTGGGCAGGAGCCCACGTCTGGATTTTCAGAGCTGCATCTGCCTTTCAAAGCTCATGTCTTGGAAGAAGATCAAGCAAAGATATTTGCCGCATGGGAGGCGGTAGCAGCAGGTGCCCCAACCTACACAACTGAGTTCCGGATGAACAGACTGTGGACTCCACCACTCGGACCTCCCATACCCGCGACTGTACTCATCTCGGCTGTTCCATACAAGGAGGACGGAGAGATCAAGTCCGTTATGGCTTGTATGACGGAGGTGAGCCGTCTGAAGTGGGCCGAAGCATGGCAAGCTCGCGCTGCCCAAGAAGCTCAAGAAGCCAAACGGCAGCAAAGTGAGTTCACCGACGCGATATCACACGAGGTCCGCAACCCTCTATCGGCTATGCTGCAATTAGCCAATGGTATTGCTGCGTCGCTGGACGATCATCAGGACTCGGACGCCACCGCGGACCACTATTTGCATATCATACAAGACAACATAGAAGCAGCCAAGACGATCATCTTTTGTGCGGACCACCAGAAAAAGATCGTGGACGATGTCCTTGTCTTGTCAAAGATGGATTTCATGCTTCTATCTTTGTCGCCAAGCCCGGTCAAGCCTCTAGATCTTGCTGAGAATGCTGTGAAGATGCTTCAGGCCAACATCACTGCGGCAGACATAGACATGAAGATTGAGGCACACAAGTCAATCGATGAGCTAGGACTCAATTGGGCACTGTGCGATCCTCTGAGGGTGACTCAAATCCTGATTAATCTTCTGTCGAACGCGATCAAGTTTACAAGGTTGGAGCGCCATCGCTGCGTGACTGTTCGATACGGAGTATCACTGGAAGAGCCAAAGGACTCAATCGGAATGGGCCTTGTTTGGGCAGATTCGAAACGCCAACACGAAGACGTCACTTTAGCAGAAGAATGGGGAGATGGCGAGCAGATCTATCTAAGTTTCTGCGTCACCGATACTGGACCAGGAATGACCGAAGAAGAACGTTGCCGACTATTTCAAAGATTCCAACAAGCAAGTCCCAAGACTTCAATCAAGTATGGAGGTAGCGGACTAGGGCTCTTCATATCCCACACACTTTCCGAGAAGCAAAATGGAAGCATGGGCGTAGTTTCAGAGCCAGGACAAGGAAGTACTTTCGCTTTCTACATCAAGGCTCGCCGCATGCCGAATCCACCCACACCGTCTTCGGAACCATCTCTCAGATTGACACAAGAACTGGTGTTTCGACAATTAGAAAACACTGAAGCTTTGAAAGTGGTACAAGATACTGCGGTCAAGGAAGAACCAAAGGCATTGCAACGGCTGAAAACACAACCCAGTCCAAAGGTTCCGCAGGAGAAAACTTCACTACCCAAGGTGGCGTACCATGTTCTGCTTGTTGAAGTAAGTTTGAATGAAAACCACATATGATCTGCGCATCTGATAATTCAAGGATAATTTAATCAATCAGGCGATCTTGAAGAAACAACTGGTGAAAGCCGGCTGCATCGTCTACGTCGCGAACCATGGACTGGAGGCACTGGAAACATTACGCCGCGCTGACGTGTGGGAAGAAGCAGCTGGTGCTGGTCACAAGCTAGATATCGTATTAATGGATCTGGAGATGCCAGTCATGGATGGTCTTTCCGCCTGCAGGGAAATTAGGTCCATGGAAGCAGCAGGCAAGTTGACGAGGCACTTGGAGGTGATTGCGATCACTGCAAACGTGCGAAAGGGACAGGTTGACCGTGCGCTGGCTGCAGGAATCGACGCGGTTATGCCGAAGCCTTTCTTGGTGTCCGATTTGCTCACAACGATCAAGGCGCGACTTGGAAGATGATATTAGAATACAGGACTCGGAATCAGGCACGAAGAGGAAGACGATCACGCGCCAGCACAACCACGTTAAAGCATCTTGTATGCGCATCTGGATAGGGGTATTTTCGATCAATCGCAGCTTCCCAAGATGTAGGCGCTTCGGCTAGCTGCAATTTGCTTCAATCGATCGTAGGCGGCGGCCACGGCTTGGTAACCACCTCTGCGTATCACTTTCCGGACCAGTGAATTTCCACCCACTTCCGAAGATAAAAACGGACGCTGTGTTCTTTCACAGAGGAAACATTCTCTTCGCAACACCTCCATCACATCATGGATATTGGGTCATTTCGTATCATCCAGTTGATGCTTGCAGACGAAACACCTGTCAGCGCAGACAATATCATCGGTCGTGGAATTGATGGCTTTGTATTCAGGAATGGTCCTTCGTCTGTCATGAAAATTCCCACGTTGAACGCGACCAAGCTCCTGGATGGATCTCTAGAGCCTGACAAGGACTACGTTTGGCTGATCAACAGTTTGGATGTCGAGAAAGAAGTGTACCGCCGCTTATAAGGCGTGAGCAACATCGCCAAATGTTTGAAAATCACGACAAATGGAATGGAGCTTGAGTACTACAGCAAAGGAGATCTTGAAGAGCACGTTTGACTCAAGCCCCCTCCTCCGTGGAGCAAAAGATTCACCGGATCTTGCAAGTGGTTGACTTTGTCGCGACTTGTCAAAATGAGAAAGTGCTGCGGTTTGATATCGCATTGCGCAATCTATTGCTCGCAGACGACGACAGCATTCGCGCAATCGACTTTGCAAACAGCGCAGCAGCTCCACTAGATGCAATCTCAGCACCACGGAAGGGGATGGCTATACAGCTAGAGTGGAGGTGCTGCATGTCGCCAATGTCATATACTCAATCTCGAAATGGACAAAGTACCAAACAGATTGTGTGTACGAGTCTGAATGGCGATCTTTTGAATCCTCTCCTTGTACGGAGGGGCTCGAGCTTGGCCCTGTCATAGCCAATACATGGAAGCGCCAGTATAACCGTATTGCCGAATTACGAGATGCCATTTTGTCTACCGCAAGACCCGAAGACAGTCTACTCATTACATGAAACTCCTCCATACACCAGACAGATGTGGGGATGTCAATCTCAGCAGACGGTTAGATCAAATCTAGTCGCTAACAAGTTCTGTTTATAAGACCCAATACACTTATTTACACATTATCCTTTGATATGATACACAATACCCACTTCCTTACCCAGCCACTTGTCCCTCAACCAACACATGTGCTTATGAATATTCTGGCCATGCTTCCACGTCTTGACACCCACTCTCATCTCCACTTTCCCTCTCTTGAGCTGAAGATCTATCAAGCCATTATGAAGCTTGGAATCTGCTTCTGGCTTATCCCTCTCCATCTTTCTGAATCTGTCAAGTAGACGCGTCTGTGCGGAGATGGAGCGATGATCGAAAAAGCTAGAAGGGCATGGTTGGGTTTCCAACCACTCTCGGAAGCGGTAATATTTATATGCTGCTGCTTCTTGGATATTGGCAGGGCCTAGAGTTGCTAGAGCTGCTGTTGTTAGGGCGGCAGGTTGGCGTGATGTTCTTTGTCGGAGGAGGATGGTGGGTCCGCTGTGGTATTTGTTGGGGCTTGTTCTGGTCTTGATGGCATTTCACGGTGCTGACTTTTTGTATGGTGGAGGTTGAGAGGATTGGTTATTGTAGGAGTTGGGCCTTTTTGGGTCCCTGTCGAGTTTTGCGGATTTTGTAGGCTCGTATTGTGCAGGAGGCTTCGAGAGACCAGCCTCGATATGTTCTGTGATTGTGTCTAATAGCGAGTGGTTTTATCAGGGTAGTGTAAGTCCGTCATAGCTGAGCAAATTTCCTGTCTAGGAGGTTCTAGAGTGTAGAGGATGTATGAATTAGCGACGCGAAATTATACTGGTTGATAGTCGAGTCATCGTATACATGACTCTCTGGTTTCGAAAATGAGTATTTGAGAACAACGAGTGTCTTTTATTTTCGTGACTCAGCGACGCTCTACTCATCCATCAACTCTCCAGTGCGCAGAATCTTGTATGACAAGATATCATCTGGCTTATTGAACCAACTGTGTTTATGCTCCGCAAAACTCTCCATCTCAGGCTTTGGGATAACAGGCATCATGCCCATCTTGATAATCGCCTTACCAGGCAGCATATCAACTTTCGACATCACTGGGCTTGTTCTTCCATCAGCAAACGCCTCCATTATCGCATCATCAGCAACTCACTTTCCATCCACAGAGCAGAAGTACCTGTATACCGGATTTCCACTATTCGTAGCTTTATCCTCATAAATCTTCATCGTCCCATCACGGTCTTTGATGTCGACTTTTTCTTCTTCCATGATGAGATTTGCAGATACGACAGAGCCAGAGGTTTTGCGGCAGTTTGCGCAGTGACAGAGGTGACCGCGTGGTTTTGTGAAGAGTTCGTTGTCGTTTATTGTTACTGTTATGCTGCCGCAGAGGCAGCTGCCGGTTAATGAGTCCTTGAAGTAGGAGAGATCATGTCGTTTTGGGTCGCCTGTTAGTTCTGGCATGATGCAATTACAAGATGTGTAGGTGTTGAGAAGGCTGGGATTGGTCGTTGCGAAAGTGTGTCTGGAGTGGTATGCTCGGATATATCGCTCTCCAAGACCCCGCCGCAATTGCCGTCAGCCCCGCAGAAGGGGATGACTAAGTTTCGCAGTCATGGATGGGAGTCAACCATGGCAGGAACGTCGATGAAAAATGAAGATCTTCCGTTCTTCACGCGGTTGACGCATAGGAAAATATGCTGTAGCGCATCGTCGCAAGCATGAAAGCTTGACCTTCTTGTGCAGACGCGCCTCCCATTCTCGGCTGTTAACCCGTGCATGTAGCGCACACTTTCTCTCAAGACGTGTGATTGGAGAACCCCAGTCGTCTACTCACGTAAGGGTAGACTCGTTCCGAACCTATAGTCGACACCCATGAAAGTTGCTCATCTTAAAATCATGCCGAGAAAAGAACAAAGGTAATGGAGTCCAGCAGACCGCTTCGTCAAGGCGGTGAAATTCTGCCAGCTCTTGTTCTGCGAGCTGTTTATCACCTAATAGTGATAACTCACATACGGTTGTTTTCTGACTATGAACATTAGTATGGCGTGACGGCGATATCGTAGATTCATTGCCTGGAGAGCATCGACTGTTATGAGCTTAATGCAGAAATCAGCAAGATATCTTTAGGTTATGCTTTCTTTGTCTGCTAAATTTGTCACTTGCTTCTAGTCATCGGAGAACACCCTACGTCTCGAAGTCAGCAAAACAGATGACAGTCTTAAGAAAAAACATGTACGAAGCTTGCAATCGGCATGCCAGAGTATATGCTGCTTCGTACCTTGCTCGATTCGTGTTATTCTAAGTCGACTAATGATGGTCACTTTTTAAGCTGTAAGATCGACAGAGATGTACATAGCTATACCGGCAAACCTGCTTTCTAATTCCCCTTCCTATGATCCGTTAAGATCCTCCGCTATCTTCGAGTAGCTAGAATCCTTTAGAGTGAAACGTTGTACCTATAATAGGCCGCGAAAAATCCTTCCTATTACTAGGCATAAAGGGTGGCTTTCTAGTCTATCTTTCTAGCCTATTTGTTTTAAACTAGAGGAAGCATTTCTGTAGAGCCGTCGCGTCCATTTCTCCGACTATTTTCTTAAGTACGTTACGGTCGATCTTCCTAGAAGGCAGTCTCGGCAAGTCATCTGACATGATAACATACTTGGGCATCATACAAGAGAGGAGATCTGTCAGACCTGCCTCGATGCTCTTGCCATCGTGACCCTCGTCTTTAGCATGGGTGGCCGCTGATATGAAGACGCAAAATGCCATCAAGACCGGCCGTGTATGGATTTCGACCAGACTGACCGCTGTTTCGTGGATAATGCCTATCCGTATAAGGGCATGTTCGATCTCGCCAATCTCTACGCGATGCCCGTTAATCTTGATCTAATTATACTTACGGCCGAAGAAACTTGATTTCTCCATCTGGCTTGCTGTCAGTACCTATCATCGGGTGGTCCCCTAGGCGTATAATCCTTCTACATTTACGCACGAAACCGTGGAGAAGTCCGCGAAATTTTGCGGATAAGAGCTTTGACGCGCCATCTGCACTCTTTCCTTACGCGCGGAATGACCGTTGGCTTGTAAGTAGGTCGCTCGTCTCGAGTACCGCTTCTTGTACAATGCCACTCGGCGAATTTATTGTGGATAACTTGCCAAACAGAGAGAATCGTGCTTGGTATCAATAACGGTGTTTTATCGAAAGCTTCGCGGATACTCGACCTTATCAGTATTTCAGCCAGAACTCCGATCATCACAAAGCTTGATATGGGCTTCTGAAAATCCATGGGGTTGCATTCGAGAGCTAGTAAGAAGCGCGGATGCGAACTGCTCGTATCTTGAACGTGATAGCTGATCAACGGTAGAACATATCTGCGTCATCTTGACACAGCTCGTGCTATATAAATGGCTTGTTGGCCCAATAAAGTCCATGTCAGTTCTCCACTGTCTTTTCATATACCAAACTATATGCTTACACCATGCGCTACAATATAGTCATATATCTCTTTACTATAGCGACATCCGTCATGGCTCTTACTCCCAACTCAACCGTGGATTATGACACAGTACGAGCAGAGATGAAGAGGTTGCTTACGCCCGACGAGCGACTGAATTATCGTGGCGTCACGAAGTCCGCAATGACCGGGCTCAAGTACGACCAGCTGTTTGGCGTGAGCACCGCCGAAGAGTTGATCACTGCCGAGATCTATGGCCGACGGGCCCGACCGTCGGACGATGTCGAAAACCTGTACCTCTTCTCTGTGGGCCATGGTCTGGTAGCTAGGTTCAACATGGCATACCAGCAGCAATCTCTCGAATCTGAGTCAGAGCAAGACAAAGCCTTTCGTGACGCCTACGCACCAAATCGAATTACCATCCAGGAAATGCACGACCAATACCTCAACATGCAAAGGCCAGAGTCACCGGAAGACAAGACATATGTTGAGGAGTATCTGAGCCAAGTGGCTACTGATACTGTTGCGTGGTGGAACGGAGTGATCGATGGATCTCAGATCAAAGTAGACTTGGCCTCCCACTGACAGAGGGAAATATAGAATGGAACGCAGACGGTGTCTAGGGCTACAGAGGCCAACACATACGGTCGCGATATAACCGAGGGTGCAAGGTTCACGCCAGACGATCGCGTGAGGTACAGAGCTGTCAGCGTTGACTGGCACGTGTATCTCCAATTCACCAGTATTCAGTCCACGAAATCCTGACCTAGACAACAAGGGACTTGCTACAGAGCACCGCCTGATCAAAGCGCGCAACAAGGCCCGTTGGCCAAGCATGGCAGGTGCAGACATGCGTCAAGAATTACGTATCTTCACCAGCAATCCGAAAGCAGAGTTTAGGCCTGTCCAGGAGGAAGCTCTACGGCCATCTTCAAACAGACACCGCGTGTTTTGGCAATCATGGCGACAAGATCTGGCAAATCATCTCTATTCACTCTGCCAGCCATGCATCCACAAGCAGGCACAACTATAGACAACAACCTTTGTGAATGATGAGAACACAGTTGACAGCTGTTGAGATGGTCGGATAATTTCTCACTGAGATATTGATCTGACCTTGCTCGAGCACAGTGATCATGATCTCGAATTTAATCATGCCGTCTCACAGCATCCGTTCAGAGAGAGCCTCTGATGAAGCCTCAAGACCTCCATCTCGACGATGCAAGATAGGTGCAGAAACTACGCGAGTCAGCTCGGAGCGTGTGACTTATCTCCATACCATGCTGCCACAGATATGCGCTTTCTCAATGCTGTATCCTGACCTGATATACCAAGGTACGTACGTGTACTGAGGCAGTCGTGACATGGATTCGTGAGGAACAGGGTCATCCGAAGCCTCCACCATCACGACCAACACAGGATCAGCTTGAGCTTCAGTGCTCGTGTTGTAGCGACATGGTAGCCTCTGAGGCAGATTGTATACTGCTATTCTATGGCTAGTTGGAGACCAAGCTCCACTCGCACTCCAATCCGGATCGATCAAGAGAAGTACCTCCAACTCGGATCGTCTTCGCCATGCACATTCTCACTCGTGTCAGCCATATGCACACCTCCTCGCTGACTGTGAGCTTTATTCCTTCTTCGGTTTTCCATCTTCATCCACATACCGAGCCATAAAGTGCATGCAATGCATGTCACGTTGCAAGCCGCTGTCGTGATCAGCGTTGGTCTGTAAGCAGGAGCATATTCTGTTCGGAATGTGGCGGTACTCAGGATACCCGACAGATTGCCCAGACCGACTAAGAGGCCTGTAGTAGCTGCCCGAGAGCTCTCATTGACGTTATTGTTGTTGTGCCACGAGTGTACCAAGCAAGAAGGAATGTATGCACCTGAGCAGAGTAGAAAGCATGCAAAGTATGCCACCGCCTTGTTGTCCACAACATCAATAGCAGTGAGGATTATCAGGCCCGTGAGTGAGATGCATAGAGCCAGAACAATGTGCAAACTTCTCTCACGAAAGTAGTCTGAAGATTTGGTGATGCACAATAAGACAACAAAGCCAACACTATTAGGTGCAACCGTCCACAGGTTGGTCTTGACAGCCGAAAACCCCAAGCGTGCAACAATCTGAGGCAAGAAAGTTGCAGTGGTGGTGAACGCCACGGAGTAGGTGAACGAGATTATGCACCACAAGGCGAACTTCCAGTTATTCCATGTCCGAAAACAGTCTTTGAGATTGAATTCGGTTCCAACTTCAGATGAGCCATCACGAAGCATACGGAGCCTTGCTGCGAGCTTCTCCGTGTCGTCAAGAAACCAGGCAGATTCCGGAGTGGCTGGTAACCAGAAGAATCCAACAAGCGCCACCATACAGGTCAAAGATCCCTCAATAACAAATAAAAGTTGCCATCCCTGGACATGACTGCTGTGGACCTGGAACACACCATACGAGATTAAGCCCGAAAAGGCCGAAGCGAGGAGAGCAGATCCAAAAAAGATGGCGATTCGAAATCCGAGCTCTCCACGTGCGTAGAAGAGCGAAAGATAGAACACGGCTCCAGCAAAGAAGCCAGCTTCGAATACTGCCAAAACCAATCTGAGAGCTAGAAGACCACCGAAATTCTTTGCGGCGGATTGAACCAGTGCCATCGCTCCCCAACCGAGCATCAGTGCAGGCAACATGACGCGACCGGAGAAGCGTTTCGTGAGCATGTTCAAAGGTAGATCGCACAAGCCGTTGGGTATGTAGAAAAGCAGTAGCAGCAGTGAATACTGGTTGCCTGTGAAGTGCAAGTCGATATCGATACCGTCTGTCTTCGCATTGCCGAGATTGCTTCGATCTACCGAATTGAAAAAGTACATCAGAGAGAGAAATGGAAGTAGATAGCAGTCCATTTTCCAGACATATGCTCTCTCAGAGGCTGCGTCCACTAGTCGAATGTCGCCCGAGGTATCTTTTTGATCGACTGGAACGATGATCGAATCATGCTTGGTCGTTTTTTCCATGGTGATATGCTGTGCTGTGTGACTACTTACACTACTAGATTCACTCTTGCGAGCTTCATATTATACTACATTGCGCAACCCGACATGCCCACTCTTGTGCCTCGCAGCGTGAGGCACTGGAACTGATATCTGTACATACATAGATGTTTCCGTCGAATGGGAGTTGTCGAGCGGACGAAGGATGCATTGCACTTATCATGCTATCTTCACCTGCTGGCATTCTGGGAAAAAGGGTTGAATGGCCGCATCAATGCGTCTCGAATTTAGCGCTATCTCGGCAAAGAGACCTTCCGTAGATTTGCCGGAGCTTATCAAAAGTGGGGGAAGTTGCGGGCAAGCTTCCTGCCCTATGCGACTCAACTCGTCAAACCACTGCACCGCTCGAGCAGCAATGGTCCAACAGCAATGGGGCCTAGCTCGAGTATGACATCCTTGTACTTCCCAAGCTGCGATCATATCACAGCTCTCGTACCCTTGAAAGCTATTCTGGATTCTCTGTTGCCTGATACCGATCGCAATCAATTAATCGCCTCACCTTACGTTGCTACTTTATCGCATTCTCCATGTCGCCTACTCATGTAATCGAGGGTCTGGAAGTTGATGGGATATCTGGTCAAGATGTTGTAGTCGTCGGAGCAGGCCCCGCTGGACTTATGCTGGCTGCCAATCTAGTCCGTTTTGGCGTCAAGACAACCATTCTTGACGACAGAGCGGACAAGACTTCTACTGGTCGAGCAGACGGATTGCAGCCAAAATCGATTGAGACTTTGAAACAGATGCGTCTTGCCGACCCATTGCTGCAGCGAGGTGTTCGAATCCACGACATCTGTTTCTGGGTAAGTGCTTTATCAACGAAGATACCTTACAACCGCTGATGCTCTGTACAGAGCTCTGATAAAGATACACCTCTGAAGAGGACAGAGCGAACAGAGCATTTTCCTTCCATGGTAGATCTTCTGGACCCGTACATCCTTCTCGTCCATCAAGGCATGGTAGAAGACATCTTTCTGCAAGACTTGAAGACCAGAGGGGTTGAGGTCACCAGAAGTTCTCCTTTTGTGAAGTACAGAAATCATGGATCTGGAATAGCCCTCGATGTGTTCAGCCGCTCGGCCACAATTGGAAAAGAGCGACTCTGGCAGTCAAAATATCTAGTTGGTTGCGACGGCGCACACTCACAAGTCCGCAAAGCTATCCCTGATATCAGAGCTGAGGGTTCATCTTCCGAAGCTATCTGGGGTGTGCTGGACGGTATTATAGAAACAGACTTCCCTGATCTCTGGAGCAAGGTCGTTGTCTACTCAGAAGAGGCTGGTAACGTTCTTTGCATTCCGCGCGAGCGTAATTTGACGCGACTCTACATCGAGCTCCGACCCGAGTCGGATGCGCCTATTGACAAGGAAAAGGCGACTCAGGAGTTTGTCATAGATAGGGCGAGACAAATTCTGGCGCCCTACAGCCTATCATGGGAGAGTGTTGAGTGGTTCGGCATCTACCAGATTGGCCAGCGAGTCGCAAATAAGTTCACAGATGACGCCAGACGTGTCTTTATTGCCGGCGACGCGAGTCACACACACTCTCCTAAAGCGGCGCAGGGTATGAATACTTCAATGCACGACTCCCTTAACCTGGCCTGGAAACTCAATCTCGCCGTCCGTGGACTCGCCAAACCATCCTTACTGGAAACTTATGAACTTGAACGCCGCAAAATCGCCCAGGATCTGATCAACTTCGACTATGAGCATGCTAATGCATTCCACGACGGAGACGCAAAGGCTCTCGCACGCAATTTCTTGACCAACGTTCGCTTCATCTCAGGAGTAGGGGTTGAATATGGTGCCAACCCCCTGAACCGCGTTACTGACACACCTGGCGGCGCGAAGCCAGGCAGTCTGCTACCACCAGCAAAACTCACTCGCTACATCGATGCAAATCCTGTAGATGCTCAGCTTGACATCCCAATGCTGGGGCAGTTTCGGACTTACTTCGTATGCAAAGACGTTCATCGGTCGAAAGACTTCATGAAATCTGTCTGCGCACATGTCTCATCCTCCGACTCAGTCCTAGGTCGGGCTTCTGAGGCACTTGAAGCTTCGTACCAAGATCAAGCTCCGGCGCCTACTGAATCAGATTCTTACATCCAACCTCAGCGCTACGTTGCCAGCAGCCGTCTTTCGACCTTTTGCCTCATTACAACCACATCGAAACCAGACTTTGAAATAGCTGATCTCCCTGAGGTGCTCCAAGCTAGCAAGTGGACGGTATACTTGGACAATGTGCCTCAACAAGATACTCGCGGTCAGCATTGTATCGACAAGTGGACGGGTGCTCTCGAGGATGAACAAATTGCTCTGTTAGTCGTAAGACCTGACGGATATGTTGGTGCTATGAAGTCGTGGCCAAGCAGCACAGAAAGTAGTGCGCAAGCTTCAGCATGGTTGGATGACTACTACGGAAGTTTCCTTGTCTGTTAAGCTATCAAAAAGATGTAAACTGTTAGTCTTGATTCTACCATGCTCTTGAACAACATGATCATACACCTGCAATTTGCTATTGCACCTTCCAACATGACCACCTGCGACGCTCGCCTTCACCCGGTCGTCCACCTCGTGAAGAACGCTGCCTCACGCGTGTTGCAGGGAGCAATTCAGATTCAGAATCGGCCCCGCAGGGTACCAGTGGCCTCAAGTTCTGGCCCCGATACGATAAGGACATGGCGAAATAGATAAGAAGTCGCGGGATTGACTCACTGTCACTTGTCGTTGTGCTGTTTGGGGCGCATGGTGGGGAAAGTCAACCCCATCTTTGCCCGCCCGCTGATGAAGCTTGCTTACATTCGCCTATCGTACGCCGAACACCAGTCTTATACACGTGGCCGGCACTTACGATATATCCAGATGATTGGAAAGATATTCTACTGGTTTATTGTTGATTCACATATTCCTTAGCACAGGTCTGAAACTATCCAATCGTTCATCATGCCTGCTGAAGCACCACCAATCCTCGACTTCTCCGGTAAGTAAATTCGACTCTGCTCTCACTGGTGATGCTGATCTATATGTATAGTCTTCTATGGCGATGACGAAGCCGCAAAATTAGAGCTCACAGCAGCAGTCAAGAAGTGCTGTCTACACAATGGCTTCTTCCAAATTATTGGTCACAGAGTACCTTTAGAACTACAAGAAAAAGTACTCGAATGGGTGAAGAACTTCTTCGCACAGCCTCAAGAAGAGAAGGACAGAGTTCACAAAGGTGTGTCTCTCTTTCAATTCCGACCCGGCGATTCCATGACTGACTTGTGCCAGACTCCAACACTTGGAATCGTGGATACGAACGCATTGGATCACAAATACTAGAGCTGGGAACCAACCCAGATCTCAAGGAAGGCTACTTCATAGGGGAGGAGATATCTACCGACCACCCATACTTTCTGGGCAGAAAGTTGAACAGTGGACCGAATGTCTGGCCTGAGACTATGCTCGAGGTTGACGATTTCCGTGCGACGTCCATGGAGTACTACAGTCAGATGCATGCATTGGCAAGAGATGTACTGGCTGTCATTGCTCAGACACTTGATCTCAAGGACGACTATTTCAGAGAGTTCACCACTGGCGCCGTTGCGACACTCCGTTACCTTCATTATCCTCCACAACCCGCAGATTCTGACGAGAAGCTGGCAAGAGGTATCGGAGCCCACACTGATTTCGGATCGGTCACTTTGCTTATGCAAGGAGATGTTGATGGCTTGCAGGTGTACGATAAAGAGCACAACGAATGGCTCGATGTGAGTTACACCTGCTGTAAGATTAAATCACTATGCATCACTAACAACGCGACAGGTTGTCCCCGTCAAGGGTGCTTACGTGGTCAATCTGGGTAACATGTTCATGCGATGGGCCAATGACAGATACATATCCAACCTCCACCGCGTTATCAACAAGTCAGGCAAGGAGCGCTACTCGGTACCATTCTTCTACAGCGGCAATCCAGACTACGTCATTGACTGTCTACCAAACTGCCGAGAGGAAGGACAGGCACCAAAGTACCCTCCGACTACTGTGATGGATTGTGTTGGTGGTAGCTACAAGGCTAGTTATGGTGCTGCGAAGGTGTTCAAGGAGCAGCCAAAGACAGCTTTAGAGACCGTCAACGGTGCTCCTTCTGTGCTCGCTTCCTGAGAAGGATGAGATAAGATGAACATTGTATCAAGCTTCTCTTCATACATCTACTAGTGATACTTTTAGAGAACGTTCTTCAGATTAAAGAGCCAATACTACATCGAGATTAGTCTTAGCCAAGTTTGCTCGCAGACAGTGCATCAACACCATTCCGTCTAAGAGCATCTCGAATGTACCCTAATTTTGGAATCGTTGTCAACCATGACGGTATCCGAAGGAGTCTTATCGAACAACGTTGCATGCGATATGTGGTAGAATCCATTACAGATATCCCCAGAGAAGGGCACTATCAGTCGACGCCACTCAAAGACTAAACCCCCACCCTTCGTTCAGCTGCCGAGTCCTTTTTGACCACTCTGAGTACCCTAGCACGATACTAAGCATTACATCTGATAAGTCGCTTGACCATACATGATATATGTGTCCCTCAACATAAGTATACCATTGATTGACCATAAAGCTCCTTGATGTTCTTCGCGATCTCAAGAAGTTACACCATTCAAGCCCAACTCATACATACCAAGATGGACTACGAAAAGAAGAATGTCTCCTCCTCAGCAGGGGAGAACATGTCTCCTGAGACAGAGATTGGTACCGTGGTCGACATTGGCGATGAGCGCACTCGCGAGTTCTATGGCAGCTCCATCTCGGACAGCTACCGCATGAAGTCGGAGATTGTCAACCAGTGCATGGAAGAGATTGGTATGGGAAGGTATATTGAGAAGCGACACCTTGACATTCACACCTACTCACAAATATAACCAGATATCAATGGGAACTCTTCGTCGTCAGTGGGTTCGGCTGGATCACAGACAACTTGTGAGTCACAGACAGGCAAGGATATTACCCGCTTCGATGCTGACATCGAGAAGCTGGTCGCAAGGCATCGGTTCTATTCAACCATCCGTAGCACTCGAGTTTACTGGTGTAACAAACATTACTCTCAGCTCAGTCGCCTACTACGCTGGCTTAATCTTTGGTGCTTTCTTCTGGGGCACAAGCGCTGATCTCATCGGAAGAAAGCCAGCTTTCAACGCGACGTTGATCATTGGAGGTCTGTTTGGCACTGCTGTAGCCGGCCTGAATAACTTTACTGCTTTCTGTATCTTCTGGACAATCATTGGCACGGCAGCTGGTGGCAATGTGCCTGTCGACTCGATGATCTTTCTCGAGTTTGTACCTGGCTCGCACCAGTATCTGCTTACTGTATGCTCATACAACCTAAAGAAGGCGCTCCTTGTACTAACTCTTATCAGGCTCTCAGTAGTTGGTGGATGCTTGGGCAGGTCATTGTGTCGTTGCTCTCTTGGGTCTTCCTGGCAAATTTCTCTTGCCCGACCGACTCCACCCCTGCGACTTGCAAAAGGAGTGATAACATGGGATGGTAAGCCAGTGGAAACCATAGAACAAGGCTCTTACTGACCTCACTAGGCGCTACACAATGATCACCCTGGGAGCAATGACCCTTGTATTCGCCTTCGTCCGTATCGCCATCTTCAAGATGCCCGAATCTCCTCGCTACCTCATCTCCAAAGGACGAGATGCCGAAGCGGTTGACGCCGTCAACTACATCGCCCGCCGGAACAAGAAGCCTGAACCACTCACTCTCGAGATGCTCCAAGAAGTCGACAGAGTCACGGGCGGGGAGATCAAAGCCGGAGCAACAACCAAGCTCACACGCAGCGCCATCATCAAGGAGAATCTCAAAGACTTCAAGTCCATCAACTATAAGAACCTGTTTGCCAATGCTCAGTTGGCTCGGCATACTAGTATCATCTGGTTGATCTGGTTGACCATTGGTAAGTCATTTCGTTACCTTGTCGATTGCCTCTATTATTCACCTCCTTTTATTCTTCGCTCTTGACTCACCATTCTTCCGACAGGCATCGCTTATCCGCTGTATTTCAATTTCATTCCCACCTACCTCGCAAAAAGGTTTACCACGAACTCTTCGCTCTCGCTCACATACCGCAACTACTGCATCCAATCCATCGTCTCAGTTTTCGGACCTCTGAGCGCTGCAGTACTCGTCAACACTCGTCTCGGGCGACGCTGGATGTTAGGAGCCTCAGCAATCGTCTCTGGTATCTTCCTCTTCGCGTACACTGCTGCGAATAACAAAGCAGGAGATCTCGCGTTCTCTTGTATCACCGGCCTTTTCGGAAACTTTAGTAAGTGCGCCTTGTATCACTTGGTCGGTTCCGTACTGATGTGGAGTAGCATACGCCATCATGTATGCTTTTACACCCGAGTCTTTCCCTGCTCCCCACAGAGGTACTGCGACTGGAACAGCTGCAACTTTGCTTCGACTTGGTGGTATCTGTGCGTCCTTGATTGGCACATACACGAACTTCAGTGTTGCTCCCATCTACGTTAGTGCTAGCCTGTGGATCGTTGTGGGAATAATTTCTTTTGCGCTGCCGTTTGAAACTCACGGCCGTGCTGCTATTTGAGCAAGAATGGGGGTTTGTGAGAGCGGAGCCCAGTGGCAACGCAGACCTATCGAGCTGGCAGGACTTGCTTCTAGTATCGATCGAGTGGTTGGGGTGCCTCAGTAGATCTCTGCATATGCTTAACCTGTTTAGATGAGAACGACTAATTCGCCGCGAGTTTCTTTCTTAATTCCAAGGGACGGCTTTCGAAGTGATCAGCTTTCAGAAATTGTGTATGTGCAATGTTCACTCGTTATTTGCAAATCATGGAGACCTGCACTAGGTGATTCATCTCCTGCTTCTCAGAGCTTTGCGATGCCAAAGCCATCTTTCTTTGCAATGCCCAAGCTGTCCTTTGTGATCTCCTTGATACTTCTCACGCCAGCCAACGTCATGGTGCGTGAAAACTCTCTCTCGAGAATGTTGACTACAGCCTCCACTCCTTTCTTACCATCGTAGCTCAGGCCCCACAGTACGGGACGGCCAATGAGCACAAGATCAGCTCCGAGTGCAAGTGCCTTGAAAATATCGCTGCCGCGTCTGACGCCTCCATCGAAGATGACAGGAATTCGTCCCGCTACGGCGTCAGCAATAGCAGGAAGAACCTCGATGGTAGCCGGAACCAAGTCCAATTGTCTAGTAGAGTTAATTTCTGTCGTCCATGCGACTAAATTCATCCTGTTCGAACTCACCTTCCTCCATGGTTGGAGACGACGATGGCATCTGCACCGTACTCTACAGCCAGCTTCGCGTCCTCTTCGGTCATGACACCTTTCAGAATGATCTTCATTGATGTTGCCTTGCGGAGCCATGGGAGTGTGTATTGCCAGGTGAGACTTGAGCTGTGCATAGTAGGTCCAGATTGCTTGACAATCTCGTTGGCCTCCTCCACTGTGTGAGCATTGAGAAAGATGCGCTCGGCAACTGGCTTCTTTGGACCTTTAGGAATGTCATAATTCCCAAGATGCATACCCTCCGGAAGTACCAAAGGTGTTTTTCTCTCGTTGATACGATTGCCAAGAACCGGCGTATCGACTGTAAGTACCAGAGCAGTATAACCAGCAGTCTCAGCACGTTTGATCAACTTCAAACTGTACTCCGGGTCTTGGGTGAGGTAAAGCTGGAACCAGAAATCCGGACCGTCGAGCTTCGAGATGTCGCATGCCTTTGCCACATCTTCGAGGCTGGTTGTTGATTGGGAAGATAAGGTCATTGACAAGCCATGGGCTGCAGCGGCCTCTGCTGTCTCGAGCTCTCCTCTAGGATGGCAGAGCTGCTGCATTGCACTGGGCGCGAATGCCACCGGGAACGGGTAGCGCTTGCCGAATACTGTTGTGCTTGTATCGATGTTCCGCACATCGATCATCACACGAGGTCTGATTAGGAGTCTGCATTTTGTTAGGCAACTACACATGGTCGGCAGCTTTCACTTGAGATTACCGGTCAAACATGTAGAGATTTCTAGCCAGCGCCTTCTGCTCATCTGCACCGCAACTGTAGTAGTCGTAGACATTCTTCGGCAATCTTGTTTTGGCGATTTCCTCGATCTCTGTCACAGTGATTGGGACCGTCGAGGATGCTGGCTTCTGGCTCATGATGGAAACTTCGGTGAGTTTGGAAAGGTCTTTGACGTGAGGGACTTCGTGTCGTGTAAATCGAAAGATTGTTGACGATGGCGTCGACAGCGCGGTCGGCGAAGCTGTCGCTCACTTCAAACCCCCACTCTTCGCGGCGAGTCAGCGGAGTGAACGACCCTATTGCTCTACAATTATCTCCTCTCTGCCCAGTGAAGTGAAGATTGGAAGACGACATGAAATAAAATCGCCAGATGACGAGGTTCAATGATGATTTTGAAATCGCACAGCGTTGATGGCATTCGAATTCATTATGTGAATTCGTGACAGGGTGACGTTCTCCAACCACCTCGGCTAAACGTAACAATCATCCCGCGTTCTTCACCGATCATCTTTTCTCGCGACTCTTCTTTCCATCACCAGTTCAAAACACCGCTGCGTTGACATCAGTCATTGTTATAGTGAAAGTGAGCGTCGAGTCAACGTACCCGTCTACTGCAATATCGTTACCGGTCATGTAGCTGCTCGCGTCACTTGCTAAGAATATGCAAGCTCCACGAATGTCATCCGGCATGCCGATCCGGTAATTCATGACTTCCGATTTCCAGCTCTCGAGTAGATGAGGGAACGGCGCTGTCATCTCTGTCTTGATATACCCCGGTGAGATAGTGTTGACGCGGATGCCATACTCAGCAAGCTCGACAGCTGACGGCGCACACATCGCCCGAACGGCTCCTTTGGTCGCACAGTATGCTGAAGAGTATTGACCGCGGACAGCCCTGGAAGCCGCGATGGACGCGACCAAAATGATAGAGCCACATCTAGTCTTGTTTTCGACCATCATCTTGGCGGCATGTTGCATGGTAAAGTAAGCGCCCTTGATGTTGGCATTCACAAGCCTGTCGAAATCCTCCGGTGTTGTTTCAAGAAGCTTGACATTCTTATTCACCCCGGCGCAAGGGATGCAAATATCGAGGGCTCCGTCAAACTGCTGCTGGAACTCTGCAAAGCCTCTTTTCAGGTCCTCCGGGGATGTCACATCGACTTTATAAAATGCCGTTTTCACACTGTATCTTGTTGCCAGTTCTTTGAATGCTGGGTCGGGCTGAATCATGTCGAAGATTGCAATATTCGCACCTGCTTCAGCGAGTCCTTCGGCCATGGCTAGGCCACAGCCTCGGGCTCCGCCTGTGACGAGTGCGGTCCTACCAGTCAGTGAAAACTAACCTTTGTCAGCTCTGTCGCAGTGAGTTGGATACGTTTTCATACTCTGGACATTTTGTCTGGGCTGTTGGGGATTTTTTCTCTTTGGAAGCTGGATTTCGATCTTTGCGGTCGCTGCAACTACTAATCAATCAACACGTCCCCATTTTCAAGAATCCTCCATCTAAGCACCAAGAATATAGCCAGGTGCACGGTGGAAGTACATCCATGCCTCAGTATCTGGATTGCAGTGCTTTGTCTGCATAGAGTATGTCGCACTTGTCGCAAGGATGGGGGCAAAGTTGGGACTCAATCCGCGACCAATAACGATAGGGGAGCCTTTCCGACGTCTCACTCCCGAAGCCGATCTCCATTTATGTGCAGACACAAGATTACTTTAGCCGGAAAGTAGAATAACATTATCTTCATCACTCTGTTAGGTGCACACGAGCACATCTCTTTTTCCACCTGAGCAACTTGCGACACAAAAAGTAAGCCAAGCCTCGGAAGGCCTCAAAGAGACCACCGCGCTAATTTCGTTAGTGTCTGACCAACAACAAATCACCACTCTTCTCCATACATATGGCTCTGTACTATCCTCCCGCTCCATCTCAGATCTTCTCGATATATACACTGAGGACGGTGTTCTCATGGCGCCTGGCTATCAACCAGCGGTCGGCAAAGAAGCACTCGAAACATCCTACGAACGCATCTTCTCAACCATCAAACTTGACATCGACTTCTCCATCGACGAAATCGTTGTAATGGATCGTGAGTGGGCGTTTGCGAGAACTACTGCAGCAGGGACGAAATATTGGCTCAAGAAGGATACACAGGAAGGTCATCACAACCAGGAGATTTTTGTCTGTCAGAAAGTGGAGGGTGCATGGAAGATTGCGAGATATTGTTTTTCGAGTATGAAGCCGTCGTAGTTGATCATGATCTTCAATAAATAACTGCTTCCGATGAGCTGAGCCTTCCTGGCCATATGATTGACAATTGAGTCGCAGACTGGCTAAGATCGCCCTGACTGGAATCTACTACCAAGCTAGATCTACTCGAGACGACATGCAACCAGCGGCTTCGTCTAGTTTGGACACAAAGCTTTCTTCCTCGTCTTCCTTCGCGCTGCTGACTGCCTTTGGCACTGCCGGCCAGATCTCCTTTCCGCCTTGCTCTTCTTCTCGCTTACGATGCTCCATGACCATTTCTCGCACGTTCTTCTGGAAGTACAAAGGTCCCTAGATTCGAGTTAGCAGAGCGTCACAAAGAGGCCTTGCGCTGAAGGGTGCGAACCTTCTCCTTCTCCGGATGCAATTCGCCATTCACGAAGACACCGGCACTCAGATTCTCTTGAGCGGCTTCGCATAGCTCCTTGTCCTCGTTGAGTACCTGTACGTAGAAGTCGTTGATCGCTTTGAACTCCTCATCACCAGCCGTTGTGTGGCGGAATACTTCATACTCGATCTTGCTGGTTGTGGCTGTTACTGGAAACATGCGTTGTATGTAGAAGAAGTTGTCCCTGGAAGATGTCAGCTCAAGTATGAGTCGATGCTTGCGAGGCAGACTCACGTTACGGTCACAGATGTTGTTGGGTAGAAGAACGTGATATTTCTTCTGAATTGTTCATCGGTCCGTGACTTGTTGAAGATATTGTGCTCCATGTATCCATTTGTAGTGTCGACACGGTATTTCGTCAGGTCGGAAACTCCAGCTATCAGTGGGTGTGATGTCGCGCAGTGATAGCATTCATTGTAATTGTCAATCAATGACTTCCAATTTGCTTTGACATCCATCTCCCAGTAATGATCAAATTTGAACTCTTTGGCAAAATCGAACATCTTCATCCTTGGTGAGTCGTCGATGCCCTTGAACTTGTCATCCCATTTGATGTCTGGCTCGCCGGCTTGCAAGTTCACCCAGATAAACCCAGCTTTGTCCATATGAACGTGTATAGGAAGCAAACCATGCTCAGTCTTGTCAAAGGCTTCCACAGTATCGAATCTGGGAGCTTTGGAGAGGTTGCCTTTGAGTCCATAAGACCAGCCGTGATATTTGCAGCTGAGGATGCTCGCCGTACCACATTGAGATTGTACGACAGGAAATGCTCGATGTCTGCATACATTGTGAAAGCCATTAATGTTGCCTTCGCGGTCCTTAACCAGGAAGAATGAGATGCCAGAGACTATGAATGACATGTAATCTCCAGCTTTGGCGAATCTCAAAGAGTGGGTGAGGATGATCCAACTCCTTTGGAAGATTGCCCGGCGCTCGAGCTGGTATAGAGCCTCGGATCTGTACCAGCTTGCTGGCAGGTTTCGCTGTGGCTCGGGTTTGTTGGCCGGAGTTTCCGTCGAGGAGCGGGAGAAGAGACGCCACATGATTGATAGTGTGTGATGCTTGGAGACTGAGGCGAAAGGATGGACGTCGCAGACTGAATTGTGTGCTGTACTACATCTTTGCCAAATTTCTGTCTTGTATTCAACGAGCAGTGGAGATGTGTGGTCAGCATAGGCAAGGGTGGGGTTGACCCATGTTCGGCGGGAGCTGCGATAGGCGGACCAACGCCGCATCCTGCCTATTCTGTATACTGATAAGCTTATCGTAAGTCAAAATTTGCCAAGCAAGTTTAGAGAGGGATCTGACGACATGTCAATATCAGCGAATCATATCTGTACCGGAGGTGTAAGAAGGTGGTGAGATAGTTACGTCGAATATTACTCATTATTTCACAAAAGCTCAATACGATACTTGAGTAGTGGCTATCAACATTTTGCTTTCCGCATCGCTTCCTCACGACTTGCAGGCATCAGACCGCCGACCGGTGGTTTATTCTTACTCTTGAACTCATCCGACATTTGCTCAAAGGTCACCCACTCAACGCCTTCGTGCGAATTGATGAATTCTGCATAGATGTTAGCACCGGTGAGCCTCAACTTGCATTGCGGCTACTGACCTATTATGCGTTCATGCATCAAGAGAACATGCGGTCTTCCGCTGACATCTGATTCGCCAGTCAATACAACGTCCTTTCAGTCGACCCGACGTAGCATACGTACCAGGATGAATGGTCATCGGAAAGATAAACTCATCATATTCGCGATAGTAGTACGTGAAATGGTCCTTCCATATATCTTCAATGTCACGAGGGTTCCTGGCGAGCCCGGTCAGCACTGTCAAAGCGACAATCTTGGTAATATGGCTTACACCCAGCCATGGCTGTTGGCGCTGTTCTTGATGAACATCATGGGCGGCAAATCATCAATGTACCAGCTAATGGCTGTCAGTGATCTTCTTACCAGTGACGCGCAAGATGTCATACCTTCCAGGAATCTCAACAAGACCTGTCTCCTCACCCTTAATCAGAGGCTTCATCCATTCTTCAGCTTTCTTCGCATAATCAATCTTTGTCCAGGTGTCACCTGTCCGTAGCCAGTACATCTGGCAATCTTCGTGACTCATTGAATGATCGTATTCAATGCCATAGGATAGAAGGAGCTCTGTGCCTTCTTTACTCGTCTCCCACCATCTGTGATGGTCAGGCCTGTTCACACTGTATTCGTGCATCTGACTTACGGAGCGACACTTCCACGCGGTGGCTTACCACAGAATTCAGTCAGCATCTTGAAAGTCTTATCCAGGACATCCTTCTGTTGCTCGAAAGTCATGTCTGCAGGATTTTCATGGCTGTAACCATGTAGCCCAATCTCATGACCAGCATCCCGCACAGCTGCGCAGTCTTCGGGAAAAGACTCAAGTGTATGGCCTGGAATAAACCAGCTTGCTTTGATGTCGTACTTGTCAAAGAGTTTGAGCACTCTTCTGGTACCGTGTGTACCGGCCCATATGCCTCGACTGATGTCGCTAGTGGAATCCTCGCCGCCATAACTACCGAGCCAACCGGCAACTGCATCAATGTCGACACCTTTGAAATGTCAGCGACATAAGCACAGCATGATACAGGATTCACTCACCGTAACCAACTAGAACTCTCTTTTTGCCCATGATTTAGTGTTGAGAGTACGATCAAGGTTAATTGAAGTGAAGTTCAGACTTTGCAAAATGTGATGGCGAACGCGAGAGGTCGTGGCTGATATTATAGCGGTGACCTAGTCTGACTTTGGATTTTGAGAGAGCTGGCGGACTTGTGTACTTTGCGGTAAGCTTCAGCGGGAAAGGTGGGGATTCGCGCAATCCAAGTCAAAGGTGACCCCAACCTTACTCGAAGCTCCAAGTCGCGCACTCCTCTCATGGCACCAAACTCACAAGCATACCTTTGACTTCCGAGATAGTAGGCTGATTATTCGGCCAGCTCGCCAAGGGAACCTTGATACGGGACCTGCCCGCAAGTGATGACCGGCTGCAGTCAGTCAAGGCCCGATCCCACTCTTCAAGTGCAATCATGTCTTCGAACAATCGAGAGTATGCTGAAACACCCCACCTTGTGTACACCTACAGACACCACGCTAATGTCCGGACGTCAAAGTCAAGTGATTTGATGGCTTGTGAGCATACTTAAGAATGTCGTCGACCTGGTGCAAATCACACAACCATCGCCATCCCCGATACAATCTTGTATTCTTGACACACCAGCAATCATGCCTTCGGCTATCTCTCCTCCCGCATTCACTCCTCTCAAGGACACCATTCTCTTCAAATCATGGAAGCTGGGAAATATCACACTCGAGCACAAGTTGGTGCAGGCTCCGTTGACCAGAATGAGGTGTACAAAGAACGATGAGGGCATCAACATCCCATCAGATCTCATGGTTGAATACTATGGCCAGAGAGCCAGCAAAGGAGGTCTTCAACTTACAGAAGCCACTGACATTTCGCGTTATGCGAGTGGTTATCCAGGAGTTCCTGGTCTGTTCTCAGGAGAGCAGCTAACTGCTTGGAAGCGCGTGACGGATGCCGTACACGCCAAGGGCGGCTACATCTTCTGTCAGATGTGGCATACCGGACGCGCCTCCCCGGCTGGACTCCTTGGTGGTCAGACGCCCCTCAGTGCCAGTAACATCCCCATTTCGGGCAAAGCACTTGACGGTACAGACTTCAGCGCCACACCACCCAAGGAGATGACCACAGAGGAGATCGCAGAGGTGGTTGCAGACTTTGGTACCGCCGCAAAGAGTGCAATCGAAGCTGGCTTCGATGGTGTTGAGATTCATGGTAAGCCTGTTCGAATCTTTCATCCTGCTCTTTATCTGACGTTTGCGATAGGTGCCAACGGCTACTTGCTGGATCAATTTCTTCACGATAATGTCAATGTCAGGACTGATACATACGGAGGCTCAGTCGAGAACCGCTGTCGCTTCCCGATCGAAGTCGTCAAATCAGTCTGCGACGCTATCGGCTCGCACCGTGTCGGCATTCGTCTCTCGCCCTACAACTACTTTCAGGACACAAAGGACAGCGATCCCAATGCTCACTGGGCTCACCTATGCGAACAACTTGCTTCTCTACCCCAACAACACAGACCAGTCTATGTCCACAGTGTAGAGCCTCGCTTCGACGAAGTGCTTGACGAGCAGGCCAAGATGGACGCTCTGTCAGCATACGGTCCTGGCAAGGGTGTCGAAGCTGAGGCAACGCGCAAGATTGGCCACTCGCTGTTGCCGTTCCGAAGAATTTTGTCCAAGGCCGACATCAAGTTTTTCGCGGCCGGTGCTTACACACGCGACAATGCTGTGCCCAAGCTCGAATCTGACGACGCGGACGCGATTGTGATGGGCAGATGGTTCATCGCCAACCCGGATTTGCCCAGACGGTTGGCCGAGGGTCTGCCTCTCAACAAGTACGACAGAGACACGTTCTATGGTGCGTCTCCGCCTCAGAAGGGCTACACGGATTATTCTTTCTTCGTCGGTGGAGCGCAGGCGTCGGCGTGAAATACGGCAGCTGCGAGACCATCAGTATCTCCTAGTCATGACCAATAGAAATCTACCTGCTTACACCACAGTCGCTGAGGTGCCTTGGACGTGTTTCCCACTATTGATTACAAGCTGACCCCCATTCTTGATAAGAGCGCGTTGAGGTTGATAGGAAAAATGCGGGGTTGTGATTGGCCGTGCTCAACGAGATCCCCCGAGGCCCCGGCTCGCCGACGTCGACATCAGTGTGAGCCTTCCTCTCTTCAAGCCATACAACGGACATGTTGAGGGTCCAGATTATTCACCGAATCAGGACATATGTCGCGTAGTCTCGCGGCAACTTGTCCGCCGCTGTACTGATGTAGCCCCGCATGTCATGGTCGCCTATCGCTCTTGCCCTTCCTGCTGATAAGGTAAGCAACACCTCGTTGTGCACTCATCACATGAGTCCACTGCTCAGCGAATCTTTTCCATCAACTATAGCGGAAGTTCGTATCGCAATCATTTGTCTACTATGCGCCAATCTAAGTCTACTGCCGGAGCTGAGAAGAAGTTTATCTGTAATCATGAGAATTGCGATAGACGATTCACTCGACATGAGCATCTGCAAAGACACTATCAGAACCACGCAGGGGGTGATTTTACGTGCGACAGATGCAGGGCACATTTCAAGCGCCGTGATCTCTTGGACCGACACATTTCTCGACATGAAGCCAAGGATGCGGAAGGAAGTGCTCTCATGACGCGAAAGCGATCTTGGAAAGATGCAGACGGAAATATTGTCTCGAAGAAGCCCAATTTAGGTGAAGACAATGACACCGACAAGCCAGATGAGCAGAGCGCTGTCAACGATTCTGCTCGTCTGTTGTCTCCACCATTGTCGTTTGACGCTGCAGATGCTCAAGCTTTGAGCGCCATGAACTTGGAGTCTATGGATGAGTCGCTACCTTTCATCCACGACCAACCAGGAATTGAGCAATCCGGAAATCCCATTCTAAACGATGATGACCTTTACGCCAACTTCACAAATCAGGCTGCTGATGATAACCTCTTTGAAGATGCATTTAATCCTGATACAGGTGCGGCCCCCATTCATCATCACTACCGAATCAAAGTACTGACTTAGTGTAGCGAGTTCATTCAACATGCCGTATACTACCATGAGCAACTACAATTGGTTATTCGATCTTGACACGGAGCTAAGTGACAACAACAGCTTCAGTATTGCAGATCTGGACTACAATGCATTCCCACCAATGCAGCCCGATCTGGACTCTACTCACATGGTAGACTTCGACATGTCAACCTTGCACCAGCCCTTGACTACTACAGAGACGCAGGCGCCCATTGCCCCCATGATCTACCCTCAGCAGAGCCAACAACAGTACCAGTCATCGATGCCATCTCAAGCAACTTCCACAAACGGGTCGTCAGCTGCTGACACTAGCTCGCCAAGGTCGTCACAATCTACTAAAGCGACGTCTGTGTCTTCTACACATCAACATAGAAGGCGTAAGTCAGTGGCTACACGGCGACCAGCTTTACCTACTGGCTTAGAACGTCCTATGACCTTGATGAGTGCAAACACCAAGCTGCCCAAGTTAGATGAGCTCGCTAGATCCCACATACTACAACTAGTCGAGACGGTTCGACCAGTTACCCCCACCGGTGATCTCATCTCACCTGACCATCCGTTTTTTGCTCTTCCGGCTTTGCAGACCTATTCCGACTTGTTCTTCACCAGGTTCAACGCAACTTATCCTTTGATACACACATCTTCTTTCGAACCGTCTAAGATTGACACCCTACTTCTCCTGTCGGTGCTGCTCCTTGGTTGCACATATTGCGAAAAGGATGCTCATCAGATAGCTGTATGTCCATTGACTTCCGGTGTTTGTCCGTCGCTAATAGTCACAGGTTTGCATTCATGACGTCCTGAGACCGCAAATCTTTGCTCATTCTAGCTTCAGTGCTGTCCCTGAACTCTGGATCCTACAAACGATATTGCTGGTCGAGTGCTTTGGAAAGTCGCGGGCTGGACAAAAACAGCATGATATGTCTCATCTATTCCATGGGTTGTTGATCAATCTCATCCGCCGCAGCGACTGCCAACTTCTGAAACCTGACCCCTCTATGGAAGCTCACGGAGACTTGGAAGACGAGTGGAAGGCTTGGGCCGATGCAGAGCAGAAGAAGAGGTATGCGATAAAAAGTTGCGGACACCTCTATGCGGTACTAACGCCGCACAGACTTGCTCTTCTCTGTTTCATGTGGGATACTCAGCATGCTGTCTTGTTCTGTCAGTCTCTCTGTATGTCTGCATTCGAGCTGAGATGTCATCTGCCTTGCGATCAATCTGTATGGGAAGCAGACTCTGCAGAGTCCTGGCAGAAGCTCCGCAAAGCACAAGCTACGCCTCCGTTGTTTCTTACTGCATTGAAGACTCACATCGGCGCCCAATCTCCCGCCGTATCGCGCAAGCTGAATGGATTGTCTCGAGTGCTGATCTTACATGGGCTAATGTCGATAGCTTGGGACATGAACAGACGGGATCAAACATCGCTAGGCGTCGTCGGCAGTAACATGCTAGACGGTTGGAAGCATCGTATTGCAGTATCGTACGACAGCTGGAAAGCCGACTTCGACGCCTATGTGATGTCAGTCACGCAACTGCTCTCCCAATCCTCGGCGTCTATGACACCAGCGGAATTGCAAGAAACACGGAAGGGCTTCGCCATTTACTCCACAGCGAACTCTGCACTCTACCATGCAGCTTATGTCATCCTCTTTTCAGATTTCCTGGATGTCCAGATTTATGCCGGTGCCAGACATCTTCTTGGCAGACCTGTAAGAAGGGAGGATTATGCCAGGTCGCAACAAGTAGTGAAGAGATGGGCGAATGAGCAAAGTCAGCACGCTGCGAGAGCGGCATGGCACGCTGGTCACATCATCAAAGATGCCGTGATGAACCTCGAAGATTTTGACGCTGGAGGTCTGTTCATACACCCCTGGTGTCTGTACCTCGCAACAGTCACAATATGGAGCTTCCATCATGCGCGTCCTGGCGGCAAGCGGACCAAAGGCTCGGATGATGATGAAGACGAGATGATTTGGGACTCGCAAGCGGATATGAATGCCTTGATCGGCAGTATGACCAGTGGTACCGCGGAACAACTTTCGACTTCTCTGACAAACAACAGGAAGATTAGTACTGCTGGGCTGACTGCGGTCATCTCCAAGCAATTGAGTAAGATCAGGTGGGCCGTTGTGCGAGATGGTATGCTTGTGCTGAAGGGACTTGTTCCGTGGAGACTCATCAACGAGCCAGAAGTATGATCAGCGCAGATTTACTAATGCCGCCCGTATCGATTTCCAACCTGGGACAAACCTCGTTGGTCATACAGTTGTGCTACTCGAGTCTGATGATAAGCTTTCCAGCAAAGTGCGATAAGACAGCGATAGGGAAGCGCTTGCGCGGGGCCGGCTCAAGGGCAACCCCACCCTTGACAAGTAAGCAACTCCACCCTCAGATACACTGTCGTCTTCTCCACTATATCCTGTGTCAGCACAATGGGTGTGCCAATCGTTATGCCAGCTCATGGTAACTTAATAACTGCCGTGAACTGTGTGTGAGCATTTGTTATACCACATTCCAACGCTTTGAATTCGCATTTTTCTAGTCGATCTATAATCGAAGACAACTGTTTGACGAGTCAAGGCAATGTCAACACAGAGCGGTACTTTCAATGTTCCAGTGTTGAAGCAGCAAGTACGAGATGAAAGCACTCAGTTGAACGTCAGCTCGCATACCATCAGGTTCATCTCTTCTAAATGCTGACTTGACATCAGATCATCATCGTCGGTGCTGGTCTTGGAGGTCTCGGTGCCGCAATCTCACTTTTACTCGCTGGCCACAAAGTTCACGTTCTGGAAAGCGCTTCCAAAATTGCCGAAGTAGGAGCAGGCATCCAAGTCCTTCCCAACAGCTCTCGTGTACTTATCCAGTGGGGTCTGGAGGAGCAACTTCTCCGCCATGCGACCTTTCCGGACGAGTGTATGATGCTTGGCTGGAAGGGTGAGCGATTATCTTCGATGAACTTTGAGGACGCGACGAAGGAGTATGGAGCCCCATTTTGGGATTTCCATCGTGCAGACTTGCATAAAGCCTTACTGGATAGAGCTCAAGAACTTGGGGCCAGGTTCTCAATCAACGCCAGAGTCATGGATATCAAGTACGAAACAGATGGCAAAGATACTGCCACTGTCTTGTTGAAGTCTGGAGAGCGTTTGGTCGCGGATCTTGTCGTTGGAGCCGATGGCATATTCTCGACTTGCCGGGAACTTCTTCTTGGAGCGCCCAGCCCACCCACACCCACTGGTGATCTTGCGTATCGTGTGCTGCTTGATACAAAAGCCATGAAGGAAGATCCGGAGCTCGCGCCGTTGCTGGAGAAGCCCCACAAGGTTCGCTATTGGATGGGACCAGGAGCCCACGCTGTCAACTACGTTCTTCGAGATGGGGAACTCTTCAACATGGTATTGCTTGTACCAGATGACATGCCGGCTGATGCGACAACACTAGACGGCAATGTCGAAGAGATGATTGAATTGTACAAAGATTGGGACCCTCGCATACCAAAGTTGCTTGCTCTGTGTCAATCGGTACAAAAGTGGAAGTTGTGCTTCCGTGCTGGCTTGAAGTCTTCCTGGTCGAATGAGGATGCGACATTTGTTCTTCTTGGCGATTGCGTCCATGCTACCCTACCTTACCTAGCTTCAGGTGCAGGCATGTCGCTCGAAGACGGTGCAACACTAGGCTTCTGCTTGAGCAAGATCAAGAGCCGTTCACGCCAGGAGAAACAAAGGGCCTTGAAAGTCTACGAAGACTGTAGACGTATTCGAACAGAAAGCATTGTCGAGAGAGGTAATTTGCAGCAAGAGCTTTACCACTTCGACGACGGTCCGGAACAGCAAGCTCGAGATGACAGGTTTCACTTGTTCGAGAAGCTAGAGGAGGAAATCATGGCCAACGGCGGTGTCAGCGTGAAGCTGCCTTCAGGACTCGCAGAAGGCGATGACCCTTTGGCTTGGAGAAGAAGCGGTGTTGGAAATTGGCTGATGTCGTTCGACTGTCAGCGCGATGTTGAGCGTCGCTGGCCAACAGGGATGGACACTATCTCTAGCCCAGATGTGCGAGCTCAGTTGTGAACGTGAAAGTCAAGAATAAAATATCATTACCAGAGGTTCGCGTCAAAGAAATGATTGAAGATGACGGTCATGATGGAACATTACTGCATCATCGAACGCGTAACTGTCGCGCTAGGATCTACGACTTTTGGCCACCAAGTCTCGGACTGAACAGCTCCTTCTTTCTTCCCCCCTTGACATTACTGAGCAAGTTTGAAAACATACGAAAGTCTGCGAAGCATCAAATATTCACATTTTATCTTTCCATGTCTGCTGAAGCGCAGCAACTTGACCCGCCTGTTAAGTGCTAGCTCTCTACCATCGACATCAGCTCGACGATGTCCTCAAGTACTCACACCAGGCCGCGAAGTACAAACACGCTGTAGCTGGATACTGTGTACCTAAAGGCATTGTCTAATAGGTTCAATCGGCGAAACGGTCCGCCCATCAAGGACTTGCACATCGTACTAGTTCCATCAGACGCCTATCTACCGAGAGATAGGGCTTGGGGCTCAGCGCGGGGGAAACGATCCGAATCTCGGAGGAGCTCCTCCCATATGAAAGGCAACACTCCCTCCCGACCTGGTCAGCATCTGGCAACATCTTCATTTCGACATTGGACCGTGCTGCCCCATACCCCAGTCTCTCACGCCATTCGGACGCAATTACAAATTAGTCAATGGAGGAACGCGTCTTGCAGCCATTTCAATGCGTGACATGCAAGTCCAGATTTACACGCCATGTCCGTGATACACCGGTCTGATTTCTTGAACCCTTGCTCACAGATACAAGGAAAACCTGAAGCGACACCTGCTATTGCATCGTGCCTCAAACGGTAGTACTAAGCATCCGTGCTTCTACTGCGACAGACTATTCTCCCGAAGAGATCTGAGGAAGCGTCACATCAAGAAGCAACATCCACAATGTGACACTGATCCCGACCGAGGCCATGACGAGAATGTCAACGCAGTGTCAACGAGTACCTCGGCGGAGCCTATAGATCTCCTCAGTCACATCGAGACACATCAAAAAGAGACTGAATGTCCTGGACCCAATCATGACCCAGTATATCCTCGAACCCCTTCTTTGTCTGGCGATGATCTCGCACATATAGACATCGCGGAGAGAGATCCTACGATACCGTGGACTAATAATGCCTGTTTGTCGCCGAATAAAAACCCACCATCCTCCTCGATGTCTCAGGCCCCAACGAGGACGATCCTTGCGGAGACTCTGCTTCCTGCAACAATACAGAGAGGCGTAGAGCTCTTCTTCATACACGTGTCACCTTATCTTCCATTCATTCACCAGCACACCTTTGATACTGTCAATGTACCCGAGGCTTTGTTGATGGGTATGCTCAGTGTCAGCCTCCAATTTGAGTCCGAGCAAGAGAAAGATTCCAAGATGTCAGCTCTTGCGTTTTCACGTGGACGAGAGCTCCTCGGTCAGATGAATGACTCTGAGGAGCCACTTTTTGCGATGAATATACACACTGTGCAGGCCTACATTCTGTTAGAGATGCACGCTGCCATGTACTCCGGAGGTCTAAGTACAACTATCGGGTTACAGATGCATCACAAATCGGTCGAGGTGAGTTCAGTTTGAAGTGATTAAATCCTACTAGTGCTAAGTGCTTAGCTTGTGCGACGCTATGGTCTGACCGAGCCTCTCACGGTTCACTCGGGGAGAACAGAAGACTTGGATGCACTCTGGAGACAGTTCATACGCAGCGAGAGTCACAAAAGGTCATTTCGTTCCATGGCATCATCGCTGCTGAATGATAACAAGATCCCGCAGGACACTATATACGGTCAATCAGCTCGATGTCTATTGGTACGACACGCTGTCACAGCCTCGACTGCTATCCCATCTTGAGATCAAGCATGATCTTCCTTGCTCCGAGCAGGTCTGGTCATGCTCATCCTCAACTGCTTGGGCTCATCAAGCGCTCACGCAGAGAACCTCGGCATCGCCCAAATATCTCACAGCCATACAAGAATGTCTTTCGTCCAGCGTCACATTCGACGTCTCTGCCTTGGAGCCCTACAGCGCTTTGATCGTCCTCTTGTTCTTGTTGAGCAGTGCGCGCGAACTTTCCGGATGGACGACTATGACGGGCCGGCTTTGCTTTGAGAGATTTGATGCTCTTAATGCAAGTCTTCTGGCGTTTGAGCCTTTGGTCGACAAATTCGCAGATGATGATCCGATGGCGGTTCTGATGAAGTCAACATGGCATATGGTGATGATTGAACTGTTACACTGGTCACATACCCATACGAATGGAGTCGTTGAAGGCAGTCTTGACGCCGCGTTTGCAGCAGCGTAAGTATCTCGGAAATCTGATCTGATCACGGCTCACACTTCACAGTACCCATCTCAGCATGACTCAGGAGATTTCGCCATCTCTTGAAGCCATAGCTTCACTAGAGCCGCATATCAATTACTTCCTCTCACTTCTTAGCTGTGAGCACGAGGTTTATAACGAGGCGCCTTGGGTGACAATTTTTGCTTTCAAAGCTGCTTTGATCGGTTGGCAGCTCTTCTCCGCAGATTGCTGGAAACCTGCAGATTTCATTGGAGCTGGTGACAAGTGGGACATGTACCAATGGATGGACACTGTATTTGATCGAAGGAAGAATTGGTGCGTTGGTAGACTTGTGACGAACAGTTTGAAAGAGCTAGAGGCTGTATCATGAGTAATTCACCTTCTACGCCAACCAATTGGGGAAGTAAATTATGTCGTTGTTTCCTATCATCCAATTTCAATTCCATTGCGCTATATAACCCTCCTATAACCCTCCTATACCCGAGTGGACTCAATCCATATCTTTCGAAGCCATTCAATCTCAAGGCCTAGAGACCTTCATAACGCCAGCCCATCTGCAGTTGCTGCTGCGTGATACCATGCCTCATAGCCTTCTGTGCAACCTCACCGCCTTGCTCCAACTTCCTGTTCTCTTTGAGAACATAAAATCTATACGCCGTAATGGTGACCAAGAAGATGCTAGCAGCAGCAAACAAGGCACCAAAGGCAGGATAGTAATGCGGAGCACCGATGTACAGGTACGACATCCAGATGTTGGAGATGCCGCCAATGGCGTTTGTCATGGCTACAGCTCCTGCTCTTTTGGCGATTGGACGGGGGAGATGTTGATTAATGATCTTGTAGAGCATCAACTGCGGACCGACAGACGAGAATGGCATCAACATCATTGCAGTGTAACGTGCGCCTGTGTTGAGGGTAGAGAGTGCGATAATGTAGGTTGCGCAGGCTATGCAGATGCAAATTACGATGACGCGGTACATGTTGTTCGTTCGATCCGAGTACCAGGTGATTCCGAAATAGACGACACCAGCGAGCACTGTTCATGTTAGATATGGTTAGGGATCATCTCGAGAATAACTTACCATAGGGTGGAGCGGTGAGGAGGAGCGTCTCATAATGTCCGTAGCCAAGTGTGTTGACGATACTCGGGAAGAAGTTGGCTATGGATCCTTGGACCTGACTCATCATGTTCATGAAGATGATCACGTAGAGCTTTGGGTCTTGAAGGCCTAGAAGGAAGCCCTTTAGAGTGCTGATCTCTTCGTTGGCTTCGCTTGCTCCAGCCTCTTTTTCGAGTCTCCACACTGCCAGATCTCTTTCGACAGGCTTGAGCATACGTGCATTGTAAGGGTACTCGGGCAAGAAGAAGACGCAGAAGAGGCCTACCCCAACGGTTGCAGAGCCCTCACTGATTCCGTTAGGAGCTGAAGAACATACATATTTCAGACACTTACATGATGAAGAGCCATCGCCATCCGCGGATACCATGAACGCCGTCAAGTTTGAGGATACCAGCAGCGATGAGGCCACCGAAAGCATTACTGTTCAATGTCAGAGCTGTACACCAAGCGCGGCAAGAATGGTTTTTACCCAACTTGCTGAGCAATGTAAAGTCCGGCGAATCGCTTTCCAAGTTCGCGCTTCGTATACCAAGCTGAGAGGAGGTAGATAACACCAGGGAAGAATACAGCTTCGACTGCTCCAAGAATGACGCGGACGGCAAGCAGAGAGTTGTAGCTGTTGACCGCGGCTGTAGCCGCAGAGATGGCTCCCCAGATGACCGTAGCAGTACAGATGTATGCGCCGGGACGAGTGATAGAAGACAATATCAGGTTCGATGGGATCTGGAAGGGCAGGTATCCTACGAAGAGAATGGAGACCGCCGTAGCAAATTGTGTGGTGCTCATGTTGAGATCTTCCATGATACCCTGTAGCTTGGCGGCGGCTAGGTTTTGACGGTCGATATCTTTGAACGGTCAGCATCTATCTGCTCTATTTGAATCACTCTTCTTGAAATACTAACAGTTGAGGATGTAAAGGATGCCAATGATCGGCATGATGGTGAAGTCTGCCTTCCGCTTCAGGCTTCTCTCAATCTCTCTGACCTCGTCTTCGGTATAGTGCTGTAGGCTTTCCGGCATAGGCACTGGCGGGAAGTCCTCAACAATACCAATGGCCTCGTCCGGTATCACATTTTTGCTCATAGTCGAGTCAAGCTTGGTGTCTTCAAAGGATGTTGACATGTTGTGCTTTTCTTGATTCAAGAATAGATGACAACAAGAAAGAGATTGATCGAATACTTATATAAATATAAAATAGGTTGCGGCAATGGAACAACGATAAGGGTATGTTTGTCAGTCGCCGTGGATAAAGAGGTCTTGAGGTGTAGCAAGTCATGACCTCTGTTCCAGCTGGTAGAAATCAGCTCCTCCCCACAGGTCTTCCAGATTCCATCATCAACATCTGAGGCGCCAATGCAACAACGCGTATAGCTGGAGACATATTCGGCGATAAGCTGCGGGCTCTGACGGATGTTGAGTGGAAGGTTGAGGAGCATGTCAAATGCGGCCAGGAGATGCGACGCCGGCGAAGCCACGTTGCGGGGCCGGAGGAGGGAGGAGCTCCTCCTTGCCCTCGCTCCTCCTCTTCCCACTCCTCCAACCTTCTCCATTCAGCTTCAGCACTATCATCATCCACCGTGGCAGGCACACCGGATTCGATTTCCAGCGAGTATAGAATGCAGATAGATCCTGTAATGACCAAGTTGTCCATTCATCATCCTTCACACAATTTAGTCTTCACCCCATAACCTGCGGCGCTCCCAACCAAACACACAGCAAACAAAATGGCCATCCAAACACAAAACTATACCGCACACACCACTCCCGTGCAAAACGCTCGTCTTCGACTCCTCAATACCCTCCGCAAACATGAATTGGCCTTGATGACCTTCATTGCAATTCCTTCTGTGCGACATGCTCAAATTGTGGCTATGACCGGCCTAGATGTACGCGACAGGAGCCTTGTTACTTTATTGGTTCCAGCTGACCTTTGCAGGCTGTCATTGTTGACTGCGAGCATGGACACATTGGTGACGATTCAATGCACAACTCTGTTGCAGCAATTTCATCCATGGGAGTATCTCCCATTATCCGTGTCCGTGGCTTCTCGCCTGACATTTTGAAGCGTGCATTGGACACTGGTGCGCAGTAGGTGTAATTCACTTTTGCGAGTGATTCAATTTTGCTAAGGTCTTGCAGCGGTCTCATGGTACCTATGGTCAACACAGCTGCAGACGCAGAGAGTGTTGTTCGCTACTCAAAATTCCCTCCTCTCGGCCTCCGTGGCCAAGGTTCGGCATTCCCAGCGATTGGTCATGGCCTGACGACCCCCGAGTACATGAAGAGTGCCAATGAGACACTTTTGACTATCGTACAAATTGAGACAAAGGAGGGCGTGGCCAATGTTGAAGAAATTGCTGCTGTACCTGGTGTTGGTAAGTAACAGCTTATTGGCGAAACATATTTGCAAGCTAACGGTATCTAGACTATCTTTTCATCGGTCCCAATGATCTTGCACAGTCTGTACTCGGTTATGTACCTGCTAGAGGCGATGAGCCAGAATATGTGGATGCCATTCAGAGAATTGTCGCAGCTGCCAGGAAACACGGCAAGTGGGTGGGAAGATTGGTCAACGATGGCCCCTTGGCTGTTGAAGCCGCAAAGCAATTCGACTCTGTTGCTATCACCGGTGATACTAAGGCTATCAGCAACTGGTACACAGCGCAGATTGCCTGTGTCAGAGAAAACTAGACAGATCACATCTATGAAATCCTTTTACACGCACAAATCGTCTCCAACATTTACTTCCGCCTGAATTGGTCTTGTCACTTGTTAACAATTCTGGAACTGTACATGACCCGTGAGAAGGATTGTAAGTAAGATGGGAATTTTGGAGCAAAACCATCATGCTGTCTCAGTCCATCTGCACACACGAGGTTCACATGATGACAGCAACTTTCTTTGGTGCTTCTCATCACTCAAGATGACCCATCTCCGCAGCTCGCTACATGTGTTACAGGTTAACAGGTACCAGACTCCTCGTCATGTCTCATGAACTCTGGCGAGATCAAATGCACAGAGGTGAGATGACGACCAGACTCTACATCACAAATATTAAGCGCGATCAAGGTTAAATCATACATGATACGTTGTGTGCAATTCTCATTCATAGACTCTAAGCCTGAGCAATACATTCAATCTCCACGATAGTCCCCGCGCCCGGCAAAGCAGCAGCAGCAATACAGGTCCTCGCCGGAGGGTTCTTTGGCAAGAACTCAATATACACCTCATTCATCGCTGCAAAATCTTTCATATCTGCGAGGTAGACTGTTGTGCCCATTAGTATTCACATACACATCTGCATCAATTGAGTATTGTGGCTTACCATTGTACTTTACAACTTGTTCTAAACTGCTGCCGGCGAGTTCGAGAACTTTCTTTAGATTTTGAAGGACGGTGAGGGTGGCTTTTTTGATGTCGGGGTCGGCGGAGGTTTGGCCGGCTACGAAGACGAGGCCGGGGACCTTGACAGCAGGACCTGGGAGATGTTAGTAGGATGACTATCTTGAGAAGTGGATTTACTGACAGTTGTGAGGTTTGGGTGGGAATTCGGCGGAGGAGATCAATTCGCGAGACATGTTGATTGTTGTGGAGAAGAAGATTGTTGTTGGTTGTAGCAGTGTAAAGTATTGGCGCTTCTTGCAGCGGGGATTTTGATTATGTATGGAGACTTAAGTGACTTCATGTCTATTGGACCTACCAATTACTCACAAAAGAGCATACATCTGGGCTATCTGCTCACGGAGGGTGCTCCTCTAGATGTGGAGCGACTCAAGTCCGCGGTGGAGGAGCTCCTCCCTGCCCTGACTGATAGGCGAGTTCTCCGCAGCCGATCCGCCGGATAACCGTGTGTGGAGCTTGAGAGACACTGGGGCTCCTCTGACACAGCACCTCAGAGTGCAGATAGTTGGAGGAGCACCAGATCAGTAGACAATGTGGTATAGCTGGAGTCAGGATGTCAAAAGGAGTTATAAAGATTGGATTGACATCTCGAATGTGTGTCACGAACAAACAGCAATTGCATGCACATTGATTAATTACCTTCGCCATGCCCACGTCCGCTCCTTTCAATCCCCCATCGCCATCGCTTCGCGACAAGCCATCGGTGCCGCAATGGTTAGCATTTCCCAGCTGTCACACCAAACCAGACTGACCTTGTATCAGGATACCTCCACCGGCCACAAAGGAGAAGCACAACTTCGCCGAGCTTGAGACTATTGATCTCTCCAAACTCGATGGCGACGAGAAAGCCCAGGCCGAACTGGTTGCCGATGTCAAGAGAGCCATCAGAGAAGACGGATTCCTGTTCTTGGAGAATTATGGCATCAGTCTTGAGCAGCTCCATCGCCAATTCTCGATCGCACACTATCTTTTCAACAACATTTCGGAAGAAGATAAGCAACGTCTCTTGTTTCATCCCTCTACTGGCAGATGGGCTGGTTGGAAGCATGAATATGGCTTCAAGAGACACCGTCAACAGAAGGATGGCATCAATCAGTTCAATTGGTACAAGGAGCAATGGGAGAACGAGGAGTTGTTGCCCGCATGCGTTCTACCTTTCATGGACGAGATCAGAGCTTTCTCTGAGGTATGAATCGAATGATCTGTTGCTTGGCTTACTCTGACACATCCGTAGTATCTGACCAACTCTGTCAATCGCCGCTTACTCACACTTTTCTCTCGTGTTCTCGAACTGCCTGACAACTGGCTATGGGACAACGTCCAGTCCCACGGATCGCCCTCGGGAGAAGGCTACTTCCGCCATGCTCTGTTTAGACCAGTCAATGAAGCGACTCTCGAGAAGTCGAAGAACATCAGAATGCATGGTCACACTGACTTCGGCCTGACAACTCTGCTCTTCTCAGTTCCGATCTCGTGTCTCCAGATCTGGGGGAAAGACGAGCAGTGGCATTACGCTCCTTATAGACCAGGCGCTCTCGTCATCAACATCGGAGAGACTCTAGAGATTGTTTCGGGTGGCCATTTCAAAGCCACTAGACACCGTGTGTTCTCTCCTCCGGTCGACCAGCTCCAGGAAGAACGTCTCTCGATTGTCCAGTTCCAGTCAAGTGTTGGTCATTTGAGGATGACTCCTGCTATCGAGTCACCTCTCATCCAGCGTGAGGGCTGTGTCGAAGACCAAGGTGTATACAGAGAGTTCAAGAGAGTCATGGATCTCGGGTTCCCAGTGAGTGCCGATGCAAGGTGGGACAAGCAAGAAGACTAACATCGTCCAGATCCCGACCAATCAGCAGTGGCGCGAGATCCAGATTGCCGAAGCGACTGATCCTACTGACGACCAACGCAACAGGATTGGTGCCGACCAGGTGTTGATGGAAGGAAGGTTGATGCAACAGCGAGAGTACATGGGTGTTAAAGTGCTGCTGCCAGTCTAGTGGAGTGACGACGTCAAGACCTGAGAGTGTCAACTAATACATATACATCGCGTTCAGTATTCCCTCATGCGGCGTGTCGTCATTTAGACCTCGACGTGTGTTGCTGGTGAAGTATAATTCTCTGCTGGACCTCATCACAGTCTGTAGCTCTGACTGCTGCAAGAAGGCGAAGTCCTACGATATTTTGTATGCTTGTGAAACAAGAAGGTGAGTTTGCAAGAAAGAGTCGTGTTTAGGCCCTAAAAAACTAGGAAGTGTGAACGATTACATCACCAAACGCGCCAAGACGCGTCGACGTCAAGACTTTTGGCCGAGCTCCTTATGACAGGGTGCTCCCATTCACAGGTATCTGACTTGCCAGCAACGACATTGTGCCCGCTACATTACATATATTCACTACAGATAGGTATATGTATCACCAACCATTAGATCTGTGTGATCTTCAGATATCTGAAGTGATCTGAATAATGTTTGGAAGAGTTATTCCGAAAACAAGTTTCTTCCATGAGCTTCATCTCGAATTGGCATGAAAAGAGTGTGAACTGGACTGGCAACACATGAGAATATCATGAAAGACACAACTTGGCCAAGCGAGCCCGGCGTCAAGCTTTAGAAGCTCACCATGCATACCGGCATTCTCATTGGGTAGACCCCGTCTGGTATGTATTATTTTCAACGTCGTTGATGCCTGTGATGCTCTGCAATATCCATCTCACCGGAGCCACACTCCGGCAGACCAAAACGACGTCATCAGAACGCGCGCTTCGCGCGTTTCTCAAAGACAGGGGGACTTCCTCTTTCTTCCTGAATCGTTGAACAGGCAGTAGGCTGTTTCGTCGATACTGCCTCTATTAGATGCTAACATATGTATAGTGTACGATCATGCCCGCACTGTCTCGTCAGGCCCTCGGCGAACATTACACTACAACCGACGCGCTCAACTCCCCACATCACGCGCGGCCTGCCACAGACTCAAGGCCCAACGGGTACACGCTTCACCGCGTCTATATAGCAGCACTCCCCTCGATCGTCCACTGAGAGAGACACTTAGGCCTGGGCTTTGAGTTGAAAGGAGTCAGGCACCGCATCACCAGCCACAGCTGTCTCGACCTAGTCCAGAAAGCCAGGGCCGCTCAATTGGATCTTCTCCTGCACGCCGCACCAGAGCTTGCCTTAGCTCCAACACCGTCCCGAACCCCTTATCGACTCAGTTGGCAGAATCAACGACTCGTGGAAGCTTCTTCCTGCTATCGCAACCAAGCCAGAGCAGATCCGGACGACTGTAATGGCCGCAGATATCCAAGAAGGTCTTCGCGAAGATGGCTGCAGTGAAATCAAGATCAGCATATATCAGGCCCTCTGCCGCAGAGTCTAAGGGTGCAGACAGCAGTCTGCCGTCCGGACCAAAGATGGCGGAAGCTCCTCCTCCAGGGCTGTTCATCAAGAGGCCGGCTTCGGTCGACATGGCCTTGATACCCTTCTCTGTGATCACCGTCGTGGCGTGGAGAACAAAAGTTTGAGACTCAATGGCATAGACCTGCGATAGACTCTGGCAACCTGTTCTTGATATCAGCAGATTGAAGCGATGCGCGGTCGTGTAGACCTTACCTTCTTTGGACAGTGACCAAAGATCTGGACCTCCTTGGTGAGGCACAATTGGCGGCCAAGCAGCACAATGAATCTCCTCCTTCAGGGAAATTGTGTTGTACTTCAACAGCGGCTGTGCATGCTCCCAGCAAGCCAGGGTGCCCACTCGCCTGCCTGTACTCGTCATTGCGACGTTCAGCAGACTGTCTCCTGACGCGTCGCCAAAGATTGTTCGCTCCATGTGAGTGGCCTTGAGCTTACGACGATGCATCAGCATCTTGCCATCAGAGTCGATCAGTGCTTGAGCGATGTAACAAGAGTTATTGTCGTTCTCGGAGAAGCCCAAAGACACGGTGATCTTGTTACGAGCTGCACAGTCTTGGATTTCTCTCATCTCATTCGAGTCAATCGCTAGAGAATTCTGGATGTACTGAGTAGAAAGCATAGGGTCTAACGGACGCGACCTGCTCAGGAAAACGTAAGTTTAAAGTTGTGTAGAGGACGCGAGATGATTACCAGATCCAGGCTGGGTAGCCAGGGATAAAGGCTTCGGCAAAAGTGACGAGCTCTGCTCCTCCAGTCGCCGCCTCCTCTATAATCTTGCAAGTCTTGTCGACTGACTTGCGAAGATCGAGCCATTCAGGCTCATGTTGTGTAACAGCGACACGGACAGTTTTGGTGGCCATGATTAACAAAGATGATATGTTTGGAGATTCAGTATTGTCAAGAAATGTAGAGGAGTTAAGACGATAGCTCAAATGGAGGTTACGAGCTACCTTATAGTCAGCGAGAGAGTTTGTTGGCAATAGGTATGAATCAGGTGTATCAACTGTTGCCAACATACCCCGCGTATCTGGGATGCGGATGTGGCATCCGCATGCAGACGAACAACAGATCAGCTGGACACAAGCATATCGTTGAACTTCCTTGTCTGCCTCGGCACATGTTTCACCTGTTTACCCCACTAGTTTGATAGAGGAATTGAATGTGAAAGTTTTTTGATTGCTAACAGATTCATAGATGATGTACTGGTTCGCCGCGCTGAGCGTATTGATCAGATTGGATCAAATTTGATTATTCTCCGAGAAGCTGCCAGTCGAGATCCCAGATATTAGCTTGGCCATCTAAATTTGATGCGCTATGCAATATCCAGTCCTGATCCTCGATGCCTTCCGAGCCCCATAGCGTTTCTGCTGCTACATCTAACGCCGCATCGTTGAAGACATTGTAAGAGTTTAGAGCTCCATAACCTTGCATATCTTGCAGGCCATTACTGTCTTCCTGGACTCGAGATTGAGGAGGCATGGCTCGGCTATATTGCAACGGCAACGCCCAAACGACCTCCCATCGCCGAGCCAGGTTTTGTATGTGTCGTAATGAACTCGATGCCCGCTTCTCCCATCTGGGAACCATTGCCGACAATGCCTGAACACAAATGCGGAGGCCATTCGCGGACTGTCGACCTAGCCTGTTCCTCCCAGAAGTAGCATTGAGTAGATGCATGATAGCAGCAATTGAGACGTAGTCAATGATCTGAGGAGCAATCCTCGAGACGTCATGAGTCGCGCCGAAGTCTCGCACAATGCGAGAGATAGCTGACGCTGCTGTTGTAGCTACTGTCAAGGAAAATCTACCTGCCTTGCTACTGCTTGCTTCGCTGAGAAGCGGTCGATGAATCAGAATAAGCGCAGCGTTGTAAGCAACCTCGAGCCACACCGCCGTCTCGGTCATGTTGTCCTTGAAGATCTGCAATGATACGTTGTTACCGGCATGAAATCTAGTCATAGTCTGGTGTGAGTGCGAGACCAGCTTTTCTTTCTCGGGTCGGCTCAAGTTATACCAGCCGAAAGCGTATCTGGCACCGTGTTAACAAGCTGTATCTTGTGCAGCAGCGAACCACTTGCCCTTGGTCCATACAGGAGTCCCAGAGATGCCACATTTCGCAGAAGCGCTCATGAGCTTGTTCATCCACGAAAGGGGTGGCCGGAAGGATAGACGTGAATGACGGACATTTGACCCGCTGCCAGTGCATGGTGCAATTCATACCGAGACTTGATGTGACGAGCCGGTCGACAGAGAAATACGCCCAGAAGGAACGTATGCGACGTTGTTGGATGATCTGATCTTGACCATCGTTCACCTTTGTCGACTTGAGCGCACTTGCATGCAGTCCCAGATGAAGTACCTGTCCCGTGGCCATGGCAATCCAGTTGTAAGCCATACTGTCGGACCCAACCTTAAGCTCGATCCAAGCTAACAGGGCAAGACCTTGAACGACAAGATCACTAGCTCGTTCCTTGATACAACGAAGGACAAGGCTTTCGGCATGCGTTGAGAAGTGCGCCTGCATATCTCTCAATCGTTGCAGATCAGAACAAGAAGCAGCAACAGCTAACAGGGCATAATTTCGAAATTCGAGGTCGACCTCTTGTGAGCCTAGATCTAGTTTAGACCAGCTCAGCGCTTCCTTCAGGTCGAGAAATTGGTGGAAACGATTGAAGGTTTCCGAGAAGCATTTCAGCAGTTGCCTGCGGTCATCTTGGGAAACTGTAGTCTCACCGTCAAGGCGGGCCTCACGCGACAATCCGGATGTGTCAGGCACAAGTTCCTGTGGTGTTCTGTGAGACGAGAGGGTAAATGACGGCTCTCCTATATCAGCGACATCGAGTTGCAGCATCAAGGAGGAGAGCTCATTCATGGCCTGGGACGACCTGCTCTCGAAAGCATGTTCACCTCCTAGAGGCTCATTTTGATTTTCCGAGTCCAGGACGAGCTGGCTAGTGTGGGTCAAAGTTGCAGCTTCCGACGAATGATCTAACGCAAAATCATGTGCAGCATATCCAATGTTGGAAGCATTGGCTTTGCTTAGAGCAATCCGCAAAGCTACTATTTCTTCTCGTAGAGAAGACACGAGATCATCGTCTTGAAAGACGCGCCTGAGGATGCATCAGCCACGGGTGTCTTCAATGATAGCTGTTCTCTCACTTTCTGGATTCTTCAGATGCATATTGACATATACGGTCGGATTTGGCGCATAGTGTACATCGTGGTTTTAGTCCGTCACACTGTATCGAACCATTAGTCCTGCACAAAGGCTGTACCACGCATCATACTGCTGACAGATTTGTACACTCCAATCAAGAGCCACATACCTTTCGCTTCCCCCTCCGGCATTCACTACAGGCAATCCTGATACGAAGTCGCGCCCCCGTTTCGTCACGGTCCATCATGCGATGGTCTGGGCAGTAACCATGCGGATAGCGTCTCCGCAGCTTAGATTGTAACTGCAAAATCCAATGTGTCGGTTACGGCACAGATTGTTGTATTGGACCATGGTTGTCGTAACGAAGTTGGCAGTGGTCATCCAGATTGCGCTGATTATCGTACCCCGCCTGGACCCTGATTTCTGTCAACTGCCAAACTCTATCCGACGTGCGGATGCGGTATCCGCATACTCCCTCAACGCCGGGCCTTTATTACTTCTCTAAAGCATCATGCGGATAACCCATCCGCACTGCGGATTGCGTTTGAAGCTCTGGCGATGCTGAGCGGGGATGGTCAGGAGGTCCGTAATTTGATGTGTGCATGTCCAAGTGATAAATGTCTTTGTAGGCCTAATCAGTTCCGCAGTATCATTCATCTCTTTCTTCATATTCGTACAATCTAAACCATGGTTTTCCTTGCTGATTGGGAGGATAAAAAGCATCTGTTCGTCTACGGAATCTTTGCTGTACAGCATGGAGATCATCTGACGGAAGACAAGAAGTCCACCATTGATCGTCTACACAATCTCCTGACTGCATCCGCGGGCCAGGTTGATCTTCTTGTGGATGAGAGCCACGGTCTTGAGACAGAGGACAAGCCTCACGCCACGACTTTCGTCGCCTATTGGCTAGATGCCACGACATACCAATCGTGGGCTGCTTCGGAGGCCGTTCAGCATTTCTGGACAGCACTGCCCGAGGATGCTGGAGTGTGGCGTGAAGTCATGACGATACCTACCTCACGATATATGTTTGCAGCCAACCAGAATGCTAGATGGGGTCTTACCACTCTGACCGAGAAGCTGCGAGCGAGTAACGACGAAGGTTATTGGGGTGTGTACAGACATAGAATCGGTTCAGTCGATGACACCTTCACCTCGCCGTATGTGACTGCTGCAAAGGCAAAGAAGGCAACCAGCAAACCTAACCAACTCGACGCTTGTCGCGTACTCGATGTTCCGGCAAATGGTCCGCGGTCGTCGAACGAAATCAGGCGAGGCCGAGTGCAATTGCAAAACATCCCAAACAACATTTGCTTCGTACGCGAAGGACAACGGCAGCCAAATGTTGCACAGGAAGAGTTAGGCATGTGGCTCGAGAAGGTCGCACCTCACGCAAAATCCTGGATTGAGCATCTGGATTCGCACCGTGAGAAGAACGGTGTGCTATCTTTCTCAACCCATGTCAGCAAACAGTCAAAGCTGAATAATTCTGACGCCGCCGAGACCGATCAGCTGGCCTATTTCCTTGATCTAGCTCATTTCGAAGCGTCTGGCCGTGCGTTCAAGGGACACGTACATCTGAGGAAGACAGTGATGGAGATGTATGGTCCAGGTGGTCCTATGGATGGAATTGGCAAAGCGGAGCTGTATGTTGAATTGCTTATCGTGAAGTCTGATGAGTTCGAAGCAGAATATGTCGGATGTCTTGAGGGAACTGGGCTCATGTATCTACGAGACGTCCAGTGATCAAAGAGCTTTGAGGACTTAAAGTTGTCTCATAGTATACCCTGTAGTCAAGCCGCGTTGTATAAGATGCTATGTTGAAAGGAAGCGAAGAATTGAAGAGCGACAACCATTCAAGAGTAATTTGTGGGCGATTGTTGGCAACCGGCGTGATGATGTGACGTTCTCAACATGTCAGCTGTTTCGTGTAAACGCGCGCCGCGCATCCCGCATCGTCCTTCGCGCCATTCGCCCTCTCCTTCTGTTTTCATTCTTTCCTACTCCATTAACACCTGTTTTCAAAAAGAGTCACGTCCATTTTGATACACGGCGATATGACATCAGATACCGATCACAATTTGACGTCTAGTGGCCAGATCGGCCGTGCTGTAAGTCCTGGTACTGTCGTACACTGCGTTCGGTCGCGATCTCGGCACTGTCTAATAGTTTAGTGTGATCACTGTCGAGCACGTAAGGTAAGTGGCATGTACAACCAGTCTCGCTTCAGTTTTCATAGCTCTAGACTCATCTGGTCATGATCAGATTCGCTGCGACAGATCTACGCCTTGTGCAAATTGTTTATCTGCCAGGACATCGTGTAAAATCACGAAGGACAGACCGCAGGTGAAACGTCAGAGAGTGCTCATCTCGAATGAATAGTAAGAAGAAGAGAGGATCGTTTTGGTTTGATACAGCTGACAAGCGAGCAAAAGATTGATTCGATGGAAGAGCGCCTGAGCGGGATTGAATCACAACTCACGGAAACTAACAATATGCTTCGGGCTCTTCTTAGCAGAGGAGAATTGGCAAGCACAGTAGAGCTGGCTACACCAACGCTTGAAGACTCGCGAGTACACTCGGAAGACAATGATATCAGCCAGACTACGTCTTTTGGCGGCGAAACGTCCATGATCGCTCATTCGCGAAGAGCTCGAGGTGACGTGGAGCGCTTGTTGCAGTCGATACCGTCAACACGAGATAGACCGGAAATTTCTCTCGCTCTTGATGCTCTGCGAAAAGCCACGCAAAATCGTAGTGGAGACAGTTCCAGTCTTCTGCACGATGTATGCAGTATTGATTACCAAAAGATCGCCCTAGACTCATTTCCTCCCTATGAGATTGTTTTGGACATGGTCAGGGACGCTCAAGCTAGCGACAGTCTTTTTTTCTTCATCTGGTCGCCATTCTTTACACCACCTGAATTCCTGCATCTTTGCAATCAACTTTATCATAGTGAACACCTGCTCGCTGGCCATCCGAACGATAGTGTGTGGCGCGATGCACTACATGCTCATCGAGGAATTGTCTGCCAAGAAGACAAGACATGATCCCGCCTACTGGTCCTTCGCAAGCGCATTCCTTGCCCATTTCGAAGCTTATCTGCGCAGCTACAGCGTCTTGACTTCGCCATCTACCGAGAACGTAATGGCGATAGTTTTCGGTGCTGCCCACGCAATTCAGAAGGCCGACTTTGCATCAGCTTGGCCACTAGTGTCTATGGCTTGCAGTATGTGTCAAGCTCTTGGCTGGCACAAAATCTCGGAACAGAATTTGCAACAAACGCAAGCTCAAAGGATTCTGTTCTGGGTAGTATACTATTTTGACAGATGCCTTTCGCTACGACTCAGTCGGTCTGCCGTTCTCCAAGATAATGACATCACCGTCGGCTATCCGAGCGAGCCCTCACGACCCGAATACAGATCTTGGTATATGTGGTTTCGAATATTGGTTGATGTCGCCACTATGCACGGTCATGTTTACGAGAGACTTTACAGCCCAGGATCAATGAAGCACTCCTCTCGGCAAAGATCGGATTCCATCCAGGAGCTGGTCACCGGCCTGGACGCAATATCGAAGACAAACTCCGAGATAATTAAGACGACCATGTACCGGAAGCAGTATATGGTATTCCTGGTCAAGTCCAATTTAGTAGTGATCGGCTGTCTGCGAACTCTGATATACCGATCCGTGGTCCCAGCAGCAAGCGAAACACATATCAGTCTGGATCCGCGATGTGTTCTGGCCGCACGAGATACTATACGTTATCATTTGGATGTGACCGAGATGTTACAAGGGAAGCAAGACGGCAGTGCAACTGATTACGCCAGTTGGACCATCTTGAATTGCCCCTTTACACCCTTTGTAGTTCTGTTCTGTCATATCATATCGACTTTTGACGAAGATGATCTCATCCTACTCCAGAGCTTTACAAAATCTCTCGAAGACACGGACACCAGATCCCCGAACTCGATGAAAGACTTCCACAACTTGTGTGAGGCGTTCTCATCACTTGCGAGACAGTACGTGGCAGCTTGTAAGAATGCTTCAAGCGGGTCAGCGTTATTTGCGCAGACCACGGATTCCGCAGGCGATCTCAATTTCCTGCTGCCGGATGGATTTGAGGAATGGCTCTCAGGTAGTCAAAACCTTGATCAAATCGATTGGACGAGCTGGGCCGCGGAAATGACGTGAGTTGTCGACAGTACAATGAGAGCGGAAACCTAGATTCATGCGATGTTCTTCAGAGAAACAATATATCCTGTCAGTGTACGGTGTCGAGAACTGCTTGGAAACCGATCCTGAAGGATTCAAAACGGGATGCGCGGCGCGCGTCAATGCCTGGGCCGACAAGCACAACGGCATATTAATACGACATATAAGACCGTCTGTTTCCCAGACCACAATGCCCAATCACATCACTAACGAGATACGGCATCGCAATGACTAAGCTTCAATCTGTTCTTGTGGTTGGGGGTTGTGGATTTTTAGGGCACCACATTGTTGACCATCTCTTGGCACGAAATGACGGTACAAAAGTATCTGTCATGAGTCGGTCCAACAAACAGCACCGTCGCTCAGGAGTACAGTACCTAGAAGGAAGCCTACTGGATGAGAAGTCAATCCAATCAGTCTTTGATGCCGCCATGCCCCATGTTGTCATCAATACGGTTGCTCCCATCACCTTTCCTCTCAAAGGGTCGCCGGAGTCGCACTACAAGATCAATGTGGAAGGGACAAGCAACCTGCTCCGCGCGGCAACTGCTTGTGAGAGCACCGCGGCCTTTGTCTACACTTCTTCGGCACACATCCTTATCGCAACCGACTACATCATTGCCAAGGAATCTGATCCTGTGGACGAAAGCCCAGATGGCCGCCGCTATCCTACTTCCACAAAGGCAGTTGCAGACAAAATCACTAGAGACTCGAGTAATGATCTGCCAATAGATGCAGGCGGTCTGCGTACTGCGACTATCAGACCATGTGCTACCTTTGGAGAGGACGACTCACAGCTTCTTCCTACTATGCTCTCACAGCTGGAACAGAACCGCCAGAACTATCAGATTGGCCCCAACACTGCATTCTACGACTTCGTCTATGTCGGAAACGTCGCAGAAGCGCACATCAAAGCAGCGGAAGCACTAGTACGAGAGGCATCAATTGAGGCAGAGAAGGGAAAGCAAGTCAGTGGAGAATCATTCTTCATCACGAACGACGATCCACGCCACTTTTACGACTTTATGAAAGCAGTCTGGCAGGCTAATGGATACGATATTTCGAAAATGAACCCAACAATCGTACCGACTTCAATCGCTCTCACATTGGGCAGCGCGAGCGATTTTGCAGCATGGGCGTTCACCTTGGGCAACAAGTCATCAGCATACCTCTCGAAGGAAGACGTTGAGCACTTGTGTCTGAATCGCACGCACGATGTTTCCAAAGCCAGAGGGCTCTTGGGGTATGTCCCGATTGTCACGGTTGACGAAGGTATCAGAAGGGCAGTCAAGAGTTTGTGTTAAAATTCATGTCTGTTGTTTCTTGTGTAGCTGCCTGATCATACCTCTTGAAACAGCTTTCCCCAACCAACTATCCGACCTGTGTCTACACCACTGATTCTAAGTGCATCCCACATGACTGTGGCTACCGTATCAAGTACGCAAATGTTATATTTCTCCTCCCAAAAGTCGACACGTTGGGCCGCTTTAAGACCAGTACAGAAGACTGAAACGTGCTTAGCACCTCCTTTGACCACTTCTCTGACCATGTCATCAAGCGTCGCGACAGAAATATCCGCAAATCCGGCGTTGTGCGACTGTCGCAGATGCCGCTCCAAATCGCAATCCACACCAATAGTCGCATAATTTCTGATTATAGCTTCTTGCACATCATCTGTGTACGGTGTGACGAGCGACATTTTCTCCACTCCCAATTTCTTTACAAGCTTATTCAGTGCCAGCACAGAGGTCGTTGCAGGTACACCGGTAGCAGCAGTGATTTCTTCGCATAGCTTCTCGTCTTGTTCAAAGCCAAGCCAGCCTGAAGAGGTTCCACTCCAGCCGATCACGTCGACATAAGCGTCAGCAAGAAGTTTCGCTGCTTCGATGATCTTGGTGTTGTCGAATTGTGCCAAAGCATCACTTGATAGGGCGATTCTATGAACGGTGAAGCGGGAGAAGTGGACGCTGACTTCTGGTAGTTGATCGATGATTTTTTGACTGAGAGGCTCCAGGACTGTGTTTGAAGATGGCGTGAGGATGCCGATGCGAATTCGTTTTGACATGGTTATTTTTGGGCTTCCACAAGAGGTGTCTTTTCGCGATGATTATGAGCAGCTTTGGGGAACCACCGATTAATGTTGATTCTAGTAGAATGCTCTTACGAAGGCAATCATTGATGTTGAGATGAGGGGTGATGCCGTCGCTCCTTCCCGATCAAATTGCCCGCGTCGGAACATCCGATGCCATGGAGACGCTGACCGGCTGCAAGCGAGGACTGCCAAGAGCAATATAACGACTCAACTCGTTCTTCCCGATCGGACAAGTACCGCTTTGCCTATCTTATGCACGAAGATGATCATGCTTCTGTCTCGTCAACTGTACTCAGCCGCTTATCATTGATCAAATAGATAGCACATAGACATAGTATGTAGTAAGTGGGCACCAGGAATATATACCTGCAGATATTCCAGGATTCTGCACATCATACAAAACATTCACGACAATAACAAACATGAGCAAGCTCAAGTCTCTCTGGAATGACCATGTTGTGCTCAAACCACAACCCGGTGCCTTTGGGGCCGAAGACCCAAAGTCTATCAGCTACAGCAACGAGGATATGGACCCCATCAGAAGACAAGATCGCACATACGAGTGGTACCAGATGGGCCTTTTCTGGATCGCTGAAGGCTTCAATGCCGCTCAGCTTCAAGTGTCGAGTTCGGCTTTTTCCCTAGGTCTGAACCCAGGTCTCTGCGTAGTCGCATGCCTCGTCGGAAACATTATTGTCTCAGTACCCTGCGCCGCTTCTGGATATCTGGGAAGTAAAATTGGCACCAACTTCCCTGCTACCATTCGAGCATCTTTTGGTATGCAGGGAGCCAAGTGGGCGATGATCGTGCGAGCTGTACCGTGTATCATCTACTACGGCATACAGGTCAGCTTGGCTGGAAAAGCAGTGCAAGCGTGCACTACTGCGATTTGGCCTTCCTTCGCAAACTGGAAAGTCAACTCCATCCCTACATCAGCCAATATCACCGCCCAGGAGATTCTATGCTTTGTCATTTTCTGGCTACTATCCCTACCTTTCTTGTATCTGCCTATCAGGACATTGCGATACCTTTTCGTGCTCAAGAGTGTCTTGGTACCTCTGTATTGGACAGCTTTGTTCACTTGGTCCATTACAGTGGCGGGTGGTTTCCCTGATATCTGGAAAGCGAAGAGCGTTCCACTCGACGGAATGTCTGTCGGATATTTGTTTGGCATTTGCGTCAATGCCGCGATCTCTGGCAATGCCACTTTCGCTGTCAACATCATGGACATCTCGAGACACTCAAAGAGCGACAAGGCTGCGTGGGTTACCCAATTGTTCGCGCTTCCGATATTTGTCACATTGACGGAGCTTCTTGGTTGCACTATGGCAGTCGCTTCGTCTGTGTTGTATGGCCAGGTGGAGTGGAATCCTCTTGTAGTGATCAACCACTTCGAGAATCGACCTGCCAAGTTCTTCGCAGGTGCATTGTTTGTGTTCTTCAACATCATGACCAATGTTACTGGCAATTCGATTCCTTTGGCAAATGATCTCACTGGCTTGTTTCCGAAGTATATCAATATTCGTCGTGGACAGTTCATCTGTGCTGTCGTGTCATTCGCGATCTGTCCGTGGGAGATTCAAGCCAAGGCGACGACCTTCCTCGCCTTTATGGGTGCTTATACTCTCTTCCTGGGAGCGACGACTGGTGTGATGATGGTCGATTACTTCTGGGTGCGTCGCAGCTACGGCATCAACATTTCTCATCTCTTCAAGCCTCGCGGTATCTACTGGTACACGCAAGGCTTCAACTGGCGTGCCTTTGTAGCATGGTTTGTTGCTTTGGCTCCGCTCTTCCCAGGTATGCTGTACTCAATGGGCGTCAAAATTACGAACAAGCCGATCCTGAATATGTATTCATGGAACTATGTTCTCGTTGTCACGTTTTCTGGCTCGATATATTGGGCGTTGACCACGATTTTTCCAGTCCCAATTGAGACTGAGGATCAGGACTTGGGTAAGCTGTACCTGATCGAGGGAAGAGATCCATTTGACACTGCTACTCCAGAAGAGAAGGAACAGCCACTGGCGAAAGACGAGAAGAGTGTGGGCGCTGTAACAGAATTTGGGTCAGCTTGACAATTCGGAGAAAGATTGCTGTGGGTGGTCGGTGCAGAAGACCGTGATAAGCGGCACAAGCGGTGAATAACGAGTTACCCATGAACATTATGATTCCAGCCTGCATTTGTCTGTCTCGTAGATCGAAGTCGATGTGAACAATAAATTGTCAGTCTCTTTTGAGCACAAGCCTGTCAAAACATATATTCGTGATCAACGAGCAATCGGTATTGTCTATTCCTTCGTTCAGATACTTAGCTTTGACGACAGTTGATCTCAGTACATCAGCTTCCTGCCGACCTCCATAATTTCATTGTCTTTGCCAGCTTGTCCAATAACAGTAACGCCAAAGGACATAAGTTTGCCATTGCAGCTCTTCCAAGTCCCGGCAGGAATACTGATGGCACAAAGGTCCAACAGATTCACAAAATTCGTGAATTGACCCATGACTTTATTCCTTTCCATAGGCTCTTCTTCCAACTCTGCCATTGTCCAGTGGCATACGGTACTAGGAACAATGATGATATCGATCTTCTTGAACTCCTCTTCGGCTAGTCGTTTGTAGTGGGCCAGAGTGAAAATGTCTTCGTAGGCTCGTGTTGCATCGAATGCATTCGCTGCTGCAGATTCGAAAGTTGCTTTGATCGCTGGGTGGAGTTTCTCAAGTCCCTCAGTGCGAATGTAAGGTTGGAAGGCCAAGAGGCGCTGTGCGACAATTGACGAGTCGTAGAGCATCTGGTTTGCCTTTCTAAAAATGCTATAATCAAAGTTGGTCTTTACAAAATCAGGCCGTTGCTGGACATTTGCTACAGCATCATCAAATAAACCAGCATATGTTGGCGAAAGGCTTTGCAAGTCCTCACCATCAGGTATCGCAAATCGTACTGAGTCACTCCAGGGAGCCCAAGTAGGAAGCTCTCTCCGAGAGAAGGCGTCGCTTGAGTCATAACCTTGCACAATATCATACAAAGTTTTCGCATCGTCAACCGTCCGTGCCATGACACAGACGCAGTCTATGTTCTTGCAAGCGGGAAATAATCCGGTGGTGCTGACCGCGCCCAACGTGGGTTTCAAGCCAACCAGTCCATTCAGAGCAGCAGGCACTCTCGTACTTCCTCCAGTATCTGTGCATACCGTGAAGGAGACTAGAGAGGCTGCAACACTAATCGCGGAGCCTGATGAACTTCCGCCAGATATATAGTCGATGTCAAGCGCGCAACGCGGTACGCCGTACGGTGACCTAACGCCAGCGAGACCCGTGGCAAACTGATCAAGGTTGGTCTTGCCTATCAGAATTGCTCCAGCTTGTAGAAGCTTCAACACAACAGGTGCAGTTCTTTCGGCGATGTAGGCAAAAGATGGGCAGGCCAGAGTGGTAGGTAAACCGGCTACGTCGATGGAGTCTTTGACCGAGAAAGGTACGCCAAACAGAGGGGGCAGCGAGTCCGGATCATGGTGGTCCGTTAAGGCTTGGGCTCGGGCAAGACATTCGGATTCTGGCAGCAGATGAATCCACACAGCTTTGTCAGGATATTCCGCGATCGACTGATAGACCTGGCGGACGACATCGGCCGGCTTGATTGGACCAGTAGAATATGCTACCTGCAATTGCGAAATTCCCAGATTGCTCGGGTCCATTCTTGGGCTGCACACGTGAACAATAAACTGCTGTTGGTAACGCGTCGAGGGGTGTTACGAGATTTCGGCGGCGAGGACCTAGGCAGCGAAACTCGAGTAGACTGCCGGGACGAGAAGCCAAGCAAGGCCACCATATTGTAAACCTACCTATAGCCTGACTATACGCGTGTAGCAACGAATAGATCCTTGTGGCGTTTGAGGAAGATGCGAAGTCTGTCGGATGGCCCGACGCGTAAGAGACGGCGAGGTCGGCCAGACGCGTCGAGCGATCTCGGTGTGAAATATGTCGGGACTTCCGACAAGCTCAACCGAGCAAAGCGGCCGGCCCTCGTGCAGACAATCTGACACACACACATCTGATGTTGTTGGATTGCTTCGATAAGCGCAATTGAACTTGTGTGGGAGAAAAGAAAATGTTGATGGTAGTTGTCGACTTGCACTTCGTGCACACATCTTAAGTCCAACGCCATGTCGACCCACAATCTAGATCGCGAAGACGAAGAAGAGGTGGCAAGACCGGCAAAGCGATCCAGAGTGCTTGTGGCTTGTCAGAGATGCAAAGGGCGGCGCCAGAAGGTCCGTAGAAAATTCATGCGCATTCGTCAATTACTTGTCTGATTGTTGTTCGCTAGTGCGACAATGCTGTGCCTGCTTGTTCAAATTGCGCTCGGTCAAAAACCAGTTGCACTTACCCCGAGAACGCATATCCCACGTCATATGTGAAGCAACTAGAGGATAGAGTAGGCATTTTAGAAGCAAGACTTCGCGATGTCGACCCAAGTCAAGCCAGCGATCACATGGACACTAATGACCAAACGACTCCTCAAATGACAACACCGTCGTCGGTACCTGGCCAGCCATCCTCTCTTCCAGCACCAACAACGGGATTGGCTTCTGGCATGGGCTTGCTATCTTCCTGTGCTGCTGCCGAACCACACTACTTTGGATTTTCTTCCGGTCTGACGCTTGCACACTTTGTGGAAGCAGCTATAGGGTCCGGTAGCAATGCTTCGGCTATTAATCTTCCGTCCCTCGCCGATAGACCTTTCTCACACCAAGTGCCCACAGCTCAGACACCACAAGCACCAGTGCCAACCAGGTCGCTCGGGAGCAAAATGATCAAAGCCTATCTCTCGACTGTGCATCCTCTCTATCCCTTTCTGGACGAAGACAACATCTGGCAGATGCATCGCACACTCACAAATGATGCATCAGATTCTGTAAGCGGACCTGACTTGGCCAGGTTGCACCTGATATACGCTATCGGATCACGTTGCATACAGCTTTTGAAGCCGAGGAAGGTGAAGAGAGGCCTTCCAGAAGAGCATCTCATGTCGGCCATGCAACATATTCCTGAAGCGCTGAAGTTTACTAGTATTCATGGAGTTGAAATCACTCTGTTGTTAGCCATCCATTCGATGAGGTCGCCATCAGGTAAGTGCTAGGCGTGGCCTACGTTCTGCAACGACCGAAGGTCAAGTCTGTTTCAGTGAGCTGACTTGATAAGGCGCTAGCGTGTGGCATCTCTGTGGTCTCGCGATGAGACAGTGTCTTGAATTGGGATTGCATAGACCCAGGCCTCATCAGGTCCACCTCTCCAGCCTCGAGCAACGAAGGCGAAGATTGTTCTGGAGTGTTTACATATTCGAACGCAAGAGCGCTCTCGTGCTTGGTCGGCCATTTGCAGTTTCGGATAAGGACATTGAGACTCTACCACCCAGCACTAGCGACTCGACAGAGGTCTTTGGATCACCTGCGGTGGTCCGACAGCCGCAAGATACTTGGTTGACTGTTCATCGCCACCATATATACCTCTACCGAATACACAGCAAGATCAGGTCTGCCCTACGCTGCCTCAAAGATACGGATCGGTCGCACAAGACCAAAGACAAGGTAGCAGCGTGCTTGAAGAAACTGGATGACTGGAAGGACAACGTTCATGAAGACCTTGGTTCGAGACTTTCGCTCCCTTCGTCCGAGGAGAATATCGCGGCGACGCGGTCCTCTAGCGATTCTTCCGAATCAGACGACGAAATGGTCAAGCCTTTCATAAGATCCGCCAACCTCGATCGGGCGGAGCTCATGCTGGAGTTCCACAAAGCACGAAGATCTCTTCTACAGCCATTGTTAACCGAATCTGGCTCATTTTATACGCCAACTGTAGCGGATTTTGCAGCTTGCGCGGATGCTTCTGGTCAGATCTGTCAGTTGTACAGGCAGTTACACCGTATCTCCGCCCTGCCCTTTACTCTCCGAGATCTTCACGCAGTCTTCATTGCTGGGTTCACCTCCATATATTGCATGGCAACCAAACCAGCTCTGTACACTGCTCGTCGTGCTAGCGAGATAGGAGCCTGCTCAACAGTTCTGTACGTTATTACCGAACAATGGAGCAGCGCTTCTAGGTATCGTGACGCTTTCGAGGCTGTTGCAGAAAGACTTGTCGAATTAGTGAGCAGGTCAGAAAACACCGAAACGAGAAATGCTCGAGACAGTTATGAAATAGTGCACGACTCAGCACTGGCGCAGATCGAAACTAGAAGTATCAGAAGAGACAATGGCCTGCCACCGAATGACGTACAACCGCAGGAGACTGTGCAGACTTCCAGTACTTTCTGTGATGGCAACATTGGAGGCGACTTGTCTCTATTCGACTCGAACACAGGATACGACGAAGTCCGTGAACTTCTTCTCAATGAAGGTTTGGACTGGTTTTCTGGTCTCGATTGGCTACCGGACTCTGCGATCAACTGATATGACAACTCGAAGTGATGTAAAGCTAGCTATTTAGTCATACAGCTGCGTGCAGCACATCCCATTCTTGTTCCATAACCCTCACTACTGGCATTGCACACTTGCCTCTTTTGATGAAGTTGCCATATCCTGAGCGTCCCTGAACTACGCCGTCGCGGAACACTACTCTGCCTCGGAGCACAGTGATTTTTGGCCAGTTCAAAAACTCAATGTCCTCGTAGGGCGAGTAATCACAGTTATCGTGCAGATCCCGTGAGTGCTTCAAACGTCTCGGAGTGAAGCTTTCAGGATGCCAGATGACAAGATCTGCGTCTGATCCGATCTGTATTGCACCTTTCTGCGGGTACATACCGTACAGCTTTGCTGGATTCTCCGACGTAAGCTCCACAAATCGCTTGACGTCTATACATTTTCGTCGAAGAACTCCTTCGGAGAAGAGCAGTGGTACTCTGGTCTCTACTCCAGGTAGGCCGTTAGGGGTCTTGGTGAACCTGGGACCGGATGAGCTCACACACTTGTTTTGCGAAGGCAAGATCTAAACTTACATTCCTTGAGGGTTGCCGTTATCAGCTCTCGTGAGGCCTAGTTGCTTTCCAGAAGGATCTTCGAATCTGAATGCGTCCCCCGTCAGCGATTGGCCAATGTATATGGTTGGCGTATCTGCTCACCTGTAAGGACAATGATCTGATGAGAAGATGTTGAAAGTCCCGTTCACCAGACCCCTCCATATCGCGTCGATATCCTTCTTCTCACTTCTCAGTGGCGGAGAGCAAATGAACTTCGCTCCGCAAAAGTGTTCTTGATCCAATTTGGCCTTTCCCAACAGCAGATATTGAGGACAAGTTTCTGCGAATATTGGTTGGAGATTTGCCTGCGCCTTTCGGATGACCTTTGCAGACTCAGGTACTGACACATGAACAATCAGTAGTGGGGTATCCATTACTGTGGAAAACGTCACAGCCCGGTTCGTTGCTTCCGCTTCCGCAGCGCTGGGATGTGCGATAGCCTTGTACTTTGAATCCGTCAAGTTTCTTGCTTCTAATTGCTCGGTGAAGAAGTCAACCAGATCCCCATTCTCTGCATGAACTAGGGCTATCATGCCTAACTCACGTGCTTTCAGGAGAGCGTGTAGAAACTGATGGTCGGATATCCGCATGTGCTTGTAAGTCAAAAAAAGTTTCATGCTCATGATACCCTGCTGAGCTAGTACAGGGAGCTCTTCCTGGAGTACCTTCTCAGAGGGATCGGTGATGATCGCATGGAAGCCATAATCTGCATATGACCCTTGACTTGCGACAAGTGCGTGGTAATTCTCCACAGCTTCCAGCAAAGATTGTCCTCGGGACTGCTCGGCAAACAGCATGACGGTAGTGGTACCTCCAGCTACGGCGCTTCTGGTTCCAGTCTCAACTTCAGTTTGTCAGCTTGAACGCACAAATCATGGTCTGGGATCTACTAACCATTGTCGGCACATCTGTAACCGGCCTCTTTCGCTCTTGGCGACTGATCTTGTGCAAGATGTACATGGCCATCTATACCTCCAGGCGTGACGATGGCTTTCTCACAATCTATGATTTGTGTGTCTTCTGTTGGTGAGAGATTGAGGCCGAGTGCTGTAATGATTCCACCTTTCACTCCTATATCGGCCACATATGCTCCATTTACAAAGGCATTCTTGAGGACAAGGTCGAATTCTTGCATGTCGGGTATTTTAGGGAGATGGTAACGAAGAGTGGCACTGAGGAAAAGAACACAAGGGTTTTGCTATAATCATTTCAGAGTCGCTAGGGTCGCTCCCGAGCTTGCTCAATATGAAATCCACATGTCAATCGAGTTGGTTAACCCCATCTTTTCGGACCGTCCCTATCGCGACTTCTCCTATCAGAAGGCGTTGCGTCGGAAGCCACCCGCTCAGCTACAAGTGGAGATAGACTTTCTGTCGCAACATGCCGATCTCTCTGACCATCATTACTATCCTCACAGTGACCCAGTCAGATAAGTCCAGTCTCGCGGAAAGATCGCTATCATACAACGCCATCGTCATGTCTATAATTCTGCATAAAGCAGTAGTAGAGCTTCGTCTGCAGCATTGACATACTCCACATTCAATTCCTCGGAAGACTGTTTCAACATGATTCACCTTCCTCTACCAAGAACGCGGACAGAGTGGAAAAACGCAATTACCACAAACACTGCTTCGGAGACATCGTCGCAATGGATCAACGCCGATCTCGCGCCAACTTCCAAGGAAGACAGAACTTACACATGGTAAGCAGAACATGTCGTCTCTGCTCCTCAAATGCTAACTTCTGCGGCAGGGTGACTTTGAGTAGCTACTGGTGGGGTGTAAGTAACCAAGCGCCCTCACGAGATAGCGATGACTGATCATGAACTAGAATGCCTTCAATTCGAGTCAATGGTCCAACGGAGCAAGTCTTATCGCCATCGGCCTCACCTGGTGGCAGGCATTGATTGCTTGCATCATGGTATGAGCTTGGAAGGATCTTTGCACTTTGTAACAGAGACTCACACCCGTCTAGGCGAATCTTATCTCATCCTCAGTAGCGCTTTCATTGGGAAGGCCAGGAGCAAAATATCACATCGGCTATCCAGTGCTTGCAAGGAGCGTCTTTGGCATGTCAGTACAATCTCTACACCTCCGGCTTGATAACTGGCTAATGGCTTACCAGGTATGGTCACTACTTCTTCGTCTGGATCCGCGCTGTCGTTGCCATCATTTGGTTTGGTGTGCAAACCTACTTTGGATCACAGCACCTCAACGTCATCTTCCGGTGCATCTTTGGCAACTCATGGTGGAATATGGCGAACCATCTGCCCGAAAGTGCTGGTATAACTTCTAGAGACCTCCTGGCCTTCTTCCTGTTCTGGTTGATCGAGCTGCCTTTCCAGGCTGTGCACCCGACGAAGATTAAGTACCTTTTTGCCGTCAGTCAACATCTTGCTGCGAGTCTTGTTTCCTCTTACTGATTTGTTCTAGGCCGAATCGATCATATGCCCCATCGCATGCCTGGGTGTTTTTGCTTGGTGTGTCAATTATGGAGGCGGTCTGGGTGTTGGCAGCATCGGTACCATTCGCATTCATGGTAGTGCGCTGGGTTGGGGCATGCTCAACGGCATCAACAGCTGTCTCGGAGTCACATCAGCACTCTTGGTCAATGTAAAACCTTCCATCATGTCCAAAGTATCGACCACTGACCAAGTTTGCAGCAACCTGATCTGACCCGCTACACCAAGAGACCGAAAGATGCTGGTTGGCGTCAGGCTTCCTCCATTTTCGCCAGCAAAACTCTGATCTTCTTTTTTGGCATCGGAGCTACTGCTGCTGTTCAGGGCAAGTTTGGACAAGCATACTGGAACCAATGGGTATGACTACAACTTTCCAGAGAAGCATAACATACTGACATTCATCTCTACAGGACCTGCTGAATGCCATACTTGACCGTTTCTGGGGCCCCGCTGCCAGAGCCGGGTGCTTCTTCGCTGCATTCGGCTTTGGTTTATCAGTTCTCGGTGTCAACATTGGCTGCAATGCTATACCATTCGGCGCCGATGTCACCGGACTCTTTCCTCGATTTTTCAACATCATCAGAGGACAGCTCTTCTGCGGTATCGTCTCATTGGCTATCGTGCCTTGGAAGCTCCTCAGTAAGTTCTGGATACATGAGAGATCGCTGGCATAATGCTGACATGTCTGCTCAGCAAGTGGCGCTGGTTTTGTGACCTTCTTGGGTAGCTACAACATCTTCATCTCACCCATCTGTGGAGTAAGTCAAGACTAGTCGTTGTGCTTCCCATAGCTGAAACTGACAAAAGTCGTACAAAGATCATCATAATCGACTACTTTGTCATCAAGCAAGGCAACATACATACGTTGTCCTTGTTCAATCCGACATCAGGCAGTCTCTACTATGGCAACAAGGGCTGGAATCTGAAAGCCTTGTTCGCCTGGCTTTCCGCCGCCGTGTTGGGTATACCTGGCTTGGTCGGCGCATACCATCCGACCTGGGTCTCTGAAGGTGCCAAACATCTGTATCAGACCGGATGGGTGGTATGCTTCGCGGTCGCCATGTTCCTCTATTGGGTCGTGAACTTAGTGTTCCCCGCCAAAGTCCTCCCTGGTGACCAAAGAGGAGCTTCAAAGCCCAAGTTCGAGGAGCTAGCGTTGACGGATGGATACCTTGATGGTGAGAGCTTCATCGAGTACGGACTCAGATGTCTTGACGGTTCCGAAGATGGCCGGTCAACATCTCCCGATGTCGATCTCGTCCATGATACACCCAAGAGTGATGTATAAGCAACGAAATACCGAGGCTCAGGGGATTCATACGTCCGCAAACGAAGGAACGATAATGTGACATTCGTATGATAGAAGCCATAGAAATGGATAGATGTCTGCTTATCGAAGCTTTCTGACCGCACAGAGTCGTCACATGCAATTCAAGGTTTCTTTGTCAACTGTCAATTCGGTGAAGATTGCCGAAGAACCCCGCGCTGAGCTCAGCAGCTACGTCATAGTTGGCGATGAAGCTCCAGCAGCTCTCCTGTTTATACAAAAGCAATCGCACCTGCTGTCTTTGAGAGAAACAAGCCAACAATCACCATTCACCAAGTCTAACCCACCAAGAAACAACAATCATGTCCGACTCCTCTGACCGCAAACCCGTCGCCGACCAAGCCGAGGACGACGCCTACTTTCCCTCCCCCTACTCCCTGACCCAATACGTCGGTCCCAAAACCGACTTCGACCCCAGCACCAAATACACCAACGCCTACACGGGCAAGAAATGGAAGATCCTCGTCATAGGCACACAAGAACGCTATCTCCAAATGAAGGATGGAAAGTTCTTTTCTACCGGCAATCATCCCGTAGAGATGTTGGTTCCTATGCTGCATTTACACCGTGCTGGCTTTGAACTCGATGTCGCTACGTTGTCAGGGGAACCAGTGAAGTTGGAGATGTGGGCATTCCCCAAGGAGGATGAGAGTGTCAAAAGCTTCTATGAGGAGTATAAGCAGAAGCTTAGGAACCCTTTGACGCTTTCTGAGGTCTGGGGAAGCGGGTTCAATGACAGCACACCTTACAAGGCTGTCTTTGTGCCTGGCGGCCATGGAGCTCTGAATGGGCTTCCTCAGTCCAAGGTCGTTGGTGATATCCTTAGATGGGCGGACAAGAACAAGAGGTATCTTATCACGCTGTGTCATGGACCTGCCTGCATGCTGGCCGCCAACATCGGGAAGCCCGAGGGAGAGAAGTTCATCTATGACGGATACAAGATTGATGTTTTCCCCGACTCACTGGACAATGGCGCAAACATTGACATCGGATACATCCCAGGCAAGATGAAGTGGTTGGTTGGTGAAGAGCTGCAGAGACTCGGTGTGCAGATTTTGAACGAGAAGATCACTGGAGAAACTCACCAGGATAGATATGTCTTGACTGGAGATTCTCCTCTGGCATCCAACAACCTCGGAAAACTGGCTGCCGATACCTTGCTCAAGGAGATTGAGAGTGAAGCTTAGAGGGGGAAGTGTGTTCTGCATAATCATCAACGATATTCATACCCATGAATTCATTCTCATACTCCTACAATCATAATCATACATATGCATCATCGTACAAAGAAACCCCACAAATCACTTGGCTTGAGGAGAATCCTTTCTCTCCAAATCAGGTCTCCTAGCAATACTCTCCTCCGTTTCAATAATCTTGGCCCCCTCCCCCTCATCAAAGGTGTAACTCCTACACTCTGCATTCTCCCACATCCTCGTCAATTGCTCCCCCTCTCTCGAGAAATTTCCCGTAATAGCATGCGCAAAAGTGCCATGAGAAACCAACACCACATTCTTCTCCTCTCTATCCCTAATAAACAGACGTAGCATGGTAGCTCTCTCAATCATGACTTCTGGGTCCTCGTCAAAGCGGCCGCAATTGGATGTCCAGTGGGGGAAAACGTCGGTGATGCGGTGTTCATCTACGAGGTCCCCGAACATGTTTTTGATCTCCGAGACTTCGGAGCCCGTGTCCATTGGTTCGTTGGAGCTTTCTTGAGCTAAAGGCATGAGCATGATTTTAAGGCCCTTTTCGACGGCGGGCTTGAAGCTGAGTTTACAGGTTTGGATGGTGCGTTTCATGGGACTGTTGTTTTGCGCATGTGTTAGTGGGATGCTCATGTATGTGATCGAGAGACGACACGATCTTTCGTTGTTACGTCGAGTGTATCTGAGATGTGGACACTTACGAGGCCATCAGAAGGTCAATCTTGTCGTGGTAAGGAAAGTTCTTGCAAAGCTCGGCGCATTGGGCTTCGCCCTTTTCCGTGAGAAGAGGGTCGTGGATACTCTCTCCATGCCAGGAGCAGTTGTGGAAGCCTTCGGCGTGGCGGACGAGATGGAGAGTTGGTGGCATGATTAAGACTTGACCCTGCTTGGAATAGGTGCTTGTTCAAAAAGTATAACGCTTGGGATGCTAGAAGTAAAGATACGCTTGCTGTGTGAGAAAAGAGATGCTTGTGGTTGAATTGAAATGATAATGAACTTGAGATATTGCTGGGATGGTGGATGGTTCTTGTAGTACAGCGTGTCTTACTACAGTTTACCTTTTTCTCTTCTATGATCAGTGTGTCTACCGTTGGAGAAGACATGTTCTCTCTCCGTCAGTGGATCTGAGAGGCTGCAAACAACACCAGCCGACAACTAGTCAACTCTACTTGTCCAAAACCTATTCGCACGCTTGCGATGACCCTCCGCGGAAGGCTTATTGTTAGCCAGGGACGCAGTCGGATGGGGGAACCGCAAAGCCACAGCACTCTGTAGTCGAAAAGCATGAGTATATACACTTTCTGCACTTATTTCCGCGAGAAGGTCTCCGCTGTTTGGCGGGTAGAGTTCACGGAGCGATAGGATCATCGAGGGAGTTCACCCCGCGGCTGCCGGGAACCTTATCTCACACGTGTTTCTCGTGCGGAAATAAGATGATCCTTTCGTCATAGTACCCGGCAAATGATGGAACAGGGTCCTGGGATGGTAAAAGTAGACGGGCATGCCATCATAGTATCAATTGTAAAGTGGTGGATGGTGGGGTCGATACGATTGCAAGACAGCGGGACAACCGAATCGGCAGACTGTCGCTAAGGGACGCTCGAACTCCAGAGTCTGGACTTGCGGTTGGTAGTCACTTCAACGGATCATATTGCTGCGCCTCGCTGATAGAACAGAAACTCGACGAGCTGTGTTGTAGGCCACAAGAGGGGTGCGCATGTTGTTCTGATTATCGCGGGCTGATTGTAAAAAGGATATCGGAGGTCTTTGGCGGCTATCGTCATTACTGAGTCTGGGGAACCACTACTCGTGTACAGACGCACCCATTAGATTGGTATAGAAATGCTCATAAATACTGAGTCTTGACTGATGCTACAGACCGAGCCAGAACAAGGACCTGAAATACGTCTAAGATTGTTGCCAGCATCTGTGTCTTGTGGCCAGACCCAGCTTATCTTCGGCAAATGTAGAGCAAAAAGCGAGCAGTTGGTCAATGGAGCTGGAAGCATCGAAGCAATAAAATGCGTGAAACGAAGACCCAGACATGGCGTGAAAATCGAAGGCTGTGGAAACAGATGTCCGCCCCAATCAACAGTGCAGAAAAACTCGCAGATCTCGGTGTCGTGTTACAAGGGTAAGAATCCATTCGGCACTGTCCCTTCTTCAAGCCACCTCTTGACAGTCTCGGCAAACAATTCAGGATCCTGCCAGGTCCAAGGATGTCTCATGTCAAGATGAGTAACAGCTCTGGTAGCACTGTTCTGATCTCGTCCAATCCTAGCCAATCTCTTCGCATCTTCTGGACGATCATTAGAAGGGACTAGACCACCTTTGCCTGCAGCGATGACGAGCGTTCGTGCAGGCCAAGGTTTAGGCCATTGTTCAGTATCATCTCCGGAGCCGAATACCTGGCGAAAGTACTCTGCCGTACACATAGTGAGATCTGGTCGAGGGATGTCAATTCCATCCATCGCCCAGCGCACCCAAGAGCGTGGAATAGCATATTCAAAGCGTTGTTCTAACCATACAGCATATGGCAGATATGGTGACATCTTCGTGCGGGGGAATACCTGGAAACCAGAAACCAGGACGCAGTCTGCAATCTCTGGATAGTGAGATACTAGGTGCATGGCGACATGGGCACCAAGACTAAAGCCCACAACATATGCAATACCGTTGTGTGCGCGTTTGAGGATCAGAGTATGCAAGGCGCTGGCAGCCTGTGCGACAGAGAACGGTTGCTTTCTGGCCATGCCGTGTCCAGGAAGATCAGGTATGAGGAGATGATATTTTGATAGATGAGGGGTTACGAGATTCCAATTCGAGCCATCGCCTGTTGCACCGTGGATCAAAAGGATCGTCTGGGCGGCTGAAGGATTGAGCTCAAGATGTGGAAGTGCGACATATTCGTCGTGAGTCGTGTTGCTATCGACAGACGGCATACTGAGAACAGAGCGCGATGAGCTGTGTCTAGCAGAGGACCAAGGATAGTCAATTCGGTACTCCTATCAAGGCAGAAGGCTGAGGGAATCTCATGTGACACTGAATCCTTCGGAGGATGCGGGATGCAGGTCCGCTGCTGAGGTCCTGACATGTTTCATGCGGATCCGAAAACCCCAGACTGTGGTTATTGGCACTCGTGCAGAGGCATACAAGATGCTGTCCGTTTTGTTAATGGTCAGGACTCCTTGAAGAAGGAGTGAAGATGCACTGAGAATAATTGTACTTGTGCTCTGCATTGCATCTTGCACAAAAGCCAAGCATCGAACCATGACCTCATTACCCCGGACTTTCTTCGAGCGTGTCATGACCGAAGAGCTCTCGGTCTGTTTCTCGACTCTCTTGCCATCCTTTCGATCGACATTAACGAGAAGCATAACTACTCAGTCATGGTTCTCCAAGACGCAATCAACAACAGCGAGCCCAATGCATACGGCGAGTTGCCGACACCAGAAGACGGCGATGCATCATCGCAAACACCAACACGCTACCACATCAAGCTCGACCAGCTGCCTCGGCCTGTGAACCTCTTCATGGTGCCTGTGAAAGACGATGCTATAGTCAAGACAATTCTTCGAAGCTGTCACGAAGCTCAAGCCATCGTTCACCGCCCGTTGCGCCAGGACGAGGTAGACGCCATCAGCTACCACTTTGCAAAATCACTACGGACCGTCTCATGGGGTCCACCTGTCGGTATAGCTGGCGGTGCTCTCGCTGCCTATCGCACAATGAGCAACTACCGCTTCCCTGGCTACACTCCCAAGACTGCAGCCGATGGCGGTGCTTTCAACCCTGACCGCTTTGGTCCTATCCGTGGACAAATGGCTCGTTACTGCTGGCACACTCTACGCTTCCAGCTATACGGTGCTGTCGGTTTCTTCACTGGTGCGATCCTATTTGCAAGTTACGCGACATCGGTCAATGCCGTCGAGGCTGGCTCGGATCCTCGTATGAAGGACTACATCGAGGCACTCAAGCAACGCGCAGAAAGACATAGCGGCCAGATGCAACCACAAGGCCAACGAAATCCCATCATGAGCCAGGAAGGCCGCATGGATCAACAAGCACAGCGTGCATCGCAGAAACTTGGTATGGAGGATGCTTGGAAGCGGCAGGATGTGCAGCGCAAGGCTTCCGACTACGATGACATGAGCCCTACTGGAGGTGCATGGCAGGATGACTACAAGCAAGAAGCACAAGATACTGGTCTTTTGACGGACGACCAGTTGAATGCACGTGCTCGCAAGGAGCAGTCGAATGCTGACCGTGCCGAACGTGCTGAAGAGTCACGAGTTGCTGCTTATGCTCAATCTCGTGTCGACCAGTCGCGACGAAACAACCACAACAGCACAGAAGACTCATCACCTCTTGGTTCATCTCAGGCTGTACCTGCTCCTCGCTCTTCAGGCAGTGCTTGGGATCGTATCAGACAGGAGACTGCTTCCTCGAAGGGCTCTCCCCGTCAGCCACCTACCAATAACTCTCAGATGAGGAACGAGCAGCAGGAGGGCTCTACGCTTGGCGACTCGTTCGCCTTTTCCGCCTCAGACGAGGAGAGACAACTTGCAAAGGTCGAAGCACAGAAGGAATTTGACGCCAGAGTAGAAAAGGAACGTCAAGGCGGTGACTTTGCCGAGAATGGTGGAAAGGGCGGATGGAGAAGATAGATTACACGCCGACATCTTCACACAACCTTGTAAATACTTATCACCTCTTTTGTACCAACATATTCGAGAACATTTGCATCCATACATCTCGAAGTTCAAGAGTCAATCGTCATGTGATGATTCAGCGTATCACAAGGAAGTGGTTCTGACCTTTTGCAGTGCTTGGCTTGGTTGCTATAACATGCTTGGCTTGCAGTTTGTATGCTGTCCGACAAAACACGGAGTCGTGACTTATGCCTATGATAGAAGAACGAAAGGAAGCGAGAAAGAAACATCAGCCAAGGAAAAAAGGTCCACGACACCTTCCAAGAAAACCCCCATGAATCGCGTCCTCTTCATCTCTTTTTTTCCCATGATGACAGAAATTAGACAGATGGCGTGCTAGAATGATCAAACAATGATTATACACAGATGAAACAACTTTATCGCTATCGAACCAGATTCAGACTCTCCTCCGCATATGTAAACGATAATCAGCCAAGAGAAAGAAGCTTACGACGCGCATATCTAATAAATCACCAACATTCCCATGTAGGAAAGGTCAGGAGTTCTTTTATCATGATAGGTTGGTGTGTAAAACCTTGGCATAGGGTTAGAACGCTGCCAAGTGGCGAGATTATGCCTGTTTTGCCGGAGCAGCCGCCTTGGAAAACCAGGAACCCATGCGAATTCGATTCATGTGTGCCAGGGTTTTTTTGATGGAAAGACAAGGAACACACAAAAACCAGGGCCATGCGCTGTTTGGGGAACTGGGGAAAGCTGAATCGGTTTCTTTGCTTTCTGTCCCTCTCTCTCTCTCTCTCTCTCTGTGGAATTGGTATTGTCACTGCAACTGACGCTGGACTTGCGCATTTGACTCTCTCTAGCATATTTCGGATTCTTCTCCGCAAAACGGCTATAACAGTGATTTTGCCTACCAACAAAACAACAAGATTGAGTTAAGACATCGGTTACAACACAAAACACACAACTTCTGGGAGGAATAGAAAAGAGCAAAGAACGGTTCTCTGTACGACAATCACAAACGTCGTGCAGAAAACATGGCTTCTCTACCAATCAAGGATGCAGACTCATCCTCACCCCGCCTATCCTCACACTCCCAATCCCTCGACCTCCGCAGCCCAGCCTCCTTTGCCGAAAGCTTTGAAATGGAAGAAACAACACCAAACACTGGTCTTTTATCTCAAACGGATGATGTCGAGAAACAAACCCCTGTGGATGCTGTACAAGCTTCTTCTTCGTCCTCTTCTTCTCCAAGGACCGATGGCCATGAATACACAATCTCTACAAAGACAAAGATGCTATGTCTAGGTCTTTACTTTATCATGAATCTGGGACTGACATTGTACAATAAAGCTGTCCTTAACAATTTCCGCTTTCCGTGGTTGGTCACTACTTTCCACACATCCAGTGCTGCGGTGGGGTGTTGGGTGATTATGCTCGTTGCACCCTCACAGTTGAAGCTGAGTCATGTGGGAAGTAGAGAGCAACTCATCCTCGCAGCCTTTTCGGTGCTGTTTACCATAAACATTGCCATCTCCAACGTCAGTCTGGCAATGGTATCGGTTCCTTTTCATCAAATCGTTAGATCAACAACACCAGTGGCTACAGTGCTTATTTACCGCTACTTGGGGAGAAGTTATGGAAACATGACTTATATCTCTTTGATCCCTATCATCGCTGGAGTAGGGTTGAGTACATATGGGGATTACTACGCCACTGTCCTCGGAGCATCTCTTACATTCCTCGGTGTCTTTCTAGCAGCGCTGAAAACTGTCGCGACAAACAAACTACTCACCGGAAGTCTCAAGTTACCGGCACTGGAGCTGCTGTTCCGTATGTGTCCTTTAGCCGCCGTGCAATCTCTCCTCTGGGCAACTGCAACAGGAGAAGTATCCCGCTTCCTCACATTTACAGCACAAGGAAAACTCACCACTGGATTAATCTTTGCGTTGCTCGGGAATGGGTTCTTGGCTTTCTTGCTGAATGTTACGAGTTTCCAGACCAACAAGTTGGCTGGTGCTTTGACGTTGAGTGTTTGTGGTAATGTCAAGCAAGTTCTCACGGTTGTTTTGGGTATTGTGTTGTGGGATTTGGTGGTTGGACCGATGAATGCTTTGGGTATGGTTGTTGCGTTGGGAGGTGCTGCGTGGTATAGCAAGGTTGAGTTGGACTCCAAGAGGGCTACTGCGAGATGTTAGATGGATGGAGATGGATGGAAGAAGAGATGGTGTCGAGGCTCTGATTTTGCTTTTAGCGCAAAGGCATGTTGCATGTTGCATGGATGGAAGATGTGGAGTTTTGTCAATGTTTCCAGATCTTGTAGGGTACAGGATGATAGATGTAATTATACGCCATTAACGCCTCGCTGAAAAGACAAGATGCATGTTGGTTGTTGGAGTCGAAGCAGGAAAGGGTCGTGGCTCGTGACAGACAGAGATGGTGGACTCGGTCAACCCAGCGTCTTGATCTTCTTCTTCTTCTTGTCTGGCTGCTTTCCCTTTTGAAAGTCACGCCATGAGCCAATGCGTTCTTCCCTTGACTGCTCCCACTTGCTCTCAAACTCCCTCTTCCTCTTGCGCTCGGCAATCTCGTCTTCCTCCTTCTTCTGAGCCCTGCCCTCTTCCTGCATCTGAGCCTTCATCTTCTTCCTCCGTCTCAACTCCTCATCCACCAGCACCATCTTTGTCTTTTCCCTCCACGCCTTTCTGAACTCAGTATCCGGGTCCTTGACCTCTTCACTATCGGTAGTAAGTTTGCGCTCCCTCATCAACAGCATACGCGCATCTGCTATACATTCATCCAGTTTCGCTCTCTCTTTCTCGTCGAGCAGCGACTTTTGTGCTTTTGCGAGACGGTCAAAGGCGTCTGGTGCCGAAGGGTTTGAGGTTTTGTCAGGATGGATCAGGAGGGATTTCATGCGGTAGCATTTCTTGATGTCGTTGTCGGGCACGCCGGGTTGGAGATCCAGGACAGCGTACGAGTCGAGGCGGAAGGCTTTGAGGATACGGTCGATCTCGGCATCCTGGGATTGATGGTCAGCATGGTCAGCATGGGTGAACTGAGGGCGGATGCGGTGCAAGGGAAGACGGACCTTGTCGAATTCTTTTGATTCTTTTGCGATTGCGGCTAGAATGTATTCATCGGACAACTCCTTTGGCTCTGGCTTCTTGTCCGACATGATGGGCAATAATGTCTGTGTCGAGTGCAAAGAAGACGATGGTTGATCTGATCGAGTAACAGGGCGGAAGGCGGAAGGCACAACCGAGAGCTTCGGCAGCGTGGCACGTGCACCCAAAAAGTTGACGCGGAGTTAAGCATGTGAAAGTCGCACTTTTTCCATCAGACAGGCAGTCGCTACAGGCAGTCGCTACTTCTCTCACAGCACGAACCCAAAGATGGCGCCACATGTCACCGGTCGCATGAAACCGACAAAGCCAAAGAAGCAGCAACGTTCCATCAAGCGCAAGAGAGATGATGTAGACGTGGAAAAGCTGGAGCAGCAGGTCCAGGATCTGGTGAGTCTCGCCTTGTTTGCATCTTGCATCTTGCATCTTGCATCTCGCATCTCTTCTCTCGCATCTCTCCTCTCTCCTCTCTTCTCTGTTCTCTGTTCTCTGTTCTCTGTTCTCTGTTCTCTCTTCTCTCTTCTATATCAACGCTCGAGTCTAACGCTTCTGCGCAGGATCCCAAGGGCAGCTACACGTCCTTCTCCGACCTCCCGCTCTCCCTCCCCACCCAAGAAGGTCTCAAAGCCTGCCACTTTGCTACTCTCACACCCATCCAAGCACGCGCAATTCCCCTCGCCCTCCACGGCTCCGACATCCTGGGTGCTGCCAAGACTGGTTCTGGAAAGACCCTCGCCTTCATCATCCCCGTCCTCGAAAACCTATATCGCAAACAGTGCGTCGGTCAAGATGCAGGTCTGGGCGCCATGATCATCGCTCCCACGCGCGAACTCGCCATTCAAATCTTCGACGTCCTGGTCAAGATTGGAAGAAAGGGTCACTTGTTCTCGGCTGGTCTGGTCATTGGTGGAAAGAGCCTGCAGGAGGAACAAAGTGCTCTGGCGCGTATGAACATTGTCGTCTGCACACCCGGTCGTATGCTGCAGCACTTGTCGCAAACCGCCCTCTTCTCCGTCGACAATGTGCAGATGCTAGTGCTCGACGAGGCTGATCGCATCTTGGACATGGGCTTCCAGCGTGACCTGGATGCCATTGTCGAGTATTTGCCCAAGGACCGCCAGACTCTGCTCTTCTCTGCCACCCAGACAAAGCGTGTCTCTGATCTCGCCCGTCTTAGTCTGAGAGACCCCGAATACGTCTCGACCTCGGAACAAGGCGAGTCTGCCACTCCCAAATCCCTGCAACAAAACTACGTCCTCACTCCGCTACCCGACAAACTCGACACTCTCTGGTCATTTATCCAGACTTGCAAAAAGTCCAAAATCATCGTCTTCCTGTCTTCTGGAAAGCAGGTCCGTTTTGTCTTTGAAGCCTTCCGCCACATGCAGCCTGGTATTCCTCTGCTACATCTTCACGGTCGTCAGAAGCAAACTGCTCGTCTCGACATTACAAAGAAGTTTTCCCATGCTCAACACTCGTGTATGTTTGCAACCGATGTCGCCGCAAGAGGTCTGGATTTTCCTGCTGTCGACTGGGTTGTACAGCTAGACGCTCCTGAAGATGCCGACACGTATATCCACCGTGTAGGTCGTACTGCCCGTTACGAACGCGAGGGTAAAGCCGTCCTTTTCCTCGACCCCAGCGAAGAGGAAGGCATGCTTTCTCGTCTCGAAGCAAAAAAGGTCCCCATCGAACGCATCAGTGTCAAGCAAAAGAAGCAACAATCCATCAAGCCTCAACTACAAAACATGTGTTTCAAAGACCCGACACTCAAGTACCTAGGTCAAAAGGCTTTTGCCAGTTACGTTCGCAGCATCCACATTCAAAAAGACAAGGACGTCTTCAAACTCGACAAACTAAACCTCGAAGAATTCGCTGCAAGTCTTGGTCTACCCGGTGCACCTAAAATCAAGTTCATCGCAGGAGACGACGCAAAGGCCAGAAAGAATGCCCCTAGAGCACAACTCAACGATTCAGACGAAGAAAGCGATGCAGATAAGCAAGAGACAAAGAAGCCAGAAGTACGCACAAAATACGACCGCATGTTCGAGCGCAAGAACCAAGATGTCCTGGCAGACCATTACGCCAAAATGGTTCGCGACGACGATATCGAAGCTTTGGATGGGACTCAAATGTCCGACGACGATTTGTTCAGTGTAAAGCGCAGAATCCCTGTGCAGGGAGAAAAGTCCGATGCAGAGTCATCAGACGACGCGGACGAGCAATCAACACTCGCAGTAGCAGATATGAATCTCCCTCCGGGCGCAAAAGCAGTGCACATCCCCGGAGCCAAAGACGCCCTCATTATCGACAGCAAGCGCCGAGAAAAACTGCTCAAGTCCAAGAAGAAGTTGCTCAAATTCAAGGAAAGTGGCACAAAACTCGTTTTCGACGACGAAGGCAATGCACACCAAATTTACGAATTGGAAGACGAAGATGCATTCAAGGCCAAGGGCACAGCAGAAGAGCAGAGAGCGAAGTTCTTGGAAGAAGAAGCTCAACGTGTCCGGGAATCAGATCTCCTGGACAAGGCCCTCGCAAAGGAAAAGAAACGAGCAAAGAAGGAAAAGCGCAAGGAGAGAGAAAGAGAAGAAGAAGGAGATGCTTCCGACGACGAAGAAGAAGCGCCAGAACTCGCCGATGCAAGTGCAGATTTCAAGAAATTCCTCGCTGGATCGGATGATGGGGAGAGTGCTGCAGAAGAAGAAGAAGACGACGAAGACGAACAGCCAAAGAAGAGACAGAAGAAGTGGTTCGAGGAGGAAGGTCGCAGGACGGATCTTGGAAGGGAAGAAGCTTCTGCGCCGGAAACTTTGCAGGATTTGGAGGCTTTGGCTGCTGGATTGTTGGATTGAGTTGTATAAGGCCTCTTTTATCCCTTGCTTTTTCTCTCTCTCTCTCTCTCTCTCTCTCTCTCTCTCTCTCTCTCTCTCTCTCTCTCTTGTACTGTTGCCACGTTTCCTTGTTCAAAGCATGAAAAGGATATCCTAGATGTTGTATTTCATCTCTGAATTCGTGTTCTATGGCATCCTCATTCCATCTGCTTTAATTCAAAATAACCAACAACAGCACCAAAACCAACATCAAAACCCCAATAGTAACCCAACTCCAATTCCCCTTTGCCTTTCTCGCAACCCTGCCCAATCGTCCCCTCGCAACATCAAGTCTACTCTGAAACCTGTCGACCCCTGCTTCAACATCTTCAAGCATGGCGTTTTGAACATCCATTTCATCACCCATTTGTATACCTAATGCACGTTGACGTTGTATACTCGAAGATAGAACGTCTAATTGTGCATCTTGTTCGCTGAGGACTTGGGTGTGGTAGGTGTGGATTTGATGGTTGGAGAGGGAGGTGTGGTTGGGTGTTGAGGTATCGTTGTCGTTATCGGTGTAGGGTTGTTGTGTTGCATCTCCTAATCCCGATGCTGAAGTGTTGGTGTTGTTGAATAATTTCCCTCTATCCCCATCATCGGGCGAAGAATCTCGATATGGTTTATCAAATCTTACGGCCTTCGACCTCGTAGGTTGTTGGGGTGTTGCTTTTACGGCTGCAAAGTCGGGGGCCAAGGAGGGGTCGTTCGGTGTCGTTGTAGCAGTCGTAGGGGTATGGCCATGAAACTGTTTATCCAAATCTTGATATTGCGTCCTCAACTTCTGCACTTGTGCTGCTAGATCACTGCGAGAAACCCCCTCATTTAGTGACGCTTCTTCCTCTTCTTCTTGTGGTAAAGCTGGACGGCAGAACTCACTCTTCACCCTCTTCAACTTTTTGCTCCAGTGTTTCTATCCCAGCACGCAGAGATTCTAGACTGCGGGTGAGAGGGCCATCGGTATTGTTTCCGGGTAGTTTGAGGCTTTGCGCGCGTTGGCGTTCGAGCAGTGAGAGCTTGATGTGGTCGGCGAGGAGGAAGAGTTGGTGTGGTGATGTTGACATCTTTGCGCGTGCTTTTGTGAGTATATCGTGGTTTGAGAAGGACAACAGTGGTGCGCTCTCGGTATAAGAGTCGCAGTGTCAGGTGTTGGAGTACAGGTAGGCAGTAGTTTGGAAGAGGGGGAAAGTGGGTTTCTCTGTATGCCTGGGAGTTGAAGCCTGGGAAGGGCTCCCCCGGATGATGCGTGTTCCGAGGCTTAAGCGTTGCGGGAGGAAAGCCACGATTGCGAGTGCCAAGACTCACGCCGCCTCTTCTATACCAGAACATCAAGGTGGTCATCTCAATCATCTCAATACTCCCATCATAATTTACTCTAGTCTCGAGTCAAATAACATCACACATTGGAAGAGTTCATGTTCTTCGGGATTATCGCATTAACAATTAGAACTTGTACTAGACAAAAAAGAAAAGGGGTATTAAACTGAAACCCAACGACCAAAAGGAAAAAACATTCATCGTCGTGCTCGTTGCTCAAACTCATGCTCAAAGCTCGAGTTGATGTACATGCTTAGTAGGGAATCTTCTCCTCGTAAACAGGAGCCTCGCGGATTCTCTCCTGGCTCCACTCAATCTTGGCCTTCTCGTTCAGGGTAGCCTCCTCATCAGTAGCAGGGACGTCGTGCTCCTTGCAGCCAGCAACCTCTTGCGAAGAAAGACCGTACTCATCACGGGCGATCCACACAATGGCCTGCTCGTTGAGCATGCTTGGGGGCACAAAGGCGTACTCGAGCTCTTCCTGGGTGTAAGGACGGATCGGCTCGTTGAAGTGAGATGCGAGCTCCTTCTGAACAGTCAGCCACTTCGTGGCGAAGCGCGAGCTGAAGAAGAAGTGCTGGAGCTTGCCCTTGAGACCTGACTTGGGCTTGGGGGAGTCGGTCGATCCAGCAAGAGTAGGAGAGGTCTCGCGGTTGCTGGTAGTGCTAGGCTTGCCCTCCTCCATGTTCTCAGTGGGTGCAGCTGAGAAGGCTCTGCTACGGTCTTCACTTCCTGGCATCATCTCAAGACCGTCAACAATGGGTCCAAGAGTCTTGCTCAAGATGACGTGGTAGACAATGGTGAAGACGGCGAGGATGATGGTGATGATTAGAGGACCAAGAGCCGCTCTGTCCTCGGCAACACCAATGGCGAACAAACCGATCAAGCAGAACTCGAGGAGGTAGACACCAACGGTAATCTGTTGCATGGCACGAGCGTAGGCGCGACCCTTCATGTCGATGGAGTCGTTGCCGACAACGTAAAGAAGCTGGTAACGGTAGGCAAAGTACAGAAGAGCGAATCCGACAGTTGCGAATCCAAGGAGCAGAGGGGCAATGCAGGAGTATGCGATGGCAATGACACCGAGCATGGCGTACGCAGGGTAGACGGAACCCCAACCGAGACCGATCAAGTTGGTGTAACGGTTGTAGACCTTGCGAGGAGTCGAGTCAAGAATGTTGCCGAGGAAGGCAATGAACAGCAGAGGGGCAATGTTGAGTACGAGCATGGCGGCCTGGTTCAACATGGTAACGACAAAGTAGGCAGTGTAGAAGTTGGATGCGAGAGGCAAGTTGCTGGCAAGTAACATTGGTGCAGATCCCGGGTTGTTGACAATCTGCTTTGCGACAGCGGCAGCTCCAGATGAAAAAGTGGTGACGAGGAAGACATCAACAACCTGGAAGGAGAAGTACCAAGCTTGAACTCTCAACTCAACGGTTGATCTGGTAGGCTCGAACATACCAGCCAGCAGTCTCAGAACGATGGGTACCAAAGCCATGAGCACGGCAAGCATGACGGCAGGCAACAGACCAGTAATGACACCCAGGATGACGTCGGGGATGCTGGAAATCCAGGTCAAGAAGGAAATGGTCTCGAGAGTCTTGATGTTGGAAATGACACCGACGAAAGCGACAGGAATGGCCCAGAAGACGATCATGAGAACAACGAAGATGGTTGAGGCGATTAGGATCATGCGAGTGACCATGTTCTTCTTGCTCAAGTTGCCCCAGATGACATCGTTGGGGTGGACGCCAACAACCTTGGGGGTGAGCTTGGCTCCCTTGACCTTTTGCATACCGCTGGAGAGTTGACGGTGAGCAGCCTGAGCATGCTCGAGAGTTTCGAATTGGACAAACACAGCGGGAACCTTCTCAGCGTTGTGGGTCTTCTCGAGCTCCTCGTCGACCTGCTTGTTGAGGCGAGTGATCTCGGGTCTGGCCCAATCAATGGTGTCAACCTTCTTGCCAATGAGCGGGATCTTTCCAAGACGGTGGGTGGGGCGGATCTTGTGATCGACTTCGACACGGCCGCTCTCACGGTCAATGGTGGAGGTATCGGTCTTGCCCTTCTTCTCTGCCTTCTTGTGGTTCTTGACGAACTTCTTGACGAGCTTGTTCTCAGCAGTCTCGAGCTTAGTCACAGCATCGTCTCTGTCGCCGACAACATCATCGAGTTCCTTGGTGTTGGGCTGAATCCAGACACGCGAGACTCCAGTGAACAGCTCACGAAGAGCGCTTTCCTTGAGATACTCCTGGTCGACATTGGTGAACATGACAGTTCTGGCTGACAGGCGACTGCTGTAAGCTACGGAGGTAATGATCGATTGACGAAGACTGATGAAGTAGATGATCTCACGAGTGATCACAACCATGACGAACCCGACAAAGACCCAGGCAAGGATGGCGTGTGCATAGTAGTAGTTGGTGTGGCTAGGGATCGAGACATTACTAAATGACAAGAGATCGAACTGCTTGTTACCGGCACCACCTAAGTGCTCGTTAGATTCTGTATGAGCTTGGAGGATACACAAAAACTCATGACATACCAGTAGCGTTGATGGGGAAGAGAATGGGCCAGGTAATGATAGCACCGACCAAGCAGATGGTGAAGAGGATCTTAAAAAGACGTAGGAAGAGGTAGTTGTCCAGAGAAGAGTGCATCAAAACGTGGTCATCATTGAGACCGCGGAAGTTTTTGACCCATCCAAACTTGGTGTCTGATGGCTGTGGAGTATACTCACTGGGAAATATTAGGAAACACTCAAAAACTGCGTTGTCTTGTGAAAGGCAATACTCACTATTTTCTGAGGAGCGGCAGATAGGTACGCGGCTCGTAAACTCTCTTGTACTTCGGGCGAAGGATCAGGAAGATTGAGAGGATAACTGCTACAATGATGAGAACAGGGATCAGTGTTGACAAGAAAGTCGACGCTGAGGGCGACTGATCGCGGTGACTTCCTGCACCGGTGTCGGACATGATGGCGGTGTTGTTTTCGCTGAAAGCGCTGTGTCAACGCGATCAATCGTGTGGGAAAGATGTCAATGGAGCAAAGCCGAACTGGCGGATTGCGATGGCGGGAATATTTGTATTCTCACACCGCAGATCAGTATGTCGGCTGCGCAAACACGCTTCGACAGCTTTTACTTGTTTGGACGTCAAAAACGGTTGTGTTTGATCAGCCTTGGTCAATAGCCTTTTCGTGGTGCTTCCTGTGGCGCAAAGCTTCAAGGTCCAGAACAAAACAGATCAAGACGGTCAGATTAAACAGTGACACACAGCCACGGAGAGGTCGATTAACTGCTAGGGTACGGAGTTCTTGTTCGCTTTGTTTGGGGCAGTGTTTAGGGTGAGCAACAATTAATTTGGAGTCAACATGCACTCCTTGCATATAATGTGTTATCAGAGGGGGTTGGGGAGGTATGCAAGCCATGATTGATTCGTTTCGAAGCATTTTCACATGGCTGTCTCGCTAGCGTCATCGGGCGTCATACGCGCCATCGACGTTGATCTTTGCAGCACCTCAATCTCTTGGAGCCGTCGACACGGTCTTGGGAGACGATTTTTTTTGCTTTTGATCGTGGGGCCCAAGAAAACACGGACCATTCGATCATCACTTCAAACACTTCAGAACCCTTGAATCGATTTTATTTTCCACTTTGAATTCTCTGGTCCAGCCGTCGGGGGTATGCAGAAAAGGCCCTTTGAAACCATGCCGTGCGGCATGGCCACTGGACAAGGTAAAATGAGCAGTGACGTTTGTGACCTGTACATGGCAGGAACGGAAAAGAATGGGAGCACAGCCGTTGTGCTGGCGTGCCAGCTGCTGTAACGCATGCGGGAGCGCAAAAATATTGTTGACGCACGAGTGTCTCTGGCCATGAGCAGGACAGAGCAAGAAACGGCACATTAACGTGCGTATCTTAATTGCTGACCCCTTTGAAGGCTGGATCTAGATGTACAGCAGCCACAGATGCGTCTGGCCGTGGCTGTGTCGCTGTGGCTGAAGCCGCGAGATGTCGTCGTCGCATACCTTTTTCTTCATCGAGTCACTCGCACTGTCCACGATGTACTGACCACTGGTAACTGGCGGGTTCGCGCTCGAATTTAGGTCGAGGTCATTGCGCATTAGTGGTTGAGAAGGTATGGACGGAGCTCCGAAGGTCAAATTCCGTGTGAACGAAACAGTGGAGATACACCTCAACACAGCCAGCCGGACTTCAAATTTCGAAAGCCACATTGACTGCCGACGACTCCACATGCGTTTGCACCGAAGAAAGAGTTGTCGTCGAGATGCCTAGTCTGGGTTTGCAGAAGGATGAGCAGATCGCGGTAGACGATCAGGGACAAGAAAGATTGATGAGTGATCTAATGCCAAGTCATGCACGAGCTCCTCCAGTTGACCCACGAATCGCAAGAACGACAACGTCATACCGTGAACGTGATCCTCTCTCAACGCGTCTTCCTGGACGTCTATCTTCAAACACTACCTAGCATCGACTACCACAGACCAGGACAACAACTGTCATGGATTTTGCGTTACAACACAAGGGCCAGCTGGGCGCCGTCACAGCATTGGTTTTGTACTCTGCCGCCAAAAATAAACTGACACCAGGCGGCATTGTGGCCGCGGTCGTGACTGCGGAAATACACATGATGCATCCCTGGGGTGTGTTCTTCAACCTCCTCGTAGGTTTCTTCATTGCCGGTACTGTGGGCACAAAGGTTAGTCCTCCATGACTCTGCTCCGAGGTCCTCAATCTCGGGGTACTGCACTGTTCAAACTGTGGAACGCAATACTTCCATCAGCGGCGTTGCAGCACGTGCCAAGCAGTCGTACTGACAACACGAAAAGATCAATCATACAACAAAGAAGACCCTCACTCAATCTGCAACCGGAGGAGTAGGTGGCGAAGGTGCACGTAACTACGCCCAAGTATTGGCCAACTCGGGCACGGCATCAGTATTGATCTTGTGGCATCTCTACGCCTCGCAAAAAGGAACAGGTTTGAAGGATGAGTACAGCTTGACTGATGTGATTCCGTTTGGCATTGCTGCGTAAGTTCTGCTTCTGTTTACAGTAATCAGAGACAGCTGCTGATTCATCTCAAGATCTTATGCTGCTGCCGCCGCCGACACTCTCAGTAGCGAACTTGGTATTCTCTCACCAAGCTCTCCTGTGCTTATCACTGCGCCCTGGCGTAAGGTTCCTCGCGGAACTAACGGAGGAGTCACGATCACTGGTCTTCTTGCTGGCCTTGCAGGCTCTGTTTTCATCTCTACACTTGCATACTTCACCCTGCCCTTCTCTCGCATGGCATGGACTGGAGATTCCAAGTTTCTTTTTTGGGTCACCTTGACCCTTGCTGGATTCAGTGGTACTCTCTTAGACTCTCTGTTGGGTGCCTTGGTCCAGGCTACCGTTGAGGACAAGAGCAGCGGCAGAATTGTCGAAGGAGACAATGGCAAGAGAGTCAAGGTCACTGCAGGAGGTAGCAGAGTTCAGAGAGGTATGGATGTGCTCAACAACAATGGCGTCAACTTTGCTATGGCTGCTACAGTTGCTGCTGTAGGTATGGGTGTGTGGAACTCGATGGTGCAGAAAGTGATTCTGGCTTAGACCTTCTTGAGCTTCGAAGATTCGGGTTTCAGCTGGCGAGCGATCTCTCAAGTGCAAGCTTGGGTCTATATATCATCGAGTAACCAAACGTATTACATCCATTTGCAGTCACCTTTACCAACGGTAACACACGATGTTTTTAGTAGCAGCGATGATGCTCTTGGTGGAGCTGTTATGCCAAGACTTTTTCGTGAAGGGTACGACCCTGTCGCTGCCTTTTAGACATGGGTGAACACGACATGACAGTCGCAAGAGTAATCTGGTCTATAGACTGTTCGGTCGAATTTGTGCTCTGTCTTGCTGATAGTATGGGTCCCTGTCGTCTGGTGGTGGGCAGATACGTTCTCGTGAATCGTCCACTTGTCCACTCCAATTCTCCATGTCTAAACATTGCTCGCGGAGCACGTGCATCCCAGGACCGTCGCCGTCACTTCGCCAGACTTGTCCAATGACATGTTTGCCAGTTATCTTACCCGGAAGAGTATATGATCAACAAATGAGAATAGCCAGGTCCCAGTTCTGTAATCGAGGACATCGCGACGCAAGCTATTCGATTCCCACCCACATATCTCTCAACGACCGACCAATCGCTCTTCCTATTCAGAAACCATCATCGATAATAATACCAGGATTACCTCTTTGTATCAAGTCCCATCTCTGCCAGTATTCAGTGAGCCACGTATAACCAGCCTGTATCGACTATTCTTTCGAAAACATGACCGGAAATGGAGGGAGCGGGACAAGCCATAACGCGTGACGTAGCCGGTTTTGTTTGTTTCCTTCGCGGACCCCTGCTTCGTCCTTTTCTCAACTCCACACATCCTCTTCAATCAGGATGTGAATGTCTTGTGGTTGACAGTACGTAGACGCCTTTCGCAACCAGGTAAGCTGTCGCAATGGCAACAAAGGGATGTAGAAGCCTGCACGCAGCCTAGCTCGCCGCCCTTCCTCTGTGGTGATCATGACGCTGCGTACAATCAGCAGAGAAGTATTTCACGTCAAGCATACAGATCATTCGTGAATATCCTGAACGACTCCCACGAGCATGACCATCATGCAGACCGATACCAAACAGGAAGCTCTGAAAGAACCGACCTCTACGGAAGGAGACTCATCATCCATCGTGGAGTCCGCGTCGGAGATCTCAACAGTGATCCACGAGCATGAATCATTCGAAACCTTCCAGCACAAGGTGTATGCCCTAGGCACTGAACTCGGATTACACTTCAAAGACGTTACAAGGATCGATGGAGGCTACAACAATCGTATCATCGCTGTTACGATTCAAGACTTCCCAAGCAAAGCAGGAATCCAAGACACCCAAGCTATCTTGCGGATACCACGTGGTGATAGGGAACTTGACGCTGATGGTGACATAGTACCTGTCGTCATAACAAGCGATCCCAGGATCTTGGATGATGCGGCTGTCCTTCATCTTCTTGCAGGGCGCGTCCCCAAGGTTGCAGAGGTGCTTGGATTCGATAGTACGCTTGACAATGCTATAGGCTTTCCCTATACCCTGTACACCCGAATTTCTGGTGTTAATCTGGCATCTGTCCTGGACGAGATACCTATGGAAGATATGGCTGTCATCGCGTCAGAATTGGCTGAATTCTACACAAGGTTGCAGGATATCAAGTTCCCTGTCTCTGGCAGACTTCTCCACGATGATGATAAGGAGCCTCTTCTTACAAAACTACCGCCGGGACCATCAGAACGCGTTGAGGCTACGATGGAAGTGGCTGTACGCGGCTTTCTCCAGAATAGCGGCTGGGACGATGAGAGAGATGGCCCTACCATTCCAGTCACATCTTCCTTGTACAAGCAGTTTGAAGTTGGTATTAAGCATGCACTTCGACCTCATGAAGGATACAAGCCTGGGGAATATGACTTCCATGCAGAATTCCGCGACAAACTCAACAGTATGCTCCAAGAAATGAAGAGCATGGGGTGGTTCGACGCTGATGAGACAACCACCACTGACAGTGTGCTTCATCACTGGGGCTGCATGCCTCGAAACATTACGGTCGAACAGCGTGAAGATTCCTCTTGGCACCTCACCGGTATCGTTGATTGGGACGAGATTGACTGCTTACCACCTGTCCTGACACGCAGGCCCCCCTTCTGGCTTTGGGATCGGCTCGATGATGATTTACTGCCCGAAGAGATGCAAAGATACAAGGACGACGACTTCGACTTTTTCCCTTCCGAGGTTAACTCTAAGCAGTTGACCGCCGCAGGCGCGAATATCAAGGAAGTCTTCGAAAAAGCCATAATTATGAAATGCTCCTGAAGTTATTGAGGAATCTGGATAAACATCGTACTTTCATACTCGTACATCGTCTCGTACTGTATCATAAAAAAACAGCTCGAAAAGGGTATCATCTCTACCACGCAACAAGTCTACTGCACAATCGCCCTCAATGCCTGCAGCAAAACACCGAACACAACACCCTTCCCAACACCATCAACCTGCAAACAATCAAACACCCTCCCCAGCGCTTCTCCACTCGCCGCGGCTCCCATGACAGAAGTCAACGCAGCGGGCATACCCCTCTCAACTAGCAAGCCTCGCGCCTTGACTCTGAGCGCCTCCTTCTCTTCAGCAGTCATCTCTTTCGGCCAAGCCTTCAATTCTTCCTCTGTAGGCAGAGAGTTCTCTCGTATCTTGAGAACTTGAGCTGCGATGGAGGAGTCAGAGGTAAAGGTCTCAATGACGTTGGTCTGTATGAGCTGGCGAATGGCTTCGAGTTGCGGGTTTCCAGGGCGGAGGAGGAAGGATTTTGCGGCGTTGAGCAGAGTACGGCGGATGTTCCATGCTGAAGACAAGGTGTAGAGTTCTGTGATGACTGCGAACATCAACTCGACGGCGACTTGAGTCTCTTGTTCCGAGATGGGAGGTGTGGTCTTGGTCGGTTTCGCTGCGGCTGGAGTCGTTGCTGGAGTTGGTCTTGCGGAGGTGACTCTTGCTGGTGTTGTTTCGGGAGATCTGGACGTGCCTCGTGATCTGATGCCTGAGGTTGGGTAGCTCGATGCGGGCGCGGGGGCGTCGGGAGAAGCATAAGTCATGTCATCGATGATTCTGGCGGGCTGAGCCGATACTGCGGTTGGCGAGGCATAGTCGTCAGGGATATCGGACGGTGGAGGAGGAAGGTGAAGCTCAGTGTCAAGCTTGGACAAGCCAGCCGATGACGAAGTACGACTGTACTCTTCACTCCTTGTGCCTTGGTACGAGGCACGAGGAGATGATAAGCTAGGTCGGCTTCTCCGGTCGACAGATTGCTCAGCTCTGTGGATTGATTGAGCAGCTGACGGGACACGCTTTGACAGCGACGTAGTGCGGGACAGCGGCGCAGGCACACTTCGGGTACTGTCTGTGCTCTGACGTTCGACACCGACATTACCCATGCTGCCCATATAGCTGTCCTCGAGAAAGTTGGCAGGGTTCAGCGAGATGGACGAGCGGCTGGCATTGTGGTTCGAGGCGACAGAATTGCGCTTACCACCTCCGAGAATGCTCGTGACACCGCCGAATATTGCCTTACCGCCCCCGGCAACTTGAATGGGAGCTTTGGTCAATGTGTCCATCATGCTCTTGCCCATCTGATCAAAGGCAACTGGAGTTGGCCATCCGAAACCCTTACTGCCACCCGGAGAACGAGAGGCACCGCCGTCTTTGTCCAAGAAGCGCTTCATGCCCTCACTCTCAGCAAGTGGTTGCAAGCGAACTGCGTCGTTCAGGTAGCGTTCGAGGTCGTTTCTCAAAGCGTGCTTGGTATTGTTTTTCCATGTTGGCAGATTGGAATGAGAGTCGGTGAAGCGAGTGCCTGTGATGACGGAAATGCGACGGAGGACTTCATGCAAAGTTTCGAAGTCTGTATACTTGCGTACAATCATCCAACCAGGGAAGCTCGAAGAAGTAGGCTCGATCTGAATCATGTAGTCAATGTTGGGCTTTGATCGCATGACGGTGCTGTTGCCCGGCGACGCATCGTCAAAGATGTTGATGGATGCATTGTGTAGAGTCAAGACCGGCGGTGGCTTGAGACGGAGCTTGTCTTCTTGGCTAGACAGAGCAGTTGGGCTTGTGGCGGGTAGTATCTGATCGAAGCTGGTGAATGGCTTTCTTGAATCTTCTGATTGTCTCTCGGTCGACTGGGCAGTAGGTGAAGCTCTTGAAGCCTCTGACTTTGTAGTGTCGTCGGCGTCACCTTGAGACGATGAGGGAGTCATGATGCCTTGGGTGGTGGTTTCAGATATATCGCCGCTGCTGCCAAGAGTAGACGAAGCGTTGTTTGACCTCTTTGCTTCTTCTTCAGCGATCAGCTGGCTAAGCCTCTGCGCTTCTCTCATAGCCTCGTCCATGGCTTCCTCGGCCTTGTTACGACTAGCCTTGCGTCGGTGCTCGCGAACGGCTTCAGGGCTGGAAGCTGGCTTCTCGGCTTGCTCGTCGACGGCGACTTGCTTCTTTGACGATTGGCCGTTGACAACAGCAGAACCTTCGACGCCAGCATCAATGACCTCCATGAGCTCAGGCTCTCCGTCTTCAAGCAGGTAGACGATCCACTGGTTGATGAATTCTGGCTTTGAGCAGCTGTCGACGGTCATGGACAAGACCAGCTTGGCCAGAATCTGCTTGAGGAAGATGTGGGCAGGGGCGCTCATGTATGTCTTGTTGTCGAGGTACTTCAGCAGGATGTCATTGGCGACAACTTTAAGCTTCTTCTCTTGATGTTTGGCGTCCATGATGCTCGCGAGACTGCTCTCGGGCTTCATTTCGAGGTAGGCATGGACGGCGTCTTCGGAGGTGGCATTGGGTGAGGCGTTCAGGGCGGCGGCGAGTTCATTGAGGAAGACGATGACGATCGAGGACGAGTTGGTAACAAAATCGAGGAACGTGTCAACGGGGCGCTTTCGAGAGAGGTGGTTGGAGAGGGAGACGAGGAAGCTGACGAGAGTCTGGCGACAGGCTGCCGGGAATGAGTCTTCGCCGGGCAAAACAGGTGAGTACCACCAACTACATGAAGTCAGTCAGCAGTGGAACGAGAGTGTGCGAGCATGTGCTTGGACATACGTGACATAGTCGCGGATGATGGCGTCTGTAAAAGCACTCAAGGCGGCAGCCGTGTCTGGACGGAAGGTCGAGAAGTCGCTCTTCTTGAGGGCCAATGGCTTGATCTCAGTGTCGTCGTCGTCCGTGTCTCCGGCGTCTGTCTTGTTGTCGTTCCATTGCAGCACGCGCTGGACGACCTCTAGACCAATCTCCCTTCTCTTCTTCTGCTCAAGCTCCTTCGCACCGAGTCTGTCAGCCGACGAGTGCGCAGAGTCCCATGTCGCATGCAGTGCTATACCGCCGACCACACCAATCAACAACAGTCCAACTCTTCCCAGGATGAAGTAGGTCGTGGCACCCAGGCCGACCAGACATGCTCCAAGTGTTTCGTTGCTCGCGTGCGAGATGAAGCGTAGAGCTCTGTCGCTTATGTCTTGGATCTGTATCGTTGCAGCTGAGCCTGTGACTGCAGCTGACTTTCCACCATCGTTTTGGCCATGGTCGTTTTCATCAACCGTCACCTTGTCGTGAACAGGCGTGTCATGCTCTTCATTATTCTTATTGTTGATATGCTTCATAGCGTCATCCGTAGAAGCCGGCTGTGCTGCCATCGCTGTCGCGTGTTGGTTATCGTCCATTGTCGTTCATGCAAGAAACTTCATCCAAGGAAGAAGTTGCTATTTCATTCTTTCCGCGTAAATGATAATTATAATTATAACAGACTCCTGAAACCGTCGTACAAACGGCTGTAACTGTCCAACATGCATCTACGATGCTCATGCCCAAACCCTCTCCCTGACTTCCGGAGTCTCATCATTCGCCGCTAAACGTCTGTGCGCTGCGGGGCTTGGCGTGCGTCGCCAGCAGTGTGACTCCTTCCACAATTTTCGATCTGCCTATACAGCTGTTGTTCGCCCTTGCCATATCAGCTGTTTCTTATCGCATCGCGCAGTCCGCAAACATGCCAGCCCCCAACATGATTCCGACCACCGATGCCGAAAGGCTCGCACTGAGTATTCATCACCTATCTCGTTTACATGGACAAAAATCTCATTATTCCGATAGTCTCCCACAACCTTCAGGAGGTCATGAACATTGAAATTCTGGAGAAGGTCTACCAAGAAGGCAGAACGTAGGTCAACAAGGCGAATATCATTATGGCGAGCAGGATTCCTTGGCATCTCTTCCTCGAGCTATATGCGGCTCTTCCGCAGGTGTTTCCCATGTACCGCGAGGACTATTCTTGATGTTCCTTTTTATGAGCTTTGCGCGAGCTACGGAAATGCGGGGATATTAGCGATCTCTTCAGACGCATCACCAGATCTTCGGAAATAGCTCAGGAAGGATAAGAGGAACGGAGAACAGAACACTTCTGCTCGCCATGATTAACCTCACATTGTGGCAATCGACTAACATGTACCAGCCCTTCAATCTACTGGGGTACTGCTACAACTGGTCGTCCCCATTGTGGTTACCTTGTCCCTGCGATGCAAATTGCTTCCTTCCGTAGGTCTTGAGGCCCTTTCTGACAGTCTCAGCACTAAATTCTTCTAGTTCAGGCCGGCTGCAAAGTCAAGATTTTGCTCGCTGATGTGCGTTCTTCTTGAGACTTTTTGTGTGATCAGTATGCTGATGACCAGGAAAGATTCATGGCTTCCTTGACAACTGTGAGTAACCCTAAAGATATCCGCAAATGTGGAAAGGCAACAGTGTCATGGATATTCTTGCTAACAAGAGCGTAGTGAAGGTATGCTCATTGCATTGTGCTCTTTGAAGGACCAATCTAACTCCTGTCAAGGCTCCCATTGAGCTGGTCAAGTACCGTGCCGAATAGTACGTGCCAGAATGCGTGTACGATCATTCCGAAGTCTAATCGTCTTGTAGCTACCGTCACTGCATCACGAGTCTTCTCAAGGCTGTTGGAGTTTCCACTGACAAGTAAGTTGATCTTTGTTCTAGCGCCTCGGGAGCAGATGAATCTTCCAAGACGCTCCTCTGGCCATGGTCTTCGCATTCCTCAGTCGAGCAGACTTAAACTAACATTCTAAATAGATTGGAGTTTGTCCTCGGTTCTTCCTACCAGTAAGTTGCTATGACGTTGCACGTGGTGGTGTCAAAAATCTCTAGATTCCGTGTGGAGCTAAGCTTATTGGCATTACTGGCTGCAAATGGCGATGGAGTGTATATTGCTTCGTCGCAATCTCGAACACATTACTGACAAAGGGCAGACTTACCCCTGAGTTCAACATGGACATGGTACGCAGATCAAGATGAACACCTTATGTTCTCGATTCTCTCAACGGAGCGGTCCATGGGCACGGCCTCATCTCTGGCTCTTCTCGAATAGCTTCACTGACCACGTATTCTACCAACAGTACCGTCTCCACTCCGTTGTCTCATCACACGACGCCAAGAAGGCTGGCGCCGAGGTCGTCAAGCAAACTGGTGTGTGGATTCGAGCTTCCAGGAGAGATTATCAAGCTGACAATTGAACAGACAACGCTCCTCTGAGTGCACTCATCGTATGACTCGGATCAGATAGGCTCTCAAATTTTCCTGACTAACATGGATATAGTACCCCATCATGCAATGTCTTGACGAGCAGTGTAAGTCTTTCGCCAATCCAGAGACCGTACATCAGCACTGACATGTTCCAGACCTTGACGTGGATGCTCAGTTTGGTGGTGTTGACCAGAGGAAGATCTTTGCACTGTGTAAGTCTTAAGCCGTCTACTTCCAGTATGACGAGGATTGCTAACAACTTGCAGCAAAGGAGATTTTGCCCAGAGTAGGCTTCAGACAACGCGTGAGTATATCAACGAGGGGGCGCCAGGACGTATGAGCGAGATTGGTATCCGAAACCCTCAACGTCACCTGCTAAAAAAATCATCAATCTGGCACCCACCGGCTCGCATCTTATGCCGAACTTCTGCTAACGTAATGCTTCAGGCACATCTCATGAACCCTATGATTCCAGTGAGCATCCCCCTTGAACTCTTTCTATCGTGTGCGTGCTAACATCTCGTCAGGGTCTTCAAGGATCAAAGATGTCAAGTTCGGAGCCCGAGTCCAAGATTGATCTTCTTGACTCTGCCGAAGTCGTCACCAAGAAGCTCAAGAAAGCCGTACGTATCATTTTCCTAGTCTCATGTCTTGATTTACTCCGTCGTCGAGGCCGCACTAACTCTGCTCTCTGAAGGTCGCTGCTCCCAAGATCGTTGCCGACAACGGTATCCTCAGTTTCGTAGAGCACGTACTTCTCCCCTTCAGTGCTCTCCAAACCGGCGAGCCGAAGTTCGTCGTCGAGCGCAGGGAAGGCGAGCCCCTCGTCTACACAACCATCGAGAAAATGCACGAAGACTACGCCAACGACATCCTCTCTCCTCAAGCACTCAAGCCCGCCGTCACAGTCGCGCTCAACAAGCTGCTCGCACCCATCCAAGCAGACTTCCAGAACAGCGAGGAGTGGCAGAAGATTGAGAAGCTCGCTTACCCTCCTCCCCCTGCCCCTGAGAAGAAGGTCAAGGTTAAGAAGGATAAGGGTTCAAAGTTCCCCGGTGCCGCCAAGAAGGATGTTGTCGCCCAGCCTGATGGTCATGTTGAGGGTCCTGGTAGCGCTGAGGTGAATGTCGGCAAGGCTGAGGAGGCCCTCAAGAATTTGGATGTCAAGCAGGAGTAGAAGTCTTGCTCCTGGTTGGAGACTTTGCAAAAATAAAAGATTTTGCGACGCGCTGATAGTGTGTTGATTACATATCAGAATAAAAGGTAGACTGACGCTTGCACTGTCATTCCAGACTCTTCCGAGTAGCCGTGCAAACTTGGCCACAGTCATCGCTTCCTTTGCATGTCACGTAGTGATCAGTGTCATCGTTTCGCTCTGGTCGCGGCAGCTCACGAATACTGTCAGTGTCTAATTGCCTCGACCCGAATGATACATTTCGTTTCACTTCGACTCTCGACAACGAGAAGATGAGACTGTTACTAGCCTGTTTCGATTACCAAGGTAGGAGACTAAAAAGTCGCAATATCTCGGATAGTTTTTTGGCGATTGCGTGCTCAAACGACAACTTTACGTGACAGGCGGGGTTATCCCATCACACCTTTACCTCTTCTGCAGCAAACATCACTTTTCGATTCAATTGCGACATCTATACTCGTCCCGTTTCGTTGTGTCAATTGTCCTTATCTAAGCATTTTGTGGAGCTTGAGATCCTTCAAGAGTTGCGTGATGGATCTTTGCCCTGGAGGTGGAGATGTAAATATGGGTAGGTGCCTGGGTTGGTCAGTATTTGTATTTTCGCTACAGTAAAGAGAGGAGTAGTAGTTGACAATCATGGATGTCAAAACTGTTGCTATTGTAGGTGCGGGTGTTAGTGGCGTTTCCTCTGCTGTTCATCTCAAGAATGCTGGGTTGGATGTCACGGTGTTTGAGCGTGGGGACGTCGCTGGAGGTGTTTGGTATGTTCTTTCACTCCTTTCCATCTCTCCCAACGGATTCGAGTTGCTCGAAATCTGTGGCCAGTGGAGTATGAAGCTGACTAGTCGACATCAGGGTGTACAACGATCGTACAGCGATAGAACCTTCATATCCATCCACGATACCTTCGACTGGAGACTCGCCGGCTTTCGACTCTTTACTCAAGATCAGCAACCGGGGGGAAAGAAGAGATAGTCCAGTTGATCATGAATCAATTGACGCGACGAAAAAAACCGGCAAGGATGATTTGAACATTCTCCATGCACCGCCAGGGTAACGTTTTTCCTTTTCCGCTTCCCATCACAACATACTGACAGTCAGCAAGACCTTGCTATCAAGGTCTTCACAACAACGTCTCGACACCAGAAATGAAGCTTCGCATTCACGGTTGGAAACCGAATACTCCCGATTTTGTCCCCCATGACGTCTTGGCGAATTATATCCAAGACACAGCCGCTGCGAATGATATACTCCCCAGCATCTCTTTTCGAACACGGGTCAACAAGATAGAGAAGAAAGATACGAAATGGGAGGTCAATGTGTCTAGACTCGTCAATGGCGAAATTGAGACGTCAAGTCAGGTAAGTGACTGCAGCCTGGTAGAAGAACACACATGGGCACAGAGCTAACATCAAACAGCATTTCGACGCCGTGATAGTAGCAAGTGGACATTACCATGCTCCCAATATTCCAGATTACCCTGGTGTCTCATCTTGGAAAACCGCTTTCCCTTCCCGGATAAGCCACTCCAAGGTCTATCGCTCACCTGCCTCTTTCGCCGGACAGAATGTCCTCGTCATCGGCGCTGGGGTCTCAAGTACAGATATTTGTCGCGAACTAGGCCCTGTCGCGAACAAGGTGTTCCAATCAAGTCGAGGAGGAGAATACGATCTACTCCCATCCATGTTACCGGAGAATTGCACACGCATTGGCGCAATAAGGTCTTTCTCCTCCCTCGCCTCTCCAGATCTCGAAGATGGAGATGCATTACCAGGCACCATCACTCTTTCTACCGGCGAGCAACTCACCAACATCCACCATGTCATCCTAGCAACAGGCTACCACATGTCCTACCCTTTTCTCTCCCTCCTCCACTTCGACGATCTCTTACCTCATCAAGCGTCGGAGACCGCTCTCGTCACAACAGGGCAGATTACGCATAACCTGCACAAAGATGTTTTCTATATCCCTGATCCGACCTTGGCGTTTATAGGTGTCCCCTACCATGTAGCAACGTTTTCATGCTTTGAATTCCAAGCGATGGCGGTGGCTGCAGTATTTTCTGGTTCTGCGAGATTGCCGGTGGAAAGAAGTATGAGGAAGGAGTATGTTGAAAGGGTCAAGAGAAAAGGGGTGGGAAGGGGTTTGCACTCTTTGAAGGATGATGAAGGCGAAGTCAAGTATGTGAGGGAGATGATGGAGATTGTGAATCAAGGGAGAACTGAGGCGGATAAGGTGGAAGGACATACGCAAGAGTGGTTTAGAGCGTATGAGAAGAGGCTGTTGAGGATGAAGCAGACCAGAGGGGCCAAAGAAGAGAAGGAAGGAGCGGAAGAGGCGCAGGAAGGAGGTGTGGGACCGCTGGAACAAGTGTAGGGGATCTAGAAATCTCTTGTCCGCAATTTAACCCCTCGCAACAAAGATGATAACAGACTCTTTTACAGGTTCACTTCTTCTTGGCGAGTCTAACACGCCATTGTATTGTCGCTGATAGTCTTGTTGCTGATAGTATTTTTGCTGTTAGCATTGTCGCTGTCGCTCCGCGTGCAATTCCCGCTGTTCGACATGTCCGGGAGGGTTGGAAACGACAAATTTGCATGAGAATAGACGTTTTGGGACGATATGTTCAATGGCGTCGTACATGGACCGCCATGATATATGTGAAACTGAGAACATCCCCGTCTCTCGTTGGCCTGATAGTACTGAGTCGAAGTAATGTGCGCGTTGTCGAATTGCAGAAATTGCGAAGTTGATTTTGAAGTCAAGTTGTGGAGCAAATCTGAGTGTTAAAGGATATCTGGGACGAGTTGGGTGGATAATTTTGATTCTGTTCTTCAGATGGTGTACTATGATATGCGATCCGATGCGAAGGGCCGGCACCGAGCACCATCTTCCGAAGTAGGATTAAAGTTCCGACTAGCGCGCGCGGTGATTACATAAGCACTGCCTCTGCTTCGCCGACCCCATACCATCCACATGAGTCACTTCATGCGACAGTATTGCAGCACAATCACGTTCCGGACACGGAAATAGAGCAGGACCAATGACCAACAATCGGATCAATCCGTGGTTGTACGCCGGGCTAGCATCTTCTTTCCCGAACATTGAACGAGCAGAAAACAACAAAACAAGAATATGTCTGCCAACACCAGACCCCTGGGACTCGCCAAGAGAAGCACCACCTCAATCCTGCAAAACATTCACAAAACCTGCTGAACCCTCATCTGCTACACCACTAGACGAGACACCAATTTCTGAAGCACAACAGAATTCAATCATGGTTTTCAGATACAAGGAAAGGATCTATGCGATTGAGCAGGCTTGCCCACATCAAGCTTACCCATTGACAAGAGCCTCACTATCAGATATCGAAGATTTTGGTATCGTTTTGAGTGTCGGAATCACTTGTCCGAAGCATGGGTGGACGTTTGACTTGCATACAGGAGAGGCGGATGTGAGTCGTTATAAGCTGGGGCTCTATGATGTTGAGTCGAGAAGAGGGGAAACCGGCGAAGAACAGGTCTGGGTCAAGAAGAAGGAGAGAAAGCGAATTGGATGATATGGTCTCCGAGATGGATGTGGACCGTGCAGTTTGTCGCGCGAGAAGTGCACCGCCTTCGCCCTCATCTGCATCACGACCCGAGCCCTTCGGCTGGAGGAAAGTGTTTATTGTGCGGCCTCGCACTGTCTATATCCCCGCCTAGCGAGCCACAAATCTGTTTCTGGTACAGCAGGACTTACGAGTGCAGTCCAAGAACACGCGCGAGATGGTATTGACCGCTGCTCATCTCGAAGTATCGTGGTATCTCGGACAACGATATAGAGAGATTGGCTCAGCACCACCGCACTGGAGACGAGCACACCGTGCTTTCAACCCACTCATACGGCCGGTCACACAGCCAATTCTGGTATCGGCTCAGCGAGGGCCTGCGCAATCTTCAAAGTCGACTCGTTGAGTTCAGTTGATCTTGTCATCTTTCGATGGCTCGGATTTTGTTGCCATCGCTGACACTGATTGAGCCAGGGATATCGGCGATTGGCTTGGCATATGGTCTGGAGATTTATTACTTCTACGCCCAAACGCTTTATACTCAAGGCCAGTGGGCAATACTTCGGACACACCCGGCTCGCAGTAACATGGATGGCATTTGAATGTGTTTGGATCGGAGACAGCTTGCCCTTCGATATTCAGTCAGCATGTTTCCCATAGACAAATTGGCTGACATAATATCTTTGTCATGATATCGAGACCTCCGACACGGTCGCGAGTAGTGTACAGAGCCTTTCAGACAGGCCATCTTGTCCCTGTATGTACATAATGCTCGAGAATCATAGACTGCTTCCGAGTAAAGCCGTGCCGATTTGATTGCTGGCCTTGACAGCGAAGCCAAGACCCAGCGTATCGAAACAGGCATCATGAACATCCACGGCAAGGCCACTCGGGAGGCTGAGAATCAAGATGGGCATGAGTGTGTTTTCGGAAAGACTCTGAACAGCTGGTCTTGTTGAAGGATCCAATGGACATCAGATAGATATGCGCAATCGTGTTTGATCAGGATGTTGTTCTCCGGCGCTCAACGCCGACACGCCAAATCATGGCGGCCCAAGCTTTTTCACGCAAAGTGGTAGTGCTCCACGATCGCTCCTCGACAAAAGATTACTGAGAGCTCCAAATATGCGCCCGGCCTTTCTCTACATTTGGCTCTACTCAAAAAGAAGGTAGCATCCTCAGAGAATGCAAAAAGGACGACGCCTGTGTGATTCGAACACACGCTCCCGAAGGAAATGCCTAAACTTTACCGCTGGATAATAGCAGGGCATCGCGTTAACCACTCCGCCAAAGCGCCTTGAGTTACTCCCGAGATTGGTTAGATCGTGAAGTTGGATGGGGGTTTGCGCAATTTGTAGATAGATATCGCCTCACCCGCAAGGTCTGGCGTTGATGGACATGGAAACCTCGACCGGCGCCTGTGCTAGTAAGGTGCAGACACCAAGGTCAAACCAGAGTCTCATCGATTGTAGTGACGCAGGTACATATCGTGAAATTTCTCGTGCAGATTGTCGTAGAAGTTGCGCTGAAAAGCAAGAGAAAAACAATGGAGAGAAGTTTTGTGCAGCTCGAAATTTTCTTTCCCGACCTTTGCCAGCGGCACAGATTAACTTTCAGGCCACCACAGCCCTTGACCAATGCTAGAGAAGCCATTGTGCGATGACAGCTTTGGCATCCAGGAAGTTTCACAGCGCTTGGTGTCTCATGAACGATGGCGCATATTCATACTTGGCAATGCTTCACTTGGTACAAACAGGGGTTGGGACCTGAGGTTGTGATCAACAACATGTCCAGAGAGAGCCTTTGATCCCATGTTGATGACCTCTTGAACGACCGATCTGGATCTTATGAGCAGTGCTGCAACGAGTATGCGCGGTGTTCCAAGACAAGCGACTTGAGATATGAGCGATCGGCTCTCGAGCATAGCGGTTATGCTCCTCAAGATGGACCGTGACGATAACATCAGCACAAAGGTGGTCTTCTTCGTCCTAGAAAATTCGGAAGAAGTCATCCATAGGACGAGACAAATTTTCCAAAATTTTCCATCGATTCTTACCGCTTGGGGATATTTGATCTATCTCACGAGCATATTATCGCTGCATACACAACGCCCGCAATAGCCGATACCGAGCGAAAGCGGGGTGAGTCACTCCAAGCCATCATACATCCTGCAATAACACACGTCGAAACATCCCCGTCCAGTATATCCCCTACCCTGTCACCTCTTCATTGATCAGAAGAACGCCCTTAGCCAAGATGGTCAGATTCTACCCATCCCTCTCGCCGGACCTAAGCGAATGGTGCATGTCACAGCCTCTCTTTTACATTGCCTCAGCTCCTCGTTACGGAGACCACATCAACATCTCACCAAAAGGTCTCCCATCAACAACATTTTCCATTCTTGGCCCCAATGAGGCAGCTTACATTGATGCAACTGGTTCTGGAGCGGAGACGATTGCCCACCTATATGAGAATGGACGATGTACGATTATGTTTTGCTCATTTGACAAGTCCCCGAGAATTTTGAGATTGTTCTGCAAAGGCAGAGTGGTCGAGTTTTGTGATGACGAGTTTGGACCTTTGACAAGGCAAATGGGAATGGAAGTGCCTGTTGGTGCAAGGGCAGTCATTGTGTTGGACATCTTTAAAGTAAGCCTCCCTCTGGATGATGTTTAGTACAGTAGCGTCCAATGGTCTTTCCTTGCTGACTCTTCTCAGGTCCAAACATCATGCGGCTATGGTGTACCTCTCCTCTCAGAGACTGAACAAAAAGGACTCCTCGATCGCGACACACTAGGACACTGGGCTGGAAAGACGGTCTCTGAGAACAAGATGGTCGACTACCGCGCCAAGAACAACGCATACAGTCTTGATGATCTGCCTGGCTTGAAGGCTGGAAGAAGGACAAGGGGAGAACGAATATGGATCGGTGATGCTCGAGCTTACCTAATGAGATTGTGGCATCAGATGGATGCCATGATCATCGGCTTTGTTCTAGCGTTTGTCTTTATCGATTTACTGTTCATGTCCGGCGTTCGGATCAATGGAGTATTTGCGGACTGGAGCTGATCGAGTTGTTTTTCGAGAGTAAGGGTAGTGGAGATGCATCTTCACTCCGAGTCTCCAGGCTAGGCTGTAGCAGACCATGCCTTGATCGGACGCTGACCGAATCGTCTAGATTTCACTTCAGCCTTCTAGAGAGGGATTACTCGTCTGACCGTTCGTATGGATTTCCACCCTTTTTCTTTCCGGGTCGATCATCAAGTCGAGCTTATGCCGTGTAAGGACTGCTGCGAAGTTGTCTCAGAAGTGTGTTGCAGCAAACTCCAGATTCTTTCTTGAACATGAATTATTCTACAACGTACAACACTTTGACATTTCTGCATACGTTACGTACTCGGAGATGTTCTCGTGAGTTCCCCATGGCATCGAGCTCCCAATTCCTTTCGCGCAACACTGTATGACAACTCTGCACTGCAAAAGCTCGATTTCGGATTTACCTCGAACGAACTCAGTTTCTTTCTTATTCAGCACTGCGAGTATCTCTGACCATAGCACTTGAACCTGTTGCTCGACGTTCTAGCGTCGCTTCCACTGCAAACACCGCCAGCGGTCAACGCATTTCTCAACAAGCACCACAAATATGAATGATCACAACAATTCCAGCCAGACGCAGGAAGCGTCCAGCGACGCTCTCATGAGCGGCGACGGCAATGACATCGAAACGATTGACACACCCGTTCTGTCAGACCATCTCCGCGCTACGCTCAAAACTCCCCCCAAAGACATTCGCGACAGAACCAACAGCGGCATCAAGAAAAAAAGATCTCCCACATACAGTACGTCCTACCACCTACTCCACATTGTTCCCATCCCTCTTCTTCTTACACCATTTCAATCTCTCGTTGTGCGCATCATAATCCTGACACCAACACAGCACACGCTATTCCTCCATCGTCCTTCACGCTTCTGCCAACAGACATCCGTGCAAATATCTTGCTCCAAGCAATGGAGCCTGCCACATCTACCCCTGCTCCTGCTGTCCAGACTTCAGGCGTCAAGGACAACGCTAATCCTGCCATTGACACCACTACTTCGCTTCTTCATCTGAACAAGCAGATTCGCAACGAGATTGGAGCTTTGATGGTCGCAAAGGAAAAGGTCATCTCTGAAGACAAGACCGAGTCTGTCGCAAAGAAGGAGATGGACGAGATGAGCGCTTTGTTGGAGAAGAACTTGAGTCTTCATGCCGAGATGGGTGGAGATAACACTGACTTAGAGGGATTGATTGCTGAAGCTAGGAAGGAGTAGCATGTAGTCTCGGGTATCGACAAGTGTCACAAGCAGTTGGAGCAGAATTTGAGAGGTTAAGATAGTGAGGATTGCGGGCTGCAGAACGAAGATCATAGCGCGGGCCCTACCAGCTTTAGGTGCATGCGCGCGACGTGCACTCTGATGTCGCACATCCCAAGTGCCATAGGTCACAGACATCTTTCCGCTTTCTTCTTTCTTTCCTAGCCAGCTTCAAAGTCAAACAGGCTTTCAGTAGCACATAAATCTACACCATCTGATGTATTGATATTCCGGTAGATTAAGGTTGTGTTCTTGACCTCTGGCCACAGTTGTCTTCTGGTGAAGGTGTCGTACAGGGTTGTCCTGACAGCATCGCCTTCCAGCAGATGTCAGCCTACATGTCGCGTTCGTCGCCTGATCAGTAGTTTCATCTGTGCCAGGCATCAAGGGATTTTGACAGATCAGTCTTACAATGTGTCGTATATAGGCCTCAATCACTTTCACGTAGTTAGAACTACTCCAACCAAGTTGGGGTACAGCCCAAGAAGATTTGGGGTAAGGACCCCTCTCGTGCCACGCCGGCCGAGGACGGCAGATGACGCAGTCGACCCCTCAATTAATTATCAAGGTACCCTTATCGAGAGCTATGAGCTACAAACAATTAGCAAATGTTGGATCTCGGGGGGCTTGAGCTGGCTGGTACTTGAAGTCAGTACCGACCACTCCTCAGATTCCAACCGGTTTGGTCCTTTCAACACTATTCACACGTTTTACGACAAAGCACACAGCAAACATGGGCAAGAAGAGAGTTTTGGTCAGCTACGGTACGATTGGCTTCGAAGCTTGTGAGAGAGATTTGCTGAACAGATATTCCAGGTGTCGACATTGATGCAGTCGCGGGATGGCTGGGCTCATACGGTGGTGAAGACTCCACCAGCGACATCAGCAGAGGTAACTGTTCTCCCTTCTCGAACCTCGGGAGTTATGCTTACAAGGCGATGTACAGGACTCTTTGCTGGCACAGTCGGTGTCCAACGACTGCTCAAGCTCTTCGACAAATACAACATCAAGGCTACCTGGTTCATCCCTGGGCATACCCTCGAGACCTTCCCCGAGGATTGTGCGGCAATCCGAGACAAAGACCACGAGATTGGACTCCACGGTTACAGCCATGAGAACCCGGCGGACATGACAATCGACCAGCAACGCGATGTTCTGGACAAGACATACAAGATGTTGACAGAATTCTGTGGCAAGCCACCAAAGGGCAGTGTTGCACCGTGGTGGGAGACTAGCCGCGAGGGTGCAGAGTTGCTGCTCTCCTACGGCATCGAGTACGACCACTCAATGAGCCACGAGGATTGTCAGATGTACTGGCTACGTACAGGTATCACATTCAATTCCGTAAAAAGCCTCAGAGCACACGACTGACATGCTACTTACAGGCGACTCGTGGACCAAGATTGATTACAGCAAAAAGGCGGAAGAATGGATGAAGCCTCTAGTCAAGGGCGAGGATACTGGCATTGTCGAGATCCCAGCGAATTGGTATATCGATGACCTGCCACCCATGATGTTCATCAAGAAAGCAGCCAACAGTCATGGCTGGGTCAGCGCAAGAGATGTCGAACAACTCTGGATGGACCACTTTGACTACTTCTACCGCGAGCACGACGAGTTCGTCTTTCCCATGACGATTCACCCGGATGTCAGTGGAAGACCGCATGTTTTGTTGATGCATGAAAGGATCATTGAACATATCAACAAGCACGAGGGTGTCGAATGGGTGACGATGGGAGAAATGTCGGATGAGTTCAAGAAGAAGAACTCGCCGCCGCCAAATGCGCTCATGCCAGCGACGAGAGAGGAGGTGGATGCTATGCTGAAGAAGCAGCAGAAGTAGAAGTAATGATCTGCACTGGTAAACGAATTGATTTCTAATGTCAATGATATTAATGCTTGAGCCAATGAGAGAAAACAGAAGTGCCGATGACGGGCTTAGGCGGGATCGGCAGCGGCAGCGGCAGCGGGCAGTCAGAAGCGGGGCCGACAAGCGCCAAAGCTGGGGGGACCCTTGATACAGCGTGCAGGCACCTTCCCTTGCTCCGGATGGTTTGTTCCTTCCTTATTTGACATCTTTCAAGATAGATTTGCTGTCTCTCCTGAATGCGCCATGAAGGAGCGAGAAGTCGACTTTCGGGCACTCGACTATGTGTCGACATACGATGACAACCTCTCTTGCCCCATCTGCCGAAGCGCCTTTGTGGACCCTGTCGTCGTGTCGGACTGCGATCACCACTTCTGCCGCGACTGTCTCGATTATACAAGCAGCTGGAATCAACGCTCTGGCACTTGCCCAATCTGTCGCCGAGCTGGAAGACTGAACGGTTCCGGATCGGCATCGAAGCTCTTGGTCAACATGCTGGATGAGCTCGTCGTCAAGTGCCCAAAGGAAGCCGAGGGATGCGACAAGCAAATCAAGCGAGGCCACTTGGTCGACCACATCAACATCTATTGCCAATACACCTTGGTCGACTGTCCACAACCTGAATGCGAGCTGAAGGTACGGCGCAAGGACGCAGCGCAGTGTCTTCACCAGCCAGTGGCCTGTCTCGCCTGTCGTCAGAACATGACCGTGCAAGATCTTGATGTCCGTCCAATCCCCGTCCCCCTCCCTGTCCTAACTAACTTTGTCTCCCGCAGTCCCATTGGCGGAACGATTGCGCCGACCACCATGTTCCATGCCCTTCCTGCGCCGCCTCGATACCCTACCGCTACCAGAAGACCCATCTTGCCCTTCACTGCCCAGAGACGAATGCCGCCTGTCCTGCTCGCCAGTTCGGCTGTCCCTTCAACACAAAACGCAAGCATCTACCGAGTCATGCCCTCATGTGCTCCCTGGCCAAACTCGCCCCTTACCTTTCCGCTCAACAACAACGTCAAGATGAACAAGACCAAGCCCGTCTGCTGCAAGAGAAGAAGCTAGCAACCCTGCAACAAGACCTCGATTACTACAAGATGCAGCCACAGCAAGAAAAGAGAGTAGCAGCTCCACCTGAGGACACGTCTTATTTCGCAAACAATCTCGCCGATTTCGAGCTGTCAGACTTCGAAGACTTCCAGCCTCACGCATCGCCGACACAGCACCTCCTCTCACTGCATGAAAACCTGCGCGAAGAGGTCTCGCGTCAAGCAAACACAATCCACGAAGTCGATACCAGACTCAGTATGATGCTGTTGAACGAGAACATGCGTCTCAAGGACGAGTTGGCCTACCAAGGTGCTCAGCTTAGCGCGCTCATGCGACAGGTCGGCTGGTTGACAAACGCTCGCCTGCAGTCTGTTCAACCAAACCTCGTCTCGCCCACAGACCCGGCCGATCAAGGTCCCAGCGATTCCTCAAGGATCAACCCGCGTCTGCCTGTCAGGCGCACAACCGACGAAGGAAGGACAAAGCTGTGAGGAGACTAATGACTTATGATGATATGACCTACTTATGCGTATACCCGTTCGGAAATTTCATGCCTTTCCAATTGCTGAATCAGTCTTTCCACATGAGCAAGCGACATGTCAATGAACGCCCATGTTGATGCAAGGGCAACAGGAGAGATGCCTTCTCTTGCATCTTGTTTCAGAATCGCGTTGATTGGAAGCCAATGGCCGTGACGGAGCATAAGGCACTCGGTCAAGGGCTGGCTGGTTATGCATGTCATTCTGCATGTGCTCAGTTTGCGACCCGTTTCTTGTCTCTGTATAAACGATCTACGCCGACTGGTCATGTCTTTTGCAGAAATGGCAACCCCACAGAGCTCCCTTGTTTCGAGCTGGGGTAAAGCGATCCTTCATTTTGATCAACACGTCTTCTTTCTTGTTCCTGCACTAGGAGGAAACTTGTGCGACATCACCACGCGCCTCGGCCAGACCTGCCCTCATGCAAGTCATTCTTGTAATCTGCCTCGTCACCGTCACGAGGCTGATCAAGCCGAGTGACAGTCAGACAGTCAGAGGTTACTCCAATCTTGCAACATACCACCCTGCTCGCTGTTTGTTTGCGCAATTTCGAGTATCTGGGTCCCGGTGCACTTGAATCTCCCATGACACGACAAGCATTGGTACTCCGTCTTTGCATCTCGACCCCTCTTCTTGCGATCACCTCACGACCGTCCAGTAAAATGTCGCTCCGAGTACCCCATCAGTATGCATCTACTCGTACAGTGAGAAGCTTAGCAATGCGACTCCAGAAAGATGTTGCTCACTTCCCGTGCGACATACGCATGCCTCCCTTGCTGCACCGAAATGAGTCAGCGGGCCCTCGACCTCTTGTGAAAGGTCTGGAAGAAATGGCATACTTCTCAGACCAATGACACATGCATACGACCGTACGACGGAATTGACGATATCTCGCGGTATCTTTGCAATATCTGGAGTTCCACTCAATACTGCCAATTTTAGCATCCGTTTGCCTTTCTGCTCACCTCTTCTCATCTTTCTTCACCGCATAGGTTTTGAAGAAGCTATTGTTGGCGGTGAGTGTTGGCAAACAAACAGACGACAATAAAGAGTTGCCCTTCAAATTTCTTTTGGGCTCGGACGCATATTTCATGTTGGGAGCGAACTCAGCCGAGCAACCCTTGTTCCATGCAAGGTTGTGTTGCATAAAGCCAATCACGGCACGCGAGGGAGTATACCGGTGGCATGGATAGGGGAACTCGGGATCAAACCTACTAGCCGTCCAATCAACGGCAGTCTGGCCCTACGCGCCGGTGATATGTGCAATGTACAATGTACCTTCCAACGGGTCTAGCAGAACAAGAGAGAAATTCTGTCTTGACTGATGCCCGAGTTTTGACCAGTCGAGTGCATTTCTTTCTGCTGTTGGGATGTCGAAAGCGTCCTTGATGTTAATGTTGGCGGATATCGCCCAGCGACGAACTTGAGCGGTCAAGCAAGGTTTTGATATCGCAATCTACTCGAGAAATGTGGTAGACGCACCGCACACCAACAGCAAGAGAGGTCTGGAGAAAAGTGAAACTCTGGGGTGCAAAAAAGAATGGTAGGCGCACGGTTTTGACAGGAAGAGGGACGTTGGCCCTTCCCGCCCCCGGAGCCATGTCCTCGTAAAACGTGCTGCTATATAATTTAATAAGAGGCAAGATAGGAGGCTCAAGTAAGACTATACTGGATAGGGCAGCGCAAACAGATCTTTGAGCGTAGGGAGTTTGCATGAACCAACCCTCCCAAACTTTGGCGAGGACAAATAGGCTTGCAACCCAAGGGCAGCAATAACCATTTGGCCTCCAGCAAAGTGAGAGCGGAAAGCGAAATGCGCTGGCTGCCGTATTGGGCTGTCACGAACCGGATCATTCCTGCAGTTGTGGCGTTCTGCATCATCATATCTCACCGTACACGCCACGCGCGAGCCGGCCTCCTCAAAGCACCGGGCAATAGAAAGACACGAAACTTGTTGCGGCTGCTCGCGCGTGGTAGTCACTTGACGCGCTCATTCTCGAGAAACAATTTGAAAGACATGATTCCAGGCAGCATGATAGATTGAGAGAAATCATTGGAAGGCAAGTGGAAAGACTAGAAGAAAGTGATTCGCTTGTGTGATTTGAGTTGTGTGGTGCTTCCCATCACAAAACCCGACCTACCGGAAGCCACGAGCTGTTGGAACATCCTTTCAAAGTCCTCATCTCGGCAGGATCAAGAAGGATGACGGGGGTACTGCAAGGATTAGATTGGCGGCCGCTAACGAAGCTGATGCATGATGCATCCTTGGGAGTAATCAAGGAACAACGTGCAAAGGGTTAGGCAGATTCTGCTGTTCTTGGGCTGCATCTGCACGTAGCCGGGCTTGCTCTTTAGGCGTGTGGTCTCCAACTAAGAGACAAGAGACGATCACAACCCCCCTTTTTCTTACTCGTCGACTGCATTTACGAGTGGAAAAACAGTCTGTCCATTCTTTTGGTCAAAGGAGAAAGAGGGCATATCTTGGATCGCTATCAAGTTTGATGAAATCGCGGACGGCAGCCACGCACAGACATTTCCCCTCCCAGCCACAACAAATTCCCGCACCTCTGGCGAGATTGTGAGGAACGGTTCACGCAAGGCATTCGTGTGCAAGGTGCTGGGCGAGGCCTGCATCTCAGCCATCTTCTCTCGCCTTCGAGTGGACTCGTCTCTTCTCCTCCCTCGAACCCGGTTGTTCAATTTCCTGCTTTTATACTTGCAACGTCAGCCAATCCCTTCCCGTTCTTGTAACCGGTGATCCTTTGCGACAACTTGCGACGCGAACAATAACGATCCGCGTCCTACCGGGAGAAGATCTTTCCTGGACACGACTCTTTCCTCTTTCCTCTCCGCTATATCTTGCAGGAAGCCAAATGTTGGGTGCACAAGAACAAAGACATCGTTCGAGTTTAGAAGCAGTAGCAGAAGAGGCTTCCGGCTCCGACGGTAGACCATAAGAAGCCGGAAGGTTGATCTTCGTTTGACAAGTTTTATATCTCCTTTTATTTCTCTTTTTTCTTCTTTTTCTTCCACTTCGACATGTATCCACCTTATTCGCATTATACGGGTGGGCCTCATTGTAGCACGGGCTACGAGTATCACACATCATCTACGACACCTCCACCGCCTGGCTATGGATACTATTCTCCACGATACTACACGACATCTCCACCAAAAACCTCGGCGCATAAACATACTCGACGAGCAACACAGGACTACTCTTACCCTTCGGCAAAGACGACATACTACTCGTACGCAGAACCGTACGAATACTCCGGATATGCACGCAAACCTGAACATGTAAGTTCAAGTGATCGGTACCCACGGCAAGGCAAACCACAGTCTGGCGCAAGACGCGCATCGACGACGTATGTCTATGCAGATGGCCGCTACTACGCCTATGTGACGGAAGACGAGATTCCACCGGCATACTCGCGCGACCCACGCAAGCACACGCCGCCGCCGCAATACTCCGAGGCTGATGAACACCCTTACTATCAGTCCACACCTCAGCCTCGACCAGAGCCACAAGCAAGAAAACAAAGAGCCGCCTCATACTCGACACCACGACAATCAGCACCACCTCGCGAACAAGCCCCGCCAAAACCTCGTCAACAGCAACATCAACAGCAACATCAACAACAATCACAAAAGACACCACCGAAGCGCGCCACTGCTACCGATCGCGACGCACGAGCAGCAGGGATCCCAGCAGGCTACAACTTCAAAAACTGGGATCCAAACGAAGAGCCGATCCTCCTCCTCGGCAGCGTCTTCGACGCCAACAGTCTCGGAAAATGGATCTATGACTGGACCGTCGCCTTCCACGGTCCCTCGACACCAATCACAGAAATGGCCGGTGACCTCTGGCTCTCCCTAATTCAACTCGCTGGCAAAATCAAGCGTGCCGAGGAATGCTTGCCTCGTGTGCGTCACCGTGATGACCGTGAGATGATTGACGACTTCTTGGATTCTGGAGAGAGGCTTTGGGAGAGGTTTAACAAGTTGTTGAAAGTGTGTGAGAAGCATATGCTCAAGACTGCGAAAAGAGATCGTGGCAGTGACAAGTTGTACATGGGTAACAACTCGGGAAGAGAGTTTGTGGAGACTATTTTTGGCAGGGATAGAGAGTTGGAGAGGACTGAGAAGTTGACGACGGGGATTAGGCTTTGGGGTATGAGATTTGATGCCAATTGTGAGGATGTCTTGCGTTCTTCGAGATGAGGAGGGGTATGACTTTGGACTCGACTACTTCTCTGACCCAATTGCCTATCTCGAACTTGACCGGCATCACGCAAACACAACAGACTCGACATCACCACTGCCTTCTTCACGTTCACATTGATTCCATCACGATATCTTACCAACATCGCAACATCATTGATCAACACAATTACTTACTACCTCGTCAACGCCAATATCCACCATCTCGACGCGCTCGCACAAGATCCACCTATCCATCTCGGTCGTCCCCATCCTAACATCTTCACAATCACATCACACCTCCCACCATCAGAACCAACAACAGCAGAAGTCCCTCATCAACCGGCGCCAGGCATCTTTTCGATTTAACTGCTTTTTATCCAACGGCAAAAGATACCCCCCTTTGCTTTTGTCTTCCCTTGGACATTTTACGCGCGGCGCACCAGCTTTTACCACAAAATGATCTCGTCGCTCACTTTCAACGTTTTTGTCCCCTCCACAATACCCAGGTTCTCTTTTTTTTCGACTTCTTCAACACCGGGACCCCTCCCCGGCATGGCGTCAATTTTTTGGACAGGGCTACTCACCTTTCTTTTGCGTTGGTCTATCGTTTGGAGGAGAAGGAAAATATTGGGGATATCCCTTTTTCATATTCCGTCCTTTCTCTTTTCTCGGGGGCTTCTTAAACATCTTCCATAACGCCTCACGGCAAGATATCTTTATTTTCTGCAATGCGTATAGTTCTTTTTTCTATTGCCTAGTCTTTTGGTTACCTTTTTTTTTGATCACAACTCTTGCCATCTCTTCAACTACTTACTTTCAGGGAACTTCATCTTCCCCATCAATGTCCTTTGTCTTTTTTCCTAACTCCTTTGCAGGAAATATCCCCAACTTGGGCTTGTCGTATGGGGAGTGTGTGTGAAGTCACATGTGATAAGGGCAATCATGCCACTCTTCTGATTGACGTATGTGCAAATGCCCAATATAAAGATGAGCTAAGGTAGCAAGGCTATAAGAGTCATGAGATTGAATACTTATCTGGGTACAGAGTAGTTTGACATGACTACCTACTGAGTGGTATAAGAAGAGGGACGGCCCGTACTAGAGTGCATGAAGCTTGAATCACCTGCCTCGCTACTAGAAGCAAAGCAGAAGGTCGTATGCCACATGGCAAGAGGACGTACATGACATTTGACAAGACACAAGAGTCAGGTGTCCCAAAGCAAGCCTTTCTTCACAGAATCATGCCGTTGCCAGTCATGCATGTCGGCACGTTATCAGGTGCATGAACTGGAGTACCGTAGACGTGGGGTCCAAGCTAGGCGAAAAGATCCGATTCGTCAGGGTGGAGGCAGTCATGGGATTTGAAGTTCATGCGGGTCATGGATGCGGCCACGTGAGGATGAGAAAGCCGATGGTGGTAGAATGTGGCGTAATCAGGAAGTGGCCAAGTCAAGCGATGTGACAGAAGTGCGGTCGGTGTAGCTGATGAGAGCTCGGAGAGGTTGAGAGAGATGGTGAAGTTCGGTATGCGCCAAATTCATCCAGCTCCAAGGTATTTGTCAACTTCATCATTCGAGTAGAACAGAGCCTGCAATCTCTTGTGCTTGCGCTTGTTACTCTGCTCCAGCTTTCTGACCTTGCCAGCGTCCAACTTTTCAACAGGCTTCACTTTATCGGCCATCTTTCTCTTCTTCTTGAGAGTTGGCTCATCGTGCTTCAGGTTGACACCAAGACCAACGGTGTCGCGTTTCTCTTTTGCCTTGACGGGGTGCAGGATGCCTTCTCTCTGCGCACCGAGACCTAGTCGCTCGTCGGGATTCCAGCCGTAAGATTGCAGGATGGAGAGACCTTTGCGGTTTCTGTCGAGGGCCGAAGGAGGATGTGAGTGTGGAAGGGCGATCTGGTGGACAAGCGAGCTGCAGTGCGTGGCCTGGTCGCCTTCATATTGTGCTTTACAGACGGTGCATGTTTTCGGTCCTGTGCTTTCTGTCGTGACATCAGAAGTTATGGGGGGCTCAGAAGAGGCTTTGGGCAAGACGATGGACAGATAACGTTGGCTGGCTGAGAGGGCCGAGGGCGTCGGTGTGCCGGATGTCGCTGCAGTTTCAGAAGTCGACGAAGGCACGAAGTGGACACGCTGACGTTTGATGCCTGCTCCAAAGTATCGCTGGTCTTTCAGCGGCACACTGTAATAGTCTGCATCATCATCCGACATTGTTGACTTGAGCATCAAAGTGGAAGGCACGACGACGACAATGACGTGGCCAGACCTGTGAATTCTGGTCGGAGATTGCGGCTTTTAGATTGCGGCGATGATTCCTCGCTTTCCATCACTTCCGAGTGGCCCCTTGTTCCTTCCTTTTCCAGTACACCAACAAGATGCCTGTTCCGTTAATACAAAAGGCGATTCTGGATGGACTGGAAACAGTGCCCAACTCGGCTGTGCTGCTCAAGCTCCTTCCCGCCGTGCTGGTCATCTACCTGGTCAGGCGATGGTTCCAAGGAGCCACAAACACGTCCGAGAGGACCATGCATGGCAAGGTCGTCATGATCACCGGTGGCACTTCTGGTATAGGTGCTGAAGTCGCGCGCGATCTGGCCACAAGAGGCGCTCAACTCGTCCTTCTTACCCAGCACGCATTGGACGACTTCTTTTTGGTCGAGTACATCGAAGAGCTGCGCGATCGCTCAAACAACGAACTCGTCACGGCCGCCCAGGTCGACCTCACCTCCCTCCATTCGATCCGTCAGTTCGCGACCAAATGGGTCGACAATGCGCCGCCGAGACGCCTCGACATGATTATCCTCTGCGCAGACACTCTCACTCCCAAGGGCGGAAAGATTACAAAGACCGACGACGATGTCGAGATCAACTGGGGCTTGAACTACCTGGCCAACTTCCACCTTCTCAGCATCCTGTCTCCTGCTATTCGTGCCCAGCCACCAGACCGCGATGTCCGCATCATCATGGCAACCTGCAGCTCCTACATTGGCGGCGTCCTTCCGGTCACAGGCAACAAGGACGCAAAAGTCAGGCAGAAAGAAAGAGCAGAGAGATTCGACCCATACTCGGCATACGCGTCGTCCAAACTCGCCATGATGGCCTTTGCCCAGTCCTTCCAGAAACATCTTTCCGTCTACGCTCGTCCCGACAAGAACCCCATGAACGCCCGCGTCATCATCGTCGATCCGGGTCAAACTCGCACCCCCGGTATGCGTCGCTACCTCACCTGGGGCTCTCTCACCGGCCTCTTCCTCTACCTCCTCTGCTATCCTCTCTGGTACATTATCCTCAAATCCCCTTCCCAAGGTGCTCAATCCTTCCTCTACGCCGCCATGGAAGCTCAATGGGGAAGAGGAAACGGCGGCTGGCTTATCAAAGAATGTCGCGAGATTGCTCCTGTGCGAAGAGACATGCTGGACGAAGAGTTGCAGAAACAGCTTTGGGAATACTCTGAGAACATGATTCAGGAGGCTGAGAAGAGAGGTGCTAAGAAGAGGGCTGAAGCAAAAGCAGAGGGCAAAATCAAGCCTGTCGAGACTGAAGCTAAGAAGCCAGAGACGAAGAAGACTGGTAGTCGGAGGAGTAAGAAGGCTTGATGGTCTAATCTTATCATAAAAGTCATTGCATTCTTGTTCAACTCGCAGCCAGTTCTGACTAAGCCTCTAGCCTTGCGATATAGCAGATAGGCTTGAAGCCGTGAACCCAGGATGTCCTGCTGTGTCATCAAAAGTCCAAGAGTGCGTCGTTGTTTAACAAGTTCAGCCAATGTTCCCATGCTTGATTGTCGTCTGCAAGGGAATGCTGGTTGCTTGAGCTGTCTATCGCCGTTGCATTTGGGAGTTGCTCAAGACCGAAAGACTCTTGTAGGCTTGCATCCGTTTGCCATGGTGCTATCGAGCTGCCGTGAAGTTCTGTATTTACGGGTAGTGTCGGATAAGAGGACATGATATCCACAAAATCAGGTGGTATGGATGCCGTACTCGTATTCTCCCTCGATCGTCGACGACTCCACGCAGTCGATACTAGCTTCAAGAGACTGGTACACAAATCTTTGTGCAAAACATTACTCTTCCCAGACAGCAATTCCGGATTATACTGATACGCCAGCGAGACTTGTTTCCAAGCTTCCGTCTCGTCTGTCTCATCGAGGCTATCAAAGGCCAAGCCGTGAAGAACAGGAAAGAGCGCTTCGGTGCAGTAGAAGAGTTTTGTGTGCCATCGATAGCGATCCAGCATTGGGTTACTACAACTTGCATTCTGAGTCTGCAAGAGCAACAGTGCGGTGGCGAAGATTTGGACCTTGTTTTCTGTAGTCGTATCTTCGTGTATTGTGAGCAGACCATGGCAGTGTATCAGAGAGAGTCTGTAGACAGTCGTCTTGATCAGACATCTTGTCACCCTCTGCAGCGGGATAGACCCGTCACAGTAGCTTGCAAACTTTTCTTCTAGAGTCTTTTCTAGTTGATGGATGCCTATCACTTTGTCCTGCTGGCTCCAATTCTCGCTGCTGAGTCGGCGCACAAAATCACCAATCTCGTAGCGTACGGAGCAAAAAGCCATTTCTGTCAAGCCTTGCCTTTCGATGGGAAGAACCATCATATCTGGGTGCAGATCTGCATCATTTAGATTTAAAGGCCTTTTGGTGTCAAAGAGTGTTATGTGAGCTGAATCGGTATTATCAACTCCATCACAAATGTTGGTGAAGTGGCGGTTTAGCAAGTGTATCTGCCACCATAATCGACGACACATTTCTGCTCTGAAGATGGGCATCTCTTGTAGTGTAATTTCGCGGTGAATGCCGAGTCGTTGTGCATATCGTACTGCTACACCTATCACGAGCCAGAGACTTTGTGGATCGCTATGTTGGCGTGCTGCTAGCTTCATTCGAGTCAACTTCAGCGGTCTTTCTTGATAGAACAAGATGGGAGAGAACATACCAGATATAGCACAAAAGCTTGCAACAGTCCATGATCTGATTTTGCCATGAAGTCTGCATGAAGCAAACTTTGCTGGGTCGTGAAGAACAACTTTGATAACAAACGATCTCGTGGAGTCTTCATGAGCTGGAGACAAGTGGCGTTGTCGAGAGACTCGACAGCAGTGAGATAGACAGTCGAGAGCATCGCTTTGGTTTGTGGACTCAGATCTTCTTGCCCTACACCTGTTGCTTCGAGCAGTAGTCTCTGAGTCGTTGGCACATGAATCAAGTTACTGATTGGATTCACATTGTCGATATAGATTTGCCAGAGCTGGAAGGCTTGCACTGGCTCCGGCCAGTACAGCTGTTGTTGAGAGGTCGATAGGGAATTGCCGAAAAGAATGGCTTCGACCCGAAACAGATCACTGTACGTCGAGAAAGTGTTAGTATTGGTAGATCCTCACATCTAACAGATGACTTACCTTGACTCAGGTCCCTGAGTTTCGTCTCGCATTTCACATGGTCCATTGGGAGATCGTGGTGGATTCTGCTCAGCCGGCAATGCGTCATTCATGACATGTTGTAGACCTGAGATACCGGTATCTCTACCAATAAGCCGTCTACGAGTTCCGATGATACGCGCTGATGGCCTTCTATTTCCGGGAAGGCGATCACATACCACTCCAGCTTTCACGCATGAAGCGCAGGGTTGTGTACCGTCACATTTGATTTTGCGTCGCTGACATCGCGCACAACTGTGACCACGAGTGAGAGGGGTACTCGTGCGTGCTGAAGTCGGACTCGGTTGAGATGCATCCATAATGTCCATGGATGTGCGGGTCTAAAAGCAGGCATAAGAGAGCGGATAGCGAAAGTGCGGACAACTGGACACGGGACCGCTTTGTGCCGCCCCGCTCCGCTTCCGTTCGGCCCTTCGGTCAATACATGTATATCAACAGGATTAAATGGTCTGCGCATAGAGCCTACGGTATACGCATAGGATGAATTTCCAAGGTCAGCATAACAGTCAGATCAAGGCATCTAAGTTGCATCTATGGTCCATTCTCAAGAGCACAATCGCGCAACACCTTTCCCCACGCAGGCCTCCGCTGCAGCCTGTCCCACCAAACTCTAACATTCGGTCGGGTCAAGATCATACCCTCCATGTTAAGACGCGGGACCAGTTCAAGCCATGGGATATGGAACATGTCTACCAGGGAAGCTTCCTACAGAAGACACCTTGAATCAGTAAGGGAAGAGGCGATCACTTCGCTCCCGTCTGCACTTACGTTGCCCGTAAGGTAAGTCTGCTTTTGCAGGACTCTATCGTAGTAATCCAAAGCCTCCTCGAACTTGGACTTGGAGGAATTCACCACAGCAATATCAGGTTCTCCGCGGCCCATCATCCTTTTCGTATTGTCAGCGTAAAAGGCCATATACAGAATCCAGGCTGGAGGCACTCACCTCTTGAACATCATCTCATAGGCCAGTATCGAGATGCTAGGCTCAAAGTACGAATACTCGATAGATGCAGCTTGTTCAAATGTAGCTAGGTAGTCTGCACTACTAGCGAATAACAAGAGCGATGAACCGGCAGATGCGTACTTGGCCAGGAGGTATCTGCAAATAGCTCTGGACTCAAATATTTGCATAGGTCCATCCACGAGGGCTGGCACTTTGCCAAAAGGATGAAATCCTTGGATATATTCGGGAGCCTGGAGGAAATTAGCATTGCCTGACTGGAGTTCAAAGCATGAAACATTACCTTGTGCTCGCCCTTTCCCATGTCTATGTCGATCAGTTGATAGGACAGGTCCAGCTCTGCCAATACGAGCATCACCCTCTGTGTGCATGTAGAAAATCTTGATCCATGGAGCGTTATAGTCATCTTACCAGTGAGTAGATAAAGACGGGGTTGTAACGCATTGAAGATGCGAGGACAGCGCCTGATATTTGTACCAAGGTGGGTGTCTGCAAATAGATTGCGGTTCCGTTGGGCTCGCGGTCCCGCTGGTCGTGCGGTCCCGAGCGGACGCGGTCCCGTCCCTTCCGCCTATGAGATAAGAGCATCGCACACGTCCAGGAGGAGCGGACATTGTCGGTCACAAGCGGGACCGGAGTATCAAGGGCGTTGATCAACAGCTCGGACAAATGAGGTGTGTTAAGCATATATACCCCGCCGTAGTCACACCTCTTCACTATCATCAACTCTTCTCACCACACTCAACATGGCAGGAAACGCTGCACAGATCAATGACACTATTCCCATGAAGGGATCGTCGAGAACACAGTTCGATTTCCCGACCACATTCGACCACTCTGGTATACCATTGGAGGCGGATGAGGTCCCTGTCATTATCATTGGCTCCAGTATGGTTGGCATGTTTATGGGACTACTACTGGGTCATCATGGGTGTGTATAACACTTCTCTCGGAGAGATAGAGAGAATTCTGACTGACATGGACTTAGCGTCCCTTCCATATCCTTCGATCGTCACCCCTCGACTGCGATTCATCCTCGAGCGGCACTATTCCTTCTTCGCACTGTCGAGATACTACGTCAGTTAGGACTCGAAGAGACATTTGTGAAGGAGAGTCGATCAAACTTCGACCTTGATGCCGGTATGCTTGTGGTGGAAAAGTTATACAAAGGCAAGACACTTGCATCCTTCCAGGAGAGCGATCCTGCAGAAGTTGCAAAGGTCACTCCAAGTGTCCGACTCTGGCTTACGCAAAATATGTTCGAGCCCATACTTCGAAGACATGCATTGAGTTATGGAGCTCAGCAACAGTTTGGTCAAAGCGTGGTACATTACGAGGAACTTCCGGATGGTGTGCTGGTAGTTGTCAAAGGCGATGACGGCACGCTGAAGAAGTATAAGACGCAGTACCTCGTAAGCTCAGACGGTAACCGAAGTGCAACACGAAAAAAGGAGGGCATTGAGTGGAGCGGACCAGGACACATCAATAATGCCATCTCGATCAACTTCAAAGCAGACTTGGTACCTTATCTCGGTACTCGAGCGGTCCATGGAACGACTTACATCAACAACAAAGATGTGAGTGGGGGCTTTCGTCTCGATGCTGGTGGTAAAGGAGGTTTCTTGATTGTCACTCGTGCAGCAAGTCGAGAAGGATTTGAGCCAGATTCCGTGTCTGAAGAAGAAGCTCGCGCTTTTTTCGAAAACTGCTCCGGCATCAATGCCGATGATTGTGGGTTGAAGATCCAGTTCATCTCGTACTGGTCAGTCGCAGCGTATACGGCAGAAACCTTCAGGGGCAAGAAGGAAAATAGTCGTGTCTTCATCATGGGTGATGCAGCTCATGTTATGCCACCAACGGGTGGTATGGGCGGCAACACGGGCGTTGCGGTAAGTGGTGACATCTTAGCGTTTAGTAAACCAACCATCCTGATATCTTCTAGGACGCTTACAACCTCGCATGGAAACTTGCCTTCGTTCTTGGTGGCAAGGCATCCTCGCGCCTTCTTGATACCTACGATCAAGAGCGTCAGCCAGCAGCAGAGTTTGCAATGGAGCAAGCCTTCTCCAGGCTTGTCACTCGAGTCTACCATGGAAAGAGCCCCGATGGAACCAAGTCTCTACCTGAACTATCCGACATGATCTGTGAACTGGGTCTCCGCTTCACCTGTGGCGCGATTTGCCTCTCAGACAACCAAAACTCGAACAAGACCCACGAAGATCCATACGACCCATACGTCCTACCAGGAGGAAGGCTGCCTCATGTTATTCTCAACGTCTCAGGTAAAAGCTTGTCAAGTCTTGACCTAATCAAGCAGAATTTCGTTCTCTTTGTCGCCGAACAGGACTCGCCGTGGTTACAAGCATCGCAGGACCAAATATTGCCAATCGACTTTTGCGAAATCAACATGACATCGACCTACCAAGATCGAGAGGGGCTTGCACGGAAGACTTGGAAGCTTACCAGAGGCGAAGCTTTGCTCGTCAGACCAGATGGAGTGATTGCATGGAGATCTGGTGAGGTGAAAGGCACCACACACTGCGAGTCTCTGAAGCACGCTTTGAAGATCATTCTCGAAGATTAGATGTTAGATGGACAAGATGGTGTCAGACGAGTGATACTAGAGTCTCTACAATGGTTCACATAGCAAGCTGGGAAGAACTGGCCATTATCATCATATCTGCATGTTCAGCTATCGATGGAAACAATCAGACTTCTTTCTTGTGGAATGATGCTTCTTGGTACAGGTTTACGACTTGTAGAATCATAATTTTGTGGCGAAATGTCGACACAATATCATTCGAGCTCTGTCAGATGAATTATCGAAATATGTATGTAGCTAACCGACACTCCCGCAAGCCCGGAGAAACCTCCGCAGCCAGATGGCGGGCGAGCTATGACGTCTCCACTTGCCCACAAACCACTGTAATGCCAACAGAGCAGCAAACAACATACTGTAAAGCTTCCACTGACAGTAAATCGCAATGGCTGATCATGAGATGATCAACTCGCTGGCCGAAACCATCACCCCCCGACATCACGAACTCAGTCCATGACTTCCGGTTCTCCCATCCCCCAGACAAGAGCCATATAATCGTCCCCAGCACCGATGATGTTCGAGTCTGGTTCATGGACCAAAGCGATATATATGATGAAGAGTGTCTGTACGTAGCTGCCCGAATCCGCCACAGTGGTTTGTTCATTCTTCAAAAGTTTGTGTTGTTGACGAAAGAAACCTTTGCAGTAAACAATTCAGTCATATTCTCGCAGTCATCTACTCTCAAAAGCCCACAACCGACCAGATTCTGGAAGCCGCGAAGCCATGTTCTGCAACTTTTTGGATGAATTTGATCATTCTCCTTGATCAGCTCACGCGAAATTGTTACAGGGGCAAGGAAGCAGCGCAAGTATTCGACTTCATCGACCCGTTGGCACCATCTATCGTTATGACAGCCCGCAGATTGAACATTCATGAGATGCTAGAAGTGAGATGGAAATTGGGGTACAGGATTTGGTTATTTACGCCGTCCATACATGCTGTAGATTTGAAGATGCAAGAGATTATGGTCGAGGAACATAGGGCGAGATTTGAGGATCTTCAAGAGCTTGTACAAGGAGATGGGGAAGGGCGGTATGAGGGAGAGAAGGAGTGTAGAAGGGTGCTAGAAGAGGAGGCGCAGAGACTGAGTGATGTCAAGGTGATATTTGATCGAGCGACCAAAAATCATTTTGTCGCAATTGAGAGGTTTGGGAGACTTCCCTGGAGGAATGAGAGTTTGGGACGCGTCACTACGGAGGAAGAACAAGAGTTTCTAGAGTCTCTGTAGTGCTTGGCCAGCAATCTTGAAAATTGAGTCCCAAATATCTTTGCAGTCAAGTTTTCGAGGGCTCCAACAAGTTCAAGAAAGGTCGATTTCGAAACTATGCCATACCTTTTTCCAATCCTTCGTCTTTGCAGCAGGCCACAAGCGACGGACACTCTGTGCAAACACAACGCCTTCCAGCATAGGATCTTTATCGTGCTCGTCCATCCATTCCCGGTCCAGCTTTTCTTCTGGATCTCGCTCTGTGACAAAGCATTCATGTAGTTTGTCGTCTCTCGTATTCCTGGTACAATACCAAGAGCGACCAATGTAGGATAGCACATCAGTCAAGTGTGAGGCACCAAAACCACCGCATTCCTTTGCTCCATCGACAGATAGGGTGAGACACTCTAGAGGCTGCGAAATCGCTGGCTTCGCGGCCGAGATAGTGTGAAAGATTGATCTTGCGAGATTCGCGTCAACGGCAAAGTCAATCAGAGCCCCCCCGAGTTGGGTACTCTCCTCCTGACTCATGACTTTCTCGATCCCCCGGGGATTGTGGAATTGTCTGCAAGACTCGGAACTGAAAGTAAAAGCTTGCCGACTATAGAGTGATAGATGTAGTTTGCGTAGAGAGGGTATGGTCCCCAGAGCGCGATAGACGGCCACTTCGTTTACATCACCTTGCGACCTGAGTAAACACAGACCTAGCTCTTCTATTTGTGGACAGTCTCGATGGATCTTGTGCATGAACTCAACACTTGTAAAGCCAGCTGTATTTGCGGACAGGTGTCCGTCCGGCACCATACTAGGACGTGGTAGCAGTAATCGGCGTAGACGCACGCCGTGGTTTTCAAGTACTGTATCTATCGTTGAGCTCTCGTACGGTCCACTGATCTTGAAAGCCTCCAAAAGAGATAGTCCAAGTGATAGCTGGTTCAATGCGGCAGTTACCGATTCACACACGTCACCAAGACCCAAGTTTAAGGTGAGAATTTTGAGTTTTGAAAGCTGACATGACGATAACCAGAGTAATGCGTCAACTTCGAGGTAGTTGTGCAACTCGAGATGTTCCAGCTTGGGAAAGTCTGTGACCGTGCTCCACTCTTTGAGCGCTAGTGCCGAGTCTCTGGCAACGATATTGAGATGTCGCAGAAATCCCATAGATGTTGAGGATGAGGGGAGGCTTCCACGTTGATACCGATGGCTAGGGCCTCTAAGAGCTTGAACAAAGCACGGAGAGCTCCCACTAAATTCCCAGAAAAGATCGACCTTGCTTAAATTTGGCGCTGCTCCGGCTAACATGTCCTTGATGGCATCCTCGGCATAATTGGCATAACCACGATCGTCCAGAGTGTCGTAATGCATAGCCAGACTGTACAGGCAAGCAGAGATGGCCAGCTCCACCTCGTAGGGATCCAATACTATCGGCTCCGCTGCAGGTCGATACAAACAACGCATCCTAAAGTTTCGCATGTGCAGTCGAAGTGTAGGTCGATCGCGATTGATGTACCTCAAGATACGCGGGGGTATTTGTTCTCCGCAACCCCATGTCAATTCCCGTAACCTGGACAGCTTCTCAATGAGACAAGCGAGGCTGTTCCACTCTTCATCTTGTTGAACAGGTGTGGATTCCCTTCCGTCTACGAAGCAATATTTCCAAGGTTCGACTGGCTCGTCTCCACAGTCGTTGGACTGCTCCGTGTAGGGATGTTGCCAAAAGTTTTGCGCCAGAAATTTGACATGCTGAACATATCGGAAGCCATCTGTATCCACAAGCACACTGAGCCATCGCTCGACGGCAAGTTCAAGTGTTTTTGGTGAAGCAAACGTAATGGTCACGGTCCGGTGCAAGTGTATCCTCGAAAAGCTATGGCATTGTTTGTTGACAAGGGCAAAATTAGTGAGACTGGCATGGTCGAGGTAAGCAGCAGCATACTCTATTAGAGTATGTCTGACGACAGCGCTGCCATTCTTTGATGTTGAGTAAGCCCAGGTGATTTATCTAGGACAACGATGGTTTTATGTGGGGAAGCAATCTGGGTCACGTGCACATGCGTCCGTAGCATTGAGAAAGAGCGAAGCTTATTGTTCCTGCAAGCATCATCTAATTTTCCTATGATGTTCGGCAGTCCTCCCTGATTACCAGTTCTCCCTGATTACTTTTCGTTATTATGCCACTCCTCGGAGATCCTGATCCTTCTCATAAGTTTCTAGGATTTAGGAGCACGACCGTTGTAGTTGACACCGGCAGACGCGGTATAGTTGCCAAAGCAGTCATAGTTGTAGTTGATCTCAGCAACTCTCTTCTGCAGAACATTGACCATGGTGTCGAAAGGACAGAGACCATCCTTGTCGACAGGGCAGCCAGCGTGTGAGTCCGAGACAGGAACGACAGCGTCGTTGACCAGGAAGCGAATTTGCTTAGTCTGGTTCCTCGAAGGGCAAGTCATGATCTGGGTGGTGAAGTGGGTGGCAAAGGGAACAAGCTTGCTGGCGACAAAGGTGTTGGAGCCTTGATTACCAGTGGCGCTGAGCGGAGGACCGTTGAACAAGGCTGTCAGATTGAAAGCAGTAAGAGTGTCCAGCACGACAACCTCGTGAGTAGCATCGGCGTAGATTGACTGATTCAGAGGGAAGTAAGTCGATGAGTTATCAAAGGTCTTGTTAAGGGCAGAGGTTGCGTCAGGGTAGGTGTGAGTGAAGCGTGCGAGCCACTCCTGCAAGAAACCCTTGCCTTGAGCAGCGGAGACGGGCGAACCAGGACCGTTGTTGTAGTAGAACGACTGTGTCATGTCAGCAATGGTAATGCAGACGGGTCTTTGGAAAACTTACCAGATCGTAGTAGTACTCGTAGTTGATGAAGTCCTCCTCACTGAAAAGGCCACAGAACTTTGAGTAGCCAAGAGCATTGGTCTCGTACGAGCAAAGCTGGAGCATCTCGATGGCATCTGTGGCAGTGAAGTTGAGAGCACCCGAAACCTGGGAGTTTAATCTGGCAAGAGTGGCATTGAACGCATTGTTGGCAAACTTGTTGGCTACAGTACTTCCAATACTACCACGGGTTGCGATGTTGGAGTTGGGGCAGACTTCATAGGGTGCACCGGAGTTGTTGACAGTCGAGTTCTCGACCAAGATCTCGATGTTGACCTGGTTCAGATACTCGGGGACACCGAAGAAACCAGCAGCGAAGTTCTCGGCTGTCTTGACCATACGGTCTTGCGACTGAGTGCGGAAGACAGGGAGGGCATCCTGCTCGGTGAAGTTGTTGAGCAGTTCACCGTACAGCTGACGGTATTCAACACCGAGCTGGAAGTTCTGGCTGCGGCCGAAGGGGGTGAGAAGTTCGGCACCAAGCTTGTAAGTCCAATCTGCCAGGAAGGTCAAGTCTCCTGTGACATTGAAGCCAGAAGCGGTGGCGTTGTGCACCTTCTGGGCGAAGGTGGAAGGGCCAGCACCACTGGTAGGGTAGCGGGCACCGTGACGGTACAGCAAGAGCATCTGGTTGATGGTGCAGCCCTCTGGGATGAGTGGGTTTGCTTCGGGCAGACCATAGTCGGCAGACGAGACCGAGTACCAAGGGCTCAAGTTTCCCCAGTACTTTGTAATGTCGAACTTGTCGCCATAGCCGGACGAACCGTGAGGTTGAGGTACGGCCAGCGGGAAAGACTGAGCGGCACCTGAGTTGTATGGGTAGATGGGAGCAGTCTGGGCAGCAGCGGCCTCTTTACCAGTGGGAGTAGGCCCGGGGAAGCCGACAACGGACTCGTCAGGGAACAGGGCAGTGTTGACTTTGGCTGCAGAGGGTTAGTACTGTTGCATTGACACGACGTCGTGTGCTACTTACTACTTGCTGGAGGGAAGATGTCTGAAGCAGTAGATCCGGCAGTCTTTGAGTTTGCGACATTGCTGCTGACAGCAGCGCCAAAGGCTACATCCGCCACGAGAGCCAATGCGGCAACGTTGAACAAGGAAGAGAGCATCTTGATCGTTTGAACACAATGTTTACGCTACACAAGAGGTGCCGGCAAGCAGGCATTTGTACTGCTTCACCATCGCCATGTCGGATGCCACGGTACATGAATTCAAGCTCGTCAGGGCTACATTGGGAAGCTCGCGAGAAGAATATTGCCGAAGGATGCGTTGTTCAACAAAAATGCCTCGAAGAAATGGCTGGTGGAAGTGTAATCGTGCATACCACTGCCGTCATGCGGGAGAGCTCGAAGCCAAGAGCCAAGGAGAGCTTGTCTTTTTGGCACGTGTCGCATCGAACCCTGCGAAAGACCATCATGAGCCGTCAAAAGCAACATGCCCACGTGCAATCGATACCAGGCACCGTCTACAGCATGGATGTAGTCCGCGATGCGATTGGCAGTTCTCGACTTCGACCTTGAGACATTGAGCGCCTCTGCCGTATTCACGCTCGGCAAGACGCGCTTCTGAGCCTCGTCGCGGTATATGCAGCTGGAAATCCTTCCCTAATACTGGATCCTCGAGCAAGCCATGTTCGATAGATGATGATGCTAAGCAAGCGCCTCGGACACTTGGCAGATGCTTCTTCGCTCGGTGCAGGGCTTGACCGTCTGGCCTCAAACGTTGGAAGAGTCGCTGAATGCCTCAAGCCTGGGCTTTCTTTGAGTTCAGACCTTCTTACTGCAAAACACTCGTCTACCACGACACTCAAGTCCTCATATGGGTGAGTTCGGGTAAATGTGTACCCAGCGCTGTTTTGGCTACATGCCACAGCTGAGACGGTCGGTCTGCCGTCTAGACCCCTTTCTCGTGTTCCTGAGGCTCTGTGTCCAGCCACGCGTACAGGCGTGCGCGGACTGCGACGCAGCTTTGAATCCCAGGCGTCTTCGTAGGTCCTTGTACATGGTGTTCTCGAGAGTTGTATAGACAGATAGAGGCACGCTTGACCTTGTCTCGATTGCCATCGATGCGCGGATTCACGTCACCCCTCTGCGCTCGGCCTTGGAGGTGGCTCCGCAATGTTGCAGCTGCCTGCTTGCTTCTGTGCCTGCTTCTCTACCATATACCGGATCGGACATGGAGAGGCGCTGGACTGCTCGTGTTTGGCGCCCACTGGGAGAAGTTTCCGCTGTAGGCAAACACTTGTTTGTGTTCTTCATATGGCTGACATTCTTCAGATTGAACGGCTACTATGCCGGTATCCGTACGCTCGTTCCGTCCCCGCACCACCTGGACAACTCCTCGTCCCGCGGCCTGGCCGATTCCGACAGGTCATCTGGACTGAAAGAGCAGGACGTGGACGATCGACGCGTTGAATACAGCCCTCACAAGTGGACAGTGGGGACACAAGACTGCTTCCTTGACGAGGCTCGCACCATGAGCATTCCAAAGGTCTACTCGTATACCGGTGTACCACAACACCATCCAGATCCGCTCCACGGCTCTTACAGAGTTCTTGGTCTACGAGATGATGTGTGCTTCGACAAACATGGTCGCTTAGACGTCTATGGCGACATTACAGACTCGGCACCTGAAAACACATGGCTGTCGCGAGCTGGAACTGAGAGCAGGCCTGCGTCGGAGGGACCCGAGCCAGCATTTGTGGACTGGACTGCAGTCGATTGGGCCGCAGCGCAAAAGAGATGCTACAAGGACAACTCCCATCGATTCAACCCGCCCAAGAAAGCGGAACAAGCCAAGCCTTCCGATCGGCAGATCGTACCCAGACAAGCTATTGTGCTTAGGACGTGGACGGGCTATAACTACACATCTCATGTCATGATGAATCTCAGAGCACTCATCAGCGAAGCATCTCTAGCATCGAGGGGAGAGTATGATGTCCATCTCTTGGTCCATGTCAAGAACAATTCGGCACTATTCTGGGAGGATAAACATCTTTACGCCACACTTCGCAATGAGTCTGTACCGGAGGAGTTCCGAGGTCTGGTCACCCTCTGGTCCGAGAAACAAATGGAATTGATCTATCCTGGTCCTTTTTGCAACAATACGTTGAACAAGTCAGGAATGTCAATACATGGAGTCTATCGAAGCTCCCACATGCCATTACAGCACTTTGCCCAAACTCATGCTCACTACGAGCATTTCTGGAATTGGGAAATGGACATGAGGTACATCGGTCACTACTACGAACTATACAACCAGCTTGGCCAGTGGACGAAGTTGCAACAAAGACATGGCGCTTGGGAACGTGGCGCAAAGTATTATATCGAGAAACTGCATGAGACCTGGGCCGATTTTTCTAAACTTGTTGCTCAGGAGAATGTCAACATGGTTCCAGGCCCGGTAAACTTCCCTGGTTCGAAAGCATTCGGGTCGCACAAGAAGGATCAGGTTCTTGGTGCGAATCCAAAAGAGGACGCCGATTTGATCACATTGAGCCCTCTTTTTGATCCAAATGAGTCAGGCTGGTATTTCGACAAGGACATCACTGGATATGACACCGACTTGCCAATGCCCCCTCGTCGTGTCGCTATTATTGCAGCATCTCGCATGTCTCGCAGACTGCTTCAAGTGATGCATATCGAGACTGTTGAGTACAAACGCTCGATGTGGACAGAGATGTGGGCACCGAGCATTGCTCTGCACTACGGTCTGAAGGCAGTGTATGCGCCTCACCCTGTCTACTACGACCGCGAATGGCCTCTCGCGACCGCCAACAACATATTCAATGCCGGCGAAAACGGTTCCTCTGGTGGCAATGCTTCGTCAGTGTTTGGAGCTTTCGAGCACAATCATTTGGGAAGCACTTGGTATCACAATGCTCGATTTGCTGGTGAATTATGGAGAGCTTGGTTAGGACGTGGCAGTGGAGAGAACGCGGAACGCAAGGGTCTCGATCGCATGTGCTTGCGTCCAATGCTCTTGCATACAATCAAACACGAATAGTGTGTTCATGCCAGTGCTAAAGCAATGTGAACGCCTGAAAAAGCGGAGGGGGTTTGCTTACTATCGGCTAATACCCCAGGATGGAGAAGCCCGCGCTTGCCCGCTCGACCCACGCGACACCGAGATTACCCTTTTAGGTTCACTTGCACAACACTGCTTACGACACCTCAAACCTTTCTTATGAGGCCTGCCAATGTCTCGGCTTCTCTCGCTCAATTGTAAATTCTGTGTCTCGCTGCCAATATGGACAACTCCATCGCCTTGCAAGGCGAACAGACGAATAGCACTCAATCACAACACGCTTTGGAACCGCTCAGTATCGACGAAACTGCACATGAGTTTGAGTTGACAGGACTCAACCTGATCACTGTAATTTCAGGATTGATACTCGCAATCTTCCTGGTCTCGCTTGACTCGGCCATTGTCGCTACCGCTGTCCCATATGTGACAGCCGAATTCAAGTCCACTTGCGACACTGCTTGGTATGGCAGCGCGTATACTCTTGCTACATGCGCCCTCCAACCTATCGCTGGAAAATTATACGCAAAGTTTCCTATCAAGGTAAGCGTCACATTTTCAACCTTCCGCGCAGCCGCTGACTATCGCAGACCATGTTTCTTGCCTTCATGGCGCTGTTCGAGATCGGATCTCTGGTCTGTGCGACGGCACCAAACGCTGTGGGATTGATTGTTGGAAGAGCGATTGCAGGTGCTGGAGCTGCTGGATGCACGACTGGCGGATTCTCGATTGTCGCAATCTCTGTACGACTTCCCAGACGGACAACCTACATCAGCGTGCTACAGTCAACCTTCGGCATCGGCATCATGCTTGGCCCACTTTTGGGCGGAGTCTTGACAGAACGTGCTTCTTGGAGATGGTGCTTCTACATCAATCTGCCGATCGGCGCCATCACAGTCCTCTTCCTTTTCTTCTTTTTCAACCCACCAAAGCAGGATCTGAACACCACACCAGCCCGCAAGATGGCAGCCTTGGACTTGATCGGTCTATTTTTGTTCGCTCCGGCCACCGTCATGATGCTTCTTGCGCTTCAATGGGGCGGTTTGGAGTATGCTTGGGGTAGCGCGACTATCATCGGACTCTTTGCCGGAGCGGTGGTCCTCACATGCATCTTTGCTCTTTGGCAAGTTCGAAAGGGCGACGACGCTATGATCCCACCGAGGCTCTTTACTCAGCGTGTGGTATTTTTTGCTTGCCTCACAGAGCTCTTTGCCATGGGTACCGTCTACATCGCAATCTTCTATCTTCCTCAGTGGTTCCAGATCGTCAAGGGTGTCACTCCTATCAAGTCTGGTGTCATGTATCTGCCTTTGTCCATGTCAGATGTCGCTTCCGCGTTGGTGGTCGGCATACTGCTGCCATATGTCGGTCTGACCAATCCATTCATCCTGGCAGGCACGACTTTGCTTGCTGTTGGATCAGGGCTCTTGTCAACCCTCACCACATCCTCAGGTCTCAAATACTGGGTTCCTTATCAAATACTTCCCGGTCTGGGCGCTGGTATCACACTTTGGATGCCTTATGTTGCGATCCAGACTGTACTGAAAGCCGAAGACATCCCCGTCGCCACAGCTCTTTTACAATTCTTCCAATCCTTTGGCGCAGCATTGTTCTTGGCTTTAGGCCAAGCGGTCTTCTCGAGTGTCTTCGCCACTGCTTTGAAGTCCTCTAATGTTCCCGGACTGGATGTTTCAGCTATAGTTCATGCCGCTCCTGCAGATCTCCGGCGGCTCGTGCCAGAGGAGAGTCTGAGTCATGTGCTGGATGCTTATAACCAAGGTGTGACAAGTACGTTCTATCTGGGAGCGGGATTGGCGGCGGCTGCTTGTTTCGCGAGCTTTGGCTTACAGTGGAAGAATTTCAAGCCGAAGAGCGACTAGGTGTCAGTACACGATAGTCCTAAACGTTATTCCATTGGAAGCCAAGTCGCATGGTGCCTTTCTTTTCTTTGCGCGATGTCAGGCAACGAGGATCATTCGTTGTGAACGGTGTGGTTGGATAGATGGAGACGATGACAGAGAGATAACTACGTAGATGGAGGACAATGATTGTTCGCGTCATTGATATTTGCTTTTGACAGCTTGAAAGATGGTTAGTGAAAGATAGTGGTGCAATCAAATGGTGGTGACAGCGGGCTTCGGAAGAACGAGTGCAAGGAGCGTGTTTTTCGTGATCCCGACCGCAACATCCAACAGACTGTCCTGAGACTTGGGCAACCTCCAGGAGTACTACATCTTGGCCTCTTGCATGAATCTGGGAGAGTGAAGGGAAGCAAGGCGATCTCCATCGTCGTCGACCAATCCCAAAGTACGGCTAATGGGACAACCCTGTCCTTCCAAATTCGGGCTTCGATGGCATTCTTGGCAGCGCTGACATCATCGACTGAGCCAAAGACTTTTTGCTTTTCTTTTTAGAACAAAGATTGAGTTTTGTCACCCGCCTAGCTCCGACGCAAGACCATGACCCACAATATCTGATCGTACCTACTTCAACTTCACACCGGCAACGGAGGTCCAAGGCTCATTACGTTGATCTACGCTGTGCGAACGAACAATATGCCTCTATCTACTCTAACCTCTCTGCGCGAGAATGCTCTCGGCCAATGCCTGCAAATTCTCAGCCTGCAAGATGGCGCTCAACGCCAACTCTACACTGGTCTCGCGTCGGATCCAGTTGCGCAGCTCGACGGAAACGAGTGAGTCGAGACTGTAAGTCGCAAGTGGAATATCTGCTCTGACATCCTCACGCTCGATCATGGTCATGGCGGAGACCTTCGATATGAGGGCCTCGATCAAACCAGTCAGCGGATCCGCCGAAGCAGTCCACGATGTTGCTGAGGTATTGGCGTCTCCTACCACACCGGCCTTCTTCCTTTTACTTGCCTCTGCGATCAGCCGCTCCTTGGTATGTACAGGGTGGAAGTACTTCCACGGGCCATTCTGTACGGCCTGACCATCCAAGTACATCTTGAAGGCGGCGATCTTGCCATTGTGGTGGAATGGCGATGACTTGCCGAGGATTGCTCCCTTGACCGCAGTACGAATATCAGCCATTGTCAATGTGGCGCCCAAAGTCTGTTTCAGAGACTCGCTGAGGTCGTTCTGCGCCACGTAGCCGACGTCGAGAACGACCGGCAGGGCGAAAGAAACGGTGTGCTGACCGCGGGCGTTGCGATACTTCGTGAAACCGTCGTAGAACGACTTGATCGCGAACGTCAGCCATGTGGCACATCGAGACAGACGCGAGCATGCTTACCGCAGTTCCAGCATAGATGGCTTGTCCAACATTACCAGTATCTCCCAGGAAGGAAGAAAGATTGATGAAGAAGTCGAGACCGTCATGGAAGCACTGATCCAGATTCCAAGCTCCGCGAACTCTGGGACCGGTAATGATCTTCCAATCCTCGTAGGTCGCATTCTCGAACAATTTATCCTGGGCATAACGTCAGCTTTCATCTGTATGGCGACATTCATCACAACTTACGCTAAGAAGGAGAGCGCTGTGGATGACGCCCTTCACAGGAGGAAGTTCGTCCTTGATTGTATCGACGACCTTTTGCAGCTCAACAAGTGAGCCCACATCACAGGCGAGAGCTTTGACGCGGACTTCGCTGTTCTCGTATTTCTTCAGGAGCTTCTGTACTTCGGGGCTTGAGCCACCACTACGACCAAGCAGCACAATGTTACGTGCGCCCATGTCGATCAGGAGCTGCGCAAGGTCGAGACCAATACCGCGGGTACCGCCTGTGATGAGATATGTGCCATCAGTCCTCATTGCGAGAGGAGTAGGCTGGAGGTCGCTCTCTGCAACGACCTGGTCATCTGCACCTAGAGTGAATACAATCTTACCGGAACCCTCTCCAGCCTTGATCTTTCGAAGACCGGTCGAGAAGTCAGAGATTGGAAGAACTGTGACAGGCTGCAGGGGTACAGCAACCTTGTCCTGGAGCAATTTGGTAACATCCGCGAAGACGTCCTGGATTTCGTGAGGGCGGTGCTTGTATAGATCGCGAATATCGATACTGCTGAAAGCAACGTTGTTGTCGAAAGGCTTCATGGGGAGAAGATGACTTTGGAAGGCATTTTTTCTACCAATCTCGACAAAGCGACCACACTTGGCAGTCAGGGCCCAAGTCTCAGTCATGAGCTCTCCGGTCAGTGAGTTAACAATTACGTCTATACCTTTACCATCTGTCGCGCACAGAATGTCGTTTCGGAACTGGGTATTGCGGCTGGAAAAGATCTGGCTTGCAGGAATGCCGAAGGTCTCGTTCAGGAACGCTCTCTTGCTCTCACTTCCTGCTGTGACAAAGATCTGAGCGCCGGTGTGTTGCGCGAGGACGATGCATGCTTGCCCGATAGCACCTGTAGCCGCGTGGATCAGCACAGACTCTCCCTCTCGCAGTCTTGCCGTGTACTGCAGAGCCAATACTGCAATGGTATATGCGAGCGGAATGCTTGCGGCATCGGTCGAGCTTACACCCGACGGGATCTTGCACGTAAGCGAAGAAGGCACCTTCTTGTAATTAGAGAAGGCACTGCCCTCCAATGTGAGGAAGGCGACTCTGTCGCCTTGCTGCAAGTTGTTGACCGCACTGCCGATAGCCACGATTTCACCAACACCCTCGAATCCGGGAGCGTCCCAAGGAAGTGTTCCGAGGACAAAGTCGAGATCCCGAGATGTGAGACCAGCTGCCTCAACCTTGACAACTACGTCATCTTCCTTGAGGGCTTGTTGCAGGACTGATGTTCTGCGGAAGTAGATTGAGTCAGGGCTGCCAGCAGTGTCAATGGTCATCTCCAAAGCTCGCTGTCCGTCCCAGATATTAAGAGACTTGCGGAAGGCAATGCCTCTCTCGACGGCAAACTGTTCCTTAACTTCCTTCATCTGTCGCATACGAGGAAGATGAATCGATCCATTGTGCCAGACAAAGTCCTGGTCTTGTGTGCGTGTGACCTCAGGATCGCGAAGTGTCTGAGACAGCTTTAGTATTCCAGCAAAGCCGTCCTCTGTGCGAGGAATGCCTTCGACCACCATGAAATTCTTGGGATCTGTCTCAAGGCGCAGGGTTCGGAGAATGCCCTTGATCGATGCAGCATCAGGTGTGGAACCTTCGGGGATCACCCATAAAAGTCCGGAGTTGTGCAAAAGCAAGTTCTTCAGCATCTCGAACTTCTCGTTGTCGACGTTCTGCACAAGACTATCGGTCAGGGAGTCAACGAAGACATATGAAGTGTCGGCAGCATCGCCAATCTCAGCAACAGGACTGATCTCTACCGAGATGCCAAGTCGCTTGGAAAGCATGTCAGCCACAGATTGTGCATATTCAACTTCTTCCTCGTCCATGAATGGTCCGCACACGGTGATCGTGTTGCGCTCAGCTTGTGAGCCGACTCTGGTGGAAGTAATGATGCCCACCATTTGCTCGACGCCAGGACGATCAGAAATGCTGGTATCAACACCGGAGAACCCTGCGTCCTTCAAGAGACGGTCCCACTGAGGTACTGGGAGCATGGGTCCTTCCTCTCGGTCGCGATAGTCGTCCTCTGCGTACCACCATCCGGGAAGTAATGCAAAGGGCAGTACATAAGCAGGGTGCTGGTTCGCTTCAAGTAGGAATAGCTTTCCTCTTGGCTTGAGAAGAGTACGAACGTTGGTCATGGTAGTCAACATGTCTGCTGTGGCATGCAAGACATTGGCAGCTACCACTATATCGAATTCTCCGGGTGCAAAGCCTTGGGTTAAGGGATCTTGGCTAATGTCAAGCTTCTTGTACGTGATACGATCCGACCATTGTGCCAGCTTCTTACGAGAGTTCTCGAAAAAGCCAGACGAGATGTCTGTGAAGGTGTAATTGAGTAGCGCAGCCTCATCCCGACCCCTGGTAAGCGCTTCCAAAATGGGAAGAGTTGTACCAGCGGTGCCACCTCCGATCTCCAGTATCTGGAGCTGTGGCTCAAGATCACTCATGTTCTCGGCAAGGTTGCCCAGGACTTTGCTCATATGGGCGTTCGTCACATCTGCTTCGTAATAACGAGTCAGACGGTTGTCGATGAGCATGAGCTCAAGAGGCTCGAGCTCCCCTCTCAGAATGCGGACGAGTTCTTCGCCGATGATGCAAAGCAATTCTCCTTGACCATTACCGCTGCGGACCTCCTCAATTAAAGCGACTGGCTTGGTGTCGAAGACTACACCGTACTTCTTCACTGCTCTAATACCCCAACTGACGAATTTGGCGAGGTGATATGGCAACTTGCTACGATCATCTCCGGCTGTCTCACGAAGACCGTGATCAATGTAGTAAGCTGCGATCTTCTCCATCTTCTCCGCACGCTGCATCTCTGTGCTCGGAGGTCCACCAAGGTACATCTGCTTGGTCAACTCATCTTGAGGTAGATGGTCAAACTTGGACAACAATTCCCAGGCCCAGTGGTCAGGCACGTTGGCTGCTGGATTGATCTCTTCCTCTGCGGATCCGATGGAGCGGAATGCCACAGACTCCCAATCTGCGACTGGAATTGGCACGTTGTCGACTCCACGGTAGAAGGCGGCAACGCTGATCTGCATACGACCGCCCTTGGTATCGTAATGGAGAAGGCTAGTGACAATGTCGAACTTGCCTTTCGGAGTGGCAGGGATCTTGTTGGAGATTCTGAATCTACTGATGTAGTTCGGCATCTGCGCAGGCTTCGTACCATCTTCTGTTGTCTGCAGCGGACCACCTCCTTGAAGGAAGCCATCAAGGGTAGGAGGATCGACCGTTACGTGTGATCCATAAGGTCCCGGACTGTGCAGACTTGCGCCGAGATCACGAAGATGATGCTCAAGAACAGTGTAACCTTTGCCCTCCCAGAAGCCAGCAGTGTTCTGGAATGTCGGGCCGTAGCGAGTTGCTCGTACACCGGCGTTTTCGTACGCATAGGCAGTATCGTGTTCGATCAACTCGGACTTCCTGTCGATCAACGGCAGAGTGGCTTTCAGAGTTGGCGTCTCTGATGTCATGTCGACCTCCTCTGGCTCAATCTGACCATAACCGTGGATCGTCCATCCATTGGCGGGCGTCCAAGCAGAGATCTCAAAAGACCATATGGTGGACGAGAAAGAGCCGGTACCAGTAACAGCAGGCTTGAGCTTCGTGACCATGTCCACGGACTCTTCCTCTTTAATCTCCATACTTCTGACAACATGGAAGTCTTTGAGAAGGAACGCAGCCGGAGGGTTGCTGACAGTCCTTCTCACTGCCTCGATGGCACAAGACATGTAACCAGTCATGGGGAATATGATTGCACCCGCAACATTGTGATCACGGATCCAAGGCATCTCGTCCAGCGTGAAGACCTGTCTGTACGCGCGATCTCGACCTCCGCTCGACTCAATCCTTCTTCCGATGAGTGGATGATACGGCTCTCCGGGGAAAAGCTTCTCGCCGGTTGCTCGAGGTCTGATCTCGTATCTGGTTGACTTGTCCCAGCAATATTTGGGAGTCTCAGTGACGACGCTCGCATTGTGTTTGGATGTCTGGTTGACTCCACCAAGATCGATGGCGGTTCCCGACGTGTAAAGTGAAGCTGCGAGATTCAAAACCGCTTCTTTACTCTGAGTACCTCGAACAAGGCAAGAGATGTAGGTGAATGCCGGAGTTTGACCTGGCAGCGCGTCGATGGTCTGCTTGATCGGACCCTTCAAAGCAGCATGGGGTCCGACTTCCACGATGACATTTGGTGGTCGACTAGATCCTTGTCTAGGCGAAAGGACTGTCTTGATCGCATCTGCAAAGCGCACTGGCTGTACCAGGTTCTGGACCCAGTAGGATGCCTCGATCTTACCACCATCGTGAACCAAACCAGTAACAGAAGACACGAAAGTCGCTGAGTTGCCGTCACCTTCTGGTGTTTTGTCCTTGCAGAAGGGAGTGATGGCGCGGAGATAGAAGTCGGCAACGGCCTGCATGTGCTGAGAATGGTATGCGAGCTCAACCTTGAGCTTGCGACTGAACAAACCATCGGCCTCAGCAGCTTTGTGAACATTGTCAATAGCGGCTTCGTCTCCAGAGATGGTGACGCTCTGTGGGCTGTTATAAGCAGCGACAGTAGCGTAACCGTTGGCGTGCTGCTTGATGAGTGTTGACGCTTGCTCGGGTCCTACACCAAGAGCCAACATGGCACCCTTTGAGCTTTGAGATTGAGTCTGTTCTTTTGCCAAAAGGGTAGCAGCTTGGCCACGGAAATAGGCCAGAGCGATTGCGGTATCGAAGGGAACAAGACCGGCAGCATAGGCAGCAGCTATTTCACCGCTCGAGTGACCAGTCACGAAGCTTGGGGCCACATTCCAGGCCTTCAGCAACTCGACAAGCGCCAACTGTATGACCGTGCAAGCCGGTTGACTAATTTCGGCCTCATTCACGCGTGTTTCTGCAGTCGACTTTGCCAATTCTTCCTTTATAGACCAGAAAGCTCCGATATTCTTGAGGCTGTTCTCTGCTCGATCAATCGTAGCTTCGAACACTGGGTAGGTCTGCAGATCAGAAGCCATCTGAGCGTATCTATCATGACAATCTAGTCAGAGGCCTGGATCTGAGAATGTGGTAAAGAAGTCACTTACTGAGCACCTTGTCCTGTAAAGACAAAGGCAACTACTGGATCTCTGTTTCTCACAGGCTTGACGGTCGAGATCTTCTCTTGAAGATCGGCCACTGAGTCAGTTACGATGGCGACTCGATGAGCGTGATGAGTGCGACGTTGACCGAGAGTGTAGCTGAGATCCTTGAGCAACTTCTCGGACTCCGGAGCCTCACTGAGGTACTCTTCAAAGGTCTCCAAGTAGTCCTCGAGACTCTTCGCAGTCCGAGCCGAGAAGACAGCTAGCTTTCTCGAATCAGCAGAGGCTCTGTGCCCGTTCACACCGTTGGTGGCGGGTCTTGTAGGTGCCTTTTCCAGAATCACAGCAGCATTGCTACCGCCGAAGCCTACGATAAATTTAGCATGCGCGGTATACGACCGGAGGAGATGCTGATGTACCAAAGTTGGTGACGATGGCTCTTTTGGCCTCTCCGGCTGGCCAGGGGATTGCAACATCTGCGACCTTGATCTTCTCCTTGTCAGAGATTCTCGGGTTGATCTTCTCAAAACCAGCCGTGGGCAAGATGGTGTCATTTTCGAGCATCAGGATGGCCTTGACCATGCCGAGAATTCCACTAGCGCCCTCGAGATGCCTGTGAGTTGTGAGAAGTGGTTTCATGCATCAGTACGATAATCACTCACCCAAAGTTAGACTTGACGGATCCGATATAAATCGGGTTAGAGGCTCCTCTGTCCTTGGCGAGGACGGCTGTAAAAGCACTTGCTTCGATGGGATCACTACACGAGTCAGCACTGTGTGAAAGGAAGTCGAGGGGACAGATTTACCCAGCCGCTGTACCAGTCCCATGGCCCTGAGAAAGAGTCAGCTTGTATTCATTGTGCTATGAACCAGTTGACTGACCTCAACAACGGGAGTCTCAGCAGGATCCAGCCCGACTGAATGATGGATATGTTGAAGGAGTCTCTTCTGAGCTTGCACGTTAGGCAGAGTGATGCCGTCCGAACGTCCTCCATGGTTGCAGGCTGTGTTACGGATGATAGCGTGAATGGGATCACCATCTCTGATCGCGTCGTCAACACGCTTGATCAAAAGACAAGCAGCGCCTTCGCCACGACCAAAGCCGGAAGCCTTTGAGTCGTAAGAGAAACTTCTGCCGTGCTCAGAGAGTGCGCTGACGACTTCATTAGCAATGTTTAAGCACAAGAATTGTTACATGATGCACAAACCCAGTCTTCTCAAGTGCAAGCCAACCGCCAGGACCCAAGCTGAGTGCTGCAGATCCGACGAAGGCTGAGGTACACTCGCCGTTGCGGAGAGCGGAAACTGCTTGATGTGCCGCGTAGACACTGCTTGCGCATGCAGCATCCAGAGTGATGCTTGGTCCATCGATGTCCAAGAAATATGACACACGATTGGCTGCCATGCATGGAGCGACTCCTGTAGCTGAGAACGTTTTGGCAGAGAACTGATCGTCGCCCAGACGCTGAGAATACTCGTGCTGACCGCTACCGATGTAGACACCGATCTTTTGGCCGGCGAGGTCAAGAAGAGTTTTGCCTGCGTCCTCTGCAGCCTCCAAGACACACTCAAGCATCATACGATGCTGAGGGTCAGAGTTCTGGGCTTCTTCTGCACGCATGTTGAAAAACCCTGCGTCGAATGCGTAGATGTCGTCAGGTACGAAATGCGCACCCTCAGCTCGAAACACGCCAGATTTGTCGGCGCCGGGCTTGTAGTACGCAGCCTTTTCGAAACGATCGGCAGGTATGTCAGACCAAGCAGAACGAGCCTGTGCCAAGTAATCCCAGATACCTGTCCTCCCGATACCAGGAGCACGGTAGGATAGGCCAATCACTGCGATCGGAGTGTCGTGAGGCATGATGAATGATAAAGTGTAATGTTCAAGTTTGATTGGAATAGATGTTTGAAAAGACGGACCTCTCAGCAGCAGAGGCAGGAACTTATAGTTACTCTCCTTTGGCAAGATGTTTTCGCCAACTGGCAACAACACTCCATCATCTGCCGACGGAAATATTCAGACTAAAATCCTCCGACTATCGAAGCCGACATTCGGCCTGTCATTCGAGCATCCGTTAGTGGCTGGACCATCATCAAAGAACCGAAGATAACATGCAAGCTGAATCAACCGCATCGCAGGCGAACGCTTACGAGATCATCTCAGATAGTGCCGAGAATGTGTTGTCGTGCGCGATCCTACAATATCCACTCTGAAGATATTGAATACCTCATGGGGTGACGCTTACAGACAGGTGGATGAAGATCCCACACCTCATACATCAATCAGAGCGAGACGACTCGAATCAATGATGCATAAGGATTCCATGCAATGCGGAACTCTTGTTGCAATGTTGCTGGCGTTGAGATTGCTATCGTAGGTGACAAGGGTCGCCATTCGTGATCGACCATCCAGTATATTGTAGCGATGGCCTGAGGACTCTCACTTACATCACGTTGAGAAGACGGCGGTGATGATTCTCCTACCAGAAGTACTGGTGACCACTTTCAGCGTCCTTCAGAGCAGACAACACCTCTACCCTCTTCTTGGTCGAGCATATTCAAGACTCTGTGGAGTCATGGGATCTGAGATCTGAGCATTAGCTTGTTAAGTCCCCAAGAGAATAGCGAGGCTGAACGTAAAAGGAAGGACCGAACCATCATTCTGCACGATTCCATCACACTGAGCAAACCGTCGTGATTGTCAAGTCATGGCTGGAGCAAACAACAACATGATCGATCCATGAACATGCAAACAAGGACAAGTGTTGTCCTGACTTGTGTGGGTGGCTGGGCGAGCGCGTTGCTCGGCACAATCCTTCGGGCGATGACTGTGTTTCTCAGGATCGGTCTGCCCCTGCGCATCCAGTGTGGGTCTGCGGAGGCACAGCTGGTAGATGATAGAGACGAAACCATCGATCACAGAAATCACGAGCGGGGTAGTCTCCGACGATCACGAGATTAGCCGGGAAGAAGTTCGTTCCTTCCGGTATCAGGCCACTCTTAGGCAGCGACGATCATCACAGCGTGAATGCCGCCAGTCGCCAAGCCGTGCTCATATCCTGTGAGGCAGGGGTGCATGCGTGGAGATGCCTGAAACCCTGAACTACCACAGCGTCGGGCCGCGCCGCGCGTCCCAATCGGCAATCAATGCTTGGACGCCTAATAGCCACCATAAAATAGTCAAATCAAACCCCATACTTCTGGCCGGCTCGTATCAACTCTAGAAAACTGCCGTGCCTTGAGCATCGCTGCTTTTACAAGACCCACCAATCTGCCAAACATGAGCGGAGAGCCTGGTAAGGTTTTAAGCCTGCCTGCTATGCCGCCCTCGCTAAAGTCTTGCAGTTCTGTACAGTCTCTACGTCTACGCGCCCAACAAAGTCGCGCCCGTACTGTTCACTGTCTTGTATGGAATTTCGGCAGTCGGTCATATATGGCAATGCGTGTGAGTTCATGAAGCATATGCGAACCAGAAATGCGTTTGACGCTCCGGAACAGTCATTACAGTGCCTGGAGAATGATAGGGCTTCACCCGATGTGTGCCGTCTTCTACACCGCCGGCTATGGTCTTCGTGAGTACGGCGCGTTCAATTACCTGTACTCGACAACCAATTTGAATGCGTTCATCGTCAGTCAAGTGATGATATACATCTGCCCGTACGTGCATCGCATCCCTAGCACGCCTCAAGTTCTTTAAGCTAATAATCATCATGCAGACCGCTGCTGGAGCTGGCGAACTATCACGTCTTGGGCCGCGTACTGTACTATGTGCCCTATTGCGCTCCATTTCCTCCCAATCGAATCATGTCGTTGTTTGGCGCACTGGTCGCCGTCGTCGAAGCACTCAATGGTCTCGGTGTCGCCTTCACCTCTAACCCGTCTTCGTCACAAAGCGTACAAGAGCTTGGTAGTAAGTTGACCAAAGCATCGCTCGCATTCCAGCTTGCAGTCATCGTTGTCTGTGTACTGCTTGCTGGTCTCTTCTATCGCAACTGCAAGAAGCAAGGTATCCACAGTCGAAACGTCAACGTACCACTCATAGCACTGTCTTCGAGTATGTTCCTCATCCTCGTACGCTGCATATATCGTCTTGTTGAACACATGGGAAACGTCGGACTTGCCATAGACGACTTGGAATCGATGAGACAGCTCACCCCGATCCTTCGCTATGAGTGGTTCTTTTATGTGTTCGAATCGACCACGATGCTCTTCAACTCGGCTGTATGGAACATCTGGCATCCTGGTCGATACCTGCCCAGATTACATAACATCTACCTTTCATCAGATGGCACCGAGGTAGAAGCAGTGGAAGACTCGGATACCAGACCACTGTTGGCCAAAGCCGGATCAGTGCTGACTTTTGGCCTATTTTTCCGGAAGAAGAAAACGGAGAGGCAGCAGAGCTATCTCCTAGACTCAGGCAACAGTCGCGATTCGCAAACATGAACATTGATAGGTGATAATCTCTTGTTCACGGTTGATGTTAGTGCTAAGGTTTCGTCGAACCATGTGTCTTTGACAGCTGCGTCAGGGAACAAGGAGACCTTGAATACTAGAGTTGTATTAGAACTAGAATGATAGTAATGATGAAAAGACACCCCACTGACAAATCCCGGCTCAACATTGGAAGCTCTTATCCGATGTCGAAAATCTACCTTCAGGGATTTAGATCACTCCCGTTGTACCAATCTCATGTCAAGTCCTCGTCCTGGGCGAGGATCGAAGATATCTTCCATCTCCAAGACGGTCCGCCAAACACTGTTGTCCAGTCTCTTGTCCAATCGAGCCATGACGTCTGATTGTCTTTCACCTTCCAAAGGAGTTGCTTCAACTCTGCGCTCTCTTAGTATCGTCATCAGCACTGCTGCAAATTCGACCTGAGCCATTTTCTGTCCGGGACACACTCTCGGACCGGCTGCCCAAGGTACGAATGTGCCTTTCTGAGGTCGCAAGATGGCGGAACCAGAGCCTGGTGGGTTGATCCATCGACTTGGTCGGAAGGTCAGCTCATCTGGGATCTCAGGGTCTGAGTCGTATGTGGGAGGATCTGAACACCGGTTCACATTCCGCCATGATGGAAGTAGATGTACTGCGACAGAGTCGATGTAGACGCGGGTGTGTGCTGGGAGATGAAGGACACCTGAGCTCGTCTGAAGGGTCAGTGGAGATGAAATCTCACGGTGGATATTGGGAGCTGGAGGGTACAGTCTCACAATCTCCAGCATGAATGCCATGATGCGATTCGCGCGGGGGAATATGTCTGCGTAATCCCATGCCACAGCCGACGTTTTCGACAATGATGCTTGGATTTCCTCGAAGATCCAGTCTTGCCAGCAAGAATGTCTTGCAAGCAGAACCATTGCATAAGCCAGGGTAGTTGCAGTCGTCTCGTAACCGGCAGCGGTGAAGATGAACAGGTTGCTCACCATCTCATCCTCGGAAAGTGACTGACCAGAAGTGGTGTTGGTGGACGCATGGACAAGTTTACTGATGATGTTTGCATCACTCTTGTCCAGCTTACTCTGACGTTCACGTTGTTCTTCGAGCATGAGTCTGTTTCGCTTCCGCACTTCCAACTTTGCATGTCCAACCTTGGTGATCTTCTCGTGCCAGGGCAACCATCGCGGCCAATTGACAAGAAGAGTGCTTGGAAGCATCACAAGACCGATAAGGTTGGTCACTACAGTCGTCAAAGCGTCGATAGAGCTCATGGTATAGCCTAACTCTGATACGATATGTTTATCGTCCTGCTGGGGAAGTTCTTGACCCATTCCAGCTGCCATCAGAACGTGAATTGTTATCTTCTTGAGCATGTCGAATAACTTTGGGTCTCCTGATGGGGAACTCCCATCGGAAAGCGTGCTCAATAGCTCTAGACTTTGACGGACAGATTCTCCGAACACTACTTTGAAGATACGTTCGTCAATGACACTGGAGATAATTCTGCGGTGTCTTGCCCAGACTCCTCCATTGGTCGTCATGACGTTTGGCCCGAACTGGCCGAGAGCAAATTCGAGCGCTCGAGGCACTTCGAAAGCATGCGTACGATGAAGGATATCTTGGATAGCTTCCGGATCGATCGTCCAGAACTCAAAAGTGCTTAGCCCCGCAAGGATATAGGAGTTGTCGTTGATGGAGCCAACATTGCTGCCGAGCTGATCGAAAGGTCGACGTTTCTCCCCGAATTCCCAGCCAAAGATTGCGAGATTCAGTTTTTTGAAGATACGGTTTGGCAAGAGAAGGGAAGTGATTTGCCGAATCCAAGGCGATAGTACCAGCCAGATGACGTTCTCTTGCTCGACGGGCAGGACTTTCACTGTCACCCCAACCCTGCGTGCATTCTTGATGTTTCGGCAGAAGGTGATTGCGAAACGAGTGATGCGCAGCACTGAGACTGTGATCAACAACTTCCATATCAGGGTCATGTTCTCCAAGTGAAGGCGAGTTTGACAAGAGTGTAGTAGCTGGATCTTTTTCCAATTCCTTGAACACTGTCGCTCAGATGCTGGTTTGTACGAGCTGTTCACTGATTTTTGCGTGACCTATAGTGACAAGTGTCTGGAGCAGCAGATCTTGGGTCGGCCTATTCGCTTTCCCGTGGCTCGCGAGAAATCTCGCACGGACGGAGGGGCACGTAAAGTGTTGCTTCCAAGGTGGCGTGTCATTGATCTATCCGACCGGTGAGGCTATACAACCACATTGATGTCTGCGACCATTGACCCCAACAAGTTGGACTGACGGAGATCTTTGTTGCCGCTGTTGTTCGAGTCATTTCGATCGAAACTTCCTCGCTGCTTTGCAAGGATGCTTGGCCTTCCGACACTGTGGTTCACCAAGCGTGGCGGAGGGACACCCCGCTATACCCGCTGTGACCCGGGCCACATTTCCGGGATCTGGTCTCCACTTGGTCAAGGAGACTCCTCAGTAATCCAGGACACGGTTATCCGAACATTCTTTTCATTGGCTGTCTTTGCAACGACCAACAGTTCTTGCCTACTATCACAGATTGCAATCATTATTGATAGCGAGACTCGACGCGAACTGCCTACGGCTCAGTTGAAGAGCGATGTGCTCAGCGACATCATAGGAGCGCTGAGGCCAACAAGACTCATGGTCAGTCGGGTCCCCAAGGTCTTCTCCCAGTCGAACCTCCCAAGACTGTCTCCATCGCTGCTTGCTCACACAATCAGGACACCATCATGCCTCACATCATCACGCTCAAAGAGAGAAGAGGCAAACCCGGCTATGTCTACTATCCTCTTCAACTTTCGTTGGTGCCGAAGCCGTCACCAACTCACAAGCAACTCCTGATCAGGATACAAGCTGCGGCTCTCAACCATCGCGACCTGTTCATTCGTCAACATCTGTACCCAGATATCTCATTCAAGGCGCCCCTACTTTGCGACGGCGCAGGCATTGTTGAAGAGATGGGGCCGGACTGCACGTCAGACGTCCTTGGTCAAAATGTAATCTTGACTCCTTGTCGAGGCTGGAAGACCAATCCACATGGTCCCGAAGACTGGTCGAACTTCAGTACTATTGGTGGTGTTGGACCAGATCATACTCTTGGCACTGCTCAGACATATGTCCTTGTCAACGAAGATGAAGTCGAAGTTTCTCCTCCCCATCTTAGCGCAGCTGAAAGCGCTTGTCTACCCGCAGCAGGTCTAACTGCATGGCGTGCCTTGGTTGTGAAGTCTGGAAACGCCGAGCCGGGCCGCAACCTCTTGATCACAGGCATCGGCGGCGGAGTCGCGTTGCAAATTCTGCAATTTGCAGTCGCCATGGGTAGTAATGTTTATGTAACCTCCAGCTCTCAAGACAAGATCGACAAAGCTAAACAGTTGGGCGCTCTAGGAGGGGTCATATACAAGGACGAAGACTGGAACAAGCAACTAGAAATGATGCTACCCTCGAGTCGACCTTACATTGACGCTGTCATTGACGGAGCTGGTGGTGATATTGTGGTCAGGTCAGTCCCAATACTCAAGCCCGGTGGCGTCATCTCCTCTTATGGTATGACCATTGCACCAGTGATGGATTGGCCAATGCAAGCTGTTCTCAAGAATATCGAGCTCAAAGGCAGTACACTTGGTTCACGAGCGGAATTCACGAACATGGTCAACTTTGTCAAGGAGAAGCAGATTAAACCAGTTATCAGCAAGATTGTCAAGGGCCTAGAGAATTTGGAAGCTATCGAAGGGCTGTTCCAGGAGCTTAAGACCAGTAAGCAGTTCGGGAAGCTAGTCGTTGAGGTTTGAAAGCATTCTGCGGGTCGTAGAACAGTCATCATGAGTCTTTTACAATGGAGAAGAGAATTGAATCAGCGTCAAAACGATGCATCAGCATGATTAGCGCAGACCAGAGACCCTCCCATGAGTTAACAATAGCCACCCATACAATTCTGAGAGCTACCTGAATTCGTAGCATGCATGGCACATGATTGAGGCGGTACTTTCTAGCACACTCGAAAGAGCCATGTGAATCTTGCCCCAACGATAACGCCACTGGCCAAATGCAATCCTTCGCTTACACAAGCATGTCAAGGATTATCCCGTACATCTTTACCGAGGTATTGGTGACGTGACATCTACTCGTGCTGGAGATAAGCGATCCCTGGGATTGTTCAGAGCTCCCTCGACCTTTTCCCTCCTTGTCTGCAACCGTCTCTAAGATTTCCTCTTGACAGCAATGACTCTCTTAGAACAAAATCTGCCTACAGCAGCAGAAGTCGCAGCTTTATGTCACCTTCGAGAACATCAAGTCGAAGATGTCTTCTCTTGCACGCCTCAACAAGTCGTTCAGATCTCTGAGGACAGATCTGAACTCTTCCATCTTGTTCTATCCTTCGGCCCCGGTGGCGACATGAAGAAGTGGACCCAATGCGTTTGTCGGGTTGTCGCTTTGAATTCGATCTTACGCACCCGGATCGTGCGTCACCAGGCGGATTACTTTCAAGTGGTCACAACAGAGCATCATACCACCGAGAGTAGATCTGGCGATCTCCAAGGCTTCCTAGCTAGTGAAGCCTCCCACGATATGTCGTTGGGGTCTGCTCTCTTCCGCAGCACAACGATCGGTAATCTATTCGTGGCTTCGATACACCACGCCATCATGGACCACTGGTCACTGAACTCTTTTTTGAGGGGTGATGCTGCTATGCTCTACTTGGGCATTGAGCCTGTCGAGAGAGCTCCTTTCAAAGAATTCGTCTCGCTATGTTCATCCATCGATACTTCCAAAGCCGACTCTTTCTGGGCAGCTCGGTTCAAGGACTTTCCATCGATATACCCTCCTGTGGCTCTCGGTATCTGCCCGCGACCGAGCAAGAAGCTGGAGAAAACATTGACTCTAGACTTGGCAGTCAAGGGGATCTCGGAGAGTCATATTGCATGGTACGCCGAAGCTGCTTGGGCGTTGACAATCGCGACATATGTCGACAATGAATCTATTGCTTACGGCATAGTGATGTCTGGAAGATCCTCAATGTTGGGCGAAGCTGGTCATACTCTTGGTCCTACCACTGTCGAAATCCCGGTACAGGTTAACATTCATCCAAACATGACCGTGGAGACTTTGATAAAAGGTCGTGCTGCGTCACTACGTGAGCTCAAAGCTGAACCACTTCTGTTGCAATACGGACTTCCCAACATCGCAGCAACTAGCAACGCAGCAAGTATGGCTTCAAAGTTTCAAAGTCTCTTCAACATCGTACCTCCCCAGTCCATATCGCTGCCCACCACGGATGAACAGGAGAAGTCGGTCGCATTGGACAACGTAATCAAACACTCGCGTGGCGGTTTCGCGTTGACTTTTAATTGCCGACTTGTGGGAGATGACATCATGCTCGAAGCACTGTACGATCCAGCCATCCTTGCCAGCGACGAGATACAACACATCTTGGATCAGTTCGAACACGACCTTGGAATCTTGATTGAGGTACCATCAGGGACCAAGATTGGGCAACTTCAACGTCTGAATCACCACGACTGTACGAAAATGCTGGAGTGGAACACAGCGATGGGCAGAAATCTTTATGCATCATCCGCGGCAGACAGAATTGTTGGTGATTTGCGAGACAAATCATGGACAAGTCTCGGAAAGATGGCGTATGGCTTCTGGATCGTAGACCCAAAGGACAATGAGCGGCTTCTTCCTATCGGTAGTGTTGGAGAGCTGTTCGTGGAGCATCCGTCGACGTTGAAGGGCACTACTTTCCGCCCCCAATTTGACCTCGGTGCCGTCTCCACTGTGCCATCGTGGGCTAACGACCTCTGCAAGAAGTCGACACGTCTCCTCCGAACCAGTGCCCTTGCCCGCTACGACCATGACGGAAGGATCTCGGTGATTGGCAGACATGAGAATAGAATCAGGCTCGCGGGCCGTGTCGTCCAGCTTGAGCACATCGAAAAAGCAATCAAGGATGATGATGCGGTCAGGGGTGCAGTAGTGTTGCCCAAGATAGTGTCAGGGCGTACTAGACTTGTTGCAATTTTAACTCTGGTAGGGCATGAGCGTACGGACCTGCGATTGATGCCAGAGGAGATCTCGCCAGGGGTAAGTCGATGCCTGGAGGATATACAAGAGCACATCAAGTCTGTCTTAGTCGGTGGCGAGATGCCTATTATTTGGCATGTCGTAGGTCGTTTACCTCGTCTTGAAGACGAAAGCATAGATAGATCGGCTGTTCGCGACTGGCTTAAGACTCTGAGGTGACAAGATGCGATCCCTTCTTGGTGTAGGCACGAGCAGACACATGCGGAAGCTGATCTTACATCAGAAAAACTATCGCGTATTCAAGCCATTATTATTCATTCATCGCTGTGTCTGAGGTTTCCATACTTCGAATATCGCCGGCAGCACGTCGAGCTTTTTCGTTGAAAGGCTGGTTCCAAGGTCAACGTGAGGCTCGAGCATTTTGACTGTGAAGTCGCTACATACACCATGTTTCCGAGAAATCTTTGCAGGCAAGAACAGTAGATCTATCTCCAACAAGCTGACACCACTTGCGGTCATAGTGAGGGCAATGACATTGCGGTCTCATACTTGTGGACCCGGACTGATGCACGATCGAATTCCTCTCTTCTTTAGACATCAATCCCGAGTCTTTCGTCAACCATAACACAGAACGTCGAACAACACCGCAAGACACCATGTCACGAAGATTTTTCTATCAGACATTCTCTTCGACCGGATCATTAAGGACGCCATCCGGTGTCAATGCTGGTGAAAGAGGCGTAACACCTAGAGAGCACTTGACTCTTAGAGATCCGCGCCCGGAGGCCAAGAAGTCGCACAAAGAGATGAAAAAGGATCCTGAGATATACGTGCGTACAAATTATGAGTTACCTTATCAGTTTCAGTGTTAGATCTTTGCAGACTTCACGACGACAGATACTGTATGCCCTGACCCCAGCTACAGTCGGGGCTTACGGCTGGTACCAACCTCACTTTTGGGCGTCAATCACTGGCGAGTCTAGAACCTCGAGAATTGGAGGTTTGGAGCCATAGAAGGATGGATGTGAGGGCAGCGCTGGAAAGTATCGTTATCACTCCAGAGCTTCTCCAGGGAAAAAAGCTAGGATCGAGGATGCACCTTCTGCTCTCAACTCGGTCATTGTACCTGATGTCAATCTGCCAAGGGTGAGAGTGATCGACACTGTGTAGTCAAAGACCAGCCGCTGAATTGTATCGCAGAAACTGCACGAAAGGTTCAACAAAAGGGGTAAAGACGATTATGATGACTTCTGAGGAGATATTAAACGAACGATCAAGCGAGGCATTCAGCTGACGACGAGCGTCCAAGGCGTGGGGACGGAGCCCATTCCCTTTGAAACGGGAAATGATGGTTCTAGAATGAAGCAAGGCGGAACAGAAGAGGTTGTTTATGATCAGATAGAGATGAGAAACTGATGTACGGAAGATAAATTCCATCGATGCTTGCGATTCATTGACGAGCATTCAAGACTGTGAATCGATGAATGCCCGTGTGCTTAAGTAAAAATTTCGCTATGTCACTCAGACTGTAACACCGAAAGGTGCGAGATTTGGGTCGAGTGCCTTCCACACAAATGGCATGCCTTGAGACAAGCCCTTCGAGTCGAAAGTACGAGCCCTGACCTTGGAGCTGAAAGCGTCCATAGTGCTCTTGAAAGTCGCAGCTGCATTGCGTGTGTTCACATTCATGCGACTAAATGTGGTAGGGTCGTCAAACATGTGGCTCACTAGAGAAGTCAGTATCAAGTCAACGACAGAAGCAGTGCTATTTTCGCTTACATGTGCGGTTCGTATCAGCAAAGTAGTTACGCGAGAACAGAGCATTGACGTTGAGTTGATCCTGTGCCTTGTTGTAGGGAGGAAGGAACGTTGCCGGGTTGCTGACCGAACGCTTCTGCTTTGGGACGGGCTGATACAGAGACTGAGGGTGGAAAGGGAGCACGGATGAGGCGGAGATTAGCTCGTTGGTGTTGACAACATGGTGGGCGGTGGACGAAAGATGAGCCTGCGATGGTCATTAGTCGCAATGTTCATTGTAAAGAGCGTTGGTGTTCAGTGTGCTTACCATTTGAGTCAGGATGTCAATGAGTGTACTGGTGTTCGAGATCGCAGATGGGAAGTTGATAACCTTGGCTGCACCGTTGCACTCTTTTACCCAAGCTTGGATCTCGTTGTCGGCTGTGAGCACGGAGTTCTGAGCGTAGTAAGAGTTTACGAATGAAGTCATGAAGGTACGCGTCGCCGAGTGGATCACAGAAGCGTCCTCGTAAAATGGGAAGTTCTTGAGGGCTGGGCCGACCTTGGGATTGATCAATCCACGGTTTGTAAGATCGGTCAAAAAGTAGTTTGACTGGAAAGCACCACTGCGGTTGAAGTAGTAACCGCTGCTGTAGTCCTGTGCAGAGGCTGCAGAATAGGCGAAGTTGGTTTCAACAGCGCCACCAGGAGCGAAAAGAATGGACTGATAGAAATTAGACAAGGGGGGTGATGAGGAGTCCAAGATCACTTACCGCTGCCAAAGGCTGAATTGCAAATACTTCGTACATCACTACCACATTGTCAGTCAACTTTCTGAAGAGTTCCAACCTGCTAACTTACTTCTATCAAGCAGACCCTTGACTGGATGGTCATCACTCAGGGTGCGAATAGCTGCCATGTAAATAATCTGAATAACCTCGTGTGTTCTCGGCAAGTGTTCCCACTGCGCAAACCAGATATCGCAAACATTGTACATGATCTTTGCGAGAAGCCAGTCGGATTGAGTGTCTGCTGGTGTGTAGATCAGGCTTGCTCCTTGGTTGGTGCGAATGGCAAGAGGCAGAAAGTTTCCTGAGGTCTGGTTGATATAGAAGTAGGCGTCTACCGCGGCGGAGTAGCGATCGCTGGTTCCGAGCTGAAGGTTTGCCTGGTCTCTGTAGTCCGAGTAGAACAATCTACCGGCCTGGAACAATTGCTGCAGTGTCATACCAGTGATATTTTTTGCAGTCTTGTCGTCGACTTGGAAGTTGAGAGAGTCTGAGCTAGGATTGAGTCTTCGGACTTGGTAAGGACTGAAGGACAAACGCTCCATGGAGAACAGCAGATCTTGAGTGTAGTTGGTGAGCATGCCAGGGACGGGTCCAGATGGGAGAGTGGCGGTCCATTCGTTGTCGTAAAGCAACGTGTAATCGTTCAATGTTTTCAGTCCATTGTACTTGCTGGTATCCGCGTTGGCATTTGCATTGTCCTGGGAAGAAGCACTCTGTTGCAAGCTGGTCTCGGCTTGGAGCTTTGAGATATCGGCATTGATTAAGGTGGTGCCGAGTGATCCAGTGGGGAAGTAAGGTCCACCTGCGACAGCGAGACCATACTGGAAGTTCTGTTGCTTCAGGGCGATGGCATTTGTTCTGTTTGCGGGAAGAGCTGCCCTCTGAGGGATGGCGTACCAGTTTGTCGCGGACCCGGAAGCAGAGGTTGACGTAGTCGAACCGGTTCTTGGGTTGGAGATTGCAGTAGCGACGTTGGAAGAAGAAACCTTGGTCGATGAGGTTTTGAAAGACGAAGGCTTCGGGGAAGAGGAGACCTTGACAGAAGATGAGGTCTTGGTCAATGATGAAGCTTTGACGGATGATGAGGCTCTGACAGATGATGATGCCTTTGTGGACGAAGAGATCTTGGTTGACGACGAGACCTTTGTAGATGTTGCTTGTCTCTGCACGACGGCAGAGTAAACAGTCGCGACGTATAAGAACAGAACAAAGAGCGATGCCAGACGGAAACGATGCGACGCCATATTGCTTCTACACCAGAGCAGGAAAGTAGCTACACGAAATTTACTGCTGGTCTGGGTCATGAATATATTCTGCTACAATCATTCAAGATCTCCGCTGATGTCAATATTGTCTTGTAATTCGATAGTAGCCGTTGTAGCCGCACGCTCAAAGTGAAAGTGCCCTGAGAAGTTATAGACAAGCGACGTCAACACGTTTGCTACTGGAGACAGCAAGTGGAGTGCAATGCACGGAAATGGTAAGCTATAGTCTCACCGGTGCATCCTGCGATAGTCATTACCCTTGCTTGCTTCTGTCCGGCCATCGCACATGTATAGACCGTTGAGGGTTTTAACGGCGAGCAAGATCCATATCCGATTGCGATTAGGCCTAGGGATTCTAGGCCGCTTGTCTGTATCGATTGAGTCGTAGACTGACTTCTAGGCCGTGATCAATTGTCCTTGTTTTGGCGATCGGAGAATTGTTTGCGCTCTGCGAATCTTGTGGCGGTTGGCAAGAAAGAAAGAAGGGCGGTGTTTCTCGACCGAGTCCGTGATGCCTGCTGCCAAGACTTTCCGGAGGTTCCGCTCCAGATCACCGCTGGCCTCCATCCGCGATTGGCCTGCTCTCTCACTTGTTCAAGTCTGCAGTCGCCGACAGATCTGGTGCAACCACATTCCGCATAGCCGCGGTAAATAAATTTCGCAGGATCTTGACATTGTGAACTACCGGCGCGACAAAATACCATTACACGGGCTGCTTTCTGGTTCTGTTTAATGGCCGAAGCACGACGGCAATCACGTCGAGCACGTCGAGTACATCAAGCATCACCGACGGCATGAAGAATTGTCATTTGACGTGCTTGCTAGACAATTTGTCCCATTAGTAATATTGCAATCCGAATCCTCGCGCTCCCACGCCTCGCATTATTCCTACCGTATCTGGATTCAGGCTTAGCGCACGCAAACAGATGTGTCGCCAGTCTCAGCGGAGAGCCGCCTGTCTACACGGCCGATTGCCAGACGCCCGCGACAAGTCTGATGAGCGAGAAGTCTGATGGGCGACTAGAGAAAGAGAAGGAAAACACTCCATTGTCAGTTGCGTGTGCTGCCGGGGATTTTGTTGCGCTCCCAAAGCTTGCTGCACGAAGATTGAGATGTTTCTGAGTCGAAGCAGTCACAGCGGCTGAAGAAGCCAGAAGATATCATCTTGACCAAGGAACATGGAACGGAGAATGTGCGTCCAATCCTGGCTGGCGGTGAGGACATGGATAATAAAGCATTGGCAGCACCGTAACGAGAGTCGAAAGGGTCTTGGATAACAAGGACATATGCATTTTTTGCTCTTGTGTAGGTCTGCTTCTTGGCCACAGTGGCCGCATAAGGGCATCCTATCTGGAATCTCCTTGACCTTGTGATGATCGATATGCTACATAACGTAAGTGGTGCAAAGTTCAAAAGACGATCACAGGCTTAGGCGATTCACTTGCAGTACAAGGACACGACCATGGACAACAAAGTCATGGAAGTTCAATGATTTTTAAAGACGATATACCAAGGGGTAGGAGACTCGTTGAAAGATGATTTCTTCCCTCGCAATGTGCTTATTTGTGAACGAAGTCAATGGGAATATGCGGGCAGACGACAAGATACTTGGCAGGTGTCAGATAGTCCAGGTCAAAACGATGGTATTGCTGTTGCATTATTGACTCTATCGACCGGAAGCCACAAGCCAGAAGTCAGGCAAGACGACAAAGAAAAGACGAGTACAGAAGCGTGGCGACCGTGTGCGTTTGGGCCAAACCCATTTTTTCTATGGATTATCATCAGCGAGACACCGCAACCATCGGTGATTCGGGTCGTCTGCAGTCTGACTACTTGACCTTGAGCCTCTCGATCACCCTTGTAGAAAACTTCTTCCCTCTTGGCAGACCGCTACTTCGTACCGCATATAGAGATCACGGGACTTGAAGTTGCATGTGAGGTCGAATTCGGATATCGAGCTAAGTTGTCGACGTCGGTCTGCTTCCGGCAGTTGTCTTGCCATGGTGCTGTGAATAGTGCTGATGATCAAATTGATGATTCTCCCTGTGAGCAGTAGTCCCATAATCAGCTCACAGCTGCAGGTACATCAATCGTGTCCATGAAGTCACTAGGTGGTCAAAAACCAGCAGAGCTTGGACCCCTCTTACCACCTAACGCTTAGTGGCGGGCTAAGCTCGAACTCACTCAACATTTGGCGTCCTTGTAAGCACTTGCAAGGTCTCTATCATCACATGGAGGTCTTGTCGATTATGGCAATGCTAACCTGGTTCATCGGTTCCCTTGCTAAAGAACTAAGGTTGACAATATACTGTCTCTGGCCAAGCAAATACAAGTCCAGAAAGTCGAAAGACACAAAGTGGTGTGGGTGAGGATGCATCGTAGGGGCTTAGGGGTGGTAAGACCCTTGAAGTCTGGGTGGTGTCAGAAAATCAGTACATCGCGGACAGACTCAGCTGCCACGGTCTCGTCCCGTGCTTCTGATATATTATAAGCCAAGATACATATCACGCCGGAATTGGCCAAGAACCTCAGAGTCACTCCACCTGACCATCACTTACGGGATACTAACTCTGAATATTTCTTACCCGACGAAATCCCAGTCGCCTTGCGTGAGGGGGATATAGATGCACAATCACGTCGCGGACTACCTTCATGCACTCCACGCAATCATTTCTGCACTGACTTACGATACTCCGACACGCAATGAACCAACCTGGTATCCATACAGAGAGTGATGATGTTACACCTGTGCCATCTCTCGTTGAGGATAGTGAGAGCTCAAGTATACAACATGTGAAGGTCAAACGCGTCTCATCAAAACCAGATGGAAGTGACGACAATGCGAACCAGCCGATTGGTGAGGACTGCTATGGTGGCCCTTCTCCGTTAGACGGTGGGAGTCGCGCTCTTCGACAATCAAATAATCGCAGCAGCAGTATCAATGAGGATCGCGGTACTGTCGATACATATGAGATACTGAAAAACGAGGAGATGCCAGTCGAACACTTCATGGCTACTGCCGACAAGATTCGGGACTGTCCAAGGCCTAGCTCCTCTAGGCGCAAGTCTCCGTTTCGCTTTCCAGCCTGGCTCGTACATCAAACCGGAAAAGACGAACGCGAAGAAATGATACAGGAGCCCACAGCAAGAGATTCTGGGAAGCATCCACCATCATCCAGGGTCACAGCTCACGAGACGATCGAAGATGAGCATCCAAGACCTATTGAGCCTGTGGCTACAGGATCGGACATGCGCTTCAATGCAGTTGAGAGATTGGACCACTGGGCTATCTTACACGGGGTTCGCCCTTCCGTGAACACCATCTTTCGAAGACTGTCGGGAAATTCGCAACACAAGGAGCAAGCCGGAGCTTGCGAGACAGAAAGGTCTGGGATCCACAGAGACGAATCAATGTCCCCGAAACGCTGTCAGAGCGTGCGGAGCATGTTAGCAAGGAGGGACTCGGTGGGAGAAGAGCGAAATTAGATTGGACTCCGCCTACCCCAGCGTGGTAGCAGCTCTTTTACTCGAAGTTGATGCTTGTCCTACACTTGTCCTACCGTGGCATCACCGCTTGCTTTCCATGCTTTGTCGAATGCGCAGAGACCTTGCGCAGAGACCTTGCGCAAGAATCGATGACTGCGAAGGTACTGTGGTATACAAGGCGTTTTGGATACAGAGGTCACTAAAGTCCAAGTCGAACGTGCAACAAGCCGTGCCAATGTATCTCAATCCTTCTCTTCCTTGACGCCTTGTTGGATTTGGGAGTGACACTGACTGCTGTGGTCAGTACGGACAAGTGGGCGGGGTGGAGTGGAAGTCCCATTGGGAAGGGGGGCGACCCGTGCGAGGTCGACTCGAAGCGAGAGCACAAAGATAAGGTCGCTCGGAGAAGGTCGAAGGCGCCGCTCAGTGTGCCCGGCGAGGATCGAGGCTGAGACAAGTCGAGCAGTGCTCCTGGAAATTGTGGCCACGCCATAACGACTACATGCGCCCGTAGATTCAGGGCATTCTGTTCCCTGACGGTGAAAGTAGGAGAGCGCAAGATTTGTGATCTAAGAGATTCGTGTATGCCGCATCGCCGGGACAATGCGGGCTTGTACCGGCAGGGTCAGGGCCATCCTCACAACCACCTGCATTCGGATTATCAACCCGTGTCATCAATCCAATCACACCGGTAGGCATGCCTTGTAATCACCTGGAATAGCATTCATCGTTATCAGGCTATTCTCACGTCCTTTTCGTGTCTGATGCACCATAGCTGCGACATGTGTGCAGCGTCCGACTGCATCGACCTGCCCGTCGTTTCCACTGCCACTACACAATGCTGACACGTCGTCTGTGTTTTTTATCATAATTCTCTGACCATCACTGATTCGCGCCTGCAGCTCAACCACAAAGCCATACCAAATTGGGCTATATGAAAATCATGTTTCCGTTAGAAAATCTAGCGCCAATCGATTGAATCTCTCCGAGTCTTCCCAGTAACACCAGTGACCTCCCCATTCAATGACAATGCCTCTGGCTCTAGGGGTCGATGCTTTAGCATTCGCAAAGTCAACTGCTGCCAATGGTCCGAGTGCAGGGAAACATCCGCTTCTATCTGTGGCGATGACAAGCACGTTTGTCTTGTGCTCTGCTCGCCCTCCAAATTGTTCTACGATGCTCTGCCGCCAATCCAACGCGGTGTGATCAGCCATCAAATTGCCATACCATTCAGCATTCCCCTTTCTTGCGATAGCCAGGAAGAACTCTTCATCGGCGTCTCTGACCTCATCGCTGACTGACTCATCCGCGACAGGATGACTTCTGTAGCCCAGACACCCAGCAATTGTGCCTCTGTACACGCTGTCAGGGTCATACTTCAGCGTTGCTTTCAAGTTTGCTACAGCAGATGCAGAATTCATGCCGCGGTTTCCTTCAGCACTACCCCAGCTCCCATCGCTCGCGTAATTCTGCATCGGTGCTTGGTCGATCCAGATCATGTGGGAGAACATGTCTGTGCCGAACAATTCAGCGAAAGACCATAGAATCGAGCATCCGAGACTTCCAGCGATACATCTCACAGTGCTAGATTGAGTGATGTTAAGATGGCCGAGAAGGTTGTGCAGGTCCATCGCCAGACGGAAGACGTGAAAGCCGTGACGTGGTTTACCAGAAGCACCGTGGCCTCTCAGATCGGGTGCTATGACATGGAAATGCTTTGACAGAGTGGGTATGTTTCGTTGAAAGACCTCAGATGAGCCGGTAAAACCGTGTAGCTGTGCGTCTTGAATAAGAGCCGGGAAAGAACACGTTGCATGTCAATTCGCTTACAAGGATCAACACGGGGAGCGTCTTGTCACCAACGTCTTGGAAGGCGATCTGGCAGCCATCGTTTGTCTTGAAGAACTGCATGAGTGTTCGGAGTCAGGTAGTGAAGCAGCGTGCAGCTGAATGAGAGTTTCGCAAAGTGATGGCCTTGGCGACTTTGCCCATTGCTGGTTGTCAAATTCTGCGGAGTCGCCGGCCATCGAGGTGGTCATTAGCCGAACACCGTACGCGCCTGATTTTTTCATTTCTCCGCATCTCGATTTCCCCAGCACCTTCGATCGCTCAACAACAGTACCCAAATCCAATCCGATGCAACATGAGATCCACGATGATCGTAGGTGTTACAAAAGCGCGTTCGTCCCGCGCGACAAACTGTCCCATAAAGACCGTCCGATCGCCTGTCGCAGGAGGCCTCGTCCGATTCATACCGCCGGCCGTCAAGCCGAGTCAACAACGACGAGACACAGCACAAAAGGATAACACCAAGTATGGCAGTAGAATATAAATGCTCGGCAAGTTGTTGTTTTCGAATGACCAATGCAAGGACGCGACGGCGGATTTGTCCCTCCGCGTGTTTCGATCGCTGGCCCACACACTTTTTCCCGAGAGTTGTGCAGAAGGCTAGAAGGAAGCCTTCTAATGGCACTGCTGTTGGCAACACAAGCGAAGCACAAGCTAGGACTCAGCAGTCAACAACAAGCCCCTTACACGCGGAGTTGGTCCGTTGGCCATAAGTCTTGACTAGAACGGTAACCCAAAGACTTTTTGGGCTCGCGCCGTGAAGACAAGCTTACTTGAAGTAAACTCGTCGGTGTCCATAACGTTCAATAATGTCACGCCCAGTCTAGAGGAAAAAGATGTCTGACAGGAGTGTGGAGCGAGAAGCTCACAGGGCTCATCTCCGCACTTCGCATACTCTCCTCGGATCGCCACTCATGCAAGATGTAGACCACAGCCTATCTAGATTCAAGCAGGTCTGAACATCTTACATGGCATTATCGATGGATGACTGTGTCACGGAGATCTGTACTCACCTCAGCTCTGATGGCCACGCGCATGCCCATCCGGTCATCCTCGGTCAAGCGTCCCGACGCCGTTTCGTAGAAGATTCGGAAACGCCGACCCCAAGATCTAACCACAAACGCTTTAGAAGGCATCGTACCGAGCTCCTCCGCAACCTTTCGTTCGATATCAGACGTTAGTACCCCAGAAATTCGTCCCTCGTGTCCCATCTTCTGACTGGACATGATCAAACATCCGATACCGATTGAAGAAGCTTGTCCCTCAATCCCGGGATCGATAACAGCTTTTGGCGTGGACGTCGTACCATCCTTCTGGATATCAATATCATCACCTGGCTTTCTGTGAATCTACTCCAGACGTTTTCCAATACTCGATCACTACAATGGGAATTGTCAGTCCGTCTTTTCCTCAAGCATGTTAACGGAAAAATATATTGTGTGTCAGAGCTATAAGGCTGTTAGCTACAAGGTCCGCCACTCCACTCTTCTCTAGGTACAAGCCGTGTATGATTTGACCGTTGAGCAGAAGCTACCGGTCTGATTCACCATACACTGTGCAGGAGATTTTGGTGTAGCACCTTAGTTCAGCCTCAAGAATCCTTAACGGCAACTATCCAAACGTCAACTGCTGCTTTGGGAGAATACTCAGCTTGAACTAGCATGGCAACCATACATATGCCTAGACGCGTGCGAGCACGTCTTCCAGGCCTTGTCAAGACGACCCCGTTTAGCCGATCTCGTTCTGATGATCGTCGTTCATCTCAGTTGAACCGAGCATTTGACATTGAGAGGCACAGCTGCTCTCGCCACCCGAATGTATTGTAAATGTACCGCCAGAACTGACACATAACGGCAAGGCAATTGTTTCGTTCATGAACTCCACTTTTGTCAATAACCTGACGTTTTCTGATTGACACAAAGCCCAGACTGTCTGGAAAAAGGAAACTCCACGTTACACAGCTATGGCAGAAGGTGTCGGGTATGCTCGTCGACAAGTATAAGAGGCAGCATGAAGTCCGGTCATACATCTCCTCATCCGCTCCAGCAACATCTTGGGATCAACACTCTTCAACAATCTATATCTCGTTTTCAGCACTGCTTCTTTCTCTAATTTCGATCGTTATTCTCTAATCGATACATTTATCATGGTCGGTCAAGTTGCCATCCTGGGTCTCTTAGCCCCTGCTCTCATCCTTGCAGCTCCTTTCAACTCCAAGGACAAGAGAGATGGGACGTTGGAAGCTGCTGAACAGAATGGGCTCCTCGATAAGCGCGACCCTCTACTAGGTCTAAGCGTTGGACTCTCTGCTACTGTCGGTGTGTCCGGCACAGTCAAGGTCACCACGGTCAAACCGCAGACGACATTTTCCATCCCAAAGGTCTCTCCCATCAAGGTGTCAATCAGCTCCAAGAAAGTCAGCAGCAGCAGCTCAAAGATATCGACCGCTGCTGTCAAGCCAGTCTCCAGCAAGATACCTCCCCTTTCGAGCATTTTGAAGTTCACTAGCTCAACTAAGCCTGCCTCCTCATCTCCGGTCACCATAAAGAAGTCGACCGTCACCGTAAAGCCTGTGTCCTCGAGCAAGAAGGCTTCTTCGTCATCGGTAAAGCTGTCGTCTTCTAGCAAGAAGTCCAGCTCTTCCTTATCCTCGAAGAAGCCAAGCTCATCAACTAGCAAGCCCGCCACGAGCAGTGCTAAGATCTCTACAAAGTCCAGCAGCTCCTTCAAGATCCCGATCCCGCTCCCCACTTTAAAGAGCTCAAGCAAGGCTGCTGTTAGTAGTTCCAAGGTCTCCGCAAAGCCTAGCAGCTCTGTCAAGCCTGCAAGCAGCTCTGTCAAGCCTGTAAGCAGCTCTGTCAAGCCTGCAAGCAGCTCTGTCAAGCCTGTAAGCAGCTCTGTCAAGCCTGCAAGTAGCTCTGTCAAGCCTGCAAGCAGCTCTGTCAAGCCTGCAAGCAGCTCTGTCAAGCCTGCAAGCAGCTCTGTCAAGCCTGCAAGTAGCTCTGTCAAGCCTGCAAGCAGCTCTGTCAAGCCTGTAAGCAGCTCTGTCAAGCCTGCAGGTAGCTCTGTCAAGCCTGTAAGCAGCTCTGTCAAGCCTGCAAGCAGCTCAGTCAGGTCCTTGAGCAATTCGATCTCTCGTGGTTCTATCCCCGTTTCCTCTGCCACTACCGGCAAACAAGATTTGACCTCGATCGAGACTGGCCAGTTCCCTACTTTAAGCTCGGTTGTGTTGCCCACCCTCATAAAACCCAGCAGCTCCGCTGTGGTTTCCATTTCGATTAAGCCTACTCTCTCAACGATTGTGACTAAGCCCTCTGGAAGCGGTATTGGCGTTTCACTTGGACTTCCTGGTAACACAGTTACCATTCCTGGACTTACACTGACTGGAGGAGTCAACGTTCCCACTGGTGGACCTCTCTCGTCGCTCTTGAGCCGCGCGTCGAGCTTGGTGTCCTCGATCGCGTCTAAGGCCACCTCCGTTGTAGGCGGAGAAGTGTCCACCGTCAGATCTGGTGTCTCTTCTATCGCTACCAAGGCTACGTCCGTCGTCGGTGGAGACATTTCCACTGTCAGATCTCAGATCTCTTCAGTGGTCTCGCAGGCACCCACCTCAATCGCTGGTGATGTTTCTACCATCAGGTCTCAGCTGTCGTCTGTAGCCTCGCAAGTCAATTCTGTGGCTGGTGGCGATATCTCTACAGCCAGATCTCAGTTGTCTTCTGCTATCTCGCACGCTACATCCGCTGTATCCAGTGCTAATTCAGCGATCAACTCTCAGATCTCCTCAGCTGTCTCTCAAGGTGCATCTGCCGCATCAAATGCAAATTCCGTCATTAGCTCTCACATTTCCTCGGCCGTGTCTAAGGCGTCGTCTGCAGCTGGTGGTGAGGTTTCTACCGTCAAATCTCAGGTTTCTTCCGTTGCGTCGGCAGTCACAAGCGTTCGGTCGGTCGTCGGCTCTCAGTTGTCTACTGCTGTGTCCAGTGCGGACTCAGTCATCAGCTCTCGGGTTTCCTCGGCAGTTTCTCAGGCTTCGTCTGTCGTCTCGAGCGTCAACTCGCAGGCCTCTTCTGCAGTCTCGCATGCTCCATCTGCACTCTCGAGTGTCGGACCAGCAGCCAGCTCTCAGCTATCCTCTGTTGTGTCTAGTGTCGAATCAATTGTAAGCTCTCAAGTTTCTTCTGCTGTTTCTCAGGCTTCATCTGCCGCGTCCAGCGCCGAATCATTCGTCAGCTCCCAGGTCTCTTCGGCCGTTTCCCAAGCTTCCTCGGCCGTCTCAGGTGTCAGTTCCCAGGTCTCGTCTGCTGCTTCCGAAGGCGTTTCCGCTTCCGTCTCGGCTAGCGTGAGTGCCTCCGCTGGAGTTTCGTCGTCCACATCTCCAAGCGTACCGAGTTCTGCCTCGCTCCCCATCCTGCCTGGTCTCCCTATTTCCAGCGTTATCAGCGATGTCTTCTCTGGAATCAGTGGCCTTTCTGGACCTACCAGTCTCCCTGTCTCAAGCATCGCTAGCGTAATCATCTCCGAAGTCAGCGAAATCTCGGTGCCTACCAGTCTTCCTGTCTCGAGCATCGCCAGTGCCATTGTTTCTGAAGTCAGCGAGATCTCGATTCCTACTCTGGTGCCTTCTGGAGTTTCGAGTATCCTTAGCGAGGTTGCTTCTGAGGTCAGCGAAATCTCGGTGCCTACCAGTCTCCCTGTCTCGAGCATCGCCAGTGCCATTGTTTCTGAAGTCAGCGAGATCTCGATTCCTACTCTGGTGCCTTCTGGAGTTTCGAGTATCCTTAGCGAGGTTGCTTCTGAGGTCAGCGAAATCTCGGTGCCTACCAGTCTTCCTGTCTCGAGTATTGTCAGTGTGATTGCTACTATCACCGACATCTCCGGACCTACTGCGTCTCCCACCGCGGTCACTAGCATCCTTAGTGAGGTTGCGTCTGTCGTCACTGATTTGTCTGGGCCTACCGATCTTCCTTCTGTCTCTGATATTCCCTCCGCAGTGAGCAGCATCGTCAGCGAGATTCTTTCTACTGACCTTCCTCTCGTTACCGGTCTTCCTAGCGATATCCCCAGCATCGTGAGCGAGATCACTCTGCCTACCGATCTGCCCACCGGAAGTGGCCTTACCTCTGTACTGAGCAGCGTCGTTACTGAGGTTCTCCCCACCGGTCTCCCTACCGGAATTGGCAGCATCGTCAACTCGATCACTATCGGCCTTCCTGCTATTACCGATCTGCCTGAGGTGATCTCTAGCATCGTCCCTTCCGTCACTGGCGAGATACCTACTGCAGTTTCCAGCATAGTCGGTGATCTGGGTGACCTTCCCTCAGGGATCAGCAGCGTTGCCAGTGAGATTCTTCCCACTAGCATTGTTTTGCCTACCAATGGTCCTATCAGCCTTCCTACTACTGGAATCATCAGCAGTATTGTCAACGGAATTACCTCTGACCTTCCTCAGATCACCGACATTCCTGTTGCAGTCAGTAGCATTGTTGATGGAACTATTACATCCATCGTACCCGAAGTCGTATCTGCTGCTTCTACGCTCCTTGACAACGATATCACTGCCTCGGTTTCCCTACCAGCTGCGGTCTCTATCGTCACTGGTCTCGTCCCATCTGTTGTGTCAGATATCGGATCTGCTGCTTCTACGCTCCTTGACAACGGCGTCACTGCCTCGGTTTCTTTATCAGCTGCGGTTTCTGTCGTCACTGGTCTCGTCCCATCTGTTGTGTCAGATGTCGAATCTGCTGCCTCTACCCTCGTTGGCGGTGTCATCTCCACTGCAGTCTCGGCCGCTCTGCCAATCGTCACCGACGCAGGTGTTGGTGTTAGTGCTGGTACTGGAGATCTTGGAGCTGTGGTTTCGAACGTCGTGGGCGCAATTTCCACACTCGCTAGCACTGTTATCAACTCTGACGTTCCGGCCGTCGCTACTGGTGTCGTCGTGCCCATCGTTTCTGAAGTTTCACAGGGTGCTAGCGTAGCCATTTCGGTCGGTACTGCGGTTGTTGACTCAGGCGCCACTGCTGTCAGCCAGATCGTATCTGCAATCTTCACTCCTGTCGTTTCTGCAGTCGTCACTCCTGTCGTTTCTGCAGTCGTCACTCCTGTCGTTTCTGCAGTCGTCACTCCCGTTGTGTCTGTCGTCTCTGATGTCGGATCTGTCGTCGCTTCTGCGCCTAGCTCAATCATTGGTGCGGCCGTCTCAGGTGTTACCTCAGCACTCGTCCCCGTCGTCACTGGAGCCACTGGTGCCGTTGGCGGTCTGGTCGGTGGTCTGGTCGGTGGCGCATCCTCCGCTATCTCTAGCGCTGTGCCCACTACTTTGACTACAAGAGCCTCGTCTTCCGCTGCTACTTCCACCAAATCCAGCTCTACATCCGCTGCCCCTATAATCCATATCGGTGGTCTTAAGATCGGACGCCGCCGCTAGAATAGATCGTACAGATGATCTATACACACTTTTCTAAGACCCATCATTTCTTTTGTCTATCTTAGGTCTTTCATAGGTGTTATTTTAAGACGCAATTAATGTATTCAAGAAATTGTAACACAAAAGAATTAGTACCGATCTGCATTCCTAAAGTGGCATAACGTAGCGGGTCGGGAAGGTGATCGTTATTTGAAGGCCCTATAGGTAAAGGCGACACTAAGCTAGGTCTACACTGTCCCTCTAAGATGCGCGGCCGAGTGTGTCCCGTTAGTACCACCGTCGCGACATCTTAGTTTAGAAGCAGCTTAGATCTAAAGCAAAAAATCTTTCGTACCTATAGATAACGATGATGTAGAGAGCTACGTAGAGTTGCTACATTTCGTATAAAGTTACACGTGCGGAGAAGCTTCGGGCTGCAATTAGCGCCGGTAACGATTAGCTAGTCGAAGCGACGCCTAACTCTAAACATCGCTACCCTTAATTTTAGACACCCTTCTTCTTAAGTACTACTTCGTTTACTAAGTGTCACGGGTGAGCGTCGTGTACACGGACGCTCGGTGTGGTTTAGTGTTTAATAGGTTCGATAAGAGGAGGAACGAGAGTCTATCTAGGCGGGCTCCGTCTAAGAATGTGCGGACGCTAAGGATGCCGCACGGGCCGCACGGGCACCGCCCGTATCCTACTTTAAGGCCTCGCCCTTTATACTAAGTCGGAGTTATAAGAGAGAAGAAGGGGGTAGAAAATAAAGAGTTAACTAAAGATGTAAGAAATAGTTCCCGTATATATCGTAAGTATAAATACTAGATAATAACGAGTATAAACTTAGTAATATAGCTTAGCATCTTCCTAGTAGTTTTATAGTTAATAAAGCTATCGTTATACGAGATAGATAGGTTATTCGTACCCTTAAAATAATCTATATAGATAAGTCTAATATTAGATTAATCAATTAGGCTACTTAGCTCTATAATAAACCTATAAGCCGTCTTCTATTAGTTCTTCCTTTCTTATCCCTATCTATCCTTATTCTCTTCTAGCTTCCCCTTACTTAATAGCTCTCGTCTATTACGTAAACCTACTAGACTTATAAAGTATTATAAGTAAGCGTCGTATATACAGGCGCTTAGTATAGTTTAGTATTTAATAGGTTCGATAAAAGGAGGGAACGAGGATCTATTTACGCGGACTCCGCCTAAGAATGTATAGACGCTAAGGATACTATATAAGTACCGCTCGTATCCTAGTTTAAGGCTTCGCCCTTTATATTACTCCCCTCCCTCCTTACTCCTCTCTCCCTCTAGTATAAAATAACCGGTACTCTTTTATAAAGTCGAGTAAAGCGGCTATAAGGTTATATTAAATAATAGTAAAGTTAGTTACTAGCGCTACGCCGGATCTAGCGATACTAGTAAACGACGTAAGCGGCCGCTTTCCTATTTACCGTTACGTAAATATCTGCTTCTAATACGTAGTTATCGGCTTCCTATTATAAGACCGCGGGTTCGCGTATAAGTAGCCGTCTATAATAGTAGCTATTACTATAATAGATTTCCTTTATAATAGCAGCCTTTATAAAGGGACTCTACGCGTATACTACCGCGCTTAGCTCCTTCTTACTACCCTTCCTTTCCTTAATAATAATAGTAATAATAATAGTAATAATAATAATAGTAGTAGTAATACTATACGTCGCGCCTCGTACTTAGACCTACGCGTCTTACGTAGTATCGCCGCTCTCCGTACGAAACTAATCGGCGTTTTTAGATATCTACTATTACTTACTATATCGGCTACGCTATTACTAGCGTCGACTATATCGATTAAGTTATAAGTTATCGGTCTCTATAGGTTTTTAGTCGGATTCCTAATATTTTAGTCCTCCCGTTCCTACGCGTACGTCGCTTACGCCGGCGCTCGTAAAGATTACGAGAATCTGTAAGATTTTTACTATTCTCTACTCGAAAATTGTCGCTTACCGCCTAGTCCTTAAATAGCTTATATAGCCTACGCCGTTTAGACTCGTTCTAATAANGATACTAAGTATATATCGCCCTCCGTCGCTTTTATATTAGCTTATAGTATTTTAGTACTAAGGCCTACGCGGACCTTAAGAAGGTCCTTAAGGCTTATAAGGCCCTTAAGCCTCTTTAGGCTTCCGGTCTTCTCTCTAGGTATTTTATATCGATATCCGCTTATTTTTTATCGACCTACGGTAATTCTAGCTTAATTACTAGTAAAGTTACTAGCTTAGTAGTCGATATTATCGCTTAGTAAGGTTACACGTAAGTAATATATTATTCTCCGGTAGAAAATCGTCGCTAACCGGTCGTTTTTAGTACTAGCGGCGTCCCTCCTACCCTAGTCCTTAGCGCTAGTCGCTAGAACTAAGTTTTTTTTTTTTTTTTTCTTCGCTTTTTTTCTTAGTTTTTCTTTTATTTTCTAGTAGTTTTTAGGTAGGTTCTATATAATTAATCTCCCCGTTGTTCTCCATAATAAATTTCTAGTGTTTTTATAGTTTTCTATAATAAAAGTGTCGGTATCCGTTTTATAGTACTAGTAGTCCTAATTCTAAATTAACCTTCTCTTCTTCTTTTTTATTTTATATTATTTTAAGAGACTGTTATAATATATAGCGTCTTATAAATCTTTCTTAAAACGATCTATAGCCTTATTATATAATAGTTCTTTTAAGGGTTTTTAGGTAGGGTCGTAGTATCTCGCCTATTTTACTAGGACTTCCCTTCCTTTTCCCCTCTTCTTTAGGCGCGCGTATAGGATCTCCTCTATATAGTATTCTTCGTACGACTCTATTAAGACGGGCTCTAGTTAGGAGTCGTTAGACTCTTACTTTAGTAGGGGGTCGCCGCCGGTAGGCTATAAAGGGCGAAGCCTTAAGTAGGATATAGGTAGTACCCGTATAGTATTCTTAGCGTCTATATATTTTTAAGCGGAGTCCGCGTAAATAGATCCTCGTTCCTCCTCTTATCGAACCTATTAAATACTAAACTACGCCGAGCGCCCGTATATACGACGCTTACTTATAATATTAGGTTCGATTAATTTAAAAGATACGTCTCTTACTAGCCTTACTCCTAACCTTTTAGTAAACTAACCGGAGAACGGAGATACTAAATAGGAGAGGTCGCTCGAGGAGATATAACGTATTATTAAGACGCTATATACCCGTTAGTACGCGTTAGAAGCTAAATTAGCTAGTACGCGCCCCGCTCGTAATAATACGGAAGCCGCTTAGTACTTAAAGGCGCTTAAGGCTAAGTAGTCGGGAGACGCTTCCTTACTAGTCCTAGTAAAGGCGCTAATAGAGGCTCTCTCTACTATAATTGTCGTAAAGGCTATAAAAGAACTATTAGGACTTAAGGACTAGAAACCTCCTTTTTAGGACGGCCGAGCTAAAACGTTCTAAGACTACCTTCTTAGGTTAAGAAGCTCGTACCGCGTACGCTCCGCCCTAAAACCTACGCTCTTTATAGAATACTACTAGAAAACCGTTTATAATACGCTTCCCCTTTATAAAAGGGCCCGTATATACTACTTCTAAGAGAAGGGAAGCTTTATAAATAGAAAGGACCTTAAAGCTTTCTTTATATAACTCGAATACGTCTTTATAGATAGTAATAAGTAAGTAAAAGCCCTTAAATAGCTTACTAACCTACGATATAGTATTAGATAACCTTAGTATAAATACTAGCTAGAATTCGACGGACTCCTACTTAGCGCTAGTAGAGATAGCTAGCCCGATTCTACTAAGATCGGGTACCTAAAGAACACGTTCTTAAATTCCGCGAAGATCTATATAGTAACTTATTATAGCTAACTATTCTTAGGAAGAATAACTAGTTACGGGGTTAGACTCGTAAAGCGGAGTATTAAGTAAAGTAAAGTAAATAGTATATATAATAGTATATACTAAAGGGACTATTAGAATAACTAATTAAGTTAAACGTAGGACTACCTAAGGTCGTCCTACCTACCTATATACTTAATAGATAATAAGTATATATATATATTACTCTATATACTCTATATACTCTATTATACTCTATAAAGTAGAGTAGTAGAGTAGAGTAGAGTAGAGTAGAGTAGATAGCGTATTATATAGAGTACTCTATTCCGTTAAGGTACGGGGAACTATAGAGTAGGCTATATAACCCTATCCGAGGTAGGATCGTAATATAACTATCCTAAAAAGTAATAACTACTACTTATTTTCGGAGGAAGTAGAGCGAATTATAATAAACTTAGAAACGACGGACTAGTTCCGCGCTACTAATAAAGGTATAATAAGGAAAAGAATAAGGATACTGCTATAATTATAATAGGATATATAGCCGACCTTAGAGTCCCTACCTCTACTAGTTAGGTAGACGCGGATAAAGATACTATAATAGCCCTAGTACGAACAGTTAAAGATTATAATAAAAGATAAGGAGACCCTTAAAGGAATAGCGGGAAATAGAAGGCTAAATAGGTTAGCGTCGTAGAAAGAGAGAGATATAAAGAGAATAGACTCTATTTCCGCTATAGAGTAAGCGGACACTATATTAAGGAATACCCCTATATACCTACGACTCGACCTACTACTATTAATATAGTTAGCGCCCTACCTCTCTTAGAGGACGATATTAGAGGATCGGACCCTATAAGCTATAAGTCGGAAAAGGGTTAGCTCTCGCTTAAAGATAGAAGATAAGAGTAGGAAATGTAGTACTAGTAGTAGGATAGGCTAAAGCTAAGAAGATTATAAATAGTAACCTCGTATATACTAACGTAATCCTTAAGAATAATACCGGAACCTCTACTCTTATTAATAAAGGATGCTAGTACTACGCTACGATTAACTAAGACCTTACGAAAGGCCTCGAGCTACGCTTTATTAGTTACGAGACGCAAGAAGTAAATAGGTATTATTTATTATACGCGAGTCTTTATAGCTAAGGTAATACTTCCGTCGGTAGAACGGGACTATTAGGGTAAGGATAATAATAAGAAATTTCTCGAGACGTAAGAGCGTTATCTAGCCGACGGTAGCTATAGTCTAATAAGTAAGATATTAAGTCTTTTAGCTTACGGTAAACTTATCGCGCGAGATTATAGAAATTAAGGCGTAGTTCTCTAGGACAGTATATTACGGGGGCAGGTTAGGTGTATAGTAGAAGGAGCAGCTATACGGAGTATAGTAGTATTTAACAGGCTATCTACGGTTAGGTAGTAAAACTAATAGGCAGGTTTAATAACAGGACGTAGCTCGAAGAGCTATAAATATAGAGGTAGCATAGGCTATATAACTATTCCCTAGCAGAACCTCGGTTCTATAACTCACGTGACCCTATTAGGGTCACCTAGGCGGCCGGGGCACTTAAAGCGTTCGTTTAGCCTTCTGTAACTGGCCCGTAGCTACTATAACTCTTATAACAACACTACGTAGGCTACCCTAGCCGTTATAACGCTTACTTACAGGTAAGCGCCGTAATACAGTAGTAATAAAAACGTGTTACTTTATAGCTATAAGATACCTATTACTCGGTTTAGGTTAATAGTAACTATTATCGTAATAGACGCGGAGAATATCTTATAAAGTAAGGTTATATAGAGTAATAACGACGAAGATAGGTTTAATATACCGTTAAACGATCTAAAAGATAATCCGATTTAAATAAAGCGTAGAGTGTTATTCTTAAATAATAGTAAGAATAGGCTCGAAGATAAGCGAGAAGTTATACTAGGCCGTATAGAGAATTATAAAATCGGACGAAAACTACGTAGTCGAATAAGAGACTAGTAGCTTTAATATATACGACGATAGCTTTAGTACGTCGATAAATTCTAGGAGCTACTACTATTATATATATATATATTACTATAAGTTAACCGGCACGAGGAACCGAACTAATAAGCGTACGATTTAAGAACGGCTTTATATAAGACCGTAATGTGTATATTATTTACGGATAGGTTACTATAATTATAAGATATTATAAATCGTAGTTATAATAAGATAAGCCGAAAATTATACTGCGCTTTCTAGGTAGTATAGCTACTAGTCGTATATCTTACTTACGTATAGCCGTTAAAAGAATATCTCTCGGTTATAAGTAAAGGTAGCGGCTAGACTAAGTATATCTAGGGCGATTAGAACGGCACTTAGGAAATAGGCTACTTAAACTAGATTATCGCTTATAAGATATAGAAGCGACTAAAGGTTAGACTAACGACGTACGACTATAGACACTTAGCTATCGTAGTCGGCCGTATTACAGTTAGTAAATGATTTATATACGGCTACGTAAATAAGATCGAAGAGGTAGAAGCCCCTAAACTAGATACGGACGACCCGCTTAAGATATCTATTAGCCGTAGAAGTAAGATAGGAGGTAATTAATACAGCGTCTCGGTTAATATCGTTAAGTATATAAACGATCGATCGATTAACACGTTTAGGCCGCTTAGCGAGAAATAGTATAAGTTTCTTAGTCTAGATAGCTTTAATATAAGTAAAGGATAAAAGCACGTAAGAGAAATGTCTCCGCTAAGTAGTTAATAGAACACTCGACTCGCTATAGTAGGTCCGGTAGTAGAAGGCGATAATATAGGGTATACGAGTAACTAGGCATCGACTTTAGCTTAATTCGACGCTGCTTTAAGGTATCGATAATAAGGACAATTAGAAAACACTCGAGCAGATATATAAGAGGAATCGTAGTTCTTTAGATAAAGTAGTTAAGTTATATAGTCTATCGATAGTACCGAGAGGAGAGTAGTAACGCCGGGATTACTTAGTAACACGTTATATCTAACCGAAAGTTAAGTATAAACAGTAATGCGGAAGGCTCTTAGACTAGAAGACGGAGATAAAGTATTATATAGGTCTAAGGTATAGCGTGTAGCAATGCAGTTAATACTATATAACGATTAGATAATACCGCTCGTTATCATTCTTCCGACTAGAGGTATTAAGAGTCTATTGTTTATAGCACCGGCATGTCTTAAGAACGTAGGGGTGACTATAGTTAAAATTCCGTTCCGAGCTTTAATTAATAAACTAGTTAGTATAGTAAAGGAGGCTAGTGTTAATAGTATAGAGTGGCACCCGGGGCTTATAGATCTAGCGACACTGGTTTTTATTAGCGTAGATAGGATTATCGGTAGCGGTTTCTTAAGCTACGTAGAGCTCTTATATAGTAAAGGCTTACTCCGGCGCGTGTTCGTAGATAAATGTTATCTAACATTTACCGCGAGCGACTAGCGGCCGAAGCTCGTAGCGGCTTGCTACGTACGAGGCTTGCGAGTGCCGCTTATTATACTTATCGTAACGCTACCGCTAATGTTAGCATTCGAATTAGAAGTTAGCATAGCTTATTAAACCGTTACCCGATATATTCGGGCTATAACGACCCGACTACGAACACGCTATATCGTAGAGACATATAGGCGAGGTGAGCTAGAAGAGACGACAATCGGGACTTACAAACGTATACAGAAACACATCAGACGTAATAAGGGCGTAATCTACTGCCGTAGCATTAATTAGTGTAAAGATATAGTAAAAGAGCTTAGTTATACTTACTATTATAGAGGTTCGATCGATAACGAAGATAAGCTCGCCGTATAGATAGAGACGGGAGGACTTATCGTAGCTACATCCGCGCTCGGTACCGGAGTCGACTTTCCCGGAATTGTTTTTATCTTACACATAGATCTGCCGTACGGAATGATCGATTACGCTTAAGAGTCTAGCAGGGCAGGCCGGGCCGGGCCGGCGAAGGGGTAGATTCTATTATTATCGTCGAATAAGGTAAGGTCGAAAGTATAAGATAAGCTAGCCGGATCCGTAGACTAGATAATGAGATTATGGCCGAGTTCGTAACGACGCGTAAGTGCAGACGACGGGTTATAAGCAGGTATCTAGATAGAAAGATCGTCGAGTGTAGTGCAGGAGACCTAGTATAGTGCGATCGCTGTAGTAAAGGACTAGGGGCTCTAGAACGCTTATACGAGAAGAACGGTAAAGAGCGTAAGACTGTCGAGAAGACACTAGATGATCTCACCGACGGCTGTGCTTTATGCTAGATACTAGCAGTAACACAAAACTGAGGGCACGAAGGTAATAACGATCTCTAGACTTACAGCGCGCAGGACTGTACGATTCGACAGCTGAACGACAGCGGACTTAGGCTTAGCGAAGACGAATGTAGCAAGTTCCGACAAGCGATTCGCTACGAGAAGAGCACTTACAGTTGTTATAAGTGCGGCATTAGTTAACGACTCTGTAACACTAGGCAAGATGGACAAAGCGCGTGTTAATGGCCGAACGTAGCGATACCGCTCTTACGTAGAGTTATAGGAATGCGGAACGGAATGATAGTCTTACAGCATCTTGGATTCACTAGCACACAAGGAGACTAGGCAGCGTACGCAAAATGGCTCGGATTACGACACCGACGACGGATCTAGGACGAAGTTATGAGTAATGCAATAGCAACATTAATCGAGCTTATAGTCGGTTCGACCGTAAGAGGTCTACGTCCGCTTTAACAACACATACCCGATGTAGAGGAGAACTACCATGCAGCAGACATTGTAGCTGAAAACAGCAGCAGAGAAGAAGAGGAAGAGGAAGAGAAAGAGGAAGAGAAAGAGGAAGAGGAAGAGGAAGAGGAAGAAGAAGAAGAAGAAGAAGAAGAAGAAGAAGAAGAAGAAGAAGAAGAAGAAGAAGAAGAAAGAAGACGAAGACGAAGGCGATCTGGCCTCGGGCGATGATCCCGCCAACAACGCCTCTCCCACTCTCGCAGTGGTCGACAGAAATATCGACCTTGCACCTTCCGTTGACAATCCCGACGAACAAGATGATGATCCTGCTCCGGCAGGTGCAACTTCGGCCGCAAGTGCCACCATTCGCGCTCGCCCGCGCACTGTCACGGCTCGCAACCGTGAGCAGATGCTTGACGGTGACGAGGATGAAGACAAAGACGACCGCCCCATTCGCCGTTACAAAGGCGAAAGTAGTCCTGCCGCCGAGACTGAGGACGAAGAGGGTTGATGAAGATAGAGATGAGGATGCAAAGTATTGAAATACGAAACAAATCGAGCTCTCAATGGACCCTCTCCGAATCCCTAATAACTTTGTGCATTTTGATGAATAGTAGCATCGACTGCACCGTGCAAGGAAGGAAAGCCAACACTGGCATGCGTATGTAGCTACTCCAAGCGCCCAACTCTCCTGAAAATCGATATATCAAAAGGCACAGTATTATTGAAACATGAGAGGCTGGCCAGTGAGAGAGTAAATTCTTCAAGCTCTCTGCGGTCCTATGCGTTCTTTCAATACCTTTGTGCATTTTGATGGGAAGTAGCAGCATATCACGTCGCGTAGGGAGAGTCAAAGCTGGCATGCGCTATTTATAGTAATTGTGTCTGCTCTATATTCATCCTTTGATCTCACTCAATATACGGAGGCAGCTCTTCCAATTCCTGGAACTCGGACATAGACAAATCATAACCTTGTTATAGTAAGAGCGACAGACCTAGTAGTAAGCCTTAGGAACTAGGCCCTAATCCTGCATCCGCTAGCTATAGTTAAAGATCCAGCTTTTGCTCGCACCCTTGCTATATAAGCACTCTCGAGCTGTATCTTAGAACTACTTCTTTCTCTCTAGTAGAGGCGTGTAAAGTTAGCGCTTTATAGTTGTTGAGGTTTCTAACAGTGCGAGAAGTATTAGTACGCGCGGCAGTATTTTAGAAGTCGTTAGGTTGTTAAAATTTAGTAGGGACATTAAGCTTAAATGACGGCGTAAGAGTTGTTAATAGAGCTAAGGATTAGCTCTAAGCGATCTAGCAGATCAATCTAGTAAACTAGTTTAGAGATCTATCTAGTAACAACTCTATAAAGGACGAGGTCGGAAGTAAATATAACGATGCTCGGGCTAATTCTAGTGTCTCGATCTATAACTATTCTACTAACTAGCAAAGCTTAAAGACGAAGAAGGAGCTAATACGAGTATAGGGACTTAATACTTCTATCTTATTTTAGTGCGTTCGAGAGTATAGGGGGACTAATATAGTTATAAGAACGATTCGGGTAAGACTTTAAGATATTAGAGCACTACTTTACGTAGCTAACGGAGGGGTAAGAATATAGAGGAGGGATTATAATGCAAACGATATAAGTGGCAGGGCCTAAATTATAGTATATATAGGGACGTATAAGTATCTATAGAGTAAGTAGTATATAATAGAGGGCAGATATAATCTAGAGTTCTTTATAGCATATAGGAACAGTTATAGGGGTATAAAAGACTTAGGTCCGAAGGTTCTACTATATATAGCCTTCTAGATATCCGCTTAACAGCGAAATCTTAAGATTTCTTATAGAGGTAGTCTAGTCCTTATACTAGCATTATACCCTAATAGCCGTCTATCGATCTAATAAGCTAATTACGTCTATCTTTATAGCATTCTAAGCTAACAGTATAAATAACAGTACGCCGTTCGTTACCCTCTACCTCTATAATCCTCGCGACGTTAAAAATATACGCTCGACTATATCTTCTCTTATCGCACCTAGTTATCGTACTAATATTATCTTGGCTTTATATATATAATCGACTTTAACGTTCAGTATTAGTACTACTGGAAACGGAGACTAAGAGAGTGCTAGTACAGAGATTATGCTAGGCTATAGATTTAGCTGTTTCTCCTAGTTAAGTATAAAACTTAGATATAAGTAGGAAGAGCAAAGGATAGAAGATTAAGACAATATGTACTATTAATAAGTATAGTAGATAGTAGAGGTAAGTCGTATAAGTTAGCGAGTACTTAAGGAACAATTATAGTATACATCATCTCGTCGTATTTCCGTCTAAACCGCTTTACTACTTATATTACATACCCCTTATATATATATGTATTCTACTATAGCGTTTCTTCTATTACTTTTATGCTACTAACTATACTAGCGGCTAAATAATGCTTATTAAGAAGCGACCGTCTTTATAGCTCGTCTAGAATCTATAAACTTCCGTTTTAGGTAGAGGGGAGATAGATATATTCTAGAAGTCATCTAGGAGATTTTAAGTTATTTAGTAAGTAGGGGACAGCGAAAGATTTAACTAGCAGACTAGAACTACTAGATTACGCCTAATACTTCGTAGAGTAGATCCTCGCTATAGAATTAAAACTACTTATAATAATTACGCTATATCTATACTAGTAGCTGTTCTTACTTAGTAATTAAGTATAGTTACGTTACGAATCGGGATTATAGACAACCTATCCGCTATCTAGATTAATGTCGAAAGTATAGCTATACATTTTTCTAATATTAAAATTCTTCTACCCTATTCCTATACGTAGAATCGTAGAGAAGGATTACGGAGGAATGCTATTTATATTCTAATCTATCTTAATAGCTTATTCGTTCTATAGCAACTCCCGGAATAATCTTATAAAAGTAAATAAAATAGCTAATATTTCCTGTAAGTCTCCTAAGAACGACCCCGATCTTATATATCAGTTAGCAAGATTATTACTAATATACTGGATCTTTAGCTTCCTATCTAGGTAGAGTGAAATACAACTATTAGGTAGGCGACTAAGGAAACTGCCGGTGTAGCTACTACCGTTAGCTTTACTAGAATAGCTACTCTATCCGTTGTTATTAACGCTATTAGGGCGCTAGCTAGTAGTAAGATATACCGAATTCGATGTGTCGTCTATATTAACAGTTCTAAAGTAGAAAGTGTTATAAGAATAGTTAATGTTGCCCTAACTAATAGTAAGTGTATATTAGCCTATTAATTCGGGAGCAGAAAAGCTATATCGCTCGTCTAACATACTAATTAAAGGCATAGTACTCGTTCGCCTTCGGCTTTATAGCGGTAAGGACACTAGTAGCAGCGAATGCTAGGATAGATAAAAGAAGGACTTATATATCTATTTTATCGTAAAGTACTACGAGGATAATTTGTTATATAGGTTAAGATAACACTAACCATCGCTCGGGGCATAGTGTTTATATATATATCTGCTAGAGTGTATAGAGGCGGATATCGTAATTAGAGCTAATTACCGACTCTATATTAACGGTAGGGATTACGAGCGATAGAGACTTTATAGACTATCTACGGCCGTTATACGGAAGTATATAGCAGTAGTCTCACCCTTATATATATTGCCTAAATCTACTATAGTATGTTCTTTCTCGAAGTTAGGGATAGCTTAGACAGATCTCGGCTACTAAGGAGCAGGTAACCCCGTAATTATAGTTCCAGTCTTTCTAGGTTATATATCTAAGCCGATACCGATGCTCTACCTATTCTACGAAAGACACATTCTAGCCTCGACTTACCGGTACTTATCCGACACTCGCTATATACTCTAAGGTAATATACCGGTTTAGAAATCTATTTATATAGTGTAATTCTACTCTTTACTTTGTTTTTTAATACGGTAGCTTATTCTACTATTACTATACTACGAGAGCCCGTAAGCAGCGTGTCTAAGACCGCTTAATACGTTCTATATTAGAAAGTTATAGAGACCGTAATCGTCGGCGCTAAACTGCTCTACATAATTAGCTCGATTTAGACGCGATTGGACTATTATGCCTACGTCTCGGCTAAATTGTTATACGTTCCCCCTACTAAGTAGGCTATACTCGTTCGAAAAATCTGAATTACTGGTATATATTATTAAAAGAGAAGGGTTATAGGGTTATACAGCCGAGGTCCTAGAAACGACGTTACATTCGCGCTATAACTAGTAATAAGGACCGACTTACGAAGTTAGAGCTATAAGATGTTCTACGCTATACCTTATTAAGTTAATAAGTTGTAGAGGACCGCTAGGTCGCTATCGATGCAATAGGGTATAGGTAGAGGGACCTATCTTATATACTTAGGGGATGGAACCCTTAGGAAGACCTAAGGACTAGGTAACTAGTCGACGGGCTAAGGGAAAAATGGAAAGTAGACCTTCTGGCAGTAAAGGCGGTTCTTCACTTCCTTTATAAGACGGGTAGGTTTACGTAGTAGACGAAGGAAAATGAGTAAGGGGAGGCTAGAATAGAATAAGGATAGATAGGGACACGGAAGGTAAAGCTAATAGGAGACGGCTAATAGGTTTGCCGTAGAACTAAGTAGCCTGATTAATTGAATTAATTAATCAATTAATCTAGGAGGTAAGGTTCGTGTTTAAACTAGCACGAGCCCGTTAAAAGTTAGCTTTCATTTTTCCTGTTTCTCTATCTCAAGCATATAGAAGCGACTATAGAAAGTACAGACGCATCTTAGTAACGGGCTTACTAGGCCTAGTGACGGTTACTAAGTATGTCCTATCTACGAAGCAAAGCAATAGAACATAGCTTAGAAGTATAGGGTTATACCTAATATGACTCGTGTACTAACACTAGTCATTAAAGAAGTTAACGTCGTGCATAAAGAATTTCATTAACACTTGAATGGTGACTTACATTGTTAGTTCTGTGCCCTGTTTTGTCTTTAGCTTTCGTGTCCTGATTTTTAGGAGTGGGAAAAGCGCTTTAATCGCTAGAAAACTGAGTAAAAGTCCTATACAGGCTAAGAGGCTGTCCCTCACCCAACTATAGTTGTCTGATTTTTGTGAATCATGTTAGACATATTTCAATGGACGGAGAGTAGAGGTGAAGAATAATAGAATATAGAGTAAGTCTGTAAGTGAGCGAAAAAAGTAACCCGACGGTGTAAAAATATGACATGATTAAGAAGCAGGGATCATGGATTTGAGAACTTTCTACAAGCATAACGCCAAGACAATAGAAAGGTGATTATGTAAACAAAATCGATTGGCTACTTCGAGCGCGATCTGAACGGGAGAATTGTCAGCTGACGTATACAGAACCTTGTACTATGAGTGGGCGGATGAACGTCGGACTAAGGAGGTGAACCCCGGTTTGTTGACGTTCAAGTCCTGTCTACCATCTTTTCAAGGCGGTTTCCAGACGCCAAAACTGAACGAAGCAGGGTATAACATTGTGAATCTTGTTTTTGACTTGCGAGTGAAGATATTGATACGCTTTTGGATACAGCTTCAATAGGTCATCCTCTGTATATACATAAAGTCGTCGTCTTTGTATTCTTGGGAGTCTGTAAGGAGGAAATGGGAAAATGATCAGGTTCGACACGGAGAAGGGCAGGTAGGTACATATATACACCCGTCGATTGATACCGAAGCTGAATCCTCCAGCCTCAAAATTTTCCCTTGGGTATGACCTAGCAATCCCCGAATGAGGCACGACTATTGTCGTTGATCAGAAGGACCACATGTGACCTCTCGAGGCACCGACAGTGACTATCTAGCTTCTTCTGCGGATCTCAGTGAGAAAACAATGAACATTGTGGAGTCGGATCGAATGCCTGCTTTGAGGTGATACTGTACAGGTCCGGTCAAGGTGATCGAACGCAGGGTGTAGTAGCCACACAAATTCACAGCCCACTTGCCCAGGATGGTAACTAACGGCACGTTGAATGCTCGGCCACTTCGACCGCGGACCCTCGTACAAGGATTTTGAGCGAAGGATTTTGTCCTCGCTGATCATAATACTAAGGAAGGGTCGACATAAAGCTTATCTGGCGTCTCTTGTTAGGCCGACACTTACGTCATCCAGAAGAAAACAGGGTGGAGGATGATATGTGGGCCATGACCCGTTGGGATTCGGAATCCGGCTCTACGTCGCCAAGCTTGGTAAGATTGCCCGGGGCCACTTATGGAGTCAGAGGCTCATATAATGGATCGGCTCGCAGCCCGCTGGCGGAGAGTCTTGCATCATGCACGATCCCCTTGGACCCTTACGCACGTATTCCATGACTCTGTCTCGTGGTCAGAGCTTAACGCACGTTTCAAGAACGAGTTGTCCATCACCAAAGCACAAACTGGTGTACACAACGCCAAATTAGCTACCATTAGCTTCACAGTCTATCGTACCTCTACCTAATAAAAGGTTTGGATCGGAGTCTTAGCAGCAACTAGTGGGTGATCTGGCCGCTCAACAATGTCTGACTATTGGAAGCACATCATTCAAGGAAAGAAAAAAAAAAGAGTGATCCAAATAAACACATCTGAGCGATTATCTTTAATCGTATCTTCGCTTTCGCCAGTCGAGGCTGACTTCAACCCATTCGTCCTTTCCGTCGCGGTGTTGTGTCTTTTGGTGCAAACATGAGTGTCAAGTACTCCTTCTGGTACTTTTTTGCCTTTGCGACTGCTTCTGTCGTGCAAAACCTGAACAAAGCATCCTTTGACACTTTTCTCGCGAGCAATGAGTTTTCTCTGGTCGCATGTATGTGTCCCAAACTTGACTGGATCAAATGACATTGCTGACCGAGGGATTTTGATGTAGGCATCGCACCATGGTGCTCGTATTGTAAAGAGTTAGACCCTCGACTCGCGAGCACGGCTGAAAGAGTTGTGGAGGACAATGTCGCTTTGGCACGTGTGGACTGTGTCGAGGAGCAAGATCTCTGCGAGCGCTACCAGACTCCAATCTATCCAACGATCTTGCATTTGATACCAAGGGCCAAACGGCCTACAATGGACCCCGTGAAGTTGGAGCCATGACAGCCTTCGTGAAAAGACGTAGTCAGCCGGTAGTTACCAAACTGGATACGACGGGCGATATCGCACGTTTCAGTACCAAGGACAATGTCACTGTCATTGGGATATTCGATGACGACGACGAGCTATCCCGATAGGCTTTCTTTACCACCGCAGAAAAACACCGCGACTATTACCTGTTCGGCTCTGCATCAAATGCAGAATTTTTTCGCGACGAGGGAATCACCAAGCCTTCAATTGTCCTCTACAGATCCTTTGACAACTCAAACCGCCTCCGATATTGATAAATATTCCTAGGAACCAGACTTGCAGGAGTTCAGACGGTCTTTCACTGGCCTCTACCAAGCCTTCTAAGCGGATCAATTCTCGTCTTGCTTAGTTGTACTCAGATTTGAGTTTCTGCCTTTCTGCGATAGGGATGTTTTTGTCATGTGCTCTAGGTGCCTATGCCGCGTTGGCTTTCTCAACAAGCTCCTTTTGCTTAGAGAGTTGCGCTCTATATGATCGCTGTTGTTGTTCATCCATCTCCTTAGGCAAATGCCAAAGTGTTAGCGAGAATGCCTCGCGGTGCTCGTCGAGGGCTAAAGCTTGGAATGCATGCTTGATATCTAGATTTTACGTAAGTGAATACGATCAAACACAAGAGATAAGTAATTTGGGACTTACTTAGAATGAGTCTGACGTTATGGAAGCCGTGCTTGTTAGGACCCCATCCAAGTTTCACCCCTAGCATCTCCGGAAATCCTAGTGCGCCAACAGTATCGAATACCCCGACGACCTCAACAATCTTGGATCCAGCGGATGTCCCCTAGTGTCTATGAGGATGAGTCTCTCATCTGAAGTTGTAGTTCTTGTAACTCCAATCGTCTAATTGGTCTTCATTAGCAGCAGAAACGCCATCCAGAAAGTCAAAGTAAGCATCAGTTCCCAGGAACCGCTGTCCTTGATAGTTCGATTTGTATGCTTTCCAGATCACGTGAAAGTCCTCGCCAGACCGAAATCGCTATGTTTGACGCGAGCTGTTTAGAATCCCTTGGATTGCGCATAGATCCTATCCATCACGCTCTCATATGCCTCACCTGAAAATGCGCGCTACCGGTCACTGGTATCTGTTTGACTGGCCGGAGAGATTGGCACCATGACTTGCAAGTGCGGTAAGCTCACTATCAATCACCATGCCCGTGTGATGAACAACTGGGAGGATGAAGAGACTAACTCCCTCATCAGAAAACGTGGTAAGTGTCAGGTAATGCTCACATTCAATAACACAACTGCTATGCAGTTGAGATATGACTGACTCAAGCAACCATGGGACCCCAGTTGGGATCTCATGATAGATATTGAATGTCTCCAATAGTGAGATGGACATAGAATATCTATGCATGTCAACCAGTAGGTCTCGCAGAGAAGTCCGTACGTCATAATAATCGCAAGGTCAAACCCTCATGCTTCGCTTTAGGATTCGATCAGAATGCCACTCTGAGATGCTCGTCACTGCAATCGCTCATTAGACCATTAGTATCCCTGAGGTAACATGTAAGAGTCAAGTAACGAGTAATAGACAGCATCAGATGTGTTGGGCCCAACAGTCACGGCTGAACTCGGAAGCAGGAATGATTGTACAGATCTTATATTCGTGCTGCGCGAATGCTATAGTCTCAGCAGCCATCGAGATATTTGTAAACTTTGAAGCTACAGCAGAATGCCAACGTCCTGCAGTTCGTGTTTGAACTTCGATGCCTCCTTCCTCCGAAGTTGCGAGAAATCTATACCTGACCTTTCCGTTTTCTGTCTTGTCAGATCACCCGGCCCAGACTCCCTCGCTTTTAAGTCACTAAGCCGACACAATGATAGCATAAGTACCATCAATCTCGCCGCTGGTCTTGATAGGCGAACATGTCTCACCATAATAACTAGAGCCGTCGGAGCAAGAGATAGTTCCTGAATGGTTGTGTCAGTGTCCGTTAAGTCATCGAAAATACAGTCCCGCTGACCTTTGGTGCAACGAAGATTTGCAGTGAAACCGACGCGGCCTGTTTGTCCAGAGGGAACAGGGAAAGTGAATGAATCGCTGTCTGTAACACTCTTGGAGAACTCGAAGCCAACGCTAGCACTAACGATCTCAAAGATGTCCACGCCGGCCGAGATAGAAGTGCTCCACTCCTGGGTACGTGATTTGGAAACTTCAAGGTTGGCGGGACCAGTTGCAGATTTGACAGACACAACCTGAGTGTTGTCGGCAGGTCTTGTGTAAGGCTCTCCGTCGGCGGTGTACGAACAATCAGCTCGCTTTAGAAGCCCTGTATCAAGGGGCAGGGGTCCTGCCTTAGCAGGAGGAATGACAGTACCATTCTGGAACATCAGCATAGCCGCGGACAGGCCGCCAGCCTCAGCAGACGGAATGCGATAGACAAGGTCACGCTTCAGACCACCGGGAACTGAGACGCCGGCCGCAGAACAATCGCCTGACCCACAGCAGAACTGTACCATAAAGGTCTCCTTTAGATTAAGGCTCACACAAGCGGCATTTTGGAAAGTTCCAATAGTAGTACCGCAGCCTTGGACGCTAGTATCGGCAGGAGACTTGACGATAGTGGCGCAGTGCTCATTTGGCTGAGCGATGTCAAAGAAGACTGTATAACCACTAGTCGTAAGAAGTTAGACATATCTGCGCCTTGTGATATTTGTTAAGGACTAACCCAGAGGCAGCAGCAGCAAAATCCCCGGAAGCGAAGACAGTCTCCGAATCATATACTACGCATTGTGGATAGCCAGTGCCCCCGCTGGTCACAGTTTGGGGACAGTCATCGCATCCTGCGGCAGTGCAGAGGGAGAAGGGCGGATATTGGGCTTGGACAGCACTAAACAGCGCCATGAGAGGAACAATCTGCTGATACTTGGAAAACATGATGGAGAATGTAGACAGGTGGAATAGTTGAGCTGTGCAAAGTGTAGAAGAGATGATTGTTTGATACATGCTCAGGCGCAGGATGGACTCCTTTTATGTCAAGCAACCGCACGGCCCAACCTCCTACTGGAAAGGCTGTCCTTGTACGTACTGTTATTGCAACCATGCATTAACGTGTGGGTGTTCAATGGGACTCGTGACTCTTGGCTCGTGGTTAGCGTGTTGTCTGGAGGCAAAAATGCCTCCCAGAATCCTCCAAGGCTGGCTCTAGGTCAACAAGATCGAGGTATGGTGCTCGACAAGTGTGTAAGGCCTTCCATTACTTTGGTAGAGTCTAGTGCTTTTAGTGGGCCGCAAGCTATGAAGGGCAAATGATGTGACATCCGTGGTCTGATCTCGTTGGCCGATACCTGCATGGAGCGAAGATTCGCTTGCTCGCAGTTACAGTGGAGCGCCAACTAGTTGAGGAAAAATTGGCTCGAGGCCCACCGCGCTATCACATGTAGCCTTCGTCAATTGACAGCCACCAACTGTTGATGCGGAGTCGTGATCTCCTGCCAAAATTACTTGTCGAGGTCGAAGGATTGTTGCTCCATATGACCATCATATCACTGTGTGGGTCGCAGGTGACCATCGACGCAACACCTGGTCAACACTATCGAACTTACAAGAACTGATTGATAACAGTTCCGCATGACACCACGTCAACATATAGAAGAAGCAAGCACGAAGAGCCACAGGTCTTTTCTGCTGCATCTAACACATATAAGGCCTCAAGTCCGTTCCCGAGACCTCACATCACCGTCGTCCAGAAACAACTATCACCAGCCTTTTTCTCTATCACTACCCGTTTTCACACCACCTAACACGCTCAACAAGTCAAAAGATGTATCTTGCCGGGGTCTTTGCTATCTTGACTGCTCAGGCTGTTTTGTGCAAGCCAGTACCACAAACCACAACAGCTCCCGACGGATATTGGGTCGCCGAAATCTTCAAAAGCGGATGCGCAATCTCTGATGACAACCCCCGCTACACGTTCAACGGACAAGAGGCTCAGGACTGCACCTCGATCCAGGGCTATGGATACCGTAGCATCAACTTCGATGATTCTACCAGTAAATGGGCTGTCAACGTCTTCACCGACCTAGACTGTACGGTCAGCTTGGTTAGCAACATTCAAGACAATCAGTGTATCTCGACTCCCGAGGGCCAGTTCGTCACAGCTTTCTCTATTACTCCTCGCTAGGTAAGCGCTTGATCATATGATGGCGGACCACCCTGACGTTCATCTAGTCACGTTGGAAGGAAATATCAAGGGGGCATGGTGAGGATCGGTGGATCGAAAGTGAGATTCAGATGATAGTTAAGAGGCGTGGGGAATTCGAAGCCATATGAACCATACTTTCTCCTGATTGAACCAATCTCACTGAAAACGTACTTGACTGTTTCTGTTGTGATAACGCTACGGCCGAAACTTAGTGCCTCTGATGGTATGATGGCATGCAATGATGAGTTTAGGGCGTGTTGTTCGAATAGAGTTCGCTTCGGCAGGATGTCGCCGGTGACAATGTGCTCTGGGTTGCTCGCTGTGAGGTGCCAGGTCAAGATAAGATTGCGGCCGAAATCCGAGATGGTGGGGCCACTACGGGCGCGCAGTCTCTTGGCTTGCAGAGCAGGAGCCTCGTAAGTGGATACGGACCATGTCGGAGTCTCAACGATAGACTTGTGCTCCTACTAGCTCGCCCAAGTTGCAAGCTTGGCAAGCCTGATGCACCTGGTAGATTAGAGTCATATGACGTCGCGAGTACGAGATCTTCCGCAGCATTAAGAATCACTTACTCACATGGCGACCGAGACCTCGATCGAATACCTACGGTGCGAGGACTACGATGTTCCTTCGTGAAGCAACTCAATGGAACCGTCGCAACCCTGCGACTCCAGAAGTCTACGATGTATGAAAATCTCTAGTCCTACCGTAGAAAGTGGACCGAGAGGTACGTATACCGGGAGCATGATGATCGACGGAGCTGATGATCAATCATGAGTCATGACTAAGGTGTCCCTCGCGATTCATGACAAAAGCTCAAAGGCGCCCGCGTGATGGCCCAGGCTAGTAGTAAATAATGCACGACGCGCCAGAAAGCCACCTACCATGTACCGGAAGGAGCCAGAGATCTGCGATAGATTGTAGAGGTCGAGGCGAGTACGGGCTTAGCACCAAGAGACGCCAAGCACTTGTTCGTTTCGAGTGCGGATAGCAATTCAAAGCATGTTTCTTGGAGGATGCGCACTAATGGACTTACGCCCGTAGTTTCTAGGGATCTGCAAAAGTCCAATTACGATAAACCGTTCAAGCGTACAATGAGTGCCAGTGCTCAATGACAACAGGCTCGACAAATCCTTCATCTACCTGGCTCTCTGGATCTCCCCTCTCACTTTTCACTTCACATTTCCAATTCCAACACACTCAGCATGACACTTACATTTTCGTTGCTTAGTACCTGCTTGCTTATGCCCATCACCGCGCTAGCATCCGACTCAATCCTGAGCCGTGCAACCTGTTCAGACTTCAGCACGCAGAGACAACCGTTCACTCTGCCAGGCCCTTCGCCGTTCATAATCAGCACTGGAGTGGTTTGCAGCGGCAGCACCCCCTGTGACGTTCCGGTTGGTGGCTTTGTCACCGTAAACCGCTTTGTGAACGTCACTGGACTTGATGATGGCACCGTCTCCGACCTTTTCGCTTTGATTAGCTCGTCAGATCCTTCAGTCGACTTCACAGAATCTATGAGCAACAACATCTCATCAGTTTCAACCCAACGGATCCAGAATGGCACTGCCGGATACGTGGTCTTTACGCCAAACTTCCGCTGTGTATCAGGCACACTTAGTGGCTGCCCCGGTGGCAGTGCAGCATTGACAGATGGAACCTTCATCGAAGCTTGTGCGCCAATCAAAGCCGGCGAGGGCTCTGATGACATCTCTGGCACCATCAACCCTGTAAAAACAGATGAAGCCACTGCTAAAGCTGTGACCTGTAATCCAGCCAACGTCAGCAGTGCAGCTGATGCGCCGAACAAGGCATGCACTAGTCAGAAGGAGGAAAATACAAGTGGAGCTATGCGTACGGCTCAATTGGGAAGCGCTGTCATGACAATTCCTCTGGTCGCTTTCATGGCCTTCGCTGTCAATCTTATCTAGGGACCACTCGCCCTCTGCAAGGATGTTAGCTGAAAATCCGGTGGAGAGTGAAGCCGGAATATCGGAGGGCGAGTTCTTGTGAGTTAACAGATGAAATGTGACGCCCTTCCCCCGGCAGAATTTTCCCTTCTTGTTAGGTAATACCGAAGCATATAGTTACAATAGCAATCAGCTCTAACGGAGGCGAGAAACCTTGTGTGGAGCTCTATAATGCGTAGCGAAGTTGTCCACTCACTATAGGCACTTATCCCTCAAAGTCAGTATAGAATTGGAAACAAGACGGGGTCGCTGTTCTAGATAGATTTGCATGACGCAATCTTATTTCATACAGAATCGACATAAATTTAGGGTTCTCCAATTCTCCATTCTTTTCGAATTGCGAAATTCATCCATTATTGCTAGATTAAACTTCTCATTAAGACCGGTTATCAATTGTTACACCCCTGCTCTCACGTTTTGCTTCACGTGTCCTTCCTTGTTTTGTGTGAAACCTCAGGACGCAGAGGCGAAGATTAACGAGGCCGTTAAGGAAGTGTCTACCGATCGGACTGCAAGGCTTCAGTGATTTCGAGGCCGAGCAGCTTCGTTATAATTCTAGAATCTAATGCTCTTTTAGAAGGTCCTAGTCTAAAAAAGTATTTAAAAAGTTTAGTCTAAAAAAGTATTCTAAAAAAGTATTCTAAAAAAGTATTTTAACTAACTTTAAGTAAGGTCTAAAAAAGTATTTAGTCTATTTTTACTAATAGCTTATAAATACTATATCTTAAAGTATATATATAAGAATAAGGCTATTAGAAATAGAGTCTAGTATCTAAATTAAAATAAAA